>NC_074715.1:23727803-24368875 GCF_947242115.1 Biomphalaria glabrata
TATTTGTTTAAAATTCAAATGTTCAAGCTTTGCGATAGAAAATGTATTTGGTAGTTATTTCTATGATTAACATCCTAATTTTTTTTGCCTGATGTGTTGGTTTAAAATTATTTCATCTATAGAGTAGGGCATAAATTTAATGCAAAGTGTTGTAAACTAGACAACATTTTTTTTATATTAAAATGTACCATTCTGCTGGTAGACTACATGCTTTATTCTAAACTACACTTTGTATAGGTAGTTTACTTAAGCCCACAGCCAGTTAGATACCATCTGGTCAGAATCCATGAAACAGAATAAACCCCTTGTGCTTATCTGTCCTCAATCAAATGATTAAAAATATCAGCAAAAGACTTTCGTCCATCCTAGCAAAATCTTATCTTTATAATAGTAATTTTTTTTTTATGTTGGTGACCTGCTTTGCGCAAAAAATTAAGATTATCTCTTTGTATATGTCTATCAGAAGACAGTCAAGTTGACACAAGTCAAGTTGACACAAAAATGTCTTGTTGAAGGAAAAGCTTTTGAGACAAAACAAACAAAAGAAATCAACAACACTGATCTTTGATTCTAGCCAACCCTATTCACATCTACAAACATTCTCTTCAAAGAAAATTTTTGACATTACATACAAAAATGTACATAATTTCAGAATCTCTGAGCCTATAGTAAATAAGAAAAGAATAAACTTAGTGGCTATAAGCACAATTATTAAATATAAAATTTTATCTACAGTTTAAGAACATTTCAGAATGGAAAGGATAGAACTTAAAAAACTTTTAGTGACCTTGAAAGTGAACTAACAAAGAAGGGAAAAAAATAACTAAAAATAACATTCACTATTGGTAAAATACCCATGTACATTTAATATTTGGTTCCAATGTAATACAGAAAATACATTTTACATGCTCCACTATACCATTTTATATCCGAACATGTTAAGTAATTAAAACATTTTTTTTAAACAACAAAACAAAGCTACTAATTTTATTCAAGTAGCAACAATCAACAAAAAGGACAACATTATGTTGTACATAACTTACTTGACGTTTGTTAGGTTTAAGCTCTTCTCTTGGTACAATATCGATTAGGAAATCAAACTGGTCAAATTTAGATATTGCCATAGCTATATCATTACGCTGAGGATGAGATAATATTTATTTCAGATGTTTAGCAAAAACATGTCACCTGTCTTTTATTCTTGAAACAAAATGATGATTTGAAAAAAAAAAGTAAAAAATACATGATCAAGGTGCCATTGTGTAATATTGATGCTTATTTGTGTGTACATTTTCACATGAAATAACAGTACAGATCTATATAGAATTAAGAACCTGCAAAGTTCTTCTTTTATTATCTTCTGTGTGAATCCAAGCTCTTAAAGACAATTCACTAACAAATATTTCTGCAGCTTTAGCAAACAAAACTGGAGCTTCTGCACTGATCATCTGTAAGCAAGAACATAAATGGAATAGAAAATGTCAGAAATAAAATCTGCTATTATAACTTTGTGATATTAACTCAAACTTTATTGCATCAATATTTCCATTCTTCTAGTGTAAATCTAATCCAATAGAAGTAAATCTTGTTCTTGTCAAATATGACAGTAAAGGGAGAGAACTGTAAGGTACAAATATGAAATATATTCATCAAATGGCTTAATATGTATTGTTCCTTTTTTGTATCTTCTCAACCCTAGTTGTAATAGTTTTACTCTTGATTTTTTCTTTTCAATACAAAGAGCTTTATGGGAGATCACCCAAAAATTTGAATAAAAGCTAAATACATACAATCTGAACAGCCTTTTGGAAACTTATGGGTATTAAGAAAGTTGATAATGCAATTAAAAATTTAAATCAGATATTCATGGGACACAAAATCTGCCTCCACTACACTTTCTAAACTAATGTTCACAGAAACAGCTGAAGAATTTACCATCTGACCTTAATACTTCTAGGTCCTTAAATGAAAAAAAAAGTTAAAAAAAAGAATCTAGGTTTAGTTAGGTACCTTGACATCCTCATCAAGTTTCATAATTTTTTTAATTCTTGCCAAAGGTAACTCTTGAGTTTTGTAGTCTTGCTAGTAAAAGAACAAATAAAAGTAATTTAATTGTATTGCCTCAAATGGTTGAAATTGAATATTAGTAAAACAAGCCAAGTTCATCTTGTAATTCATTTGACAAAAATGAAAAAAAAAAATTAATCTTACAGAACTTAAATGTTTGATATTGTCCATTACGTTGGGCCAAAAATTAGCAAGCATATTTTGAGCCTGATCAGAGATGCCACTCTGATTTTGTAGACCGAAGTTAGGATCACCTGACATTTTACTGCTAGATTTGACTATCTGAAAATGCTAGAATAAAATGAATTAAAAGTTTCAGTATTTAGTTAGAGGTGAAATAAATAAGTTTGGTGCATGTCACAAGTTTCAGATATAATTAAAAGGCAACTTAATTTACCTAGAGTACCTCCATCTCTCTCTCTCTATATATATATATATTTATATATGATGTACAATATTAATTACTATCAAATCTTCTTCGTTCTCATTATGTTGGAGGGTTCAGATGACTAGACCAATAACTCAGATGAACAGCGCAGTGGTTTTCAGATCAGGTAGTATTGCATAAAATTTAGCTTTTTTTTTTGTAGGGGTATTTTGGGGCAGTTTTGAAAGACATTTATCATAATAACAATATATTTTATACTAATGAGGGACAAATATGCCCATATAGACATTTAAAAGATTACAGTCATTCAGTTAAATTATAAATGTGATTTTTTATGTTTAGCAGAGGCAAAATATTTAAATAATATATCTGAAATGAGTTTTTTAATTAATACATTCTGCATTAAGCTGAAAAAAAACTGAACTATAGGCTATAGCAGTGGCGTAGGTATGGTGAGGGATGCCCCACGCCCCCCCGACCCCAAATGAGTGTTTGATTTTTTTTTTTTTACATTAAATTTAAATATTATGCCATTATCTCATGTCATGATGTAGAATGTCAAAATGCACAGGCCCATACAGAGGCCAGGAGGCGTGGTGGCTGAGCCGTAAAGCGCTTGGCTTCTGAACTAGGTTTAGAGCTGATTTTTCATGTTGCTACATCACTCTAAGTCTAGAATCTATGTTATGTCATGAACTATAAAACTATATTATATATATAGACTATAGAGAGAGAATAGATCTCATATCTATTAAAATTAAAATATACATCATGGCTAGTCTAACTAGAGTCAAGTATTACACTTTATTACAGAATGATTAATCTTCATATTTACAATTAATCACTGATATGATTATTTTAATAAAATAATTTTTATATTAGATATATATAGTGAATAGTGACAATAGAAGACAATATCTAGTCCTTTTTTTTTTTTTTTGACTACCCTCTGTAGTCTGTAAGTTAGAAACTAAGAATGAGTATCTTATAACTTATAGATCTCTAAATCTAGGACTATAGCTGACAGCTGTCACTACTCAATCATTGAATCAGTGACTCAGTCTACTCTACACTCATCTACAATACCTACTACAGTATTATTATCTAGAGTTTCTAGATCAAGTATCTAGATTAGGTCCTATATATATAGTTTATAGTCTCCAAAATTTAGTAAAATAGTTAATCTATAACAATTAGCATAGATCTAGATCTATCTTTATCTAGATCTAGATCTATTATTAGTATTATCTAGTCTAGTGACTAGTCTAGTCGCGACTCAAGCCTTGAGTCTTGAGTCAGGACTAGCTAGTCTAGACTAGGTCTAGATTAGATAGATCTAGAGTCTAGATCTAAATCTAGTTTAAAGTTGTTGAGTTGATGTTGCGTTTGGGCTTGGGAAGAGATCTAAAGACAATCTGGAATTTTCTTTAGAATCTGGTTCTAGATTAGGTCTAGCTTAGATTTGTAAATTGACAATATTGAGGAAGAAAAATATGTGGCCAATAATTTGGATAGACTCTTAAATCTGGGTAAGACACAATCCAATCGTCGCGTTTGATAGTGCTTCTCTCCCACCAATGAAAACAAAGAATCACTTTCGCCAATCAAACTTCTTCATTAACTATAGGCTGGATAAGCTTAACTGGGCTAATTAATTGACAGTTGTTAATTTCATAAACTTTAAGGATTCAAACTCGATGTTCGGTATAATTTAATTAAACACACTATTTTCCAAATAAAAAGATACTTACAGATTGTTGCCAGCGATTACCCCAAAAGATGGCGACGATTTAAATAGGTCAATGGAATAAGGAACAAAATGTAGCGCAGATGCCAACTCGAATATTTCACTAACACTTTTATAAGGGAAAAAAAAAGAGGGGGGGGGCATTATTTTACCATGTACATGAATATCTATTGTTTCAGGTAGACCTAGATCTAAAAAAAAAGGTAAAATAAATAATATTAGATTGATTTAATGAGAATGATAGATCTAGTTACACGCAGTTACATCTTGATCAGTCGACGAGACCTCTTATAAAATAATTACAACAAAACTATTTATTTATGTTCCATAAATGAAAACAGAAATAGGCCTAATGTTCATTCACTATTAGTCCTACATTCAATGGAATTCTCTGATTGCGATCTGTATTTTTAGGTAAGGTGACAAGAAAGGCCCTATTTGGGAAGCCAAAGCGGGACACATGTCGATCAAGGTACGTAAACAGAACAAGCTTAGATTTTTTTAGCACTATGTCCAGAACTTTGACGTTAGTAGGCTACATTAGGCCTACATCACAATGTACACACACACAACTTTACACACAATGTACATACACAATAATTTAAATAATTGCAGGCTTTCTGAAACGTTTTCCAAGATAAATTATCTTCCTGTGGATGCATCTGAAAGCTTTAACCTGTCGAATAGGCCGATTTTCTTTTCCCTCTACAATACCCGGAACTCGTACAAGTTAACGATTGTAGCTGCTACATCATTTTTTTTTCTAACCTACCCACGTCATAGTTGCGTTTTCATACTTCTTTTCGTGCTTTCTGAACCAATCCGTCAATGGCAGATGATACTTCAAGAGCACTAACGTATTTCGTCCCTCGAGATACAGAACTTCTGCATGTCAAACTTTATGGTAGGCGAAAGTAACTTTAGCGACTGCGTATTGATGAATCATACCACTATTTCAATGTTGGAGAAGTAGGCTACCTTAATGGAGGCTTACTGGGAGCGACCAATTGAAAATTACGATCTGCATTCCTATGTTTGGTTGTATTTACATGTGCGACAGGAAACGGTCATTCTAGCATCGTGCTCTACTGTGGTTGTTGACTTTTCAGGCTGTCTTTATGAACATTTATTTATTTTTATTTATGGAAATGACGGAGAGCCTAGATAGAGAGGCACCCAAAATTGGCCTCCGCATAAACTTGCGAGTGGGATATACGGGAAAGGATGACCCCGTCAGACTTGGCGAGTCAAAGCTTGAAGAGTTGGACAAGTTCACATACCTTGGCAGCATCATAACAAACGATGAGGATGCCTACCATGACGTAGCGTGCCGAATAGGAAAGGCAGGGAGCATTTCGTAAAGGCTGCAGCCTATTTGGACAAGCCAAGCCATTGGACTTGAGACAAAAATACACCTTCTCAACACAATCGTCATCCCAACAGCAACATATGCATGTGAGACATGGAAGTCATCTGCCAAAATTGAGAAAACACTAAATGTGGCACAACAAGAAACGTCCGAGACGGATTTTGGGAGTCAGTTCTAAAGATCGGTTCTCAAACAAGGAAATCCTATGCCGAACTGGGAGTCGAACACTTAGTGAGATTGTGACAAAGCATCGCATGAAGTTTGCGGGACACGTTTTCCGACAAAATGAACTACGCACACCAAGAGTTGCGATAACATGGAGGGCAATACGAGGAAAGCGCAGACAGGGAGGTCCTCGTATAACTTGGCGACACACTTTCATGGATGACCTCAGAACAGTGGACACCAGGTGGGAGGAGGTTTCAAACATTGCCAGTGACAGATTTTTGTGGACGCAGCTTGCCACCATATGTGCCGAGCGACGCTCGAGGACATAAGTCTAAGTAAGTAGATTCTAAGTCTTTTTGAACGGGAACTTTTGTTTGTAAGTTCCTATGAACTTCAATATTTTGTGTACGACATACCTTACCCTGTCATCGACTTTGACAGAAAGGAAAACCAACCCAAGGCCAAGGAATACCGTATGCTGGAATTGAAGAACAGAATCAGCGAGAAACATGCAGAACGACACCACGTCAAAAGTCGAAAGAAAACGTGCGATGCTGCAAAGTCAAAGCAATACCCAAGTCTTTTACATAGAAGTTTGTGAAGCAAGGAACATGAAATAAGGACCAAAAAGAAAACGCCTAAAGGTGGTAACTTTATAGTTATTAGTTAAAAGATTAAGAAAGATTTTAACAATAAAAGCGTGCCATTGATCGACTTTTTTATGAAAGCGGATCATTGGCCGTCCCGCCCGGACATTTATGATGTCGATTGCGCAGCTGCCTGCTAAGCTTATGCCACATTAAATTTTGTATAGAAAGAGTAAACAGGAAAAAGAAGGGGAATGGACTATTTACAAGTGATTCGGAGACACAAAACAAGAAAAAGCATTAAAAAATACTTTTATTTAAAAAGCAAAGCTTAAATTAAGTGTAATTGTATCAATCAGTTTGAATCAGTCATATATGTATGAATAAACTAGACTATAGACTTATTAAATCAATGCGATAGAAATATTTTTACAAATCTAATATTAACTTTGTTTATCTGTCTTTCTATCAGTCTGTCTGGTAAAAAAGTGTGTACACGTTATTTCTCCCAAACACATTCTCGGATCAAGTTGAAACTCGCACAATTATTTATTGGCAAAGACAAGACATGAATCAATAAAAAAAGAGTAACCAATTAGACAATTAATTACTGGTAATTAATTATTTTGTTTAATACCAACAAGGGAAACTAATTTTCAGTATTCACAAATATGGCTAAATTTGTTGGGTTTAGTCCCCTTAAATAATTGTTAACGCTAAATATTCGTCACACATTCTCCGATTAAGTTGATACTTTAAAGAATTATTTATTGTACCTAACAAAAGACGAATCAATCAACACAAAATACTCATTGAGTCAACTCTGGACCAGTTGGGAAAGGGTGAGGGAACAAGGGAGTATCGTGGTGCATGATTGTTTTTTTTAAATGTAATAAAAATGTTCATCAAGGGCTCAAGATTCTTCAACATCTTACAATGTTGTGTTGGCCTACTTACTTATTGTACCTAACAAAAGACGAATCAATCAACACAAAATACTCATTGAGTCAACTCTGGACCAGTTGGGAAAAGGTGAGGGAACAAGGGAGTATCATGGTGCATGATTGTTTTTTAAATGTAATAAAAATGTTCATCCAGGGCTCAAGATTCTTCAAGGGGATTTATACCACTTATACAACCACATCTGTCAAGTACGATTTCTTTCCCTTATTCAAGATACCAAACAAAATATTTAATGACGAATTGGTCAATTTTTTAAATGAATTCTTCTGTTGTCAGGTAAAAGAAATAAATGTGCAAAATTTCAGCTTAATCCGAGATTGGGTGTTGGATTAAACGTTTTCAAACGTTTTACATACTGACAGACAGACAGACAGACAGCGTGAGTTGATATAAGCTTTGTAATAAGAATACGTTGAACTAAATGTAAGTCACATATCATTTCACGTAGTGGGGTCGTGGTGGATGAGTGGTTAGTTGGCCTGATCTCTGCGTTATAATAAGCAAGAAATAACTCATTCAGCTTTGAATTACATCCTTTATAAACTTAAACTTGTATTACTACTGATCTTTAGTGTTAAGTGTTGTGTCATTTTGTTGTTTCTTCAAATCTGACTTTTCAACTCGATTCAGAATCTGGCCTGTATGTATACGCCTATAGGAGAGTCCATGCATGGAGGCTAATCCGTCAAAAGCAAGTTGTTTGGTGTCTCCGGTGTACAAACTAAGGACGTATGAATAATTAAGACCATACAATAATTGTGTGCGCATTTCAGCACTGTAGAATCTATATAATTTCTAAGCTCTTTTGCTTTTAGCACAAAGTTATTTTAAAATTAATTGTTTAGTATTGACAATATGACGTCCTTGACTTTATTTTGTGTGTGGAATTAAAATTCTCTCTCAATTATTTTTTTTCTTTTCATTTTCTTACGTTGTTTTTTTTTTTTTTTTTTTTTTTTGGTTAGGTTCCATTATGTCGCCACCACAGTTCTTATATCGCTTTCTCTTAGCCTCCTCTCTTCTTGAATTGGATTACCTTAAAAACGTAAACGGGATCTTACAAAAAAAAAAGTCAAAGCGTAAACCAAGAGAGGACATTTTGCTGTGATGAACTTTTAACATGCGAGTCCAATACATAAACAGTATACATTGTAGGTAAGTAGGACTTATCATTAAGACAGAGAGGAGTGAGAGCGGGTGGGAGTATATTTTAATACCTAATCATGTCATATTTAAACATCACATCTATTAAAAAATCAAAACCGACATGGAAACACAACTCTTGATATGTCCAATAAAGTTGTTGAAATGTGTAGTGTTTGGAATCTGGAGTTTTTAAAATTATTTTTTTTACAACTTGGATTCTTTCAAGAGAAGATATCAGGATATTTTTCTAGTGAATATAGATTCTATTATTGAAAGATCAACAAGACCATCAATCTATCTGGATGTATATCTATAGGTTCAATCTGTTTTTAAAAATATGAAATCACAACAACCTCGTCAGACATGGTCAGACTATCGCGGCTCTTGAAAAGTGTTTGGGAAATAGTTGAAGTGGCTTGTGTCGAGATTAGCGTGTATTTCCTCAAGAAACATTTGTATTTTTTTTTACATCATTTCAGGGATAATTTCACGCTCTATTTTTTTTAAATTTATTTTAGAGGTTGGTTGTCTTGGATCATTTGAAAAAAAACTGTAATGTTAACATTCAAACGATCAGGTCTTATGTGTCTTGATTAATACGGCTCGCGGTCTGTGTAGGCATAGCTCTCCCACTTTCTCTGTTTTACACAAAGACGTACACACAGATAAAAACAACAGATAAAACATTGCTATTCAGTGTATGAACTAACTTTGTGACTTAACTATGTAGATAAAAACAACTGCAAATCAACTGATAAGATTTATTTCTATGATTGTTTTATGAAGGAATAGTTGGAGAGAGCAAGATCTAGAGCTAGACTAAATTTTGTAAGTGATTTTCTCAAAATTATGTTTTGACACTTTCAAAATGCAATGCTAGTATACGTAATAATTGGACAGTAACTTGACTCACTTTGATGTGAGATGCCCTTTGTGTTTGTCATGTCTCTATGTAAATAAACGTCTATGTCCTCGTTGAGTTGCCTCACTTAAGTTATTACAATTGGTCTCAGAAGTGGGATTTATAAGCCAATATGAACCTTACTTATAGTTGTATCTTACTTACAATTGTTTTATATTCGTACTTACATCTGTATCTCACAATGTTGTGTTGGCCTACTTACTTATTGTACCTAACAAAAGACGAATCAATCAACACAAAATACTCATTGAGTCAACTCTGGACCAGTTGGGAAAGGGTGAGGGAACAAGGGAGTATCATGGTGCATGATTGTTTTTTTAAATGTAATAAAAATGTTCACCCAGGGCTCAAGATTCTTCAACATCTTACAATGTTGTGTTGGCCTACTTACAGCTGTATCTTACAATGTTGTGTTGGCCTACTTACAGCTGTATCTTACAATGTTGTGTTGGCCTACTTACAGCTGTATCTTACAATGTTGTGTTGGCCTACTTACAGCTGTATCTTACTTAAAATGTTATGTAGGCCTACTTACAGCTGTATCTTACAATGTTGTGTTGGCCTACTTACAGCTGTATCTTACAATGTTGTGTTGGCCTACTTACAGCTGTATCTTACAATGTTGTGTTGGCCTACTTACAGCTGTATCTTACAATGTTGTGTTGGCCTACTTACAGCTGTATCTTACAATGTTGTGTTGGCCTACTTACAGCTGTATCTTACAATGTTGTGTTGGCCTACTTACAGCTGTATCTTACAATGTTGTGTTGGCCTACTTACAGCTGTATCTTACAATGTTGTGTTGGCCTACTTACAGCTGTATCTTACAATGTTGTGTTGGCCTAATTACAGCTGTATCTTACAATGTTGTCAAGATCTACTGAATTGTTTCCTTTTTTTACTGTGTGAATGAGAAAATAAGTTTTTATTTATCACTGTTGTAACAATCAGTAAGACCAAGTGAATATATTAACGTGTAACACTACAAATCTTTTTGTACGAAGTATACATTGGCTTTTATGAGTTTTTTTTATTAATATAATAATAATATAGTATAATATTTAATGAGGTGAAACACTTGTTTATTTATAATATCGGATAAATATTTATTTATATTTAATTTTAAAATTTTTTGTTAAATTTCTCTGTAAGAGTATCACTCCCAGGAATTCCTTTTAGTCTTTGATGTAGGGTATTCTAGGCAGCTACTTAGAACTCTCAGATTATATAAAAAAAAGACCTGATATATTTCACCACAGTTTGAATTGATAATTGTGTTGTGTCTGTTCTATTTTATGGAATTTTGTGTTTTTTTTTATAATTGAAAAAAAAACAACAAGAAGTGACAATAAAGTTCCAGTAAAGCAGTCTTAATCTTAGTCTCACCATGACCCAATTATTTCAATCTTAGGAAAGGGAGATGTTGTCTTGTCTACTTCTACTCACTTCTTTCTGATCTACTAGTGCATTGTTTTTTTTTCCAATTATTTACACCTTGTAAGGCAAAAGATTTGACAATGTCTCCAATTGTCTATTAGCTTTATGAGCTCCACCGTATTATATGATTTAAATCTACTTTAAATTCTGTTTTGAATGAAATGTGTGCCGTTAGACTTTTTGTTTTCTCTTAGTAAGTTCATCTTGGATGCATTGTTTCTGACTGTAGGTACGATGCAGATCACGTTGCTTCTTCTTCTGTCCTGTGCAGGGCTTAGTTTAAGTGCTATTTGGTTTGGAAGAGGTGAGTATGAACTCTTTAGATAATTTTACAATCTTCCATTTATTAGTTCATCAAGCTACACGCTTTTAAAAGTATTGTCACTGTGTTTTTGTTTAAACCCTTAAAAAATACAGTTATAATGATTCTCCACTAAGCTATAGTGCTAAACTTAATTCACAAATTGTAAGACAAATTTCCATACGGATAATAAAGATTATTATTATTATTATTATTATTATTATTATTATAGATAAGGTTATATAGATTTAGGTCATATGACCTGTCAACAAATGGGCCACAAAGGGAATGTCCTTAATTTAAAAAAAAAAGATCTTGGAGCTCATTTACTGACTGTCAATGTATAAGTCAGTGTTTCTCAAACTTTTACTTTTTAATTTTATGCGAAAAATTTAGTTCGTGCCCCCCTCCTCGTTATATATATATATATATATATATATATATATATATATATATTGTTATAACTCCGCCATGCGCACCGCCATAAAGACTAGTGCTAGAAGGTGCGCACTGTGATAGACTAGACCTAAAAGGATGTGAACATTAGAAAGAGAACGAAGAACGATTTCCGCCCACGGAGAGAGCCAATATGGAGATGCTGTACTCAAGGCAGATGCCCTTTGTGTTTGTCATGTCTCTATGTAAATAAACGTCTATGTCCTCGTTGAGTTGCCTCACTTAAGTTATTACAATTGGTCTCAGAAGTGGGATTTATAGGCAACTCAATGAGAGGAGGTAGGATTAGATCTCTATGGCATCGCTGAAGCTATTAAATCAGCTCTTAATTAAAGAGCTAAGACAAGAGCTTCGAGACCGAGGTTTAAAACCTGTCGGTAGCAGGGAAACGCCCATGGCTCGTCTGCGGCAAGCTCTGATCGATGAAGAGGAAGATCCAGAGACCTATCAATTTGAAATTGAGCCTGGGATTGTTGATGTAATGGGCAAGATCCAAGACTGTGGGGATGCATTTAAGGAACAATTGAACATGATTAGGAATAAGATGAGGAGCATGATGTGGAACAAAGTAGATGAAAGTGTGTTGCCAGTAGAAGGCCAAATAGACCAAAGTGATAACATTGTGTCGCTAGCAAAAGGAGGAATAAACTCGTTAGGGAAGGAGCAGTTGCCTGGTCAGGACTGTGGCTGCACAAACAGTGGTGATGGAGGCGCTGGGGATTGGAGCGCCGTCTGTGACTGTGTTTTGGGCAAGTCTGTCGGGGGTGACTTTCAAGGCGAGAAATGTGACGACGATTGCTTCGACGATCTGAACGGTATGTTTCAAATCGAAAGGAAAGAAACAAATGAAGAAACAAGAGAAGTCTGTTATGTACCTGAAGTGTTTGTTCCTGTTGCACCTGTTACCAGTATCTCGGTGAGCCGGACAGATCAAGACAACGTTGGGTCTGCGTCCAAGCTTTCTGCTGTGGACCTTAAAGACCTCTGTTTATCTGTCAATACCTTTGGCGAGAATTCAAACCATGAAAGCCTGAAGACCGTTTCTGATTCCTTGCCTTGGATGTCGTCGGGTGAAATTACGAATACGGGCCCCAACAATGGCCGAGACAGAAACAACGAATTAGACTTTGGCAGCTGCATAAGAAAGAACTCGATGCTAGGCAGCTGCATCCAGGCGATTGACTTGAACTGTATATGCGGCGTCCTGCGGGGACAGTGCACATGCCAAGAAACCCAGCTACAAGATCTGAACCTGACAGAAATGTGTACTTCTGCCCACATCAGTGAGAGTGACTTGAACGGTTGTGAATTAATTCCAGCGAAACCTGATGTAGCGGTGGATGAACATTACAAGGATGCTTCATGGGCATACCTTACAGATGAGGCTGAGAAAGACTATGTGCCTGAAACCATGGCTACCAGTGGGCTTACAACTGTGTCACGTGTGATGTTGCCTGTTCAGGCTGTCTTGAGGTCAACTATGGATGACTGTTGAATTTCAACCAATTACTCTGCAAGCGTTTGGGTATTATTGTTCGGGTGTATTCCGTGTAGTTGATCAACAATCCAGACAAAACAAACACATCGGTTTTAACTAGTAAAGAGATGTAGTCAACGCTGATGAACAACTTCACATATATTTATTCTAATAAAAGGCCACAGTAAAAGTCTCTGTCACTAAACACGTCGTTACCCTAGAGGATTATATCGCTAACTGATTTTCCGGTCTCTAACCCAACATATCCCAAACGTCACTAGTCCCGTTCAATATGCGTCTTCTTTGGTGCGTCGCTAAATAACTAATCTATATAAATAAGGTGTCTAACACACGAGACATCCATGGAAAAGGTCCGCTGACTCAGCGTCTTGGAACAACAACCCTGGAATCTACAGTAATCGCCACAACCTCCATTTGTGTTAAGTGGCTGGCATCAGAGACTACCGTCATTAAGTCGAAGCAGCGACCACGATATCGTCTCAAGCATAGACTGGCCAACTGGAAGAAGAGAAAGCGACGGCCGCGGAAAACTGTGCAGATGGCTTTGTGGGCAACAGACACCCTACCGTCTGTGGTTCCCACCGATCGACCTCCACCTAAACTGTCACAGCTCCACTGCACTGTTTCTTTTCGGGACGAAAAGCTCTAAGAAGGGGGCAATGTTATAACTCCGCCATGCGCACCGCCATAAAGACTAGTGCTAGAAGGTGCGCACTGTGATAGACTAGACCTAAAAGGATGTGAACATTAGAAAGAGAACGATTTCCGCCCACGGAGAGAGCCAATATGGAGATGCTGTACTCAAGGCAGATGCCCTTTGTGTTTGTCATGTCTCTATGTAAATAAACGTCTATGTCCTCGTTGAGTTGCCTTACTTAAGTTATTACAATATATATATATATATATATATATATATATATATATATATATATATATATATATATATATATATATATATATATATATATATATATATATATAGTTCGTCCATCGTGGTTCGATGATGACCACTTTGTCATCCAGGGTGCTGAGGGCTTTGCACTGGGGTTTTATGCCTCCTCATGTGGCTGGTGAGACCTATGTGAGCCCGGAATGTTCGGCCGCACACTGGGCATGTTATTCCAGCTGGAGCTAGTGTGGTTTGTCTTGCTTTTCTTTTCTGGCGTTTTTCTTCTGCCAGCGTTGTTCTTTTTTCCTCAGCAACCTGTGCGCCAGTTTTCACAGCGCGACGCCATGATGCTCTGTCATGTGCCTCTGTCTCCCAGGTGCCTGGGTCTATGCTGAACGCCTTCAGAAAAGCTTTGAGGGTGTCCCTGAAGCGCTTTCTTTGACCACCTTGCGAGCGCTTTCCTTCGCTTAGTTGGCCATACAAGAGTCGTTTAGGGATGCGGTGGTCTTCCATTCTGTAGACGTGACCTGCCCATCGCAGCTGGGACTGCATCAGGATTGTGTGGATGCTTTGCAGACACGCTCTTCGAAGGACTTCTGTATCTAGTATTTTGTCTTGCCATTTGACATTTAGTATTTTTCTCAGACATGTCATGTGGAAGTGGTTTAGTTTCTTTGCATGTTTACTGTACACTGTCCATGTTTCTGAGGCATAGAGCAATGTAGGGAGGATGACGGCTCTATAGCCCCCTAGCTTGGTGTTTGTGGTGATACCACGTCTGTTCCAGACATTTGTAGACAGTCTGCCATAGGATGCACTGGCCTTGGCGATACGCAGGTCGATTTCACTATCGATTTTTCCATTTCTGGAGAGTGTGCTGCCAAGATATGTGAATTTGTCCACTGCGTTTATATCCTGTCCATTTATAGTAATGCTTGGATCCGAGTAGGCTTTCCAAGGAGCAGGTAGATATAAGACTTCAGTCTTGTTCGTATTGATGGTAAGGCCAAAGTCTGAGCATGCTCTTGAGAAGTCACTGACGATGCTCTGCAGATCGTTTTCAGAGCAGGCATTTAGGGCACAGACGTCAGCAAATAGCAAGTCTCTGATTACTGCTGCATTTGTTTTTTATTTTGATTTAAGCCGCCTCGGGTTATATAGACCACCATCAAATCTGTATGATATATTTATCCCGTTGTTTTCTCTATTTGTGAATGCATCTGTCAGCATAGCGGAGAACATGATACTGAACAGTGTAGGTGCTAGGACACAGCCTTGTTTTACCCCGTTTGATACTTCGAAGGGCTCTGATGGTTCTCCACTTTCTTGGACACGAGCCTTCATGCCATCATGAAATAGTCTCACCATGGTTATGAATTTTTGTGGACAGCCATACTTTGACATGATCTTCCAGAGTCCTTCTCTGCTAACAGTGTCGAATGCCTTTGTTAAGTCGACATATATTGAGAACAGGTCAGCATTTTGTTCTTGGCATTTTTCCTGGAGCTGCCTTGCTGCAAAGATCATGTCAATGGTTCCACGCTCTTTTCTGAAGCCGCACTTGCTTTCTGGTAGTAGACCATATTCTATGTGTTGCATGAGCCGATTTAGTAGGATGCGTGCAAGGATTTTCCCAGCAATAGAGAGAAGAGATATTCCTCTGTGGTTGTCGCAGATCTGGCGGTTTTCTTTTCGCTTGTATAAATGAACAATTGTGGCATCTTTAAAGTCTTGTGGTATTGACTCTTTTTCCCACATAATTAAGAAGAGCTTATGAAGTCTTTCAATTAGGGCTAATCCACCTTTTTTTGTATACCTCTGCGGGAATGGAGTCAGCTCCTGGGGCTTTTCCGCTTGCGATCTGTTGAATGGCAAGATCGGTTTCCTTTAGCGTAGGGGGGGGGGGCATCCATTTTTTCATTTATTGGTACTTGCTGTAGCCTGTCTATGGTCGCTTCATTTATGATGGAAGGTGTATTGAGAACCTTTTCGAAGTGCTCTGCCCAGCGTTTTAGGATTTCTTCCTTATCTGTCAATAGGATTGTCCCATCAGCATTTAATAGAGGGGATGAGCCTGACTTTGTGGGTCCATAGATTTCGTTTATGGCATGGTAGAAGTTCTTCATATCGTGCTTGTCAGCAAATTTCTGTATTGTTTCCACTTTCTTGCTAAGCCAGGTTTCTTGCATTTGGCGTAGCTGTTTTTGCACATTTTTGCGGATGTTAGTGAATGTATCTTTAGTGGACTGGGAGTTTGGGTTGTTCAGACACAATTTGTGGAGCTTGTGCTTTTCGTCTAATAGTTTTCTGATCTCAGTACTGTTTTCATCAAACCAATCCTCGTTAAATGAGCAGCTTGGGACTAGGAGGAAAGCTGTGGGCTCCCAGAGTGGGGTCCGGGAGTAGTTTTAAGAATGTAAACCATGAGCGTAACCAGGGGGAATCCCCCCTGCGGGGGGGGGGGATCGGAATTAAGTGAATGTTCTTTTGCTTTGATTCTGTTTATTTTAGATTAGATTTTAATACTAAACCATCACTGTCCCAGCGCAGGGAGTTTTGCAGTCAAATCTCCCTCTTCTATAAAACAAAAAAAAAAAAAAACAAAAAAAACGACAATCCCCAAATTCCAATAGCATAGCTAAGGAAAATTTTGATTTTAAACCCCCCTCCGAAATTTACGATTCCCCCCCCCCCTCTTCAATATAAGACTATCCATACATCAGTCAGCAGATTCTATGAGTGTAGCCACAGGGAGTTATGAGCTCAAACCCCCTCCAGCGGGGTTTGAAGCTAAAAAGTACCTCTTCAATACAAAAAAAGCAAATTACACACTCAAAATGCTATGATCATAGGCATAGGGGTTTTGAATTTACCCCCCCCCCCTTTTCAGCGGGGTTTGAAGCGAAAAAATACCTCTTCCATATAAAAAAAAAACAAATTACACACTCAAAATTCTATGAGCGTAACCAAGCCAAGGGGGGTGGGGGGGGGGGGGTTAGAGTTTAAACCCTCTCCTCCAGAGGGCTTTTTTTAAAGTTTAAAACCCCTCCTGATGGTTTTGAGTTTAAATACCCCCATACAGAGAGTTTTGAGGTTGAAAACCTCTCTCTTCAATTTTATTCTAAAGCAAACTACAGTCAACAAATCTATAAGCGTAGCTTAGGGGGTTTTGAATTAAAAAAAAAATCCCCAGATGTTTTAGTTAAACCCCCCCCCCCCCCCCAAAATGATTTTGACGATAAAACTTCCCTTTTCGATATGAAATCTAAAGCCAACTACAGTCACCTAATTCCAAGAGCGTAGCCAAGAGAGGTTGCAAACTTCTACCAGTGGCTGGGCTCCATTAATAAAGTGCAGTGAATAGTCATCTGCCGAAATTGTAAAAGACTAAATGTGGCTCAACAAAGATGGTTAAGACGGATTTTAGAAGTCAGTTATAGAGATCGGTTCTCAATCAAGGAAATCCTTTGCCGAACTGGGAGTCGACTCCTTAGTAAGGTTGTGACAGAGCGTCGCATGAGGTTTGCAGGACATGTTCTCCGACAAAATGAATTACGCATAACAAGAGTTGCGATGACATGGAGGCCATTGCGAGGAAAGTGCATACAGGGACATCCTAGTACAACTTGTCCCCACACTTTTATGGAGGTCTTCAGAGAAGGTGGGAAGAGGCTTCAGACATTGCCAGTGGAAGCAGCTTGTCGCCCAATGCACAGAACGCTGGATGATCTATGTCAGTAAGAATAGCACATACGGTTTTTGAAATAAAACTTTTAAATATCAGGATCATGCACTGTAGATACTTCAGAATATGCATTTTGTTGTCTTGTTGGCTTTCAATACCGGAAATAGTGCTTGGAGACCCCCTTCTTATTGTAGATTGATCTATTATGAAACTATGGAAGAAAAATAATGAAATTAAATTTGTTGATGTATGATTAGTTACTGTGTTTTAAAGGCTTTATAATTTGTTTACACTTTAATTGCGTAGATCCGTAGGTAGCTTTTACTTTGTTATTATTTTGCTGGTGAATTATTGCAATGTGCTCAAGTTTCAAAGTCTACTGTCCTATACCAAAACATAGGAAATAGTCATAACACAGCTTATCTACGCCTTACTGAACTACTCTACCACACACTGAACATGATATTTTGCTTGTGTGTAGAACATTTTCTTCTTCGTAATTGTCCTAAGACTCCTGGAAGGACGGTATATTGTCTCCATCTGCCTGTAGGTGGAAACGTCTGGGAAAGATCCAAGCAGATGTACATTTTTTACATCCTATTACTGACGCTTGGGTTCGAAACGATGCCAAAGACCGAGCACACGGTGAAACTCCCCTATATTCCTTACCTGTACCACATCAGCCGTGTAGATGTCCGCCATAAAAACGGCACCTTGAATAACGGAGTATGAATGGTAACATAATATTTCTCTTGGGGCTTTCTTCCATCACCGCCAGTGCAACGGATTCGGTCCTTAGGCACCCCAACAAGGGTTGCTTCCCTATTGGCATTATCGTCTTCTGTAACGACCGTTTCCACCATATCGCCAAATTCAGGTTGAGAAGCATTGCCCGGGTCTGTAGTACATAAGCGTAGACCTTAATTTATATATGTAAGGGTGTGGGTAAAATATTTTTTAAAATTCACATAATTAATATATTTTGTCTGCTACATTCTTTTCAAAAAGTTGTATCAAACTAAAGGAAGTATGTTTGGAAATACTGAAACATCAACAAAAGAAGAATAAAACAAAGAAAACTAGATCTAATTGTCTTTCCCTCAGAGACAATCTCTCTAAAAAATTGCGAATGAACAGGTTTTTTTTCCCCTTGTTAAAATCTAGATTTGATTTACTTTTAAAGTTTTATCGTATAGTTTGACATGGATAAGATAAGATGTGCCAACATTTTCAAGGTGAATGTCCCGGTGGTCATAAGTTGGGAGATACTTGGAGATCTGAAGGAGCCTGTGAAAGATGTGAATGTCAAGATGGTGGCTTCTACTGTGCTGGGTAAAAAAAATAGTTTCCCTTTCATTTATTTATATAATTTTCTTTAGAGTTTAGAAAATGCTTTTGTAAATATAAAGAGGAAAACATCGAAAAACATTTTCTTCGAACTATTTGGAACAGTAAAGCCTTTAAAACTGACGTCTTTATTTCTGGGAGCTAATTGAAAAAAATCTTTAAAAAATAATTAACACACACACGTCCAACAGTTAAGATGCCTATAATAATAACATAATAATAAAGGCAATTAGTACATACATACCTGTGCATTTGTAATTTGCATAAAAAAGAAACATTTTTTTTTTAAATAATTTCTCTCTTCCTTTGTCTTTCTCTCTCTAAATCTCTATAAAGTAAAGTTCCCTTTTCAGACCCCATGCGGCCTATTGGGCAGATGATGTAAAGCTCACAGGGAGTTGGGAGTGTAAACCCCCTCCCTAAAAATCCCCAAATTCCAGTCTTCACCGAGATTTCAAACACAGGACGGAAGCCACTTAGCTCCCTATAGATAAGTAGCGATTGCACCTAGACCCTAACGTGAGCACAATAATGATAATGTTGAGGGAAATCAAATTTTCAATATCACCTTCATTTTTAAAAATCTAAACGTGAGAGACAGACAAAATGGAAGGCGGACGAATAAAAAAACAAACAGCATAAAACCAAAAGCCCCTTTTCCCTAGTTTTTTATGTGAAAACATTTTACATGATTACATCCCTTTGAACAGTGTGCTTGACAAAAATTAATTACAGACTTCGGTCTTTTACTGCACATTTTTGTAGACCAACAAGCAGCTTTTACTCTCCGAATTCTTAAAAGCATGTTGTAAGATATATTACTTAATAATAGTACCATTTTCTATTTCTACTTCAAAGTTATACTCGATAGTAGGCCTGTAATTTGCCTACACTTGATTTTTTATTGAATTATGATGGTACAGATTGTATAGAAAAAAATACAATAGAAATACATATAGGAAACCTTGATGGGCCAAAGTATATAAAAAAAAAAGGGTTTCTTATATGTATGTCTGGTGTGTTTTTGTCTACATAATTGTTAACTCCTGCCACAGTAGGAGGCCTAAACCTTTCTGTTGCAGAGTAAGAGACTCTATATATTTTGTTAAAATAATAAATTATAGAAAATAGAATGTTATCGATGTTTTTTTTAATATCATTTAAAGAAAGTGTTCACTGTCGACCAAACCATTGATCATGTCCTAAGTCATAACATTACAATTCTTAAACACATTTTTTAATGGCCTATTATTTTCTTCAATTGGCTCTTGAGTGATATTTCTTGTGAGAGAAATGAAAATCTTTGATTTCCTCAGATGCGGTGTGTACGCACTGACCTACGACAATGTGAACTGCTACGACTATCGCGACATGAGCAAAGACTACCCCGACTGCTGTACTCCTCTTCTTAGGTGCAGGGGGGAGCCAGGATTTAATGAGACTCTCCTAAAAAACTGATGAACACAAGTATTTAACTTTAAAAAAAAAACAGTCTTCATCTATAGGCTTTGCACTTGATACAATTTGAAAATGTACATGATGGTCGATGTAAAATGTCTACTATAGGAATAATCAAAACATATAAAACATATCACCAGATGAGGATTTATTATCAATAAACAAGTCCACATTTTAAATGCATTTTTGTTTCTCTTTTGTAACATATAGCTCTACCAATCAAAATTATTAATAGGGTAATATTTATAATATATTCTTGCAGAAAGAAGGGTAAAAATATTCAATTAAAAAAATTTCATTTCTTGTTGAAATGTAACCTTTTTTTTCTCGTTCATGGGAAACAACTATTAAATCACGCAATGGCTAGTCTCTTGCGACTCCTACGGATGTGTCTAGTCTCCCGATTTTGACGCACAAAACTATATATGGATGGCTGCCTGGTCGTGCGGCATGTGCGCTGGACTGTCGTTCGGTCGTCCTGGGTTCATCCCTGCCCACTGCCATCCACTGTCGTCCTGCAGGAGGTTTGGACTTGGAAGTAGATTATCTTCAATTCTGAAGGAACATTCGAAACATATCAAGCATTTTACAACACTATATATATATATAAATAGTGGTCTGACGATTTGAATTTAAATGTAGCTTCTTTCGTCGCACACTTCAGTTGTTAAAATAATTTTTATTCTTAAACTACACTATGTAGGCCTAATAAAACTGTTTAGCTAGGAAAAAATAGTTTTTTAAGTTTATAAAGTTGAATATTTGTGAAACGCCGTGTAGCTCCAAGTAGCTGAGTGCATGCTATTTCAACATAAACTACTTGCATTCTTCGCTTCGTTTGAATGGTTATTTTTCTCATAAACTACATTGGATTGCACTTTTAAAAGCACTTAACATTTACAACTTCATGAGATGAGAGGCATATAATTGGACTGAACTGGCTATAGTTGGCCTAGATGTCAGTTTCGCTACATTTCCAGCATCATTCCACCTATCGACTTTAAATTCTAACGTAGAAGAACCAGAAGCTACCTTAGCAGAAGCTAAGAAAGACCTTAGCACAGCGGTTCTCAACCTGTGGGTCGCGATCCCCTTAGATTTTTTTCGGGAGGGGGTATGTGTGTGTGCGTGTGTGTGTGTATACGTTATTAATCTTTATTACATTCCGAACTTTCATTCTTCGGATATCACTTTGTCTACATGTAAAGAATCATGCAATGTTTACGCTGGTCGTATTCAAACAGGCCTTCATTACTGTCTTATGGCGGGATCTATCCAAAGATGTCTCTGAATGTGTGATATTTTTTAAAAATAAGATAATCATAAAATGTGTCTGAAAAAAATGGATTTATCTATTGACGACATGATATATGTTTACACGTGGTCATAATCACAGACACACAAACTTATATATATATAGTCTGTGGTCGTAGTTTGTTTACATTTCAGACAAATAGTGTTTTTTTTTATTTTGACCTACATCGTGATCTTTGTGATTGAGTCGGTGCGTGAAAATGAACTTAAGACTAGCAATCAATAAAGTCAACGCTAACACAGACTTTGATTTACAATTAGCGATAAACAAAATACACGCATACATTTGAATAGTTTATTTGGATTTGTCACAAGACATCGGAGTGCGTTCTCTACCAGCTCTTTGTAACATATTTCTGGAGCATATCCTGATGGAAATAATTTACAGAATATGAAGCCACAAATAAGCGGCCTGTTTCAATGTCATGTTTGCAGATGTATTAGAGTTTATCAGACCTCGTTGATAAGCATGCAGACTACGAACAAGATCTTACTTCCAAACTTGATGCTACAGCTAGAGACGTTGGTATGGAAATCAGTGCTGACAAGAGCAAAGCAAAGTGGTGAAGGTAGTACGAAGTGTTGCGTACAATTGAATGGCCTATCATTAGAAGACGTTGACTGATCTAAATACATAGGGTCAGATATAACAAGAGCTGGAGGATCATTAAAAGATATACAAATCCGTTTAAGCTTGGCATCCGCCGTCATGAGCAAATTGTGGAAAATCTGAAAGAGTAACATCAGCTTCCAGATAAAATTAAGACTGTTTTCTTCGCTTGTTGTCACTACGTCTAGACTCTATCTGGTTGTGAAAGTTGGACACCCAACGCTGAGACTGAAAGAAGAATTCAAGCCTTTGACAGTAAATGCTACACATAAATGGTGGGTACCAGATACCAGGAAAAGAAGAAGAACGAGTTTGTATTTGTACAAGTCATCACTGGCTGGCAAAACCCCTAGACCTAGACACTACGAAGAGACGAAAGTTGAGCTGGTTTGGTTATACTTAAAGACATGACTTACTATCAAAAGTCATCCCTCAAGGTACAATGCAAGGAGCACGAAGAAAGGGTCGTCGAAAGAAAAGCTGGCTGGACAATGTAAAAGAATAAATCGGCCTTCATCATGAGATCCTGCTTAGGAGAGCTGCTGACCGAGAAAATGAAGGGATTTTGTTACGCGATCTGACACTACGACGAAAGTCACAGGCAGATGAGAGAGATGATAATTTATCACGATAAATTCTTTTTTGGTGGCCTTTTTTGTGGCTCAACAATTCGTGCAAACCTCTGGTTATGAGTTAAGTTTCTTTACGAAATCTCAAATCAAAGAATAGCTGAGTCTTTGACGATACCACTCTGTCAATTAATCTTTTTATTTTTAACATTGGTGACTCCCCTGAGTTATCCAGGACTTCAACAATATTAAACTTCACTTTGTGAAGTCTCTATTCTTATATTCATGGGCCAGTAGATTCTATTTTAAGCTGGAGTATATTGTATTAGTATGTCACATTTTAAAAATTGCACGTAGAAACTGAACATTATTCTGTACTATTGCTTTTGAGTTCTTTTGATTAAATATTTTTTATGTTGCATTAAAAAAAAATTGATTTTTTTTGTGTGTTTAAGCAGAATTCATTTAAATTTCTTATAGCAATTTGTGTAGCACATGATAAACAGAGTACTATATATTAACTACACCGGAGGTTTGGGTCGTACAATTCTTTGTGTATTTTACGTATCTCTTCTGGGCTGTTCTTGTGTCCACTGATTTTATCTCGGTATTGACATCCACTAGCCTCGTACTTGAGCCAGCTAAAATCTTCATCCGCTACTCTGGGTACTGATGCCTGGTCAGCCACCAGCCCGGTCAAATAAACATCTTCCAGGAACAATAGCTTCACGTAAAATGATTCGATGAATAGCCGCATGGCTGCTGACGTGGTCATGGCGTAGGCAGTACCTGACAGGTAATTTGGGAAATACTTTTCAGGATACTCTGCTTTTGTTACGTACCACTTGTTCTTAGAGTCTCTGAAGGGGGACGTGTTGGAGTGCAGCGCCCCAATCAGAAAACATGGCCCTAGAGCCATCTGTTTCTGTAGCCTGGCCACCAGGCGTGGCACGTTAATATACATATCGTCATCTGCTTTCAGGACAAAAAGCGAATCAGGGCAATACATGCTGACCCAGTTCATTATAGCGATGCTCTTCAGACTCAAATTTCTGTAGGTGTCCTCAAAGTCCTCTTGAACGATATCACCAAATTTCAAAGCCTCTGCATCAATGTGCTCTTGGCCTGCTCTGTCTGGCTGAACACCAAGGAAAAACAACACGACGGCATTATTCGCAGGGACGAGGGCATATTGACCCCATGTTTCCCGGACTGCCTGTCGAGCTTCAAAACTATCGGTTCTAGATGGAACTCCAACGATCAGTTTCACTTTTCTCCCTACACATGCATTGGGGACGTTATGAATGTATTGAAAGTTATTTTCATTTACTAACTTTCGTTTTCTTTGGTTCATTTTAGACTGATATCTACTCACAATAGATTGTAAAACAGGGTCTTTCTCCAGCTCTGGAAAATACTCTGATTGCCATTTGATATCGTGGTGCTGAGATTCTTTCGGCGTGTTATCTTTTGGTGTGACCACAGAGCTCTTTGGTTTGCTTACATCAGAAGAATCTCTATTGAGATCAGAAGTACTGTTGGCTGCCAGGCGAGTGTAGTACAACCGTGTACTTGTAGCCTTTGTACTCCTGGGGAAATGTGTCATACTCAGAAGCACGAGGAGGAATCCAGCGATTAGAGCTGACAGTAGCATAAAGCGTAGCATGAAGCGAGAAAAACTGGATCTAAATATATCCACGTTGAAATACCTGCAACAATAAACGAAAATCGTGAACCACGAAACTAAAATATTTAAACTGTTGAAATCAATCATGTGTAAATGTGGAGACCTTATCAGTATGAAATGGCAGCCAATTGATCACCTATCAACAAACCTTAATTTTATTTACCTGTATTAACTAATAATAAAATAGAGCACAAAGTACGAATTTTCTTTGAAATTCTATCTTAAATAAATCTAGTAGTAAAGCAGGCTAGAATTAAATAAACGTTTTCTTAAACATACATAATAGCTAAGCAAACTACATTACAAAAACTCTTTTCCATTAATAAAACAAAATTTCGTTCGTGAAAAAAAAAAAACAAGATTACAAAGAGAGTTTGTGTTACACAAACTCAGAGGCGGCCCCCGTCGAAGTCGGATCCCTGTCGGATCTGCATATTCGCAAATAATATTCAAGAGGTGATTTAATTTTGATGTAAAATGTTTTACACGTTTCGGATGTTCCTTCAGAGTTGAAGATAATTACTTCCTAGTCCAAACCTCCCGCAGGACGACGGGGGATGGGAGCGGGCAGGGTTTGAACCCTGGGCCATCCATAAATCTGAACGACAGTCCAGCGCGCAAACCGCACGACCAGGCAGCCATCCGATGGTCAAAAGTAATAATGTTTCAAAGATTCATTTGTCGTAAATTTAAATTTAAATTTAATAAAAAAATAGTAGATTAGTTTTAGTATATTAAAACATTACAATATTGATCAAAACGTTTGGAAATGAAAATCTACACTTTTTTTTTACACTTTAAGTTTAGAAATTGAAATTCTACATCTTAATCTAGTCTATTTTAGTCTAAACTAGATCTAGAAATTCTAGATCTAGACTCTAAAATAATTTTAATTACAATATAAATCCAGATCTAGATATACTGTAATAAAAATCTAGATCTAGTTTAAAAAATCTAGATTAGATCTAAATCAAGATATCATTCCTTTTTTAAACGCGAGTCACATAACGAGGCTTAATAAACATTACTATACCGAGTTCTTTTTTCATTTCATTTGAAGAATTAATTCCATATAACGTCAGAGGGAAAAAAAAACACTACGTCACACGGCCTAGCTAGACTAAAAATCGCCTTCATCTATAAGAGCCATTTATCGAGTGTTCATAGACTTTGGTGCACCGAGTGCGTTCTTTAAGCATTTCATTTAAAGAATTCATTCCATATGACGTCAAAGGAAAAAAAAAACACTACGTCACAAGGCCTAGCTAGACTAAAAATCACCTTTATCAACACGAGCCATTTCTCGAGTGTTCATAGACATTGGTGCACCGAGTGCGTTCTTTTAGCATTTCATTTAAAGAATTCATTTCATGTGACGTCAAAGGAAAAAAAAAACACTACGTCACACGGCTTAGTTAGACTAAAATATGTTTTCATTAATACAAGCAATTTTTTCGAGGGTTAATAGACATTGGTGCACCGAGTGCGTTCTTTTAACATTACATTTAAAGAGTCCATTCATATGACGTCAAAGAAAAAAATTCCATTACCTCACAATAGGCTAGTAGCCTACCGGTACCATAAAAAAAAAAATATCTTTATTTACACGAGATATTTAACGAGGGTTCATAGACATTGGTGCACTGAGTTCTAATAGATATTATTTAAAAAGGATCAAAGCCGCATTGTTTTTGCGTTTTGTCTGTCAGTCGGTCTGTCCGTTATCTTGATATAAAAAAAACAACTAAAAGTTATTAAAAATTGATTAACCTTTATTTTACGTTTCAAAACATCGCAATAATTTTTAGGTATGAACACAATTGAAAAGTTTATATAATAGATTGTTCCGGATGTTTGTATAAATAGTAAAAGAAAAAGAGAATTTCAGATAAATGTAATACCGTTAATTAAATTTTTTGGATGGTCTCGTATAAAAATTAGATGTACTACAGCCACGTGGAGAGATTTTCATACCTTACTTTGGTGTTTGGATTCTGTTTTCCTTAAAAATCGGAACATAATATTAACGATAATTAGATTTTTTAATGTTTTAGGTAGAAAGTTAAATGTACTGTAAGAGAGTAGTGAGTTAAAATATTTTTCATAAAAATCCGTAAAAACATTATTTCGTAAATGAGAAGATTATTTGTTTATTAATTAGAAGAGGGAGTTCAAACAATTATTTGGCGTTAGTAGATTTTTAAATAAATTCGGAAATTTCTGGCGACGATTTGTAAGAAACAAAATCCGGAACTTTCTTTATCGATTACAAAACTTCTATGTTATGTTTTACAAGAAAATTAAATGTCTAAAAAGTAATTTTCAGTAATCAATTCTAGTAAATTACTTTTTTTAAAAACCTTATGCGATTCCAAACAATCATTATGCATAATTCATGTTTTATAAAACAATATCCGGAACATTTTTACACTTAATGAAATATAAGTCAGTATAGAGATTATGATTTAGCATTAATATGCTATTTACATAAAAAACGGAACAACATATTATTGATAATGTGTTTTTGCAACATTTAAGCATGGAAATTGAATGTAATATAAGTTAGAAGAGCAAACAAACATTTGTTGGCGTTGATTAGTTTTGCACAAAAAAATCCGGAACAATCAATTTTAGATACTTAAAACTATTGAGATGTTATGGGAGGAACATTAAAGGGTAAATCAGATTTTCAATAGCTTTTAGAGTTCTAGTTTTTTAAATCTAATCGTGACGGACAGACCGATCAACAGACAAAACGCACAAAAATAAGCTTCTTTTATTCGGATGGGGGCACTAAACAAAAAATAAATAAAATCTGATTTTTAAAAAAAGTTTAAGGAATTGGTTTAGCACCTGATCATGTTGCGACGTTACGCTACTGCACGAAAATCGCTGCATAAAAAGTCCATTTAAAAAAATGTGCGTGATATTTACATACAAAGTGCATTATTAGCCTTTATAAACAAACAGAAATGTTTTATTTTAATTTTAGCAGCTAGTTGACCAGAAAAAACGTCTTTAACTATTATTTGTATTTGTTGTAAACATTTCCTGTACATTTTAAAAATATATTTGACTTAGTGATACTGAAAATACACAAAAATTGTCCATCTTTGTTAGCATATTGTAACATTGCCTCCCTTACATTTACGTAATTGTTTTAGAATTGGTGTATTTTTATGAAAAAATCGCTTGCATAATTAATTTTATAAATTAAACGGTTTGCTTTTAGAAAACCAAAAGTAGCCGTTGCACCTAAACTTTTCAAGCCGGATTTAATGATGAAATAATATTTTTCATATCTCTTCTAGTTTTCGAGATCTGAGTGTGACAGACGGACAGACGGACAGACGGACAGACGGACAGACGGACAGACGGACATTTTGCACAAACCTAATAGCGGCTTTTTCCCCTTACGGGGGCCGCTAAAAAAAGCATTCCTGAAAGTACCAGGTTCGACACAATAATGTGGATCTTTATCAATATTTCTGTGATGTGCAAGATTTAGCATTGAAAAGTGTTTTCAAATGGTGTGGAACCATTTTAAAACAAAAAAGTATGTGTTGATACTACGTACTCTGAACTTAAGACTATAACATGGTCAGTATTTTGTACAAAATGTATTTGCAAGGTTTGTAGTTTACTTATTAGACCTATAGTCCTATGCATCAGTTGTCATAAATGCCACTAGAGTAACTAGACCTTATATAAATCAGTATCCTGTCTGTAAACATATCTTTCAGCACTAACCAATTAAAAAAATAGTTTTCATACCTGCCTAGTTCAAATAAAAGATGGCGGCGAGATTTGAACAGATTTAAAATGAATTTTTATAGATAAAAATATTTTTTTCGAACTATTATAATAAATACAAATATGTAACAATCAAGATAGCAAGAAAAGAGAATTTTAAAAAAGTGAATACAAGATGATACAGAATAAAATAGAATAAATCAAACAATATTTTTCATATAATTTGCATATATCTTTAAATGTTCCCAAAGAAATTCATTATAGATCTTATATGTATTTTGTAGTATAAAATGTATTTACATGGACATGCGTACAACTTAATAATCTTTAGATAGATAGATAGATAGATAGATAGATAGATAGATAGATAGATAGATAGATAGATAGATAGATAGATAGATAGATAGATAGATAGATAGATAGATAGATAGATAGATAGATAGATAGATAGATAGATAGATAGATAGATAGATAGATAGATAGATAGATAGATAGATAGATAGATAGATAGATAGATAGATAGATAGATAGATAGATAGATAGATAGATAGATAGATAGATAGATAGATAGATAGATAGATAGATAGATAGATAGATAGATAGATAGATAGATAGATAGATAGATAGATAGATAGATAGATAGATAGATAGATAGATAGATAGATAGATAGATAGATAGATAGATAGATAGATAGGTAGATAGAAAAATAAGTTACAACAAATGTTTCCATACAAACCTTTTCAAAACCATGTCAGTTCTGCAAGAAAACAATTGATTCACTAAAAGAACATGTCTACCGCTAACACATCGCAGACTTATGGATGAAACAATTAAATCCCTGACTGTAGGGAAACATCCAGATCGTTACAATTTACTGTAAAACTTCCTTTAAAATTTTGTTTCTTTTATGTTTTATAAAATAGTTTTAAAGTACTAATACATTCATTCGATGTCATTTTTACAGCAAGCACAGCACAATAATTGAAGCGTTTGGAAGAGCATAGCACAGTAGATATGGTTTAGTAGAGAATGATTAACTTTATGTAATATTGGAAATACAAAAACTGCATGTTTAATTTTTCTGCCTTCGCAATATAGTAGTTGTTTTTTTTTAAGTTTCTTGTAACAGACATTTGTATACTGAGATTTTGAAAATGTAAATATTTGTAGAACCACGTGTCTGACTTGCACTTAAGTCTTGAGAACTTACTAAATTGATTTGTTTTATAATTTAGTTATGAAAAAAAGTTGCTTTTTTGTTGTTTTTCTTTTATCGATTTTTTTGCTTACGTTTTTTTTTAAATGATACATTTTGTTGTTCTCAGAGGGGGAGAACCACGCAGAGGGATTAGATAATGATGAGCAAATAGATGCAATTTTAATAGACTAAGGCATTCGACAAAGTTCACCTCCACAGCCTACTTAAAAAAACTAAAATACTTTGGCATTAATGGTTCATTACATCAATGGATTCAGGATTTTCTGATAGAAAGAGAACAACCCGTACAAAAAAAAAAATGGCTCCAAACCAACAATAGTAAACTCAGGTGTACCTCAAGGAACAGTTTTATAGGCCCACTACTGTTTCTAATTTACATAAATGATCTACCAAACTGTATTAGTTCAGGTACAAAAGTCAGATTATTTGCAGACGATTTCATAATATATATAAAAACATAAAAACAACACACGATTGGGAATCAAATTGGTGTATGTCAGAAAAATGCCAGTTATTAAGAGTAACAAAAAAAAAAAAAACTAAAGCAAATAAAAACTACTTACTTTTTTCATAGTAAACTAGTCACACAGACTAAAAAATAAAAATTATGGTGTAATAATAAATGAAAAACTATCGTGGATTATTGAGGACATTAGGGTTTTTTAAAGTATTTTTTACAAATCAAACAAGAACATAAAACTAAAATGCTATTTAACTTTAGTTAGGCCAATATTACAATATGCATCCTCTGTATCCTTGAACTCAAGAAAACATAAAGAAACTGGAACAAATACAAAATAGAGCAGTGAGATTTATAACAAATGAATATTCCAATTTGATTAGAGTAAAACCGTTAGTAAAATCACTAAACTTAGAGACACTTCAAGACAGAAGAATACAAAGTAAAGTAGCTATAATACATAAAACACTAAACCATAATTTACAAATAGAAAAACAAAACCTGATGAAATACTCAGAAAGACACAAAGATAAGGCACATTTCTTATTCCAAAACGCTAGAATAAATTCGTGCAAATGCTCATTCTTCCCTCCATTAGAGAATGGAATGAGTTGCCTGAATCAGCCAGGAAAACCAACGACTTAGCAGAGTTTAAGTCATTGACTAACATGCAGGACTAGATTGGCACATGAAATGATTAGGACGTAATTATCTTCTTTTTCTGAAGTAACGTCTGTAATGTATAAGAACGTCATATGTAAAAATTAATACTTGTCTTATCCGACCACGGAACTGATCCGACATTTCAGAACAAGTTCCCAACTACTTTCCGGTTGTTGTTTTTTTTTGTTTTCTCATTTATTAAGAACTCTATTTTTCATTACGTGTCATTAAAGTAAACACTAGAAAGTATAACCTAATGTCTTTTTTTTTTTATAAAGCGTTGAAAATGAAAATAAAAATGAAAATATGGGGAAAATGGACCCACAGTAAATTTCATGTCTGTGTAGTAATCCAGATCATGTGCTTTAATCCAGAGAGTATGACCTACAATCGCATCATTTACGCTTCACTGTAACAAACAGCCTCTTTAAGACAATCAGCCTCTGTAAGACAAACAGCCTCTTTATGTTTTAATCTTTTCAGCATTAGTTTTAAAGATAAAGTAGATTTTGTTTTTCATTTAATCTTTTGTTTAGTTGAAATTGGATGGAATGTTTCAAATTTAAAAAGAATTTTAAGTAGGCCTACAATTGAACGCGTTGGTCAAATGGCTTAGTAGACTCAATATTGCGCTGGTTGAATGACTAAGTAGACTCAATATTGCGCTGGTTGAATGACTAAGTAGACTCAATATTGCGCTGGTTGAATGACTAAGTAGACTCAATATTGCGCTGGTTGAATGATTAAGTAGACTCAATATTGCGCTGGTTGAATGGCTTAGTAGACTAAATATTGCGCTGGTTGAATGACTAAGTAGACTCAATATTGCGCTGGTTGAATGACTAAGTAGACTCAATATTGCGCTGGTTGAATGACTAAGTAGACTCAATATTGCGCTGGTTGAATGACTAAGTAGACTCAATATTGCGCTGGTTGAATGACTAAGTAGACTCAATATTGCGCTGGTTGAATGACTAAGTAGACTCAATATTGCGCTGGTTGAATGACTAAGTAGACTAAGTATTGCGCTGGTTGAATGACTAAGTAGACTCAATATTGCGCTGGTTGAATGACTAAGTAGACTCAATATTGCGCTGGTTGAATGACTAAGTAGACTCAATATTGCGCTGGTTGAATGACTAAGTAGACTCAATACTGCGCTGGTTGAATGACCAAGTAGACTCAATATTGCGCTGGTTGAATAGCTAATTTAGACTCAATATTACGTTGGTTGAATTGCTAAGTGAGCTCAGTATTGAGATGGTCGAATGGCTAAGTAGACTCAATATTGCGCTGGTCGAATGGCTAATATAGACTCAATATTACGCTGGTTGAGTGGACTCAGTATTGAGATGGTCGAATAGCTAAGTAGACTCAATATAGCGGTGCTCGAATGGCTAAGTAGACTCAATATAGCGGTGCTCGAATGGCTAAGTAGCTTATATTGCGGTGGTTACACTAACGAAAAAGGAAGAGTAAGTTCGTCTTAGAATGCAGTAACGAGTTTCTATTAAGCCTACATACCTCCTCACATTGGCCTCAATGTTCTCGTGAGCAAGGTTAAGAAAAAACATGACGCATAGGCATTTAAACCAAATCTACCTCACTGCAAATAAACGTCTTTAATATAATTACTCTCGCATGTCTCTGATCCTTCTCCAGACAAAAAAAAACTTCTTTCAACTATCACCCTCCTTACTTCTTAAATTAATTAACATATAAATTATGAAATACCAGCTCATGATTCATCATTCTACACCACCAATAAATAACGCTCCCTTTCCTCGTCGTTACCTTGGAAACACACACATAGACCTACACTCCACAACTCTTTTGCATATAGGAGAATTTAAAGCGTTGATGTCCACAGAAGTTTACCAATTTAATGTCTCTACAACTAGTTTTATATTTATAGATCTAGCAATCCAGTTCATTCTCTTTAGGCCTATATTAACCACGTTCTAATCAACCCCCCTTCCCCCTTTTTTTCAATCTCGCAGTCATCATAGTAAAGTTGTCATGATAGACTTGGAAATTGGATAATGTAATCTTAGATATATCGGGGATATAAGATAAACAATAGTATCTTACTTAGTCCTAGATTTAGCAATCTATAATCTTCTTGATCTAGCTGTCATGAATGATTCCTTACAGTTTATCATAATCATAGCAATAGATTCATCTAAATCTATCCAGTTCAAAAGATCCACTTATGAATTAAAATACTTATATTTAAAAGCATGCTATATATTTTAGAATAAAGAAATATTTCAAAGTTCTTTTAAATTTAATCTTTCCTTTTAAAAAATATTTAATATGCATATTTTAGTTTAAAAAGTGTGTATTTTTTAGGCTATTTGTGGCACTTGGTAGACCGTAGATGCACTGTCGTAAATCCGCAGCGGTATTTCTTAGCCTGCTTATTCCGAACATTTTAGAAGCGTACACTTCTTCATCACGACATTTTTGCTAGCCATAAAAATACAAAAAAAAAATTTTAGAAAAAGAAAATTTTAAAGTTTCTGTCCTGTCAAAATCCTTCCTTAAATCAGGCTCTGGATTATTGGTTCTGTCATAAATCATAATCAGCAACAACTTTCGGGTATCACAAACCTATATATACATATATACTATATGTCCTTAACGTCGTTGTTTGTAGTAAAGGGCCTATACATTGTATAGGTAGATCTGTGGGCTATATCTAGCTAGCTCTTCTTAAAAAAAAAGTAGTCACCTCGCGTGTTGTGTAGATCTTCTATTTTTCGTTTGTTTATTCATGATATACTATCATATAGACTAGTTCCATGACCATGGTGATGGTAAGATGGTTTATTCATACACTATACACTAGTCTAGATCTAGTCTAGATGTGTATAAAATATAATAATAAAGTGACTATTCTATTAATTCTAGAAATTTCGAGGCATAATTCTATACAACAGGGCAGGCCTAGATGATACTAGATCTAGTAATTCTAAAAAATTATAAATATATTTAATATATCATATCACTTCTCGTTCTAGTCTAGATTCTAGATCTAGTTTTTATTCTAGTCACTAGACTCTAGTTAATTAGTACTAGATCTAGATCTAGAATCTAGTAGTAGATCATCTAGTTACTAGTACTTCTACTAAGACTCTTAGTTAGTAAGACTAAACTTCTAGATTTAGTCTAAGATTAGGTTTAGTGTTTAGTTTAGAATAGAGTTCAGTGAGTTAGATGTTTAACTTTTAATGTTATTCAAGTTATTGTTAGATCTAAATCTAATATATAATTTATTATTGTTATAATGATATAATTTATAATTACATATAATGATAATCTAATCTGAGTCTAGATTCTATTTCTAGACTCTAGATCTAGCTATATTATATAAATATAATAAGATAAGATAATGAGATCCCTAAATTATAGTAAATTTTAAATAGAAAAGGCTAAAAGGAGACCCTATGTATTCTATATGAATGATATTACTAAGTATATCTAGACTGAGTTATGAGTTGAGTCTTTACTAAAAAAAAAATGTAAACGAGTAAATCGAATTTCATTAGACCTCATTACTTTTCTCATTAGACTCTCATTAGAGAAATGTTACACATCTCTATTCCTAGGCCTAAATACTCTAAAACTCTAATTCAACTTTAAGATGATAGAACTTCTCTTCGCAAAGATAGTTTTATAATTAAACACATGAACATACTAATTATAGTCCATTCATTTCATATTTTAATCAAATATATATAATATGTAGGCCTAAAAGCAAATGTTTTTATTTGAAAAAATTGATTTAGGTCGATTAGCTATTTTGATAGCTCCATTCATACTATTTTTACATTCTCGCATTTGCTATACTTATAACATTATTATTTCATTTAATTTTTTACAAAACACTCTCAGTGACTATATTGACAATGATACGCAAATTATATGTATATATATATATATCACATCGTTAAATTAGTCCTTTAGTACAAGACTTGTATAGACTAGGTCTACATTAAACTTAAGAGTTTACAAGTCATAGACATACTCATACTACTCGTAGGTCTACCACTACAGTAGTACAGTTTATATATTATAGATTTAAATATTTATAATCAGTCTAGACTGTAGATCTTACTTGTGACTTGTCTAGTCTAGTCTTTAAGTCTACAGTGACTACAGACTACAATGACAATACTAATACATACACTTTTTCTAGATCTAGATCTACAATACATCACACGATCAATACATTTCACCAAACATTTTTTGAACATTCGCTGACCATCTCATTTATTCAAATTCACAGATCTGTTCATTGTGATTTGTTGCATTATTTTTCATGGCTCACTCACAGCCTCCTCAGACACAAGGTTAGATTTTGACAAACAAAGCTACTGATTATTTTAAAATATAATTTCAAAAACGTACTTTTTTTTTGTTCAGTCTTTTTTTATATTAGAGTTAAATTTTTTTAAATTTTTGTATAGAAAGACAGAATCGCAAGTTAATTGAACATATTCATGAACAAAAGAAACGACTACAGCATGGTCACCACAGCAGGTATTTAATTTCTTCTAACAGCCTCTACAAATATACTGGTATACAATTTTAAGAAGCCTTTTATAAAATTAGTGAGGCATTTTATTTTTCTTGTTCTGTTTGTTAAATTAATTTTTTGTTTCAGTATGGCAGTCTCAGTTGGTGTAAGTCCAGCACCCATTTTAAACAGCCCAGCAGCTACAGTTCCAGGAGTAAGAGCTTTTATTTTTTTTTCTGACACTAAAATAACTCCTTAGCAAAGAGGTTCGGGGAAATTGAAAAAAAAAACTACTAAAAATAAAACAATAATTACAATATGTTAAGTTAAAAAAATGTATATATACCTTTACAATAAAAACAAGCTCTGAAAACTCTCTATTTCCAGTGTAGGTTGTATACACTGTAGTATCTTACACATTGTGGTATCAGAACTGTGGTTTGAACAATTTCAGACAAACAAAAGAGCCAGAGATCTTTACGCAGCCAATTTTTTATTTAAATTAAAAAAAAGAGCGACTACGTTTTTTTTTTTCAAATGAGACATGATGAGCTCTTCTTTTAAACAAAACACTGCTGGTAACTATGGCATTTATTTTGATGCTTATGTAGAAGAGAATACATTTAAAATCATATCCTAGATCTAGTAATATCACCAGTCATCACAGTATTGATTGAAATTCTCCTAGTGATGGTGTGGTTATTACATTTTAATGAACAAATAAAAGAACAGCTTCACATTTGATGAGCCATTCTTACCTGTTAAGCTTCAGAGAAGTTGCTTTTGCTTGATCAAATAGTTCCACTTGTTTCGTTGGTTCTCTCTTTAAGTTCTCTTATCAACATGAAACACTTTTTCATAAAGCCTATTTTTTTGTGTACATGTAATGTACATTATTGTAAAATAATATTTATCTTCTTGATTTTCATTACAGCTCTCTGCAGCTGAATATGCTAGTATAAGTAACCCAGCACAAAGAGCAGCTCTCCAGGTAACAGAGTGGATTCTTTGTCAAATTAGTTCATTTTTATGGTTGCTGTAATCAGTTTTTTAGATGTCAAGCTCTATCTCATCCAAAAAAATAGACTTAAACTATGCTTAAAAATAAATTAGTATTCACACTTTAATTTTCATGTATGTCTTGCTTAACTACCTTTCCTATTTGGGCCACTAATTATCAAAAGCTGTTATGAGTTCTTTTGACCATCAGAGAATAATTTCTATTAGTTTTAGTCTCAGGGGATGCATGTTATTTTGATTGCAAGTATTATTAGTCAAATGATGAATTAAATAAAAAATATTTTGGAGACATTTAAGATATTTCAATTAAATTCCTCTCTGAATTTTTTTTTTTCTATAGCATGCTCATGCCAATTCTGTTGGTTATTTTATCACACAAGATTCAGCATTTGGAAACCTTATTCTTCCAGTCCTTCCAAGATTAACAGATACAAAAACAGAAATAAAATAGCCTGAAATTGTTTGAGCCTTTTTGTTTCTCTGTTTTCTTGTCTGCAAGTTCACATTTAGCACTCTACACTGCAGTCAGATAATAAGCAAACTCAAGGCCTAACAACCTCGCTTTGTTATTAAATTTAAAATTTTAAGTTTTCATTATTTTTTATTTTTTAGAAGTTAATTTGTAACTTAAGATCTTAAATCAATGTTTTAATTGACTACCTTGTATTAATGTTCTTCAAAGAATTCAGATCTTAAATAATAGTATGGTTTCTGTTTTTATATAATTTATACATCTAGAAAGTGTTAGAATGATTAGGATAATATTAAACAGTTGACATTTTTAAGCCATTAGTACATTTGTTTATGTAATATTAAGAGAATTTAGTTTAAAAATAGTGTTAATTCTTGTAACAGGGTGTTAGTAAAAAAAATGTGTCTTGCTACAGAAATCATTCCCATTTAATTTTATTTATCCTTATCACATTCAATGAATGTTTAATTGTTTCTTTAAACATTTTTTTTAGAGTGAGCCATATTATAAAGTGTTTTATGTCTAGCTCAGATATAGAGTACAGCTTATGAATTATAAAGGAATGATAATAAAATAACCATTACATTTGACTGCATTACACATACTTTGTACTCTACCAGTTAAGTGTCACCTTTCAAAATAATACAGAAGAAAAAATTATCTATTGGTTAAAAAAAATGTGACAATTATTCTCAATTTTACTTTTTTAAACCAACTTTTATTGAGTACAGCAGTAATAAAGTTTTAAACAGCTAGTGTTTTAAAAAAGAAATCAATGCGTTAATGTCTGAAGACCGCACCATATTCTGCTTGACTCATAGTTGGATGTTCTCGATGTCACTAGAAATTATTATTGTACTTCCTATGAGTTTAGTGACTTATTTAGCAATGCACAGTTGGTGAGGAGAATAATGTTAAGTTGTATGTATGGATATGTTTTCTAAACCAAATAATACTTATTTTGGTAATCAATGCACTTAATTTGTTTTTTATATTTAAATGTGTAGTTAGGTCATTTTAGAAACTTAACAACTAAATTCCAAAATTAAAAAAATGACAGTCCCATCTCATATATGTGGCAGTCAAATTATCAAATGTTTTGTCCTTGTTTACATTGTTATATTTAGTTCTATTTAAAAAAAAACAAACAAGAAGCCAGGCTTAAGTAATTATCATCCATTTATTTGACCTAATTACTTGTTTTTTTGGTATCACATTTTTATAAAGCATAGAAATAGTTCAATGAATTTAATCAACTATAACTTGGTGTATAAATTATGTGATCACACTACTAGTATAATAAATAACAATGCATTGAGCAAGTAGATATAAAAATAATGTGTAAATTTTTTAAAAACTTAACAACTAAATTCCAAAATTAAAAAAATGACAGTCCCATCTCATATATGTGGCAGTCAAATTATCAAATGTTTTGTCCTTGTTTACATTGTTATATTTAGTTCTATTTAAAAAAAAACAAACAAGAAGCCAGGCTTAAGTAATTATCATCCATTTATTTGACCTAATTACTTGTTTTTTTGGTATCACATTTTTATAAAGCATAGAAATAGTTCAATGTATTTAATCAACTATAACTTGGTGTATAAATTATGTGATCACACTACTATTATAATAAATAACAATGCATTGAGCAAGTAGATATAAAAATAATGTGTAAATTTTTTAAAAATTACATAACTAAATAAATGCAATTATCCAACAATTTGAAAAATAAAGATTTAGTAATTGGTTTAATTATCATACATCAGCTGTACATTAAAAAAAAAACAACTCCAGTAGGAATGTAGATCTACTAATGTCTACAAACCAGCAAACATTCTTTACTTTAATTTGAAGGTTTAGAACTTTAAAAAAGAATCAATATTGCAAGCTTAACTAATTTCCTAAGACAATGGTACTAAACACTAAATGACTGAATAACTGAGTTCACACAAGGATAGGAAAAAGTCTCCAGTTTTATGTTAAAATACAAAGGCTTACCAGGAAAGGAAATCAAGTGTTTCAGAGTGCTGCCCTATTCACTTTAGCTCCCTGATTTCAATCTATTTACATTCAATAAACAGAGAACAAAAGATTTCTCAGATAGTACAATTAGACAATAAAATAGTTCAATTACTAGACAATATTTAAAATTTGAAAGTAAATAGTTAAAAATTAAACAGTTCATACAGTAAAAAATGGAAAAAAAAGTAAAAGGTTTACATTTTTTGCTTAAAGTTAAACAGCTAACTAGATCTATGTTCCAGTACAAAATGAAAACATAAATTAAACAAGGTTACAAAGACAGTTTGTGTGGAAACACAAACCGGCCCCCGAAGTGGTCCACCCAGGCAGGCTTCAATATTTTCAGAAAGAACATCCAAATGAAATTATATCAAAGACAAATGAGAGATAAGGATGGAGAAAGAAGGTTGACAGATCTTGTGTAGTGCCCCAATGATGCTGCAGATCAAAGGATAGGTGCAAGTTAATGCAAAGTTAGATGTGAACCTGGCCTAACTAGTTCCCCTTTCAGACCTTGTGGTCTATAGGGCAGATGATGTAAAGTTCATCTGTTTTTGTGGCCTATGGTTAACGAGGATGTCATGTAGCCAGCACAACGACCAACCGTCTTTACTTTTCCCCAACTAATGTCAAGTACCCATTAGAGCTGGGTAGACTCAGAGGCGCCCAAGGATTCCGAAGTTGAAAATCCCAGACTTCGAACCCGGGACCCTCGGTTCGGAAGCTAAGCGAATTACCGGCCTCTCCTGGTCTTCACTTAATGTAATTGTTTTGAAAATGCTTAATATTTTATTCGAATTCTCTAAATCAATGCATAAAAAAATGATCAAGAAAATGAAGTTTATAAGATTACTATTTGTTTTAAATTAGGTCTAACTTACAAAACAAAATATTTTGGCAACATCTTTGTGACTTAATTTACAACAGGGAAGTATATTTTTTTAAATACCACATAAATAAATATATACTTAATTCATAAGAATAAATGGCAGGGTGTCATTGAAATAAATCTGTCAATCATATTAAAAAATGAAACAAAAAGTAAATGGTTCAAAACCTATATGTTACATCAGTGGTTCTAAAACTATGATCATCAGACCACTAAGGAGTCCTTGAGACAAATGTATGGGGTCCACAGAAAGAAGAAAATTGTATACAACTAAAATAACTTCTTCCCTATATGATCAGATAATATTATTAAATACTCCACTTGCCCCTCACTACTCTTACTCTATGATGACCTAATCCAAAGATTGGAAATCCTTCACTTGGATATTCCCGGCTGTGTGTGGACAAACTCAGGTCAAATTACAGATGAATCCATACTAATGCAGGAATAGCTTATTCAAAGGTCAAATTACAGATGAATCCATACTAATGCAGGAATAGCTTATTGAAAGATCCACAAACAAGGAACTTAAACCAAAAGGTATACCACAAATTCTGGTTACAAAAACAGATTTCAATTTTATATCCTGCATTATGGATCATCTTAAATTTTAGCACTGCACAGATAACAAACAAGAATTTTTTTTTAAGGGTTAAAATATGTTTACAATATTATTTATTTGGTAATGTAGTTAAGGAAATGTTGATGACTTGTATAAGTAAATTTTATCTAGATATGATTGACATCAAATAGGCAAAATGCCCTTAAAATTAAGAAATTAATTACACTGTCAAATATACACCAAATAAAAACAGAAAAAAAAAATTACTTCATTGAGCAAGAAGAGTTTCTTGATGTTGACTATAAGATTGTAAATAATGTATTTCGGAAGTATTTGATTTAACTGCAAGATTGTAAATAATGTATTCGAGAAGTCTCTTGGCTGCTAACAATTGGTCGATTCATTCACATTGACCTAATTTGTAAAAACAAAATTCAAATTCAATACTTGTTTTATTTGAAAAGTTATAAGAAATTACGCTGAGAAATGATTCTTACCCTCTGAGATTGATCCTGTAGACTTGTAAAATTCTGAAATGATGCCGGTGCGTGATCTGTAATAATAAATGTTCTAAAGTAAAAAAGTTTTTAAATACAAACTCTGTTTTATTCCAAGGAAAAGATTGATTCACAAATATCTGTTCAAACAGGAAATATGAGAACAAAGGCCATGAGCACATGTTGTATCTTTTTTTGTAATTGTAATTACAACTATATTCATTTTGAAAACCAAAAAAAAAAATTTATGTTGATTTCCTAAGTCTCTTTCCTACCTAAGACTGTCTCTAACCTACTTTAAAAAAAAAAAAGTTTTTAACAAAAAGGGCTTATGGTATTATGTATAGCATAAAAAAAAGTATTATAATGAAAAAAAATTGTAACTATCACAAATGTTGTTGACATTTGTTGCTTTTTTTTTTTTTAAGATTAATGAGGGATATCAAATTTGACAGTAACAATTTTACCAGCAAAATTTAACAACCTTTCTATTCACTGTTTTGTAACAACAAACAATATGCTCACCTTGAAGCTCTGAGCCAAATCCTTTGAAATGCTTCTCCTTTTTTCTCCGTCTTTTTTTCTTACCAAGTTTTTCATTGTCATAACTTATGTAAGAGAAATAAGGAAATATTTTCTGTTATATTTATTGTGTTTTGCCACAAAATAGTACATGAGTCAGTACAAAATATTTCTAATCTAGTGCAAAAATATCTTAAAGACATACATTACTTAGTATGTTTTAAATCAAGCAACAACAAATTCTTTTTAAATTGGTTTGTAGCTAGGAAAAAAACAACTTACATCTAGAGAAAGATCATATATATTTGTTATCCTAAGAAGTTTATACACAGTAGTTTAAACTTTTTCATAAATATTCTCCAAAAAGCCAATTGTTTTTCTAAAATTAACTTTATCTATTATTTATCATTAAATCATTATTCAGAATCATGTGGATGAGAAATATGTATTTGTATGTGACATACAGTCATTTTGTCTCAGAGTAGAAAAGTGCCGTGCAGAAGTTGAATGTTATTACTGATGTTGATGAGGAACTCAAATTTAGTGTTCTTAAACTTAACTTTTTTTAAAAATCTTGAATGCCTCAATTAGAGCTTGACTTCACATCTTAATCTTACAAACCAATCATCACAAATACACTGTGCACTTGTTTTGATGGTTTTGCTCTACCTGTGTTGCATACCTTACATCAATGAAATGGTACGTACCCAACATTCTCTAAGCTTTCACTTACTGGACTTGCACTTTGAAAATCTTAAAGAAAAAAAATGATACATGCATACATTATTAATTCTCTTCGAATGACAATTTAACTGTATACTTTACAAGCACTTGATACATGAACTTTAAACATACAGGCAGAAAATAATATATTGTGCTTTGTAATACAAAATGCAAGAATGGCTGGAAACAGTGATCTCTTTATAGCATTGACTCTTTCAAGTGCCATGTTACTCTCAGTGAGTAACTTGCTAGATAATATTTAGTTCACTTTCTTTTTCATACAAAACGTTTTATTACTCCCTTTTTATTTTTCGTATGTCAGGGTGATTGTTCTTGGTTTTGTTAGTAAATTGAATGTAGGAAGAATATCTTTTTTTTAAAAAAAGACAACATTGTGTTAGTGGTTCCTCTTTTTTTAGTTTATTTTGAGGGACCCGTAAAAATGTAAATTATACAATTTTCTTAGTACACTTATTAATCTTTTATGAAATTTGAAGTGAAAAAAGTGTTTGTTTTTTAACTTTTCAATATTATGGATTAAATATATAATTAAAAGATTAAATCTTTCAGTAAATTGATTATTTTTATTAATTTTTTATATCTTTCCTTTTTCTTGAAAAAATTATTTTGTTTATTACACTTTTATAGCCAATTCATATTCTTTAAATTAAATTTTTTTTTTTTAGATTATAAAATAACATTTAAAAAGTTAATTTATTTTAAGTAACTTTACCCCATCTGCATGTTTTGTTTGTTTGTTTTGTTAAATGTTTTACATAATTCGGATGTTCCTTCAGAGTTGAAGATAGTTTACTTCCTAGTCCAAACCTCCCGCAGGACGACGGGGGATGGGAGCGGGCAGGTTTTGAACCCTCGACCGTCGATAAATCCGAACGACAGTCCAGCGCGCAAAACAATTTATTCCCACTGAAAGAGAGGTTTTAAAAATCATTGGATTTAGTTGACATGTTTGACTAAGAAGTTTCCTTTTGCTCATTAAAATGTAACTGCACTGAAGCCAATGTTATCCCTTGTCTTACCCTCTCTGTAGATAAAAAAGAAAACATTCAAGAAATCAATAATGAATAAATATATGCGCTTTAATTGAATTGATAATTCTTTGGAACAAACCAAAGTGAGAATGTTACATGTCCAACTACCTTCAGTACAACGCTTAAATGAAACAGAAAGAAATAATAGGGAATAAAATTAATGTAGAAAATCCACATCTCTATAAGGACAGTCACTCTTTTTGATTGAAACCAAACATTAAAACATTAAATTTTTCAATCCTGATATCTATTGATTAAGAGACCAAAATACTCTACAAAAAAAACATTATGGAGATTTTGAAATGACAGGTTCACATATAATTCTTTTTTTTTTTAACTAAATATAATGTACAGTGAGAAATACAGAAAGTACTGAGAGAAATACAGAATATGTTACCTGGTATTTGTTTGCTTAATGATTGTTGTAACATGTTTTTCACTGATAAAAGATCTTTTTGCATTTGAGATGTAATATTTAGCTGCTCAGTTTGAAAACTAATCAGTGATTGTTTGATTTCCTCTACATCGGAGTTGGGTTTAAAAAGTTGATTCCTCCTTTCTTTGCTTGTGTTTTCTTCATCCTCCTAAGAATACAATAAATATTGCATCATAAAAATGTCACATTAAACAAAGAATGTATGATTCCTAAATCTATTTCTTTATTGTATTTAAAAGGATGATAGAAATTAAAACTCAAATATGCCTTATGAAAAAGTATAAACACCAGATCCTTACTGTCAGGTGTGATCGGGGATCACCAAACTGTAGCTTGAAGAGTTCCTGTAAATCATCCAAATTCTCCTGTAAAATATTTTGAAGTATATAATATACAAAATAGAAAACAAAATTGATAAGCCAAATATAAAAGAGAACTTTGAAAAAAAAAAAAGCTTATCTGTGGGGAAGAACTTAATCAATATCAAACTTAATTAATTAATTACCACTAATTAATTGGCTAATTTGTTTATTGATTCAAATTTTGTTAGAAACCATGAATAATTGTGCAAAGTAGCAACTTGATCCAATTATGGGAAGGAGAAGAAATAATGTGTAAAAAAAAATTCACCAAACAGACAGAGAGAGTTGCTATAAGCTTTGTAAAAACACATTGGTACATTTGATAGTTTTTACTTCAATTACATTTTTATAAAATTCAACTAAAAAAACAATATTGAAACCTTTATTTGAAATGTAATTCTTTTTAAATCCTCTTCCCCTGTTTGTGTCATGTCATCATCATATTCATCTTTCAGTGGACTACAGAACTCGTCAATGTAGTCTAAAAACTGTTCTTTTCTCTTTCTACTCATGCCTTCCCAAATGTTCACCAGAAATATTGCTCTTTGCATGACAGAGTTAGCTTGAGCATTGTCATAAACTCTGAAATACATTCATTCCATTGTTAGTTCAAGTCATTGATATGATCATGTCAAATAGCTTACACAGTACTTACTGATATTAACCCATTTATGCTGAAGATTGCAATTTTAGAAGTCTTTTTTCCTTGAAATTCACATAATGTTGTTTATAATTATTACAAACAAGAATGTAAAGAGAAAAATTGTTTATTACAATGAGTGAATAGCTTTTGCCTAGATATTACTGAAACCAGCAAAATAAGGAACCATGGATTCATTAAAGCTGACATCTTTTTCATTTGGAATATATTTTATAATTCTATCTTTCAGTTCTTTTACTAGAGATAGCCACATTTCCAAACAACTTTTGTTAATTTCTTCCTATTTGATCTTCATCATTAGAGACATTATCTTATGGATTAAAAGTGGGATCACGTGTGTATGACTCTGCATAGTCAACTGTCAAAACAAATGAAATATGCAGGTAAATATGCAACAAAGAACTGGGCAGATTTTGTATTGTATCACCTTCATGTCATGAGTCCTTGATAATGGATGATGTTGCATAATTAGGTAGCTGTATCACATAAAGTTAGGTAGCTGTATCACATAAAGTTAGGTAGTGTATCATATTAGCACTAGTTCAATGGTAGAGTTTGTTTCTGGCAGGTCAGTTCTTTCATGCAAAGATATCATTTGAGGGTATTTAGAGAGATCTTTAAATGTATAAATAATATATTATTAATCGTGATAGTAGGGCTTTTGCCTTATATTCCAAAAATGGAACACATAAAAGTGTGAAGTCAATGGTATTTTCTTCTTACAGCACAATAGCATCAGCGTCATACATGAGGTAGTTCAACAAAGTTACATTGTCTTCAAAAGGTATTTTGAAAATGCACATCACAACAAATAAATATTTGCAAGGCAGTAGCTAACTCTATGCACAACATGATAGAATATATCTCCAGGAAGAAGACGTGAAAACTCACTGCCCAGTTGGTAGCCTTAAGAGAATTAGACACAATCAAGTTTCATGTTACTTTCAGTTCAATAATGGAACACTAGAGGCAGAGATGAGTTGATTTCATTTTGTGTATAGGGCTATGAAATCATTGATAGTTTGACCTTTTGTCATTCTTGTTCAATCTTACCTTTGAAATGTATCTGACAGTAGAGCTATAAACAAATTAAGGCACAGGATAGCAGACAACATAAACCAGGTTCCTAGTAATAGGTCAGCCATAATACTGTCTATCTTTTGCATATTCTGTGATAGAAAAAAAAAGCATCAATGGGATGAGCAATGTTTGAAATGAATAAGAAAGTTTGAATGAAGCTGGTTAATAACTTTTATTTTCACAATACAATTTTCCAAAAGTTATTGTAACAAATTGTCTCTTTACATGTAAAACTAGTCACGAGCAGCTAGTTCAGCTTCATTTATATGTAGCAAACAATGATTTGTATTACAGCAGTTTCATAAATTTGATCAAATAAATAATATTTACTTTTGACAAATCAGCAAGATAACAAAGATAAGACACAATATTACATCATGATCTGGCAGGGGACATAGAGTCCTCCATACCTACAAAGTATTACAGTTAGGCCTGACAGGGGACATAACTTCATCAATCCCTACAAAGTATTACAGTTTTGCCTGGCAGGGGACATAGCTTCATCTTTCTCTACAGTCTACACAATGAAGTAATATAGCCTGTTTGGGCAGGGGATATAACTTCATCTTTCTTAGACAATAAAGTATTACTATCTGACCAGAAACTTTGTGAAATGTCTTAGAAGAGTCCAAAGGCAAAAAAAAAAAAAATTATGAAAGATGACATCAAAAGTAGGTTAGCTAATTTGTGGCCAAACTAATTGGACATCTAGTAAAATCATCTTGAATGAATACAACACCAAATATTGTGGCTTTAGATAGAAGGAAATACTAAGTAAAGAAAGATTACTATTGATGAAAACAATATCATACTTTATAAGGTCTGAGTGTCTGACACATAAAAACAGACTGTAGGCTATATCTCTTTGGTCAAAGAAAATCAAACTAAAAATCAATACAAAACAATATTGTGATATATTTTCCAACAATAATATATATTTTTAATTATCTTCCATAATTTCCTTTACCAGAAACAAAGCTATAAATAGTAATTGTCAAAACTATTTCCTCTTACATCATAATCATAATCATCAACTAAAGTCAGACGAAATGTACTGAAAAAGATTTCTCCAGGATAAGTGAATCCACTGACAGTGACTTCTTCTGTAGAGTTGTCTGCAGCCATTTTAGTACCTCCAAATATCATCCAAAAAGCTGTCACTGTGAAGGGATGGAAAATAAAAAAAAACAATGAAATAAAATGGAATAAGAAGACATTGATTGCTGCAATGTTCTAAAACAATATGGTATCAACCTAGACACTAGAAATAGATACTTACAATAAGGTATGTAAAACTCCATATATAAGAAAAGAAATCGAACACAATCTTTCAACATGTGGCCTAACATTACTATAAATGGTCCTGGTAGAAACAAATGCAATTTAAGTTTAGAGTTATATATGTCAAGCTAGAAATGTTGCAATAGATTGTTTAATGACATTTTTAAATTTTTTTTGTTTACAAAAAAACTGATAAGTGCTAATGGGAGATAATGAAAGATTTTGAAGATTTAGCAGTGAGTTATGGTTTGAAAACGTTTAAGGTTAAATTTTGCTTCAACATTCAACTGTACAACTTTAAAAAAAGGAAAACAGAATGCAGCTTTGATACATAATTTCTTTCATAAATTCTACATTTTCTAAACAGACAATGTAATATGAAATAAAGGTAATATTTAGTTGTTTTTTTTTTAACATAACATGAGGGGTGCATAAAAGTCCTTACAGTAAAAGAGTTTTGAAAAAAGTGAAAGAACTGTGAGTAATTTTCTATTTTTATGTGAACATCAAAAACTATGATACAATATGACTACTGGATAGCTGTAAAGAAAGTATTATAAAATAAGTTATTGAACAAGGCAAGACAACACAATATTTTATAGGATAAACTAGACCTACCTAGCAATGCAAAAGCTCTGGCATGCTTCATGAGTCGTAACCAAAGTAAAATGATAGTTATCGCCATTATTCTAATGTGGACTTTAGCCAAGACCTCAGAATGATCTATAATATCAGCAATATGTGTAGCCATACAGATTAATAAAAATATGTAACAAATCCAATCAAAAATATTCCTGAAAAAGATAAAGAGTAAAATATTTTATCACTAACAGTTGCAAAAAAAGATACAAATATAATACTTATACTATCTTTGTATTACAGGTGTTTCATCTAAAAACAACTGTATTCTTGTAAATGTGTATACAGGGATTAAACTAGCTGATCATGTTTACTGATAATCCTAATTACTGATTTAAATTGTTTTAAGTCATTGGCTTGCATGTCAGATTTTTTCTTCAATTTAAATAAATATTCTATACTTACATATTCTATATCTACATATTCTGTAAAATTCTAATGTGCATTTCAGTTATCTTTCATCTTAGAGTTGTAAAACATTTTTTTTAGTTTGATAGTTTGGTGACTTTTAGTAATTTAATCTTTATGGTGATACAATGATAGTTTTTATTGATTCTGAAGCCTCAAGTATTTTATATTTCTAATCAGAGTATAAAGAGTTTACTATGCAATAAAGTTTGTTGATTTCATTTTTCTTCTTCACCCGTAATGATGTATTTAAACTTCTCTTACCAGGCATCATTAAAATACTTTGGCCTTAGATTTTCCAACTCAGCTATTTCACTCAGCAAATATTTCTTTTCTCCAGGCCATCTTGGATGGCAGTACTCTAAATCATTTTTAATATCTCCTTTTCTTTTTGTTTCCCATGCCTAAAGATAAATAAAAAGTGTAGTTTTAAAGATAATTACGTGATTATTTATAACTGAGTAGTAGAATAGAACAATCTATTTTGATTTGTTTCTTCCCTTTCTTATCCCAATATTTTCTTGATATTGAAAACATTATAATACAGATTAGATATGACATTGAGTTAATGTCTGGTTCATACAAAACTAAAATAGAAAGATAACAGTTGAGATCTAGAAAGATTAACATTATGCTCTCTTTTTAAGTAAGAATGTTAATTCATTTGAGAATGTAGAAATTAGTGGAAGTTAAAATGGGGAACAAAAATGGGATTTAAAAACCTTTATCCATATAATTATTAAATATCAGGTCGTTTGGTTTGTTGTTGACTTACATCATGGTAATCCTGCGATCGTCTGAACTCCATGATTTCTTCATAGATCTGATAGAAAGTCAATAAAGCTGCTAAGATCTGCAGAGAAAAGAAATTGAAATTCAAAAGTTGTTTAAAAAGTTGATAAGAATTTATTATGCATTTATATTTAAAACTAAGAAATTAACTTAATAACTAGAAAATAAATACAAAATTATGTAATTATAATAAAAAAAATATTATCTTCAAAATTGAAGTTAAAGGAATATTTGACATTTTTGAATTGCTATAAAGTCTCAGCTGAGACATACTGATAGAAATGAAGTCATTGTGTTATGCAGATTAATTTAAGCTTTATTTTCCTCACTAGCCCTTTTCTTCAAATGGAAACTTTTTTTTTCCTTTGGATCTTAAACATAAGTGTAATGACCTATTTAATAGTTCATCTTTATAAAAAGCTTTCTATGACGTTATTTGCTTGAATAAAAATATAGCATTGTCATTAATTTGTAAGGCCAAATACATAGTAGTAGGATATTTCCAATTCCTTATTGATTTTGTTTAAGATTGAAAAGCAAATCTGTTTAGCATCTGAAGCTTTGGCTTAATAAAATATAACAAAATTCTAAAATGATCTTTTGACTTTTAATATAACAAACTAGTCACTACAGCTTAAAAACTTTGTGATCAGAGCCTCAACTTATATTGATACTTTAAGGCTAAAGCAAAAAAAAAAAAAAAAAAAGTACATTGTAGAAGTAATTACACATCCCACAGAGCAATTATATGTCACTGCTGTTTGTTTGCTTGATTGATTTTGTCATTTCTGCTCCTGATACAATTGTTGAAGAATGGCTAGGAACTTAGGGGACAGCTTGGATAAACCTCTGGAATAATCACAGCTCAATGTGTCTTTAAGTAAGATCTTCTAATTAATTTGTGTTTGTTTGATAACATTAACCTGAACCTCACACAAAATGAAACTTACAAAAAGTACTATCCTCCAAGTGTCACCAGGTAGGTCATAATAATGCCTTTTGTCATACTCTACAACCAGTCCAATGATAGTCCACAGGAGAATGTAAATAAGATTCAGACAAAGATGAAAGATAGCAGATCTTCTAAAAACAAATAAATACAAGTAACAACATTAAGACTATTTAAAATGAGAAAATTTACATTTGCAATCAACATATAGAAGAAGCAAAAAATATTTCATGAGACTTAACAGTCTATGGGACAGTGAGGTTCAGTATGTTCTGTAGTCAATATTAACAGGTGTGTTTTGTGGCCAATGCAATGGCATAAAACCTACATATATATATTTATAGCTTTATTTTGTTGTAACTACAATAACACAAAAGTGATAATTTCTAGGCATTGATGTTGCTGATATCTTTGTGAATTATTTACTTATATTATTAATTACTTAAACTAATTATTAAGCCTTTACCAAATAAGAATAAATAAACAAAAATGTGATTTCTAAGATTTTAACTGTGATATAAAAGTTGTGGATCATATTCAATCAGTTTACAAATGTTGAAACTTTTGTAAAACAAAATATTAATAAAACATACTATCACTACAATGAAATATGCATATATATATATTTATTTATATATATATAAAGTATATACATATAATATTTAGAAACTATATATATCAGTGGTTCCCAAACTTTTTTGTCTCGTAGACCCCTTGCCATGTTTTCCTGTTTTCGGTAGACCCCCTGCTCAACTTGCACATTTTTGCAAATTCATTAACATTTTTGTTTAAACAAATTTCTAACTGTAGTGAGTTGAGGAGTGAAAAAGTAATTTAAAACTACACAACTTAGGATATTATGTTTATTATACGAATTTGTCATTCTATGAAGTAGTCTTTCCAACATTAAATATTAATTAATTAATTAATTAATTAATTAATATGCCTTAAGTATCATTGTAAAAGGTTTCGCATAGAGCAGTTTCTCGTGTATTTCTTGATCTTTCACGTGTGGCTCAAATGTTGAATCTGCTGAACTGTTTTCATTAACAAGAGATGGGTCAAAGGCGAGTAACTGGAGCCTAAACCAGTAAACTTCAAGCAGGAAGGGCTCATTAGCCTTGGCTTGCTACCCACCTAGCAGAAGGAAAACTGAATTCAAACCTCTGCTGCCTTGCTACTATACCCAAACATGGGAAAGGTCTCGTGGGTCAACCCTAAGGAAATATAAAGGAGACGGTGACCAATAGCGCCAGTATTTCTCTTTCTCTTTCCTTGGGGGTTCCAGGTTAGGGCTCGCCTTGTTGTGTTGGATGCAGGCTTGCGAAGGGTGTGAACTATCCATCTCCAGCGTCTCTGAAGGATATCTACTTCAGTGGGCTGCTGCTTTGTTCTTTGCCACAGTTCCTCATTCAAAATCTTGTCTGGCCAGCGGATCATAAGAATTTTCATCAGGCAGGTATTGATGGATTGCTGGATTTTTTTCATGGTGGTGATGGTGGTTCACCAGGTCTCTGCGATCTGGAAGCAGATGGGCAAGACATGGCGACAGTTGGAGAGACTCGCCCAGAACCGAGATGCCTGGAGGAAGCTGGTTGGTAACCTATGCCCAGAAGGGACAACAGGCATAGATGAGATGAAATGGTGACCATTAGACAGTTTGTAGCACACAGCGCTACACCTTGTCAGACCAAACTGTATTTATGTATCTTGTAAAGATTTACATAAGAAGCTTTTAATTTTATAACTCATGCCACCGAAGCGACCTTGAACTGTATTGTTGCTTAAAAAGAAATTCTTTTAATAATAACAGATGTAGGTTTGTGCAAAACGGCTGGTAGAATCAATGTTTGACCTTTGCATTTTTCCGTATTTTGCTATAAGAAAAGAAATCTTGTAAGACTCTCACAAACCACCATCTTCTCTATATGATGTCGAACTATGATTTTGCGGGTCTATTTTGAACTTTGAGTGTTCGAAAGTTTTTAAAATCTTTATTTTTGTCAGGGTAGCATTGTCTCAGATGATCTTCCAGCGAACCTGGTTCATATCGTCATAAAAAAGTCACTTAGGCTTGTTCGACAAGGAAGGAATGAATCCCAATTTTATTTTTAAATAATTAATGCTGTACTGTCTGCATTTCTTTTTTTTTTTTTGTTCTAAATATTAGTTAAATGTAGACAAAATTAAGCTATTTAAATAAGTATTGAAATTGATTACAACAATTTTTCATTTGAATAGCAGGATAAATATTTAAAGGATTTATGAAGGTACAAATCATATATTAGTGTATGCAATAATTACATTAGTGGAATGTGAACATTAAATGTGCTTAAATGAAATCTATTATCGTAGACCCCCGTGGGCATCTCATGGACCCCCAATTTAGTTTTTTACTTTCGTAGACCCCTTGGAGGTCTTCGTAGACCCCTGGGGGTCTATATAGACCACTTTGGGAATCACTGATATATATGATACTTTTTAATCTGTACTCTGCACAATATTATGTAAAATGGAATTTAAATGTACAAAAATCCCAAATTTCTCAAATGTTTTTTATTGTAAATTCCCTTGTATTTAGACATCTAAACTGCCTTCATTGGAAAACAATACATAGAGATGTTTGGAGGATGCAGATTAACATATCATTATTTATTAATTATCGCAAGCACAAGCTCTAGGAAAAAGCACAAGCAAAAACAGACACAACATAGCATCGTTATAAAGATGTAGTTTCAATTACATGCAAACATTAGCTGGATATATTCACAACATCTTAAGTTCTTTCAGAATCTACAGTTCTTTTAGATTAAAAAAAATCTATCTTAAAAGATCATACAATCTAGCTTTCTACAACTTTTCCCCTTTAAGCATTGCTTTCCCTCTTCCCTTGATTCTTACTTTCCATATTGATCCCACATTACATCCAGCAGACGTTTGAAGACGGGATGCATAATTAAGTCATATTGTCTTAGTCCAACAGCAACATGCAACTGAAAATAGTTTTTTGCTGTTTTGAAACTAGTGAATGTAAAAAGATGATCACCATGCTTTGATAAAGACTCATCAAAACAAAGGCATTAAGAGAAAAAAGACCAAAAAAAAATCTTTAACAAAAAAAAAACATTAACCAACCAGCATTACTGTTTGGATGGATAATTATTGAACTATAAATATTACATCAACATTTGTCTAGGTAATTAGATGATTAAAAAATGTAAATGTTGCATTCAACGTACATCGACTTAAATTTATGGCATACATACTGAAGTTTGAGAGCTTCCACTAACATTATGGTCTGAAATGTTTTTTGATGTAACTGTAAATAAACATTTACGTGGGATTAGTTCCTTTTTCATTAAATATATTTCATAAACAATGTGGTTATTCCTATCAAAATATATTTAATATACAAGTACTTAACATTGTGTGGTTGTTTTCTATGCATATTATTTCAAATAAGAAAATATGGATTTTTATTAGCTACAGTGTAATATTTTAACTTTTCATTTTGAAAAGTTAAAATATAGAAAAAAAAATCTGTAACAATGTGTAGGTCAGTGATAGTGAGGAACTGTACTAAAACTAGATACACTTCAGAGCAAAGTTAGAAAACATAACAAGTAATCATTATTTACAAAACAGAAAAATAACCTAATTTTAATCTCAGCAGGATTCAGACTTATTTTCAAACTTATTCAAAAAATCTAGTTTGGTTTTACGTATTTTGGACATTCCTTCAAAAATGAAGATTATTATGTCCTAGTTCAAACCTCATGAAAGACAGCTGGGGATGGTAGCAAGCTGGGCTCGCCCTCATAAACGTTGTAATACAGGATCAGGCAGTCAGTAATCTTTCTTTTCAAGTGTCATATAAGTATTAAATGGTAGCCTGACATAGGCAGGAGAACCAATGAAAAGACACAAAATTCAAATCAGTAATAAGTTACTCGATTAACATAAAGATACCTGATATAGGTTTCATCTAATTTTAAGAAGAAATGTCTGCAGATTATAAGATAAGATAGGCTAAGATAAATCAGTATTAAAATGTTAATCTCCAATTATATTCAAACCTTTTTCACAGAATAAGTAATTGAGAGAATAATACTGCTTCCTGTTTGGACGGTCTGTTGAGTGCATCTGATTGAGGGCTTCAAAAGCCTGAAAAGAGAGTTAAATAATATTCTTCAGTTGGATATTATTCTAGATCTTTCTTTATCAAAAAATTAATGATTACACATTTAATATTCAGATAGTAACTATCTTTAAAAATACATTTTTAAATATGTACCACAGGTGGCATTTTATTTATCATCCAAGTTATGGCCCTTGAACCATCATTGGCACTTGAATATCCTGGAGCATTTAACTCCAGCAATAACTTGGTGGTCTCGCTACGATCTAGAAGGAAAATGATCACTGTATTACATACCTTTTAAAAAGTATAGCATTAAATATTAATATCTAATTGTTGTTGAAACAGTTATCATACAAATTAAAAGCATACAAGATTGAAAAGTTTAAGATGTTGTTTTTTTTATATAATATACAATGAATGTGTTTAAAAATATATATATATATATATATATATATTTTCTCAGTCAGTATTATAGTGTTTGAGAGGTTCCCAAATTTTTAGGAAATTATTTCTTTACCTAATTCAGCAGCAACATAAATGGGTGTCCTTCCTTTGTAATCCTGGATATCAATAAATTTACACTTTTTCTTTACCAGAGCTTTCAGTGAATTGACAGCATCATTTTTGGCAGCATAAAATACAGGAGTTTGCAATTCATCTTTTGTCTTAGCCTCAATGTCAGCTGCACAAAGAAGTAAGGAATAAAAAGTTCAGCATTTTTACTTCTGTATTTAATAAAAAAATATAGCAAATATTGTCTACTCTTTGCTAAATGAGTTTCAATAAGCATACAATGTGACAAAGAAGTGGAAACATAGTGAACAATTGTTTCAATGAAAATACAAGACAAAATATCAAATCTATTTCATGTATAAATCATTACTTAAAACTGTAGAATGTAAATCTAATTTTGTAATTATCATTATTTCAAAAATGTTAAAATTTCTCACCTTTGTGCTTCAACAGTAAATCCACCATAGGAACATAATCCACAGCAGCTGCCACATGTAAAGGTGTTCGTCCATAATTATCTCCCTGATTAACATTGGCACCTTTTTTGATGACATATAGAGCAACATCTGTATGCCAAGCTCTAGCAACCTACAAAATTAAGATATTAGAGCACTGATAGAGGGGAGACAATCTTTTAAGATAAACTGATATTAGAGAATGTCATAGATTTAAGTAAATGGAAATGTATTTTCATTACAATGAGTATGCTTTTTTTTTAGCAATATCATTGCAATCATCTAAATTCAAGACAAATATACAAAAACATACAATGTAAAAACTCTTCTTAAAGAGAAATGCACATTTTCCTTTCACTGGCAGTATATTGAGATTTGAAATTTCAAGTTAAATATGAACTATTAATAATAATAATAACAATGAACAAAGATAAAAACAATTGTCTTCAAGTCTGAAGATAAAATAAAATTTTATGTGCTTTTCTAATTTAAAAACAAAAAAAAACCTAATTGAAATCCATGTAAAAGTGAAAATATTTGACATTATATTCCTATAGAACTAAATGTCAGGGTTATGTTAAGGCCTTAGCTCGTTTGCCCGGGCCCCTGACATTTAACCAGGCACCTTCGTGCTTACAATAAATAAATGACTCACTGGTAACAATGTAAATATTTAATGATATAAATATAAGTATGATGACAAACTAATGGAGTAATGACATTGAACATTTTAAGACTGTGAATTTATTAATTAAATAATAATTCTACCCCTTGCTGTCCCACAACGTACACATTAATGTTCGAAAACACAACACACTCTGACACTGCTGTCTTTAGTCACCAGCGTAGACTTCCAATCCCAAGCTAACTCCCCTAAACAGGGGAACACAGAAGAATCTCAACAAACGTTACACCAGCATAACAAAACCACTCCATAAGCCTACAAGCAGCAAGGCAACAAAGAAAATGCGTTCAAAAAATGTGCACTTAATAAACATTGGTGCTAATACCATAATCTACGCACCGACACTAAACTTATTAGGATATATACATTTAAAAACCTATGAAATAATTATTTTTATAGATGTTTTAGTGGCACCTAACACAATCAAACTACATCTTATGATCAAATAGCTGATTTAAATGCTACTAAATATGCAAAAGTGTGTTGAAGGCCTAAATATTTTTTTTTAAATCTTATATGATAAATTTAATTGAATGGACATATTTTAAGAACTAGAGAAAAAAGCCTGAGGAGCTAGCAATAGATACATGAACATTTAATTCCTTCAGCACTTAAAACCATCTGAACAAGAGATATACAACTGCAGAGAAAGGCTACCATTATTATTTTCAAAGACAACACAGCCATTGTTGACCTCAATCCAAGTTTGATATACACTAACTCCAAACAAATTAGTAGCATTTCCCTACATTTTTATTTAATATCCCGAAAAAAATGAATAATATTGCCAATTATCTTAAGAATAATCATTTTTTTAAAATTCAAATTAATATTTAATTACAAATGCCTCCCTAAAATTTGTCCTCTGCAGTTCAATCTGGTCTGGACAAAGTAGTTGTCTTCTCTTTGTGATTGTTGGAACAGAGAGCTTCAACAGCTTTTTTGTTTCACTTTCTTGACATTTCAATATCATGCAAATAGTCTTCAAGAATTACCAAGGAACTTGATGCATCATTCTTTTACATAGTGTGGACTATTGGTTTTAATTTGTAATGCATTTATTATTACATCATCATTTTTTTTTAATTAAAGTGTGTTTATTGTATAATAATATAAAACCATCAAATTATATTTTAATTATTCAATTAAATTAAATATTCAATCCTATTATAATACACAAAACAAATGAATAAATAAATAAAGTTTTCATTTAAAACCCATAATCACAAGAAGAAGATGATGTAATAGCTATCATTTCTCTGAACAATAATTTCTATTTACAACACAAAGAGGGTTTTTTTTTGTTTTTTTTTGTAAAGAAAAAAATAAATAAGTATCATTTTAAACCTGTTTTGATCTCTCATGAAAATGCATGGCTATAAATATTAAATTCAATAAAAAAATTTAGACAAATAAGCTTACCTCATGCAAAATTGTTTGCCCATATTTGTCTGTGCTATTGATATCGGCTCCAGACTTAAGTAAATTCTTAACATACTCTAAGTCAACAGTTTCATTTTCATTAGTTGACTTTCCTAATTTGGCAAAGTAGTTAATTAATTTGTGGTTGAGAAACTCTTTTATATTTCTTCCATCTGGCTTATCAATCATTTCATCAGTCATCTTCTTTAGTTTATACAATCCCAGACATGATGACGTTTCTGTGGAATAAATTAATGATCAAACTAATGAATGACATGGGAGCATGGACAAATGGAATGTCATATGTTCCAAGAAAACATTAAACAAAGATATAAGTATCATGTTTTTAATACATGTGTTGTGATGGGTGAGGGTTAAAGTACTTAACATTAATAGCTACTTAGAAGAACAACATAATTTATTTTTATTTGATTGAACACATAAATCATTTAATAACATCCGTTATTTTATTGGATTAATATTCCTATTCATGATGCCTACTAGACTGGCAACTGCATGACCTCAATCATAACTAAATACTTCTTTATTGGCCACTTAATTGAGTGATTTTATACTTCATAAATCACACAATTCATTTCTGCCCAATTAAACCTTGGCAAAACAAAATAAGACTATAACATGGAACATTATAACCAGTGGCAATTGCCACATGATGAGACAATGGGCCTTCTAAAGGACAAGTTCTATAGGGAATTGACTGAAATGGATACCAATGAAAACAAGGAAGTTAAATATTGATTTCAATGACCACAAAAACAGGAAAACTCTACTTTGCCTGTCACAAGATCCTTAAGTATTTATAACAGACTTTAGATATTCTTTAGTTTCAATGGATTATAGTATTTGGTTAGCATAATTATCATTTTCTGTATATTTGTGTAAATTAAAAAAAAAATTCTACAGGTAGTATTATATTTTTTTTGTTGTATAATTTCAGACATTTCTTCAGATAGGAAGATTATTATGTCCAAGCCCAAACTTCATACAGGACAGCAGGGGATGGAGGGTTTGAACTCATCAGGATCATAAAGTCAACAGTCCAAAGCACATACCACAAAACCAGGCAACCATTTGGATTTTGATAATTTATGTTGAACAATGGAAATATATAAAAAAAAAATATTTAAAGACTAGATTAAATTGAAAAAAAAAATTATACACAATACACATATGGAAATATTATAAATTCGTAATTAAAATATAGGACTTAACTTATATAATTTTAAACAAAAATCACCAACTATTTGACTTTTGCATCCTGCGGCAGCAAGCATAAGATTTCCACCTCAAAGCATCTTTTTTAACTCTATTAAAGAAAATGAGATCCTCTGCATTTAATTCTTTATTATCAGCATCCATTGTTCTGAAAAAGTAAATAAGAAAGCTTTGAAATTTAGTAGGATCTATATATAAATTGTAATAATTATTTTTGCTTAATATAAAATATTTCAACACTAATGTCAGTAATGAACATTTGTACACCTGTAAATCTTGGAGTTAAGAATTAAACATAAACTTTGAATATAAACAAAATATAGATCTACTTACTTACTTGTATAAAAGTTTACCTTTCTTTCCCTGGAGATATTGCCTGTGTTTTGTTAAGTGCTGATGAATGTTCTTCATCTAATGGCATTATTTTTCCTTTATTGTACTTGATTCTGACATCCATGTTTGTTTCTTTAATTCAGTAATAAATGATAGTCAACAAAACAATATAGAGTAGAGCCACGGCCATAGCCTAAACACACAAGACATATATGAAATATATGAGTATCTATTGCAAAGTAAAATAAGTTTAGAGGTCTAAAGACAAGGGCGTCGGTGCAATGGTTATATATTTATATTGATAAATAATTGTGCCATATGTAGTTTAATAAATTTACCTCTATGAAAATGTCAAAAATAACTGATGTAATTGATATTTATGATAGACTATACAAAATATATATTAATGTAAAGTTTGCTAAACAGTTTTCAGTCATGATCATGAATCATCATGTCTTGATTATATTTTATTAATGAATTTTATTAATACGTAACTTAGCAGTGACAAGAAATACTTCAAATAGTCCAGACTGGCAGACTATCGTCGTCTATCACCAGAATATCCGTAGACATCCTCATTTAAATTGTTGTTTATTTTGTAAGTTAAATTAATATATAATATAGATCTCTATGTATACCTAGATCTATAGCTAATCTTTTATCTAGATCTAGTACTTAGTAGATCATTCAATACATTGTTACCGCTTTGGTTGGTTGCTAGACTGATCTTAATAAATAATGACATTGGAAACGGAAGCAGTCAATACAATAATTCTGTCACACTGGACTAGATTTAGTATATCCGATATTCGTACGGGAGTCAACCCCGAGGAAAAATTAGGAGCTGACGACCCTAAGGCAGTTTGCAGCACCTGTCAGAACCTGCTGACCCCAAACTGTATCGGCACTGCCGTTCCTTTGGATACATCAGCTGCGTGGAGAGGGGGGAACTGATGTGTGGGCGACAACGTTCCGACCACAGTTAATGCCCATTGCAGGCATTTCCATGAGATGATCCATAGTCGCTTCGCGACTGAAGGACATAGAGTCTAGATTCGTACGGTTATTTCCCTTAAATTGCTAACATGTCAAATTCAGTCAATTGTATACCATAAATATAGAAATATCTATAGATTGACGAACAAGACTGTTTGTATTCGCTCATTTTAATGTGCCATCTAAAGCGAAAAAAAAAATCTAGTTCATTGGCTGATAGCATCACGATCTTGAAATATTGTCGATGGCGCGAATCCAGCTCTACATCTGGGAAAAAAAACAAAACAACTCTCTGAACCGAAGAAAATTATAGATCTAAATAAAAGCCTCAGTCAACTCATTGGTTTTCTAGGCTGATTCGGCAGCTCGCTCCAGGTTCTAATGGCAATACGGAAGAAAGGAGCACTTGTACAAATTTGTCTTAGCATATGGAATAAGATATGTGCCGTTTTCTTTGTCTAAGTATTTTGTTAGGTTTTGTTTTTCTATTTGTAAGTAAATTGTAAGTCATCATGCTTTAGTGTTTTGTGTATCATTGCTACCTTTTTTTTTTTTTTTGTCTTCTTTCTAGAAGTGTCCCTATATACATTTTTTTGATTTTGACTAATGTTGTTATATAAGGTTTTTTGTTTGTTATTAATCTCATGGCTCTTATTTGCGGCTGATATAGTTTCTGCATGTTTTCTTGAGTTGAGGGGTCCCAAGCAGAGAACGCATACCTATTCTATGATTATTTGTATAACCAAGGTTTTTATGTTCTTATTTGATTTGTAAAGATTTTGTTTAAGAAACCCCAATGCTTTAAGATTTTAAATACTTTCATCAATATGGGGATTCCATTTTTTTTCATATTTATAATAACACCTCTGTATTCTGAGTTTTTAGTCTGTTTAACTGGTTTACCATGAATAGGGGATACTTCAGTTTTATAAAGAAGGCTGCTTCAAATTGTGTGATTAGCCCTCTGGACTGTAGTCATGAAGGTCCTGAGTTCAAAACCTGCATGCTGTCATCCCCGGAGGATGTATGGACTTCATATATGAAGGAGCGTCCAAAACTAATAAAACAAACAAGAAAACTGGGGATTGAAACATAAACCAATGTGTACTGACACACTGACTTCAGCTGCAGGGGCATATCTAATTTGCAATCAAATGTTCTGGGTTTGGACTGGCCTCACCAGCAACAAGTGGATGTGCACAGCCCTCAGCTCCTTGATGAGAGGTCCTCCATGAAAGCAGTATGCTAATGATGTAACTTCAGTTAGTATGATAGCTGAAGTATTTTTAAACGTTTAGAAAAGCTTCTCACATATATTTTCTATACCATAGTTTTATAATGTTAGCACTGGAGAAACAATTACTTAAATAAAGACTGATTTTATAATATTAGAATGTTTTCAAATGCTTTTTTATTTACTTTGAATCAGTACATTGAACACTTAGAAATATCTTTATGACCAATCTTTTTTAAAAGACTATCTCTAGAATCACTTCATTTTTTTTATCATTAAATATATAAAATGCTACAAGATAATAATGGTAGTTTATGTTTTCACATGAACTTGTTGGCAGCCACTGTAGGTCTTCAATTTGGTAATGGAAAGTTGTGATATTTTTTAGTACAAAAAACATAAAGATGTAATAAGATTACATTTTTTTGCCCAAATGAATGGCCAACAAAAAGTCATAGGAAAAAAAAAAAAAGAAACAACAAACTGTTATTAACAACAATGTTATCTTCTTCCATTACTAAAAACATTTTTCAGTTCTCAATGTGATAGATTGACAGCACGACAAGACTACACAAAACTAAGTGTGGCTTAGTTTTTTTTAAGAGCCACTAAAAAATTCAATGTAGAAATTAAAACACACAAAGAAAATTCTTGTAATGCATAAAGTTAAAACAATTTTATTTAATATAATAGTCAACAATAAACAGTGGCAGTTATTACATTGTAGGAATCAGTAGCAGAATATCCTTCAGTGGCTTCTATCATGATGAATTAAGCCTCAACTTTAAGCAGGGCCAGATTTAAGGAAGGCCAGGGGACTACACATGAAAGGGCCTTTGCAATAGTGAAAATAAATCAGTATTTTAAAGGGTCAGCATCTTTTACAAGCTTTTTAAAAACAGTATTTGCATTTTTACCAACTATTTTAATTTTACAGTTGGCAACACTGTTGTAGTTAATAAGTGTCCATTTGTAGTGTGTTTTGTGCTCATAATATACAAAAGCAGCTCTGGATTTACAGCAGTGCATAACCCACAAAAACATACATTAGTTTAAACCAAAATATGCATATTAAATATTTTTGTTTAAAAAAAAAAAAAGGAAATGAGATAAAATGTACATATACTCTCTTTCCTCTAAAACATGGCATGATTTTAGTAACAAGTATTCTTATTCATAATAAGTGAGTTTTTCATGAAGGCTTTTGACAAAGTGTAGGGGCCTCCTCCTGACCTCCACTTACTTCAACCCAGCCCTGACTATAAGTGGTGCCTAATATATTCTCATATAGGACAAATAGGTTTTGGCAGTTTTTTTAAACCATTTTTGGTAACAAATAGATGCTGAAATACAAACATAACTTACAAAAGTTTTATAAGATGAGAAAAAAAAGGAAATATATGTCTACTTAATCTTGTAAGTACATGACAATAACAGTGAAGTGGGCCTAAAATATATATATGTAAAAAAAAAGGTTATAAGTCACAAGGTGAAATGTGTTGGTCTAAAAGTCAAAAGTTACTAATATAAGCACTCACTGGACTCATTTAAACCTAATGTAAGTTCTAGTCAAGACACTTGTTTTACCAAAGCCAGATACAAATCTAATAAGATAAAAACATAATAAAACATTTGATTAGGAGTGTATTCATTTGGAAGGGTTAAAACAGGGGTTCTATGGCCAACACAATAGACCAATTACCTATAGCCTAAAGAGATAGTAGGTTATAAGAAATATTCATTAGAGTTGAGAAAATACTCTCATCCAAAATTTCAACACAAGATATTCAGAATTTTTACAATATGCATTGTTGATACATTTGTTTTAAAGTCATGTTGTTGTGTTGTGTTATGTATATTTCCAGTTGCATTTATAAAAAATAATTTCAAATCTTTTGGGCAGCACAAACACTAACTTACTGCTACTAAAATATCAATCGTATTTACATTCTTTAACTTTTAACTGCTGCCAAGTCAAAAAGTACAATAAGGATTAGCTCCATTCATTTCATACTTCTAATTATTATGGTCCTTTGTATGTGTTTTTTTTAATCAATTGTACTAAATTACTCAGACATTGAACCTGAAATGTTTCTTTTTAAGTTTCAGGCAAATGTTGTTACAAGTATCACAATAATTATCACAACATTTTTATTTTTCACTTTCATTGAAGAAAGTTTACATTTGAAAATTGCCTTGTAGCTCTCAATGGTTCCATGAACTTATGAAGGCAACCATTTTTCCATTTATACAAATATAAGACATTTCATCATGTAAGTAAAAAAACAACCCAAAAACTAGAGATTATCTTCATTATCCCACATTTTGTAGATACTTTTTAAAATTTGTCTGCTACTGTGATTATGCTCAAGAAACTATATAAACTACAAGTAAAGACAAACAAATTAATAACTAAGTGTGGAAGTGAAATATTTATGACACTAAAAGACAAATTACTTATTGAATCATGAGATTCAAGTCTGAAAGAGAATGATAGTATATTAGCTTGTTAAACAAAGTTTTGTTGTTGTGTTGTTTTTTTTACAATACTGACAAAAAAACTAAATCAAATATCAAAAGAAAAAAAAATCCCATAGATAAAATTTAATTTAAAAAAGGAAAAAAAAAAAAGACAAATGAATATAGTGTGAAAATAAAAAAAAAGAAAAGAAAAGTAGAAAATGTTTCTTTTTTTTTATGTTAAAGAGTTAAGGTTTATTAATATAAGATTTTACATACTTTTCAATAAAAAAACAACAACACATTAACAAAGCTTTAAGATATCCCACAATTTAAATCACCAGTTAACAATTAATATCATGACCAATGGTCCCAAAGTATATTACAAAAATGTTTTGACTATTATTTACAAAGCATACATGATAGTTTGTTATTGAGTTATCTATAAAATATCTAACAATTTAAAACACAGCATGTTGTCTAATGTTAAGTATCACCGAGTAGTACTGTCTTTAGATCATTTCTGGATTTTTCACACAATTTTCTTCCCAGTACCAAACAGTGTGAAAGCTGCCCATCCAACTAAACATATGACAGCCGTCTGAGAAAAAACAGCATTCCAGCTTTTGGTCACTTCAAGTATATGTCCTGCAATATAAACTCCAACAAAACCTGGAGATTAAAAGGCAAACTAGAGTTGGTCAGAATGCTAACTAAACTAAGAGATGATAGGAGTAATAACTAGATAAACTAGAGACGGTAAGAATGCTAAATAGCACTAGAGATGGTAAGAATGCTAAATAGCACTAGAGATGGTAAGAATACTAAATAGCACTAGAGATGGTAAGAATGCTAAATAGCACTAGAGATGGTAAGAATGCTAAATAGAACTAGAGCTGGTAAAAATGCTAAACAGCATTAGAGATGGTAAGAATGTTAGCAAGGTAAACTAAACTAACTCAACTAAAAATGGTCATGTTAATGCCATAAAACTGAAGATACAAACAATAAATATTAATGTAAATAATATAAATAGTCATTTAAATAAACTACAAATGTAATGATATGTAACAGCACATTTCACTTTCAAATTCTTGGTAGGGCGACAATTACTGTTATGAGGAATAACTGTAAATATAACCAGCTCCAACAGGAACTTCAGCCTAACCATTTAAGATTGTATCATTGTGCTGGTTTAGATTAAGTAAGTGTGACGGTGGGGAAATGTGACATGGGTTTGGCGCGTTTAATGTCTAGGGGATGATTATTTTTAAAGCTATCACACACCAACCTATCAGCATATGTATCAGGAGCAGACACGCAACGAGACAAGCAATGAAAGATAATTACAAAAGTTAAAAATGTAGAATATTTATTTACATAAATATACATATAAGAATAAAAAGGGGGAGGATTTGCATCTATCTCTAAATAATACTAGATTTAATCATCACTCTTGCACTGAATAAGAGAGTATGTCACTTTGTCCTCTGACTTAGCTGGTTGTCCTGTTGATGTCGCAGCTGGCTGTGTCCTGGCTTGAGGTTCTGCAGCTGGAGGTGGCGCTCTAGCGGATAGAGGGACGCCGGTGATATAGTTCTTGTGGAGTCTCAATCCAAAGTTCTAATATCTGTAGTGGGCACAGTAGGGCGGGTGGCCTGCTACCGTGGGCACAAGGTTACTGCGGGCAGAGCTGATCTGCCGTGGGCAGCGTAGTTGACAGGATTGGTCCCGTGAGTTGCAGAGGGTTTGGCGTAGCTATGACGTCTCACACAGATCTGGGTCTATAGGGACGTTGCACCTAACAAGTTGACAGGTGGGCTGTCGAATAGGCGGGCAAGGCCGATAGCGCCAAGTAGTAGAGTTGAGTAGATCTCAGTAGGCAAGTGCGGTGCTGAATAGCACTAAGCACACAAATAGGCAAACACCTGAGGGAGGCTGCGGATAAATAAAGACAAGTTAGGACATGTCTCTCATACATCTTATCGATGCCCTCGACTGAGGTGCATTCGTCAGATTGGTGAAATTGCTTTAGAGCACAATGAGGAGATGATGACAAATGGGATTTGGAAAACAGATGGCTGATAGTAGCAATATAAAAGTGTACAAAAAGGGGAAGTAATAATTAAAAAATGTACATAGAAGGGGAAATAATAATCTCAAGTAAACAACACAGGTGGATAGAGAAAGAAAGGGGGGGGGGGGTGAATTGGGCTGTTGTCAGCGACCCTGACGGTATGTTTACATATGACCATCGGTCGAGAACAATGGAGCGCGCCTGAATGGAGAGGGTGTCTGTTCAAGCGGCGCAACTCTCGTTAGAGTGAAATGACTACAGGGGAGATAATTCAATACAGGGGAGATAACTCATCTCTCTTTTCTAGACGCAGTATTAGTGCGCTAGTAAAATTATCAAGGCGGTCAACCGAGATAAAGGAAATAAAATAAGGTGTACAGACATATACATGGTTGCATCAACGATCAATTGAGCAACGTAGCATTAATAGATTAATGCAATACATAAAATATACATTAGCCATGTTCATGTTTTCTACTTACGACAGTGAGAAATACACAATGCACTAATTAAATATAAATGAAATAATAAACTACACATGATAATATCCAGTGGAAATAGCACAAAAGTAATTAAGATGGAACTTGTGATTAAGTTCGGCTTACCACCAGGTATTCCTCTAGGAGAAAGGATAAATGAAGTAGTCCAGACTCGATTGCTCAGCGATAGAGAAATAAGAGGGTCTGATTTGATTTGGATCTAATTTATATAGGCCTGGAAAATGTGGGCGGAAACAGGAAATGTCCTAGGCTAAGATTTATCTTACACGTGGGTGGATTTGACTCGAGGTGGGAGTCGCACCTTGGACAGATCAAATGGGAGTGTTGGTCCGCGTGATCTCCTAGATCAAAGAGAGACATGGGAGGAAGGGGAAGAGTGACTTGCATTCCTCACAAGGTGGTGTCATCTGTGCCCGTCAGACATCCGCCAGTACGATCAAAGAGAACGTGTCCATCTTTGCCCCAGTCAAGGGAAGATAAGTCGAGAGACGCGGCCTAGCTATCTCCAATGTGGTCAACTAAGTCTAGCCTGGAGGGGAAAAGGTGGTGCGGGTGAAGAATTTAGGGGTAGGATGGTGAAATAATTAAAAATAAAATAAATAAATAAAGATAAATAATAATTAATGCTGGGATAAATTTGAGTGACTCTGACAGCGAGTTTTTGACTTGTCACAGTAAGAAATGTCTCTTTCAACTGGTAAGTGCAATGAGAGTTTCAAGTTAAAATGCTAGCATCTTTTTTTTTTATGGAGGGGTGGGGGTATTATGGACAAACCTGAGTTATCTGACTTAAATTGGTATCTGATTTTGAGAATAGTAAAACTAGTAGGATTTTGTTCTGGCCACATACAAAAACATATGAGCTTTACATCACATGTCCCTAGGCACTAGGTCTCAAAATAAAATGTACTTAATTAAATTTATATAATAATTAATGCCAAAGAAAAAAAGACATTAGAATTCTAAGAAAAAAATTATATGATCTTATGTTTACCTGGTATTGCTCCTGCCATATTCATTATCCCTAATAAAACCAAACAGAATACAAAGACATTTTAACCAGAAGAGACTTTAAAGAACATAATTTTAAAACAAAAACATTTTTAATAATTATTTCAAGAAAATTTTTTGTTCTGAATAGATATAAAAGAAAAGTAAAGCAAGCTATGAAACAAATATACTAAAAACAATATAACTATTACATATTTAAAACAACATCAGTTTTTCTAATTAAAAAAAAAAAAAGGATTTCAATGTATAAACAATTGAGTTTAAATTTGAAGACAAACAAAAATGTAAAAAAAAGAGACTAAACTGTACCAAATATTGATCCTGCATGTTTTGGAGCAATATCTTGTGGATTCACAAAGATACCACTGTTATGAAAGCCACAGCATGCTACAGCAAGAGCCATGACTATCAAACATGATGTGTAACTACTGGCATAAGAGATCATAAACAGAAAAAAGGCTGTTCCACATAAGGCCACTGTCTGAAAGAACAGAGCAAAAGAACAAGCAATAAATAATTATCAACAAATCAGAACAATCTCCAAACTACTTATTTAAATCTTTTGCAATTTGTTTGAATCTTTCATAACCTATTTCAATTTTATGTGTTTTTTGGTCTAACAGAAGAAATGTGAAAATATTCCACCAAAACTCCATAATTTTAAGTTCACATATTTTTTTTGTTGAATGTTTTGTTAAACAGGGTGTCAGAAAGCCAGAGATATTGCCAACCAACTTTCCTTCCTTAGCTGAACTTACTAGACAATGTAGTACCAACCAACTTACCTTCCTTAGCTGAACTTACTAGACAATGTAGTACCAACCAACTTACCTTCCTTAGCTGAGGTTATTAGACAATGTAGTACCAACCAACTTTCCTTCCTCAGCTGAGGTTACTAGACAATGTAGTACCAACCAACTTTCCTTCCTCAGCTGAGGTTACTAGACAATGTAGTACCAACCAACTTTCCTTCCTCAGCTGAGGTTACTAGACAATGTAGTACCAACCAACTTTCCTTCCTCAGCTGAGGTTACTAGACAATGTAGTACCAACCAACTTTCCTTCCTTAGCTGAACTTACTAGACAATGTAGTACCAACCAACTTTCCTTCCTCAGCTGAGGTTACTAGACAATGTAGTACCAACCAACTTTCCTTCCTCAGCTGAGGTTACTAGGCAATGTAGTACCAACCAACTTTCCTTCCTCAGCTGAGGTTACTAGACAATGTAGTACCAACCAAGTTTCCTTCCTCAGCTGAGGTTACTAGACAATGTAGTACCAACCAACTTTCCTTCCTCAGCTGAGGTTACTAGACAATGTAGTACCAACCAACTTTCCTTCCTCAGCTGAGGTTACTAGACAATGTAGTACCAACCAACTTTCCTTCCTTAGCTGAGGTTACTAGGCAATGTAGTACCAACCAACTTTCCTTCCTCAGCTGAGGTTACTAGACAATGTAGTACCAACCAACTTTCCTTCCTCAGCTGAGGTTACTAGACAATGTATTGCCAACCAAGTTTCCTTCCTCAGCTGAGGTTACTAATCAATGTATTGAGTAACTATCAAAATTTTAAAAAAGACCTCAGGATTGATTGCTAAATTTCTTTCTACCACTTTGTCCCACAATATAATTAAAAAAAAAAAGAAAATTGTAAATACCTCCATTGTTTTTCTCACAAAGGTAACACTATAACCTGTGCAAACAGAAACAAGGAAAAGAAACTAAAATATCTCATACTTTTAGCAATAAATGATTTTAAAACAAAGCCTACAATAAGTGTAGGTAGTTTACAAGAATTTTTTTTCCACCAATGATACAGTCATACACAGTTTTAATTTTTTTTTTTCGCAACTGTTTCCACATTAGGCACAGGAAGTTTTTGTTGCCCCATGACTTTTTGTATGTCATTCTTTTGGCACCATTGTTTTTTGCTGAACGTTTTCTTTTTGGCCAAGCTTGATCTCTGTGTAAGTGTGTAGAGTTGCTCAGTAGGTTTTGTATGAGCCATAGTTGGTCATGGGCAGAGTGGGCCCATATTGTATCAAGGTGTATCTTCATATTATGCTATTATTCTAATTTGTATATATTTGATTGACTAATTGAGACATATTATTGGCTTCGTTAATTACTATTCATTGGCCATTGCACACATCATCTCATTAACCATCTGTCAAGTTAACGCTGGTTGTTCAGTACCATGAGTTACTATTTTTGTGATACTTTTTAAAATAATTATTAACAAGGACATTCATGTGTCCAAATGTCTCTTACAAGTTTGCTGGAGTGTAATAAAGTTTATCTGTTTGCTGGAGTGTAATAAAGTTTATCTGTTTGCTGGAGTGTAATAAAGTTTATCTGTTTGCTGGAGTGTAATAAAGTTTATCTGTTTGCTGGAGTGTAATAAAGTTTATCTGCTTGCTGGAGTGTAATAAAGCTTATCTGCTTGCTGGAGTGTAATAAAGTTTATCTGTTTGCTGGAGTGTAATAAAGTTTATCTGCTTGCTGGAGTGTAATAAAGTTTATCTGCTTGCTGGAGTGTAATAAAGTTTATCTGCTTGCTGGAGTGTAATAAAGTTTATCTGTTTGCTGGAGTGTAATAAAGTTTATCTGTTTGCTGGAGTGTAATAAAGCTTATCTGCTTGCTGGAGTGTAATAAAGTTTATCTGCTTGCTGGAGTGTAATAAAGTTTATCTGTTTGTTGGAGTGTAATAAAGCTTATCTGCTTGCTGGAGTGTAATAAAGTTTATCTGCTTGCTGGAGTGTAATAAAGTTTATCTGTTTGCTGGAGTGTAATAAAGTTTATCTGCTTGCTGGAGTGTAATAAAGTTTATCTGTTTGCTGGAGTGTAATAAAGTTTATCTGACTTATCACATAAAAAGTGAACTATCTGACAAGATAAAAATGACTTAAGACTATCTCCCCTTAAAGAAACAATAATAGAAAATTGTTGTTTTTTTTTTACTCCTAAGTCAAAAATGTAAAAAGGTAATAAAACCAACCTTTAGTAATCATTTTGTCAGCCAGCCATCCACTACCAATAGAACTTGGTATAGTAACTACCCAGGGTACAACATTAAAGACCCAACCCTGAAACACAAACAAGGGATGAACCAAAATAGATGAAATATTGCAAAATCTTCACTAACCGTAAAATATTTGAATGAAATACATTCATGAGGAAAAGAAGACCATTAGACTGACTCATCAACTATTTGAACTGAAAAGCTAATCTAGATTAATTAAGATAGCAATAATGTACCTACCTTGGCAGTTGGAAAGTTTTCATGGAAATAGGTTGGAATCCAGGATAATAAAATGAAAAATGCATTGTTTTCACAAAAATGACCAACTAAAATTGACCTGCAGATATTTATTGGTAAGTACTTTTTCATTAAATATATAAAAAAAAAAATGTGGAAAAAAAAAAAAAAAAAAAGAACAAGGTTTTTGTTTACTACATAATGGGACTCGTTACAAATTTAACGGTCACAAAAATTGTATCTATTTTATAAAGCATTAACTCACCAAAATGCTGGCTTTGTAAAGAGATATACCCATGGCACTGATGTTCTTGGTTCTGGTTTGAATTTATCATTGTCAAGTGACAAGCTCTCTTTATGAGAAACAACAGATCTGCTGCGCTGCTTAGCCATTAACATATAGCGCATCAAAAGCATCCAGGATAACCCAATCAAGCCTGAATAAATAAAAGAATGTTTTTAATTATTTGTAAATCATATTACTTTTTAAAATTTTTGCCCCATTGGCTCAATTTAGGCCATGTCATTGTAGATCATATTAAAACAAATGTAAAGGTAGTTATACTATATAACAATAGTAGACATATCCATTAGTACTGAGCCCATACTGCCAACAATAAGAGTTCTGAAAATGCAGGTCGCAAGAGGTTTTGCATAGTCATCTGAAATACTGCCCTCAACCTTAATCTTGGGAATCATTATTTTTTATATACACAATTAGGTCTGAAGCATTCTGATTTTGTCGATCCCAGTTTTAACAAAATTATGAGTGACCTAAAAATGAAATGAGAGCTATAATTAACCAAAATTGACATAGTTAATACCTGCCAACATTCATAAAATATTATTAATGTTTTAAATGCAATTACTAATTAGTATTTTTTGTTAATGTAGCTGTTAGTCTAATTTTTGTATACTAAGATGCTGATCACACATGAAATTTCTTAGGATTTTTATTAAATGATGTAACATATTGGCATAATTTTCTTCCAACTGTTGGAATTCTCAGATGCTAATTTTTAAGCAGATCAAAAATGTAATCCTATACAGAGGACTCAGGATTAATTTATGAAACTGTTTGTTGTTTCTTTGTTTTTTTCTTCTATGTCCTTATACAAAAAGTGTTTCATTTAAAATTAGTTAAGCCAGGTATCTGATAATTGGAATAAAACTAACAATTTCTGTGCCCTATACCACCTTTTCACCCACATATAACAAAAGCCAGAATGGTATGTCTGTTGCATCATGTCTACATGTCTGTATGTGTGCCTAGTAAAAGACTGGCTGACACCCCTACCATCCCCACTTTCTGTCACACACACATCAGACAATATGCATTGTGTTGTAATCACCAACACAGACTCTACTGATACTTTCTAATATCATCATTTTGTTCAAACCTAATAGAATACAAAATCTCTTACAATAATAACAAAAATGGGATTACTACAGATCATTAAGATAGTGCCCAAGAAAGCTTTGACAAAAAATAAGGTATTTAGCCAAACTCTTTGTCAACACTGAAAAACAGCCAAAAAAAAAATTTAAAAAAATGAAACGGCCACACATTTAACGGAAATAGCTTTGAAGAACATCCTTACAATTCTGTTATTTTTATTGATGAAGTGTAATCCAAATTCTTAATTTGAAGGCACTCCCTATTCCCTAGCACTTTTAATTAAAAAAGATTCCACAATATTTAATTATCAGTTAACAAGAAAGTCATAATTTTACATTTTAACAAAATTAATAAGAAAAAGGTTACATAAATCCCAAATAACTAAACAAATTTTTAACTTTCCAAAATCTATAATTTGTTTAAATTAAACTATCTTATCAAAGACCAGTGTCACAGTTTATATGTTTTTACAGTTCAAAACTTTAATGACCATGTACTAACCTATGATATAAAAAGGTACAGACCAACCAAAGTAATCCATTAGTACTGAGCCCATACTGCCAACAATAAGAGTTCTGAAAATATACAAAAGAAATGAAAAAAAAAGTGGCAAAGGGAGTTTGTGTAAAACAATCAGCTCATAGGTAATCCCTGAAGATCAATTCACACTCACACAGACAATATTAAAACTCATACTTAAATTGTAACAGTGACCATGCATAAACCATAAACCAAAAAAAAAAAAAAAAGTATCATTGACTAAGTTTTTAAAAAATTTAGATTTTTTTTTTGGCTGTGTATTTTTCATCCAGTTTAACAAGTGTTTATAAAATGTTTTACTTGTTTCAGATGTTCCTTCAGAGTTGAAGATAATCTACTTCTTAATCAAACCTCCTGAATGATGGGAGAGGGCAGGCTATGAACCTGGGACCATTGAAATGACTGAATGACAGGAACAACATGCATACCGCACGAACGGCAGTAATTGTATGTTAAGTGTGAATATAATAATGCATGTAAAGTGTAAATATAATAATGTATGTTAAGTGTAAATATAATTAAATGTTAAGTGTAAATATAATAATGTATGTTAAATGTAAATATAATAATGAATATATATTATTTTTATAATGTGCAGGAAACAATAAATAAAAAAATAATTAAACCCCTGAAAGATCATGTTTCTAGCTATAAAATTTCATGCGGTTGCTGTTTATATGAACTAAAGAATAGCAGTGACCACAATGTTCTTAGATGTTGGCAAAGGTCAGCTCTGCAATGCTCTACTACTAAGAAGAATATGCAAGATTCAACCCAAATTTAGCTACTAACTAAAAGCAAAGAAGCTTGCTATAGCATTTATACTCGCTCGTATTGACTAGAATAATGTTGTGCTAGCAAGTCTGAGGATTAAGTCACCTAGCTGCAGTGCTGCTTGATTAGTTTTACAGAAAAAAAGACATGACACTGACTCCATGTGAGGGTAAGAAACAGTTAAATGGGAATCACACTGTGTCATCAGTGACAATAATGAAATACTCTCATACCTAAGTAAACTGATCATTCCATATGGCCCTCAGAGTTTCCTGCACTTATGCAATTCATCTCTTCTAGTTGTGCTACCTTTTTCCCTATATATTTTTGTTTTATTTTAGTCTAGTAAATTACTCTATACATCAAAATGTATACCTCATTTTATTTTCACAATTATACTTCCTAAATATATAAAATAAATAATTTTAGAATGCACATGTTAGGTGTCAACTTTATTTGGTATGAATGCAAATGACAAGAAAATGTTTTTGGTCTTTATTGATTTGCTTGTTACTAACACAGAAGGGGTGGTGGTTGAATAGTTTGAATCTCAGTGAAGAATGGGATTTTGAATTTCGGGATTTTTAGGATGTCCCTGAGTTCACCCATCTCTAACAGTCACATGACACCCTCGCTAACCATCAGCCATAGAAACAGATGAACTTTACAGCATCTGCCCTATAGAATGCAATGTCTGAAATAATTTACAACCTAGGTTTGTTTATATGGTAGAGTAATACCAGTGAAGTAAATACATTATTTTTAAAGAAGCATCTTACAAGACACAAACATTCCCACAATTTTTTTTATTCCAAAAACACGAAGTATGCTAGAATAAAGTATTTTTTTCAATTGATAAAAAAAGGTGATTTAGATTGATTACAATTATTGTGGTTATTTATATAATAATACAATTAATAAAACTAATGAAGAAGAAATGAGTTATTCCCCAAAAGATTTTAAAAAATTTAATACTTTTAAAGCGCTTACCCAAAATGTGAACCTGAAGCGACAACACTAAATAAAAAAGATCTTTGATGCTCTGAAACTTTCCTTGAAATAATACTTGTCATACCAGGGAAATGAAAACCTTTTTTTTTTTAAACAAACAAAAAACAAAAACAAAAAATATATATATGTGTTTGAAGTTATCAAAATATAACTATAAATCATTTATATAATTGTATCCTCATCAAGGATAGTGGACTGACAGAAACATACTAGAATAATATAGTGACAGCTAATCAGCTAGACATGACAATTCCCATCTTGCAGACACTTAAGTTACTGATAAATTTAAAATTAACTTTGCTATATTAACTATTTTACTTGTAAAATGATAACTTCTCAACAAGGAATAAATGTTCAGCTAATTAACCTACACCTGATCATTTTATTTTATTTTTAACTGCATGTGTGTATAAAATATTGTGCTCATAACACCTTGCACTAAGACAATAACCACCTGCCTTTCAGTTTAGAACCAATTCTTGAGCCCTTAATGGCTCACAGTAACATTCTTATGGTCTTTGTCAGTATTAGGTATGGTGAGACTGAATGTATTATTCTCCTAGTTCTTTATATATGAAAATGTTACTTTCCTTTGTTTTGTACTTCCAAAGGTATGAATGGTTAACAGTATGCACAATTTGTGTTCTGAATGTTTGTAATTTTCTGTAGGACAAGAGAAGTTTTGTGAATGGTTTGAATTTGTTGTAGGACAAGAGGAGTTTTGTGAATGGTTTGAATTTGTTATAGGACAAGAGGAGTTTTGTGAATGGTTTGAATTAGTTGTAGGACAAGAGGAGTTTTGTGAATGGTTTGAATTTGTTGTAGGACAAGAGGAGTTTTGTGAATGGTTTGAATTTGTTGTAGGACAAGAGGAGTTTTGTGAATGGTTTGAATTTGTTGTAGGACAAGAGGAGTTTTGTGAATGGTTTGAATTTGTTATAGGACAAGAGGAGTTTTGTGAATGGTTTGAATTAGTTGTAGGACAAGAGGAGTTTTGTGAATGGTTTGAATTTGTTGCAGGACAAGAGGAGTTTTGTGAATGGTTTGAATTTGTTGTAGGACAAGAGGAGTTTTGTGAATGGTTTGAATTTGTTGTAGGACAAGAGGAGTTTTGTGAATGGTTTGAATTTGTTGTAGGACGAGGAGTTTTGTGAATGGTTTGAATTTGTTGTGGACAAGAGGAGTTTTGTGAATGGTTTGAATTTGTCGTAGGACAAGAGGAGTTTTGTTAATGGTTTGAATTAGTTGTAGGACAAGAGGATTTTTGTGAATGATTTGAATTTGTTGCAGGACAAGAGGAGTTTTGTGAATGGTTTGAATTTGTTGTAGGACAAGAGGAGTTTTGTGAATGGTTTGAATTTGTTGTAGGACAAGAGGAATTTTGTGAATGGTTTGAATTAGTCGTAGGACAAGAGGAGTTTTGTGAATGGTTTGAATTTGTTGTAGGACAAAAGGAGTTTTGTGAATGGTTTGAATTTTTCTGTAGGACAAGAGGAGTTTTGTGAATGGTTTGAATTTGTTGTAGGACGAGGAGTTTTGTGAATGGTTTGAATTTTTCTGTAGGACAAGAGGAGTTTTGTGAATGGTTTGAATTTTTCTGTAGGACAAGAGGAGTTTTGTGAATGGTTTGAATTTGTTGTAGGACAAGAGGAGTTTTGTGAATGGTTTGAATTTTTCTGTAGGACAAGAGGAGTTTTGTGAATGGTTTGAATTTTTCTGTAGGACAAGAGGAGTTTTGTGAATGGTTTGTAGTTGATTTCCTAGAGAGAAAGAAGACAGATACTTTCATTTTTGTTTTGGATGTTAAACGCATCCTTTCTCGTGATAAATGAAAGTTTTGATTTTATAATAGTTATATGTTTATTTTTTGTTTATTATTAATCTGGATTGTTATAAAATTTTGGTTTTTATTGCCTATTTGCTAAAGTTTTACACTAGTACTCATGTTGACATATTTTGAAGTGATTATCTTTAATAGTTGTTGCCTATATTGGTTGAAGTCATAATGCTCTCTGAATACTCCTGTTAAGCTGTATAAAGCTACCTAATATTTTATAATAATAAAATATTTTTATTTAAAATTGTTATTTATTTTCACTAAAAGCTTATATGGTATTTATAAACATAAATACTAAAATGAATGCAAGAATTTACTAAAGATGATTAACAAAATAATTAGGAGCAAAAAATGAAAATGTGTTGACATAATATATATATATATATATATATATATATAAAAAATACCCTGACTTATTCCCAAAAGAACTCGAGACAACACAACAATGTAAAGAGAGTTATGCTTGTCTGTTGAGAGATATGCTAGCTGAGGTGTCCAAAATGTGATCAATGACCAAACGCATGCAGCTACTGGTAAGACTAGCTCCCCACCAATCCTATCACTCAGATATCCTCCTAAAAACTGCGTCATAGTGTAGCCCCAGAAAAAAGCAGACAAAACTGTTCCCTGTTGAAGAAAAAATTTTAAAAAATTATATATATATATGTGTATTTTTTTAAACATGGAAAACTTACAATTCAATATATTTAGCTTACTGATTTTGCTTACTGATTCTGTTTTATCCCAACCCATCTCTTCTGACAATGGCACAACACAAAGAGGCATCAGTGTCCTGGCAGAGTACAACATGGCTGTTCCAATAAATAATCCAACAAGCCACTGATTTTTTTCACTACTGTTAAAAAATGAATATGAAAAAAAAGTGATTTAATATTTCTGTAAACAATTTTAACTTTCGCTTTTCTGTAGAATATTTCAAATCATACAAAAGGTCAATTATAAATTAATAAAACTATCATGTAAAACAATTCTTAAGTCGTGTGTTATCTGAATTTTTCTTGTCTGGAGAAAGGGCAGAATTTGAGCTTATGCAATAATTTTATTTCAAGCTAACACCCAAATGGTGCAGGAAATACCTGTTTTATATTTTTTTTTAAGTGGTAGAGCTGTTGTGCTCTAATGAAGACTAAGTGACACAAGTGCGAGTCCGCACAGGTGCTCTGCTTTTCAGACGCTCGATAAATAACTGGAAAGCGCTTTAGTAAACCTTTGAAATGTTTATTTACAGGGGAAAATGGTCATTGAATTTTCTATCCTTAGCGTCTCTATTGTCACTCTTTCTAGCATCTCTAAACATGTTGTATTTCCAGCCTGATTCTACCCACTCTTTAGATCCTGAGATTACTACACAAATTACTATGAATATGTATACTAACATAATCATGTTGAATGTGTGTATGCTATCACAACATCATGTCAACTAATCAAGCTCACTTACTGTCATTATAATTATTAGATACAACATACAAAAGCATTGGTCAGAACAGTTTTACCTCGACCAAAATCATAGTCCCAGATTATCATTTTGTTTAACAGTAAATTTTTTACTTTAAAAGAATTTAACAAAAATCTCTACTAGATCTAGATAGATCTAAATCCTACTTGACATACCTATAAAGAAAATTTGGTGGGTTAGGAAATATTTTTTTTTAGTTCTTTTTAACAATGTAGGTTTCATTAGTTGACATTTTGATTTTTCTTCCAACTGACTTCAGGCGGGGTGTTGTGTAAGTCTTTAAGTAAGAGTTATGGCAGGAACACATCTATCTTGCTAATTTACTAACAATTTGGTGGGTTAGGAAATTTTTTTTTTTAGTTCTTCTTAACAATGTAGGTTTCATTAGTTGACATTTTGATTTTTCTTCCAACTGACTTCAGGCAGGGTGTTGTGTAAGTCTTTAAGTAAGAGTTATGGCAGGAACACATCTATCTTGCTAATTTACTAACACATATAAATAGAGCTGTCTGTCTGATTAAATTAGTATAATGTAAATATCTATTATTCTAAGCTTAAGTTATAGATCTACTTACTTTGTCCAGAAGACACCATCTAGATTTACATGTGTTCGAGTCTTCTTTCCTGCTACCTCGACTTTACATTCTTTAAAATACTCATCATCTCTGTCAGTGACAACAGTCGCCATATTTTTATGAATTTTTGAGCAGCTAAAAAAAAATTATGATTCAGGGTGATTCAAATCAAACTTTTCAAAGTGACAGTCAACTTTTCAAAGTGACAGTCAAATTCAAACTAACAAAGACCAAACATAATCTTACTCTTATGCTTACACCATATTAATATTAACTCTACACTATTGTCTATTGTCACTAGATCTATATCCACTACTACTAGATTATCTAGCTTAGTCTAGAAAGTCTAGCTAGGATTCTGGAATCTAGAAGTAGAGATCAGGGTCAAGTAGAGTAGAGAATCTAATCTAGCTAGCAGCTAGATCTAGACTATAAGTCTATATTTCTATATTAGAATCTAGTACTTACTCAAATTATATATCATATAGAAAGTATAAAGACTTGTTATGAATTATATTATATATATATGACATTTTTATCATTTTATGTCTTATTATAATATATATATTATTATCATTCTAGGTTAGTTATAGATCTACAACTACTACTACTACCGTACTACTTTATACTAGATTATCTAGTACTAGTTTTTATAGAATAGATTCTAATTCTAGCTCTACTAGATGACTAGATCTATTTTAGAATAGTAAATAGACATAACATACAGTACAGTATTTAATAAGTTATAGTTAGTCACAATAAATAGTCATAGATCTAGTGACAGTGTAGAGTCTAGTCTAGATGATAGATTTAGTTTAGAATCTAGATTCTATTCTAGACTAGAATCTAGACCTTTAAAAATAAAAGTTTATTTAATCTACTGCTAGACTAGAGGATTTAAATTTATTATAATGATTAATATTAATAATGATATTAATCTAGAATTCTGAATAGTACTATTATATATTATAGTAATTCTAATCTAGTTTTTTAAGTTAAATTTTATTGAATTTCTACTATTCTAGACTAAGATAAGTTCAGTAATCAGTAAGACAGCCTTAGTTAGGGCCTTAGTGACACTTAGTCTAACTCAACTAACTGAGTCCTGAGTAACTCTAAATTACTAAAATTACTTAGACTTAAATATGTCTACGCCTGACACTAAGACTGTCACTCACTCACTGAGAGTTGAGAGTCACTGAGACTGAGTTGACTGTCACTGAGACTCAGAGAGACGACTGACTGAGTCTAGACTCTAGAACTACTACTAGACTAGAACTAGAGTACTCTAGCTAGTAGTCTAGAGTAACAAACTAGATCTATATTAATTCTATATTATATATATAGTAGTTTATTTATTTCGGACATTACATGAATTCGGACATTCGCTGTTTTTTGTGGTCATTAAATAATTATTTTAATATGTATTATAAAACTAGCGCGCTGTATAATGTGCTTGTCCATTTTCCAATGATTCTAACCCAATTTCCTTCCATTTAGCTATCTTTTTATGTAAGAAAAACGAATTTCAAATTAGTTAGTCAGGTTGTTGTTTTTTCCTATGTTACCCGGATGACTTTACCTCTTCCTAGAGTTAAGACTATATTTTTTTATTTTCTAAGTCTATACTAATGAGCCCGGCAATATTTATTCTGTTTTTGGAGCTAATTTATTTGATTCATAAGCCAAGTTTTCTAATTCCATATCAAAAAAAAATTAATACGGTGTCCGAATCAAATTACGATTTTCTTACCAAAATTTATTTCGGACAGCCAGTTTTGGACATCAATAAAAATGATCTTATATTATATTTGTTCGTTTGTTGTTATTATTTTTAAATAGAGAATAAATGGGCAAATGTTTGGAGTGAGCTTGGTACATTGAATGAAGTTAAATGCTTAGATCTAGACCTACTAGATAGATCTAGATTTATATAGAGAGAATATAGAGGATTCAGTTAGGCAAGAATGGCTATCGTAACCTGTAGGGGCCTACTATACTACAAAAGATCATCTGTATTAGAAATTTATTAAATTAATAAACAAAAAAAACACAAACATTCAACACATCTAATCATGCAAACCCCAAACATTCAACACACATAAAATAAACAAACATAAAATAAGTCTAAAGGTCGGTGCAGAAATCACTATTCCAGTGACCTAATTTTGGTAGAATAAGTGTGTTCATATTTTTATTTTTTTGTGTTCGTATTTATGCATAGTTTGAAAACATCGTTATGATTTCATGTGATGGGCTATGCCTGGGGATCTTAAAATTTAGTTAATGTTAATATAGAATTAAAATCTGAGTTTATTGATGCCTAAATATAGAGACTGTCCGAAATAAATTATTGTGTCCGGAATCAAATAATGTGGGTCAAATGTGTCCGAATTAAATGAAAACACACGGCGTCTTTGACCTTAAATATAATAAATATAGGTTTGGGGAACAAATATAAGTAGTCATCCTTATTCTCCTTTAACTAAAGAAGATTTTGATACGTCATTTTCTTTTCTATGTCAAACCATTGTCAAATAATGCGCTGTCAAAGTCAAACTTTCAAATTTGGGCCTATAGGTGTCCGAATAGCATAAACTACTCTAGATCTAACTAGAGTAACTAGAGAGAGAGAGAGAGAGCTGCTAACCTATAGACTAGAGTATAGTCTATAGTATAGATCTAGATTCTAGACTAGATAGTCTCTATCTCTATCTAGAATCTAGCCTCAGTCTATACTATAGTATAGATCTAGACTAGAGTCTAAATCTAGAATATATTCTATAGATCTATATTCTATATATAAATTATATAGATTTAGATCTAGATATCTAGATAGTCTATTCACTATTGTTATTGTGGATCTAATGATGTAGACTCTAGATCTAGCTTTAGGACTTTTATTTAGACTCATTGAAAAAGAGCTCTCATAAGTAGTACTTCATAAAATTGGATTAGATTTAGTCTTTGGTAGGTGTCAACCACAATGTGTATAGAATGAAATAAGGGTAATATGAATTAAATCTTACTTATATAATTGATAATATAGCATAGTCAATCAGTCATTCAAAATCCATCTTTCTTTGAACTAAATAACCTAGAAACTAGATTTTAGATCTAAAAAATATTTAAAAAAAAAAAAAGTAGCTCTAGGTGCCTATCCAAAAAAAATAAAAATTGTGTCAATAATTTAAAAAACAAATGTAAATCATGAAAACGCTGTTGATTTTGTCAATCTATCTATCTATCTATATATATATATATATATATATATATATATATATATATATATATATATATATATATCCATCTAGCAGTGCTACTATCACCATTATCTTTCGGTTCACGTAGACCTAGACCTAGAAGATGTTTGGGGTGGAGATGGGCAGGCGGCATTCCATTGGAAATGCTAAAACAGGTCAATTATCTGTGCCTCGTGTTTGATCTGTAGATACATTTAGGAAGCCAGGCTGCAAACGAAGTCCAATATACCAGAGGGTTCCGCTGATTGGCCATCGTCCGTGCTACTCTCACTTGTCAGGGCAGAAGGACAAAAGGTCACCGTTCTTGTTGAACACCTGGGTGCAGGTGTCAATCACATTGACGGTTCCACGACAATTCGTTCACTGACATTTCGTTCACCGACAAATCGTTCACGCGACTACTCGTTCACCAGACATTTCGTTCACCCGACAATTCGTTCACGCGACATATCGCTCACGGACTATTCGCTCACAGATAACTTGTTCACCGACAACTTGTTCACCTACAGTTGGTTCACGACAAATCGTTCACACGACAAATCGTTCACGCGACTATTCGTTCACGGCACCGACAAATTGTTCATAGACAAATCGTTCACTGGATAGTAACATATTGTTAATATTATATATTCTCGTCGCGTGTTTAATTTATTTACATTAAAACTATTATTTCCAAAAACAAAAAATTTCTAGAGATCAGGGTCTAATCCGAGTTTATTTAATGTTGTTGTTGTTGTTGTTGTTAATATTTTGTTAATGAGGACAGTATGTGATAAAAATTATACTTAAAAGAAAAAAAAAATAGATCTTACAAGCTAGCTGAAAAATGTAAACGGGCCCTCACTTTACTATAGGTAACATTTTTACTTTCACCTTTAATATACCTTTACACCCCCCTCATTTTTTTCATCTACCGGGAATCTACCCATTCATCTGGATACTCTAGTTAACACCTAGTTGAGTGCTAGTCAGACTGGCTCCTCTGGAAGTAATCAAACTTTATTGGACATTGCCTATACACATGTTCAATCTGTTAACATTGAAAATATATACTAGACACTAGTATAGTACTTTCCATCAAGTTTAAAAGAAGTTTTATTTTATTTTTATTTTAGTTAACTTGTTTCTATATGTGACCACCCATTGGTAGACTAATTTGATTGCTTGGACCTCAATAACAAATTTATTGAAACAATTTTATTTTGTTGTATTGCGATAAATTATAATTTTTTGATAGGGAACCAAAATATTTCTTAGTGTTGTATATGTAATTAGTTTTTTTTTCTTAGATGTCTTAATTGATATTAACCTTAGATCTGTATCTAGTATGTGACGTTCAGAGTTGAACAGTGAAACCATATATTGTACCAAATCTAGTACCATTGTTAAAAATCTAAATTATCTCTCGTAAAAACACTGAAAGGATTGTGGAAAAAATACTAGTGTGTCTGAGCTAGCCAGGAAAACCAGTGACTTGGCAGAATGCATGACGCGTAGGACGTATAATCATCTTCTTTTTTGAAGAAACGTCTTTATTATATAAGATAAGATTTGTTTTTGTTAATAAGATATCAATAAAATGGATATGTTAATTAAACATCTGGACCGCTATTAAGAAGATAAGCAAATATGGGTAGGTCGAACAAGACTACATGATGGACATGAGTGTAAAAGAAGGCCTACTTGTTGAAAGTAAAAATGTTACCTATAGTAAAGTGAGGTCCCATTTAAATGTTTCAGCTTGCTTGTAAGATCTCTTTTTTCTTTTAAGTATAACTTTTTATCACATACTGTCCTCGTTAACAAAATATTAACAACAAACAAACAAAAATTGACAAAGAATTTCGGATCAGGCCCGATCTCTAGCAATTTTTTGTTTTTGGAAATATCCAGTGAACGATTTGTCTGTGAACAATTTGTCTGTGAGCAAATTGTTAGTGAACGATTTGTCGCGTGAACGATTTGTCGTGAACCAACTGTCGGTGAACAAGTTGTCGGTGAACAAGTTGTCTGTGAGCGAATAGTCCGTTAGCGATATGTCGCGTGAACGAATTGTCGGGTGAACGAAATGTCTGGTGAACGAATAGTCGCGTGAACGAAAAGTCGTGAACGATTTGTCGGTGAACGAAATGTCAGTGAACGAATTGTCGTGTCCCCCACATTGACATCCTCAGGTCTGCACTTATCGTTGGACGTTGGGGTAGTCACGTTTATTGGCATGGAAGCCACACTCGTACAGCTTGCTATATATTTATACTATCACACACAGCGCCTCCACCACCAGTGCTTCCTTTGAAACTGCCTGTACGTACGCCGCGCAGTCTTCATTGTATAACGGTTTATCAGGCTTTCCAGTAACCAACACTTTGTCCATTTAATGGTTCTGCATATGGTATCAATTTGTTCATCCATTTTGGTCATGAGCTCCTTGATATCGGCCTCAACCTCAAAAAGAAAGATTTCTGGATGTTGCTTTTCATTAACTAAATCTTGCCAAGATGTGCTGTAGCTTTTCCTAACTCCTGATGATGTACATACCACTGCCTCGGAGCTCTTGCTTCAGATACCCGTAGCTTGATAGTTCATCCAGCATCCATAAGCAGGTCAGTTACCCCCACCCTCCTTATTGTTTCCAGGTTTAGTCGCCAATTCTCACTTCTAAACAACAGTGTAATAACTTTAAGGGATACGAATCAACGAAGGTAAACAGGAAAATATCATGTATGTTTATAAACACAGTCAAGTCTGCGGGTTGTACGGAGTCTATAATAAGTTCTTATAGTACTTTCTGCATATAACCTCTTCCTAGACCAACAACACAACTCCCAGTGTTGCTCCAGGTCCACAGGCCAGTTATCAGGTAGAACAATATGTCCAACTGTCTCGTTCAGAGGCCATCTGCTGCCAGCTACTTTCCTTCATAAAATGGAGGGCGAAATGGCGCCTGAGATTATCTTTATTACGCTTCGAGAGGGCACTCAGTTACGCCATCCTCTTTTTAAGCTTTCCAAAGAAGATCGATCACCTTTAAATTGGCATGCTCTCGTTTCTAGCTCCTATGTGGGATAGGAGTCCAATCCAGCGCAGCTGTCGAATCAGTGGCGTACGTAGCTAGGAATATGCCATTATTCGGAGGCCGGGGGGAGGGGGGGGGGGCTTGACCTCTTTGAGGGCACCTGCATTTTCCGTAATATTTAATATTTAAAAAAATCGAACTCTGGGGGGGGGGGGGGGGGGCGGGGCTCCAATAGCACTAGGAAAGAATATTAAGGAGCATTTGTACTAATTTGTCCTTGCATATGAAATTAGGGATGTGCCTTTATTTATCTGTGTCTGGGTATTTTATTAGATTTTGTTTTTGTATTTGAAGATTATGGTTCAGTGTTTTAATGTAGCTAGGACTATATTCCTGAAGGTTTTCTAAATTTAGTGATTTTACTAAAGGCGTTACGCTAGTCAAATGTGAATATTCGTTTTGCTATGAATCTCACTGCTCTATATTTTGTGTCTGTTCCAGTTTCTTAATGACTTAATGTTTTCTTGAGATGAGGGGTCCCAAAACATTTTCTATTATTGGCCTAACTGAGGTTAAATCATGGTTAACTTGGTTAAATAACATTTTAGTTTTATGTTCTTATTTGATTTATAGAAGTTTCTTTTAATAAACCCTAATAATATGCTTTGTTTGATTTTTTGATAGTGTCATCAATGGGGATTCCAAGTATGTCAGTCTTTCATTTTTTTTTTTTATTATAGTTTCTGTTCTATTTTGTTTACATTTTCTTAAAATGCGGGATCCCAAACAGAACATCGCATATTCTAGTATAGATTCTAAATCTAGATCTAATATAAATAGAGTTAAATGTCTGAATGTTAGATTCTAGATCTGGTACTATAATCTAGATCTAGATTCTATATAGATATAGATTAGTCTAATTAGATAGATCTAGATATCTAGATCTATATATTCTATCACTCACAGGGTTGAGAAACGCTGATTGAAGAGCTCGAGAATTATACAGTAATGGCGGCTGTAGGGATTACGTATACTCGTAACTCGTGAAGTCTAGAACGTACACATTGCAGTTTATTAATCTAGATTTAGAATCTGTATCTTAATCTAGATTTAGAAGCTAGAGTAGGTATATTTGAACTTAACTTGGACTTGAGTCTTGACTGAAGACTTGCAAGTTGACTGTCTTGACTACTTCACTCAGTACTTCACTACTAAGTCTACTTGACTTGTACACTTTTACACTACAAGTGTCTTACTCTTAACTCTTACTACTATACTAGATCTAGAGTAGAGTCTAGATTCTAGAAATCTAGATCTAGTATACTTAGTACTACTTATAACTTTTACTTTACTCTAGGCCCTAGTGCCCCTAGGCCTGAGTCTAGGCTCAGACTGACTAGGAATAAGAATATCTATATTTAGATTTCATTTAGACTCCAGAATCTAAATATAAATAAATAAGGCTTGTCTTCGAGTCCGAAAACTAGTGAGGAATACATAATAAATGATAATATAGATCTAGAATATACTAATAATCTAATATAGATATAGAATCTATTATGTCTTATGTATATTATATATTAGACTCTAATTATATATTAAAAATATTATATATTAATATTAATAATATTATTTTTATATACTAATATACAGTTCTAGTAAAATTTAAAATTCTAGTATATTTAAGTATATATATATATCTATTTAACTTATTACTTAAATACTATCTTATAAAACTATCTAGACTCTATATAATATACTATTATATAGATATATATATCTACTTTAAGGGGAAACTCTGATGGTTTTGAAAATTTTTGATTTATATAATATATATATATATATATATTTGTTTTGATTTACAGATAAAGAATATATTATTCTTTTTTTTTTTTGCAATAATAACTTAGTAATTGATGTATTTCCAACATAATTTTCCTGCGCATCCAAAACAGTCAGACTTTCACCAGGTTTCTATGTGATGTCACAAAATATATGTTTAATTTAATCTATTGACTTCTGTATAACGGGAGACCATACAGCAAAGTTTACATTCTCGTATAAGAAATATATCTTCGTCTATAGTTAGATCTAGGATCTTGTATGCAAAGAAAAAAATTCGTATTAAAAGTAAATTTACATGTTTGACTAACCACGGCAGTGTGTATTTTCTTGCCAGACCACTCAACACACAACAAACACTGTCACTTGGTTGTCTTGTCATGACCGACTACATGTAATCTCAACTAGCCTAACACTGACCAGTTTGTTCGAATCAGTCAGATACACGATCTATTTACTTCTTGGGACAGGTAAAGGCTTAAAGATGAAAATGTTACTTTTTTTCTTGAGTTGGTTATCCAATGCTTTTTTATCTATTTATACAAGTATAATATAATTATATATATAACTGTATCATAGCTCTGGACTAGGCCGTCACTAAGCCTAACAGCTACTGTAAGAATGAAGCGATATGATTGGTTAAATGTAGATTTCTTTCAGTATTGTTGAGGGAAGTGACATTTGAAATAGCTTAAAACAAAATCTCAAAGAATCCCGTTTTTTTTAGATGTCAAGAATTTACTGACTAATTTATTAAATATAAATGTTTCCAAGCATTTAAATACAAAATGGTAAAATGTTTACTATTACAACTTTTCACGCAGATTTTAAATATGTCATCAATAATTAAAACTCAAATTAGAAAAACCTTCAGAGTTTCTCTTTAACTAACTAGATCTATTATAGATCTAGATAAGTAGATAGATTCAGAACTAGAACACTAACTTAACAGTTTTATATTGGATCTACAAGAATTGTAATTACAGAGATGGAATAGATCTATAGTTAAGATAGACACTGAGACAGTGGTCACAGATGAGGATGCTATAATTCAGTTTGATTGTAAACCTGAAAAAGAAAAGTACTTACTAAAAATTTAACAGTCTACAGATCTAAAATGACAGCTAAAACTAAAGTTACAAATACTTGTGGGCTAAACACCATTCAAGGCATCCACTAAAATTGCTATGGAGGATTTGTCTACATTACTTTAAAACTTGAGAGTATTTTTCAGAGCTCTACAAAGAATTACAAAATGATACTTGAAAGTTTTTATACATTTAACTTTCCAATGTTGTAAAAGACTTTTAAAATATCCCTCATGATGAAGAGGCATTTAAATGGCTTTAAAGAAAACTGGTGTAGATTTCAGCTTAATTGATATAAACCAAACATGATGCCTTGGAGGGCCCTGGCTGCTTCTTTGCTTCTCTGTTCCAGAGAATTCGTTACGCAAAATCTCCTAAATATAACCGCCAGTACGCAAATACGAATTTAACCCGCCGCTTTACACATTTCGTATCTTTTTTTTTTCCTCTCTAAACTAGCTTACGAGCAGTCACGGAGGTCACACTAAGCCGGGGAAAAAATAGAAAAGGTGGGGTGAACACATTGTGTCCAGATCTAGACTCTATACGTTGATTGGTTCTTATTAGCAATTAGATCTAGATCTAGTCTTCAAATGAAGAACGCGAGAGTGATGGGAGTGGCGGGTTGGTATCATTCAGTCACCAACGTGACTTTTTTATTTTCATTAGAAATTAATTATTTTGGAGCTTAAAAAAAAGTCGAATGCCAAAAAAAAAAGGATATTCCTGATTCCCGTAATAATAAAAATATCGAAGCGCTATTGATTCATACATCGTATTTTAGCTAGATGGATCTAGATTGAGATCTACATGGATCTAGATCTACTTATTATACAGTAGATCTAGATCTACTTATTATACAGTAGATCTAGATCTAGCTACTGTCTAAGCTAGATTCTCTAGATCTACATTCTTTGGTCTAGGTTTGTAGCTAGCTGATCCACGGGACCGGTAACACTCACTACTCACTTCAAATTATTCAAAACTAAATTTAAAATTCTACTTCAAGTCTAGATCTAGCTTATTGATCTTATTTTAGATTTAGGTTAAAGTTCTAATCAATGTAGAAAGAAGTGCTATGACTAGGTATAGATCTAGATTCTAGAATCTACTTAAATTTAAATCTACTTGTCTTTTCTGGTTTGGTATCTCTGATATCTAGATGCAAGTCCCTATCTCTATTATTACTATTTCTAGATTCTATGATTCTATACTATTAGAAATTAATATAAATTAATGTAGTATTAGTTAGTGGTTAGGTAGATCTAGTCTCTAGAGGGACTAAAGCTCTGCAACTATTGGATTTAGATTCTAGATCTATATTTAGAACTTTTAGTTTCTAAATTTACTACTACTAGTAGTGACAGTTTAACATCACGTATTTGAATTAAATTATCTATCTATCCATAGGCTTATATATCTATATATTTATATATACACGACATAATAGTCGATCGCGCAAGTGTTACACATTCTGGTGCCAAAATACACATTTTGACCATCAGTGTTACACGTTTAGACTTTTTTAGGTAGGCAGGTCTGCTGTTTTCTGTCATTCTTTCGAGATGACCTGCCCAATGTAATTTGTTCCATTTTATCTGTTACTATGGAGGGGTCTTCATATAGCTGTTGGTATATTTCTTGGTTGGTGCGAGTCTTCCATCCAGTTTCCTCATTTTTCTGAGGATTTTTCTTTGCTAAGTATTTTCTATTGTTTTTGTCATCATCCAGGTTTCACTTGCATACATAACTACTGGTCTTATGATTGTTTTATAAGATTTTCTTAGATATAAATTTGCTGTTAAGTACATGTGTTGTGTGTTATAGAAAGTTCTGTTGTCTACCTCTAGTCGTTCCTTTACTTCTGTCATTAGGTCATTTTTTGAAAGTATTATGCTTCCTTTCTACATTTCTACGCTTTCAAATGTGTTGTTAGTAATTTTAATATATTGTCCTCTCCCTGATTTTCTGTTGTCATTATAACATACTATACTTGGTTTTGTTGTCATTTATTTCAAGTCCTGCTGTTGGAGATGCTTCTCTGTGTTGGGGGAGTTTACTAAGGGATCTGGTCCTCCCTGAGGCTGTTCATATTCTTCAGTTGAATTTAGGAACTCCTCAAAGTTTTCAGCCCATCTCTCAATTACCCTGCTGCTTTCTGTGATCACCATCTCTGTGCAATCTAGCTTGAAATCCAATTTTTTCATCTTTAATTTTCTTGTACATTCCTCTCACATCCCCCTCTCTTGCTAAGTCCTCAATGTGAGTGTGACGAGATGTTAATTAGTTAATATTTGGCTTGTTTGTTTAGGTCTAGGGGAAATTTGATTAATTTTATCCCGCTCACATATAAGATTTTGTACAGGCACACCGCAACTAACAGTAAGAACAGACCAATATTATGCGTTTATAAATAAATATAATTTAATAAATGAAAAATTACACAAGATAAATGATCAAATAAAATTATAATTAAGAAATGAAATGAAGGTGCTAATATCTAAAATAATTGCTCATCATGGATTGCTAATTATTGAGTGATTGGAGGAGAAGAATGTTCCTATGTCTGGCTACTTATTTTTCTTAGCTGCTAGCCTGTGGGTCGTCTTCTGGCGGTCGTAGGACTGGCACTCAGAAGGATGAGTCATCCGGCTCTGTCTCAGGACGTCGGCTCGGGGTAGTCTCTATGCTGTAGGCAAACTGGCTCTAGGGTGAGGCCGCTGCCTGTTTAGCAGTAGAGAGGGTTGGTGCTGTAGACTAAGTTGGACGATCTCTCAGCTGTGATCTCTAGCTCGTAGAGAGCCGTGCTAACTCAACACCAGTTTATCTTCTGTTGCGAAGGTTGCTCTGATCTGTCGGCATTAGGCAATAGCTATTGGGCAGTGGACAGTTTGGGCCGGACACTGGGCAGATGATACTGGGCAGTATAGGGCACTGTGGACACTGGGCAATATGTTAAGGCCAAGGACAGTAAGCAATGCTTTCTTGCTAACAGGTATGTAATTGGGGGGGGGGGGGGGGGGGGGTTAATCTGGTGTGGTCTGCTCCGGTTACAGCTTTCTATGGAGATCTGGTAGTTATAGCAGTCGGGTGTAGCAACCAGGGGTAGCAATCAGGGATAGCAATCAGGGGTAGCAACCAGGCTGGGGATAAGACAGACAATTAGGAACCTCCTAAAGACATTGAGTAGGGATTCCCATATGCCTTGCAATCATTCAGATGTAGGCATTGGTATCAATCCCAATAGGGCATTTAAGACAATTAGTTATAAGATCTTAAAGCATGCGCATATAACTCAATAACAAAAGGATATAAGTAAGATAACCTCATTAAATGTGCCATTGTATAATGTAGTCAAGATTCATCCATTAAATTTGATTACGACGATAAGTAATCAGTTACAGTAAAATGGGGAATGAGCATATTATATACTAAAGGATAAGATGAAAATAAAATATTAGGGATATGGCTACAGTAATAAGGGTTTGATATAGCTAATCAAAATTACATTCATCCAAGGAACTATAAGTTCACAAGGGTGGGAGACATAATAACATGTATGAGGGATATACAACAGAAATGTGAAATAACTAATTTCACATGGGCTCTGTAAGTTTAGAGCACTGCGACCTAAGTTCTTAGACAGTACTTAGATTCACTAAAGGGTATTGTTTACATCAATCGCTAAAATACAGGAATGGATGAAACATAACAAATTAAATGTAATAACTATAGTTTCAAATGTAGACAACCATAGCGGCATTAATAATACTATGTGAAGATATAGCATCGACATAAAATAGTACAAGATACATACATAATAAAGTCATAATGTAATGACGGGGAACTTTGTTGTGTACTAATGTGTACTCACACATTCCTATAAGATAAAATGAGTATAGTAAAATGTTTACACTTACCCGTTTGTCCCTAATGAAATCTCACAACTAAACTTCCTAACAGAGGAGACTGTATGAATCCTAGCGGGCCTAATTTGGAATGCTTTGGTCTCTCTCTTTATATAGATGGGACTTTTCGTTTAACGGGTGGGGAAGAAAGCTAGCTGATTTTCTCACATGTATCGATGTACCGGAGATGTCAGGCGTCAGGTCAGATTTATGGTCAATATTCGTTGCCTACCATGAGAGTAAAGTCTTAAGCGAATATATATCTGTCCAGCCCGAGTGCAATGCTATTCTTAGAGCGATGTGTATCCTGCGGGGGGTGGGGGGGGGTTAGGTGTGAAAAGTTATTAGGCCGCGGCGTGTAGCGCGGGTGCAGCGCTGTCCAGCGGTCAATAATTAAAAGTTAGCCCTCGAGAGGCTAGTTAATGTTTTACGTCGAGATTCGTCCCGTGAGAAACGTGCGAGGGGGGATAAATCCTACAAGAAATTAGTTATGGGTGGACAAGAAAATAATTGTTTTATGTTAAAAATTAAAGTTTCTCACGGTTTGCTGGGAAAAACTCAAATGAACTTATGTATGCAAGTTTCGTATCGTCACAGTGAGTGATTTTGGATTTTTCCCATTCTCTTTCTTTCTCACAACTTTAGTGTGGCCTTTCTTCTTGTTTCATTGTATCACTGTCTGGTGCTTCTGGTCTCTCTCTGTATTATCATCTGAGTATTGTTTTTCTCTTCCATAACGTCTGTATTATTCTCCTGTTCTTCTGCTTAACTCTTTCAGTGCGAATTATTTTGATTAAAAAAAAATGAATTTTCAGGGATGAACACACATGTTCAAGTGGGGTAGAGTTACTAAAACTAACCTAACTTTTTAATTTTATTAAATAATCTAACATATTTGATTTTATTTGAAAGGAAAATGAATGGGCTACAAAAGTATAATAAATAAAATTTAATAAATTATTCTAGAAATTTTTTTTTCATTATTTTTAAACTGAGCACAGAAAAAGGAAATATATTTATAGATTCATAAAAAAATAGACATACTGAAAGATTTAACCTTTTATTAAACATTTAATCCATAAATATTGAAAAATCACAATACTAAACACATTTCATCACTTCAAATTTCATACAAGATTAACAAATGCACTAAAAAATTGTATTATTTACTTTTTTCGTGTCACTGGAAATAAACTAAAAAAGAGGAACCATAAACACAATGTTGTCTTTTTTTTTTTTAAATGTGTTGGTACTGCATCAAATTTACTACCAAAAACAAAGAACAATCACTCTCACATCCGGAAAATAAAAAAAGAGAGATAAAAAGTTTAACATAAAAAAGATAGTAAAAGAAATATTAAATACCAAGTTACTCGCTGGGAGTAATGTGGCACTGACCAGCGCTAGCAATGTTACTGGCTTAGAGTAACGCCGCACTGAAAGAGTTAAATCTAACTACTTTTGCTGTTCTTTTAATAGTATGTTTAATTTTTTCCCATTGGTCATTTTTAAGGTATTATTTTCATTGTCCTTTTCCAACGTTGTTAGTTGTGTTTGGAGTCTTGATTCTATAAGTTTCTGCCACAAGTGGATTTTTTGTAAGTTTTTGACAATCTTATTGTTGTGTTCTTTTTCTTTGGTATAGATTACTTATTCTTTGTCTAAATTTGGCTTTAATTAGTAGGTGGTCTGAGTCAGCATTTGCTCGTCTGAAACTTTTTACATCTAGTATCTAGTATATCAGATCCATATACCTCTTATTTATGAGTATATCATCTATTTGATTTCGGTTGTTTCCATCAGGTGAGATCCAGGTTGCTTTGTGAATATTCTTAATGTTAGAATTTAGTTCTGCTGAAGACATTCCTTTTCCTGAAGCAAAATCCACTAATCTTAGTCCATTATTGTTGATCTCTTCATGTAAGCTTTCTTTGCCAATTGTTGGTCTGAATGTAGCTTCTTTTCCAATTTTGGTAATGAAATCATGTAGTACTATTTTGATGTCATGCATGTTACCTCTTAGTAAATTCTTTCCAATCCAATAACCTTTATGGATTCCTCCACTTCCTGCAAGGCAGCAGGTTTGATTTTGGTCCACCCCGGGTATTTTATTTCCCCAGTATCCACCATATCTGGAGGACATTTCCCTATCCGCCATCTGGTGAGGCGCTCAATGGGAGACCAAAAAGCTCCACAGGAGTCACATAAGGGTCATATACATGAAATATGTCACTGATTCTTGATCTTCTGACTTCAAGAAAATGCCTTTTTTTTATTGTTTTCATTACCTAAAGAAGATCAGAACCCCCATTAATTTTATTTTTATGTAATAATGTTACTGAATGCTAAATTATAAATCTGTATGTTTTAGTATTCATTTTTTTTATGTAGCTTTCATTCAAACTTTAAAAAAAATAATATTACCTATTATTTTTCTTTATCAGAACTATCTTAATATCAAAACGTTCAGAAGTAATATACAGTTATATTTATGTAAGAAATAGCTTCATGCAAGAAAGATAAGCAAAAAAAGTTCTTTCTAATAGTGAGTATAATATTACAAACTTTCCATTATGTTTGTCAATTAATTATCTAAATTAATAGCCTGATAATAATTAACCATCTGTTTTTATCTTTCCCATGTCTGATGCTGCTAACCTTTTAGTTTTCTAGTATTGTTTAGTAAATTAATTAGTTTTACAATAGAGTACTTAAACTATACTCGTTTATTTGAGCCGACACATTATTCTGATTCAAGAGCATTCAGGAAATCAAAATGAGAATATTTAATAAGCCATTATATTAGCACAGTTGTGATCTTTTTTTGTCACTTGCCTGCTGAAAAACAAGTTGAATAATGATTCTATGTTTTTATAATACATTCTTTTCTCATTAATGAAACAAATGTAAAGAGATTATATCACAATTCAGAATTTAACTGTATCTATCAAAGTCATTGAAAATTAATTATAACTTTGTTTGTTTATACTAATAATTGTCTATCTAGTTTTATTAAAGACAAGATAATAGAATGGATAATGTTGGTGTTAGAAACAAGCTTTTAAAATAGTTTTCAAGTACTTTGTTTCTTTATGTTGCATGCTGATTTAATGTGAACATTTAATATAAAACTTATTGTAAAATGTTGTTGATAGAAGCACTATTTGACCAATTGATGAAACATGGCATGAATGTTCCTTTGATTATTGTGGAGAAAATTGAAATTGTTAGAATCCCCCCTTCAGCACCAGGGAGAAAGGCATTAATTTAAAAAAAAAAAGCTTTTACTTAGTTGTATTAGCTTTGTTTTATCTTTTACAAATAACATGATCAGCACCATAGATTTCTAATTGTTAATAAATTAATTACATCTTTTCATTGCTAGTCAATGCTAGCCATGACATGTTACCAGTGTGTCACTAGGTCTGCACCTGGTGACACCCAAATTGGGGAAATTATATCTTGGCAAAAGCAGACACATTGGAAAAATTAATAATAATCAAATCTCTAGATATATACCTAGACACATCTAGATGGTAGTTTAAGTGAAAATGACACAGAACAATGTTAAAACATTTCTGTCTCAAAGAAATGTAATAGGAAACCTGTTCGGGTGTTGTTAAGTCTGTTTCTAATTTGAATTAAATTTCATTGTAAAATTTGCATAACAATTGCTGCCTGCGTAGAGAATCCCTCTGTCACTCAACACCCAAAAGCAATTCTTTTTGCTTTCAGTTAAATAAATACATAAAAAATAAAAAAAGTTCCCCTTTCAGACCTTGCAATCTATAGGGCAGATGATGTAAAGGTCATCTGTTTCTTTGGCTCATGGTTAACAAGGGTTTCATGTGGCCAGCACAACTACCAACCACCTTTACTTTTTCCCAACTAATGGTGGTGGGTGGACTCAGAGGTGCCCAAAGATCCTGAAAGTAAAATTCCCTGTCTTCATTAGGATTTGTACCCTGGACCCCCAGTTTGGAAGCCAAGTGCTTTGCCACTCAGCCACCGCACTTCCAAATTAATACATATGATTAGTGTATTTAAAAAAACAACTACAAAAAAAACAACAATGAGAGACATTTTTATCTGCTTCATAAAGACATTAAATTGATCCATCATTAATAAACTAATAAATCCTTTCTTTTCCTTTGTACACTTTCTTGCATCTATCTGTGTGCAAGTTTGACAATCACCTAAACTTGTCAGTACTTAGAATTCAAACTCAGAGATTAAAATATATAACTTGGGAGCTCTTGTTATTTTTTCCTCAAAAAAAATATTTATATTTTTTTCTAACAAGTGAAGTTGAATTTTTTTCTGTGTAATGCTTAATAATTAGTTGCTTTCTGGAATTTGGCTCTTGACTCAAGCATATATATAATATATAAATAACACCAGTTACACATTAATTTCTAAGTAGTATAATCTGCAAATATATTTCTTTAATGAATTCATTTAGTTTTCAAATAATAGGAGTGTGGTGCATTTGATACAATTACTTCCTTGCACTTAAGACTTTTTGTCAATTATTAATAGAGTTAAGGAAATTAAATGTGGTCTTTATAGTGAATGGCTTAACACCCCCCCCCCTTACCAAAGTTGATTGTCATCAGTCATAGATTAACAGCTCTTAGGGAGGTACAGCAGTTTTTCACACTCTATGCAGCTTTTGTGCCAAAAGGAATGGAAGATATTGATTCAGTTTGGAGTCAGCTTTGTCATAATATAAGTGTCACCAGATCTTTTTTTTTTTCAGGGTTGATTCCTGAATCCTTCCCTATGCTTAGACTTAGATGGAAATTAGAATTCAGAGTTTTCCTCCAAGTAGGTAGTGGCTAAAACTAAAGGCTTCAATGTCACATTTGTCTAGCTCCCAGTTGAACAAGCCTGAGTAAGATGTATCATGCTAACTTTTGAGAACTTTATATTATCTTAAAAATTCTTTTTTTTTCTGTGATAGTAACTTCTAATTATCCATAACCCAGTGTAATGCATGTTCTATATCATATAGATCTGTATATAGGGATTTCTAAATTAACATTGCAAGAAGATAACATGAATATTGTTTTTTTTAAAGGAATTCAGATTTTGGTTGGATCCAGAACTTTAGTGGGTGGGAGGGGGGGGGGGTGATTTAAAAAAAACCAACTAACCTGTTAATCCCACATCCACCCCCAAAAGTCAGTACCAGGGTACCCCATTCAGACCTTTATGAGGCAGATGATGTACAGGTCATATGGCTAGCATAATGATCAACTGCCTTTACTTGTTCCAAATAATATTGTAGTCATTAGAGTTGGTTGGACTCAGATGTATACAGTTATACTAAAAATTTATTGAGATCAAACTGGAGACTTCTTCGGTTAAAAAGTTTAACACTTTACTAATTGCCACCATGCTCCTAATATTTGAATATTTCCAACCCATCGCCACACTTAAGCACTATAATTACAAATAAAGATTTTGAAGTAAAATTCAATAAAAAAAAAAATTATCAATAAAATATTTTTTCTACCAAATGTAAGTTATAAAAAACATTGCCTTAGGTTCTGAAAGTCTAAAAAAAAAAAAAAAAAATTAGTGAAAAATTGTCAACAGGGAAAAACAAAATTGTCTCTTTAAGACATCACTGAAATTGAGGAGACAAGAAAACAACTTCAGGAGAACAGAAACAAAAACACTGTGACATTGAAAAGGAAAAGAAACATTTCATATTTATCACAGTTTTAGCATTAACCCTGTGAAGTAGTGTATTTCAGTTAGTATACATGTACTGATACTGTGAAAGTACAATGTATTATTTAAGAGAAAAAATCAAGACCTTGCTCAGTGTTATGTTAATAATTTTACAATGTGAGTAAACATTATATCAATATTTTGTTAATCTTAATACTGATCTACAGAAAAAAAGTAATTTTTTTTTGTTGTTTTCTATCAGTGGATAAAGACACAGATTGCTCCCAAGATAGTTTAGCAGAGATTCAGGTAAACCTTTTATTTTAGTGGAGTTTAAATAATCATTTTGTTGCATCATTGGTAAAGTCAGTTAAGTTTCTATCAAAATATTGCTGTCCAGCTGGTGGGGGTTTACATTTCTGAAATTCTTAGTTGACAAGGGTGCTACATGGCTTGTATGCCCAACATTACTACTATAAAATATAAGCTACTTGATGACCAAAGTGCTGGTAATAGTTTTGCTGCTATTTGTTCTGCAGATAAATATTACTTTTCTGTTAATGTGATATAAATTAGTTTATAGTTTTCAATCCATTACTTGTTAATATATACACTCTCTATTGATAGATAAAAGATGAACCTGAAGATGCTGGCTATGAACACAACTCAATGTCTGCTAATATCAGTGAACAGAATTCCACAGCGAATTCACGAGATTCTTCACCACTCCCTCCCATACATTTTGAGGGCCCGTCTCCTCAACAGAATCCTGAGTCTGCATCAGCACAGATACCTCTTAATGATCTTTTTGCAGGCTCTACCATTCGCAGCCAACTACAAGGTGCTATTGACAGTAAAAAAATGGATTCTATTCAAGACATCATAGAAGGTCTATTAAAAAAAAATGAAACCTTGCTAGCCATGAGTGATGCTGGAATACACAAGCCAAGGTCTCATCAAGTGAAAATAGTTCGTGAAAACTCTGTTCCTGTTACTGGAAAGTCATGTGCATTTCCTGTTTCATCTAGTTTACAAGCACAAATTGTACCCAAGAAAAAAGTTTCAACTCCAGAAAATACTAGAACTAGAATGAAGCACTCTAAGTGTCCAACCTTAGGATATGCTTCAGTGCTAAGAGATAAAACAAATTTTACATATGCATTGATGGAGTCCAATATTTGTGAAGATGAGATTGAGAAAATTTTAAATGTGGAGAAACATGAATTAGTTTGTGGTATTGGTTCTAAATCGTACATTGAAGACCAGTCAAGCAAACTTGTAACACCTTTAGATGTTGGCATCTACTGGTGTAACTTTTGCCCTTATACAACGACAAACAAATCACTACTAGTGCACCACACACTTGAACATAGATTTGCTTGCAAGTTCTGTGCCTATGAATCCTTCTGCAGGTCTGATATTGTTAGACATATGCTCAAACTACATCCTGAATTTCATGACAATGCTGGCAGGTTTTACTACTGCACATTTTTGTCTGATTATTTGCGTGTTAAGACTTCCTTGGAAAAGAAAGAAAGTGGAGATTCTCAAAATCATTCTTCAGATGATTGCCATCGCCATTCTAAAGGGAGGAAACGTAAATCTGGATCTCAAAATCCACCAGGGAAAAAAAATGCTAAATTGGATACAAAAAAGACACCTGTGGAACACTCGACTAGTAATAATACTAACAATTGTAAAGTGCCTGACCATCTTCATACAAAATTCAATGATAAAGACTCAGATTATGATCTGTTTGACATGGAAGTTGAAGAAATCTGCAAACCAGGAATGTCCCAAGAGAATCCTTGTGCTGAAGAACTTGTTCCTGAAATCTATTCTAGTGCCCACATACCTGAGACTGCTCCATTTCCTGTTCAACTATTTAAAGCCTTGCCCCCTAGAAAAAACTTGAATGCATCTTCTGTAGAATCTCCCATAAGATATAAAACTCACACCCGTGGCAAAATGCAAAAAGTTAAAAGTGGCTCCTCTGGTTTGTATTGGAGTTGTGGTTATTGTTCATTCCAAAGCATTAGCCAATCAGAAGTGAAGGATCATTCCAATGTAGAACACACAGGGAAACCTCATCGCTATGTAGCTCTGATAAAAAATCCACCAACAAGCATTCCTTCTAGTAAAAGTAATAAAGTTCTTGAAGCTAGTGGTTCCAACACTGTCATTACTAATACAACTTACAAAAATGCTTGTTTGTCACCTCATTTATCCAACAATTCTGTTTCCTCTGTTGAAGAAAATGCTGAGTCATTAAAAGATCCCAGTAAGGCTGTCAAAGGGAAGAAAGTGAAGCCACCTTTAGCCAATGAGTCTCCAGGAGATAAGACTGTATATATCAATTCTGTTCAAGTGAAGTTACCTGATGTCAGAGCATCTTCTACAAGAAAAGCTACTTCCTCAAAAAAAGCCCTTTACACCTGCTATCACTGTGCCTATACTGCTAACAGTCCTTCATCTATGAGGGCTCATATCTATTACAAACATAAGGGAAAGTCCTTGGTCGCCTTTGATAGTAATTCTGAACCCAGGCAACACATCTTCTTTTGTGCACGGGAAGACTGCTCTTTTAAATCTGAAACTAGAGATGGTTTCTTAAACCATGTTGATTGGTGTACACCCTGGAACAAACTGCAATGGACTCAAGTGGATTCACATGTTGTCAAATGCTTAGAACAGACTATAGCATTTGCAAAAATGTTACTTGATAAGGTAATCCAAATTTTATTACTTTGTTTTTGATTGCATGGTTGAATTGCTTTTTTTTTATAACTGTGAAGAGGAAACATAATTTGTTCTTTTGCCCATTCAGTATTAAAAAACCCAGAAATGTTTACTTTTAGTTTTAAATGCATGGCATTGTGTTTTAGATTAGAATTAATAATTGTTGTCTGACAAACACATTAGTTGCATTGTTCCATGCATGTTTATCAAACAGTAGCTAGAATGCTAATTAAATCTATGTGGGTAATAAGAGCCAAACTAAATATCCTATTATGATGTATAACTGGTATGTATCTTCAGTTTTTCCACTCAATCAGTTTATAATGGTCTGATAGAGGCTGTCACTTACTTCTTTTTTTACAGGTAATTGAAAATGAATTGGAAAGACCAGTGTAAGCATATTTTTTTTAAATGAAACATTTTTTTCAGTCTGCCAAAAATTTTTTTTTGTCTTTATAATTCTGACTTTCTTGTAATCAGTCAGATCCTTGAATAATTTTTCCCCTACAGAACTGCAACTGAGGCATTTTTTTTTTTTAAATTTATAGGGAACATTGATTTAACATCTAGAGAATGCAACTGTATTGCTGAAAGTTGTTTTGAGTTTAAATAGCTAAAATTAAGTCAATCATATTTTGATTCACACCAACATTTAAGATAAATGTTGAGATTAAAAAAAAAAATTTAAAGACATCTCTGTATTTCAGTAAATTTCCTCAGATAATGCTCTCAGGGACAATCACCTTTGGAAGGTGTTATCTAATATATAAAGCACAAAGTAAGGCGTATGTGTGTATGTCCCGCATAGAAATCAAAACGTTTTAACAATCTTGAAAAAATTGGGCATAGTTGTTCCTTATGTCATGGCAGAGACTGTAATGTATCTTTAATGTCCTCACACAACCTGGAGACCCTAAAAATAAAATTAAAAAACCTAAATTTATCATTATTAAAGAGCAAAACGTTAAGACAAATCTGGTAAACCCGGCCCGAAGGTCGCGGGTCATATTGGGCTAGTACAATATAATTTTAAAAAATCACAAGGCATTATTATTGATCAACTTTTGGGTTTTATTGACCAGATATTGAGAGACTGGCAGTAGATGTAAGTAGAGCTAACAGTTAGAAACTTAATCTATTGGAAGGACTAGACAGTCTAGTAGATCAAGTATTCAGTCAATGATGAATATACTTAAAGATCCAGCAAGCTCTATACATTTGTTATATTATAGGAGTTACTGAAAATTAAGGTGGCTACCATGTACCTATCCAATAGTGAAATTTTCTTCCCTGACTTATATCAACTCTAATTGGCAGCTAGCTCATACAATTATATATAGAGTAATAATAATAAAATCTGTTGTAGTACGTTGTTGAAAACATATGTTGTTGAATATTATATAGTATTACATTTTATCTGCTGAAACTATTCTTTGGAACAAAGAATTCTACAATATTAAATAGAATGGCCACTCCCAATTATGGAGAAATTTCATTATTTTTTTCAACCTAAAAGTCTATTTTTCTTCAAGATTTAGTACTATGGAAGCTTCAAACCTAGAACACACATTTTCTTTGTAATGTCAAACAAAAAAGTTTGTTCTTTATAGTTTGAAAATATCAGCAATTCAAATAACTTTCAAATACTAAAGATTACATGTGACAGTTTCTACAATGGAGTGAACAAAAAAATGTTACATTTTATTTTTCAATATATTCATTGTTCACTTGTTATTTTACAAAGTATGTAAATGTGCATTTTAATTGCTAATTATTGCTTTTTCCCCCTAAGTCTTTTTCTTTTTATTGCTATTTTATTATTATTTCTTTAAAATATTTTTTATCCAAGTCAGGTATTAATTATCCATTAAAATTAATTAATGATTTAAAAAATTCAATATAAACACAATGTTACCAAAATATTCAGTCTTTCTTAACACTTTATTTCCCTGAATAAATTCTTTAGCATAGTTTTTCATGTTTAAATTTATTAACATTTTTATAAATGTATTCAAAACATTTTTGTTCAGTCATAATGAAACAAAAATCTCCATATATATATTTAATGGGTCTCTGAAGTACACCTATAAAAGTAATGAAGTACAACTTGTTTCTCTTGTCAGTAACAACATCATATACCTACTTGTTCCATGTGAGGGTTGTTGTATTTTTATGTGTTCAACCTTAGAAGATCTGTTTATTCAGCATGATTTGTTAAATGTATGGTATATAGAACTCAATTTTTACACTTATTTTTTTTTTCACTTTTTGATCTGTTAATACTTAGGCTGCATCAAAATCACTCAGTGTTTTTAATTAGTCAACATTTGTATGTGTTTTAATGGGGCCCTTAAACATATTTAATTGATATTTAAAACTAGTTAAATGTTGCCTACATAGTTTATACTAATTGTAAACTTTTCTTAAGAAATTGATAACATTTAATTACAATATTAAACAACCTCAACAGTTAGCTAGTTTGGCTTAAATAGTTATTTTTATGTAACTAATGTGTTGTAATGTTAAAATAATTTTTATTGTTGACACTAGACATCCACTTATTGTGAAAGAACTTTCTTAACAAATTCATCCATGCAATCTTAAACAATATACATTTTAACACTTACCAGTACATTATCAGTTAACTTCAAAATGAAATTATTTTTTTTTCTTTGTTTGCAGGATAATGAAAACTGGGGACTTTGAGCCATTATGTGTTAGCACACCCACAAAGCCTGATATGGAATGCAGAGAAGAACCAGCAGATGAAGAATGTACAGATAAAATGGCAGCAGATGAATGTGTTGATGTACTGACAGGTGACAAATGTTGTACTAAACAGGCAGATGAAATGACAGGAGATGATCGACTAGATGTAGTGACCGAAGATAGTATATTAGAACAGGCAGATGAGGAAGACATAATTGTACAGGGAGAGGACAAATATATAGAAAAAGAGGACAATTTGAAATGCACTGATGTAGATAGCTCTGACAAATTACAGTTCAATACTGATGTCTGTGGTCAAGAAACAGTAGACCAAGTAGCTGTCTCTGGATCCAGACTGGACAGCTCGTTAATAATAGATCATGACCTAGATGTGGATACCAATGTAAATATTCTAAGCCAATCTCTTTCGTCCAATGATTCTTTTTTACCTGTTGGATTTGTTGATGTCCAATGTGATACAGCTAATGAGGAGCAGGAAAGCAATCTTTCCATACTACCAGACCTAAATGAAACTCAGACTTTGACTATTGCTGAATTAGACATATTGACTGAAGGCAATGAAATCGTTCAACAGAATGAAATGGCACAGAAATTAACATTTGCTACAATAGACTATGCAAATATGTACTCCTCTGAGTCTCAACAGATTGTTGAAGATGGCAGGGAGGATAGACAATTGATGGATCCTGAAACAAGGAAAGTTCATCATTCAGAATTTTCAAAAAATTCTAATGATGATTTATTGATGGATACACAAAATAGAGAGATGTTTACAATGTCATCAAATGCAGACAAATGGGAACCTGGAAAATCACATGATGAACATGTGGAATCACACTGTGAACCTAGAGAATCAGATAGTGGACATAGAAATTCACACAGTAGAGAATCATCTAGTGAACCTAGAGAATCAGATAGTGAGCCTAGAGAATCATCTTGTGAACCTATAGAATCACATAATGAACATGAAAAATCCCATAGTGAATCGCAAGAATTACATAGTGAATATGGAAAAACACAGAGTGAACATGGAAAATGCCTTATTACTAAGCCTACAAATGGAACCAACTTGGATCTAAGCTCTGGCCATGAGGTTGAGTTAGCTGACGGTAACAACACAGAAAGTGGTGCTTTAAAGAACCGACAGCAAATAAACAATAACAATTCCAAATCTCCCAAAGCTACTTCTCCTTTGAAGCTTACCTTTAAATTGGTGGGAAACAAAACAGTCTGTAGCATTAAAGGGCTGTCTAATAAGAAAGAGACGGACAGCAGAAGCAGTGAACATGCTGAATCTAGCAGTAGTAGCTCCACTACAGGATCAGAAGAAGAGTCAGAAGTTGAAGGAGGTCAGGTTCCTAAATGGCTAGAAGAGTTAATAGATTCTACTGGAGATTCAGAAAGTGAAGCGGATACAACGACTACTGAGACTTGTATTGGAGCAGTCAAAGAAGAAATAGAAGAAACGAAACCGTCATTAGTTGTCCCAACTAGCCTGACATCTGCTGTTCCTGTTGAGACAGTCCAACAGAGGCAACTCTTAACGTGTTTGCCTGCTCGTACGGCAGCTGTCAAAGCTTTATCAAAAATGAAACCTGCATTAGAGGAATCTTTTTTAGATGATGAGTGTGAATGGCGTTCCAAAAGTAAAAAATCTAGTAAAAAATGTAACTCCTCACATTCACAGTCAAGAAGTAATAGTCAGATTTGGGAGGATGACAGCAAAGCTAAAACATCTTCCTTTGACCATACTATTTCCTCCCTAAATACAAATGTGTATGCTTGTAAATATTGTTCAGATATAAGTAAAGGATCGTTACAGAACCTCAAAGCTCATGTGCTTTCACAGCATGGATCTAGATTACCCTTGGTTATCAGCTGCCTTAAACAAAGTGTACATAAACCTTGCACTTATTATGTATGTTCCTTCCCCAATTGTTTGAAGTTGTCTGTCTCCAAGAAAGGTTATTTTGAACATGAAGCCACACACCGGAGTGTCAGTGCAGCAGAGGCAGAGAAGTGCTCATCAAGGGGTACATCCCGTAAGACACATGCTACCCAACAAGCTGCGCCCTCGAAGGAGACATTCCAGTCTTGTAAAGTAGAGCTCGACCCCTTGGACTTGAGCCAAGTGACCAAAGTGAGGAGCCAATCCTCCGAGAAGAAGTATCAGTGCTTGTATTGTACGCAATACTTCTACGACAGTTCCTTGACTGGGATGAAGTCCCACTACATGAGTGAGCACGAGGGGCAGCTGATGGTCATGCGAGACACAGAGGCACGCAGGTCGCAGCTGCCATCTCGCATATATGTCTGTGAGATGCCCAACTGCGAGTGCTGTTACATTAACCGCCCTGACCTATATCACCACTCCAAGAGCCATAAGGCCAACTCCACATACATCTATGAGTGTGTCTCTTGTGGATGGTATTCTTCTTCACAAGAGAGTGCCACTCAACACCTTAAAACTGCACATTCTGAGGAACAAAATGTCTCTTTGATTCACATGCAAGTATCCATTGATGAAAATGGTCAAACATCTAAAAAAGTTTTGTAACTTTGGTATCCATCGATAAACATGGTCATTCATCTAAAAAAAAAAAAAGTGTAATTCAACATTTTAGAACACCTATTCATTCTACCTCCTGCTACTGATGTTCTATTTTTAAAATGTTGAAATCGCAGAATTTAAGTGCTTTGAACCTTCGTTCAATTTGCTTAGTTATTTACACTTTGATTTAGTCATGTAATCATTCAAACAAAAACTGTCTCTTTTCTTCTTCCTATTTTTGACCAAATAGTGGAGCTTCTTTGTAATGTATCAGTGATTTGAACTGTCATTTTGTTTTACTGAAAACTATTTTTGTAATTCAAATTAATGTTGAGATTTTTTTTTGTGGAACTTGTACTTATTAAAGGAATTATCTACAACTCAAAGTGTATTCATATTTGCATAATAAAAATAGATCAGATGTGTTTAGACTTAACACTTTATAGACATTTTAAAAGGAATTTATGAGACAAGTGGTAAATGAGTAGGCTACAATTCTAATCAATATAAAATGTAGATCTCTGTGTGATGTGGACCAACAACAGACCTATCAAAATGGTGTACATTTAAGTAATAATAATTTTGCCTAGTAGCTTTAATACTACTGTACACGTACCGGTACTGATATCTACCTTTGTGTGACAAGTTAAAAGCTTGCTGTCAGAGTCACTCAATTTTATCACAGCATTAATTATTATTATCATTATTTTTATTTATATATTATATATTCTTATTTTATTTTAGTTATTTCCCCGTCCTATCTCCAATTTCTTCATCCGCCCCACCCTTTCCTCTCCAGGCTAGACTTAGTCGACCACCTTGGGACAACTAGACCAAGGCTTTCACTTATCTCCCTTGACCGGGGTAAAGATAATCACACGGTCTCTTTGATCTTATCTGCCGGATGTCTGACGGTCGCAGTTGACTCCACCTTGGGTGGAATGCAAGTCAATCTTTCTTCCCCCCCCCCCTTCCCAGATCTCTCTTTGATCTAAGAGATCACTCGAGTCAACACGCCTCTCGACGCTCCAAGGTGCGACCCCCATCTCAAATCTAATTCACCCACGTGTAAGATAATTCTTATCCTAGGACATTTCCTGTTTCCGCCCACATTTTCCAGGCCTATATATAAGGTAGATTAAATCAAGCCATACTCTCTCATTTTCTCATTCGAGCTGAGTTATCGAGTCTGGACTGCTTCATTTATTCTTTCTCCTAGAGCAGGGGTGGGCAAATTACGGCCCGCGGGCCACATGCGTCCCGCCGACACCTACAGAAATCAGGTGTGCCCACAGTATATAGATATAGAAATGCAAATATTAAAAAAAAATCTATATTTATTATTGAAACTGTCTCGTTATAAAAAGTTTTAGGTAAACGAAGATTATGCTTATTAGCTATACATTAATACACTCAATTCAAGACACAATGTCTGAGTTTTGGGTAGGCTTGGAACAAGATGGCAAGTGTAACAACTGATGGAGCTCGTTTTTTTTTGACCGAGAACCATAAACTTGAAACAGGAAAGTTTGCATAAAGCTGCATGCAATTTAAACATTAAAAGATTTTCCAAATCTCATTTGTCATCATCTCCTCATTGTGCTCAAAAGCAATTTTACCAATCTGATGAATGCACCTCAGTCGGGGGCATCGATAAGATGCATGAGAGACATGTCCTAACTTGTCTTTATTTAACCTCAGCCTCCCTCAGGTGTCTGCCTTTGTGCTTAGTGCAATTCAGCACTGCACTAGCCTATTTATCGGATCACTTGCCCACTTGCTATTGAGTATCATCTACTGCCTACGTGGATCTACTCAACTCTACTACTTGGCGCTATCGGATCTATTTGCCCGCCTATTCGACAGCCCACCTGTCAACTTATTAGGTGTGACGTCCCTATAGACCCAGATCTGTGCGAGACGTCATAGCTACGCCAAACCTCTGCAACTCACTGGACATACTCTGTTAACTACGCTGCCCACGGTAGATCAGCTCTGCCCGCAGTAACCTTGTGCCCACGGTAGCCGGCCACCCGCCCTACTGTGCCCACTACAGATATTAGAACTTTGGATTGAGACTCCACAAGAACTATATCACCGGCGTCCTTATACCCGCTAGAGCGCCACCTCCAGCTGCAGAACCTCAAGCCAGGATCACAGCCAGCTGCGACATCAACAGGACAACCAGCTAAGTTCAGAAGACAAAGTGACATACTCTCTTATTAAGTGCAAGAGTGATGATCAAAATTAGTATCAATTAGAGATAGATGCAAACCCTCCCCCTTTTTATTCTTTTATGTAAATATTTATGTAAATAAATATTCTTCATTTTTAACTTTGTATCTTTCTTTCATTGCTTGTCTCGTTGCGTGCCTGCTCCCGATTTATATGCTGACGGGTTGTTGTGTGATAGTTTCAAAAATAATCATCCCCTAGACGCTAAACACGCCAAACACACGTCACTTTCCCCAACCTGTCACAGCTTGGATGCGGCAGAAACTTTTTATGTGTTTTTAGGAAGAAGCTTCACACTAAATATCTGGGGTATCAGATAACTGTTATTAAAACAATTCGTAACATCCAGAAACGAACCATTATTTACAATATGATTAATTTCTTACAGCCGACGTCTGTTGCACCATTTCATGTACGACAAGCTGTTATAAAATCTAAATTACTATTTCTCGTCTGCTCGAGATGTTAGTTCCCAAATTGAGATTGACTTAGGTTTCAGTAAATGTCACTGTAGTACTAAATACACACATTTAACCTTATGTAGCCTGCTTATTGAGTCCTGCATAAAGTTCTTTGCATGTTCAAACTCATTGTCAATTTTGTCTTGTAAATGAGTAGCTGAGGAAACAAAAACAAAGCCTTGCTATCACTTTATTGTGGAACTTGGAAAGTATTCTGTCGTGTCAGTAGTTTCAATGAGATCTGAATGATGTTCTTTGCTTTATAGAACTACTAGCCGGATATGGCCTGTGGGCCATTGTTTGTGTATCACTGATCTAGTGCATTGGATTTAGATTTATGTGAAACATGGCCAGATACACTGAAAGTTGGGTTAAAGGGAAACTCCGATAGTTTTTCAAATTTTAGTTATTGACATATTTAAATTCTGCGTAAAAAGTTGTAATAGTAAACATTATATCATTTTTTATTTAAATGCTCGGAAAATTTTATATTTAATAAATTAGACAGAAAATTCTTCACGCCCCCCCCCCCCCCCCCAAAAAAAAAAAAAACCGGGGTTCTGCGAGACGTTTTTAGTTTTTAAAAACGTGACGTCACAAGGGTGCTGGCTAAATTTAGATCTAGACCTATATAACCGATAAACTCTCTAGTCTAAATCTAGATCTATCGGATCGCATTTATTGTTACTCTTCACAGCTAGATGTAGTCTCCACGTTGATTTATAATCGGTCTTTGTTTTTAAATAATATTCTAGATCTAAATCCTCTATTTCTACTTGAAGAAAATGAAATACTGTTCTTCAGCTTGTTGCAGTAGTTCTAATCACAAAGATAAAATCAGCAAGTATGCTGACACAGAAATTAGTGTCTCTTTTCATGTTTCGATGAAGTTTTAAAGGGAAAATGGGAAAAATTTATTCGTCTGAAGAGCAAATATTTTACAAAGACATTAGCTAATTCCTATTTATGCTCAAACCATTTTGAGAGAAGGTGTTTCAGCAACTTCATTGCTGTGGAGATACGATTTGAAAAAAAAAATGAAGCTAATACCAGGACAGGTGCAGTACCAATACATTGGTCGATTGGATTTCCAGGCCAAAGAATTCAATTAATGATACTACTGAGACATTTTAAACAACTGAAGTTCATAAATATAAATGAAATCAGATTTGTGAGCTAGAAATTTACTACGAATACTAGATCTACTATTAAATTTCTTATTTAATAAGTAGATCTATCGTCTACGAAACTCAATTCCAACTTTTTAACTTTTGACCTAGGGGGTGTGTCTCGCCGGCTGAGCCAGCGTCAAGCTCTTTCATCACTTTTTCCATGTCAACCAATGTTAGGTCAAAACGGCACAAAAAAAATCATAACTTTCTTACTGTCAAACATACAGTCATAATTTATACACCATTAGAAATTTCTTTTAAAGTATTTTAATGATGTACTAACGAAATTTTTTTTTATCAAAGATAATTTATTTTTCGCCTCCCTATCTATAGGATTTGAGTGCACACTCGTGACGTCACCCAGAAATTCAGTGAAAATCTGACCGTTTTGGATGCGCAGAAAAATTATGTCACAAAAACATTAATTACTAAGTTATTCTTGCAAATAAAAAAAAAGAATAATATATTCATTATCTATAAAGCAAAACACATATTATATCAAAAATTGTCAAAACCATCGGACATATTCATAGCTAATATAAAAATACTGAAAATGGGTTTACCCGATTTGTTAAAAAAGTTTCGTTCTTCATTTGGGATACATTTAGGTATTTTTAGGGCCTTCTTGTTGTAGAAGAGACATTTAACACACTATGGTTTCTACCGTGGTCTAAGGAGCATTTATGACAAATTTTATCAAGATATGTCAAACTATTTTGATTTCTATAAGTATCACGTATGCATATGTTTAGAAAAATTGGTTAAAATGTTTCTTCTGAATGATCTTTTTTGTAAGTTAGACCCTTTACAATTTGCTTACCAAATGGGTAAAGGTGTAGACGATGCCATCCTAACTATTTTAAATTGTGTCTACAAACATCTGGATTTACCGAACACTTATGTAAGATTGTTCTTTATTGATTTCTCATCAGCTGTTAACACTATACAACTTCATTTACTCATTGAAAAGATGAAAGCGTTGAAGATTAGTCCATACATTATGCTATGGGCTAATGAATTTTTGACCCAGAGATCGCAGAGGGTTAGGGTAAACAATGTTATATCAGATGAACGCATAGTTAACACAGGGGCGCCCCAGGGGGCTGTGACATCCCCATTGTGGTTCATTCCAGGGGCGGACTGGCTATATGGGCAAACGGGCAAAAGCCCGGTGGGCCGGTACCAAATGGGCCAGTCTGGTAGCGACCAAAGAAAAAAAATCAATGCAGACAACTTTTAAAAAAAAGTGACAGCAACAAGACACAAAGGCCCGAACACGTTTTCTTGTTGTTTTGAAAATTATTATTACAATTAATTTTGTTTGAAATTCAACAAGAATATAATTTTAAGAATTACACTATACACTGTACGTATTATCATTTGTAAAACGTTAGACCGTACTTTCTGCTATGCATGAGCGGCATGGCCTTCAACACTACTTTGATGTCTTCGAGACTGTGTTTGGCCTGATCATTTTGCTGGTCGGCATGGGCCTTTGATGGCACTCCGATTTTTTTGTTTTGCTCCTTCCCTCACCCGTTTTTTGATGGTTCCATTGAAAGTTAACGAAAAAAGAGGGATGGGAGAGGATAAGTTAGAAAACATTGATATAACGCGGCAAAAGGGGAGACAATTAGCTCTTAACAAAACACATACACACAGCCGCGAAAATGCAAATCACCCAACTTATTCATAGCTCAACATGGGTATAAAGATAAGATAAGATAATTTCTATTGATCCAATCTAATGGAAATTCAGTTTGACTACAATCGACAACCTCAGCGTAACTACTGTAAAAAACAGTAGTTCTACTTTCTGCGATTTAAAAAGAAAAAGTAAGTTTCTTGTTGTTTATTTGTAATAACATAGATCTAAAAATACTACACTTAAGGCTTACAAAAAAAATATTTAATTAAAACATATATCTAGATCTAAATCAATTGTATACCGTTGTGATTAACGGCAAACTTATGCTTAGTATGAAGTCATTGATGATGAAAATTATTACAATAATTTATATAGCGCTGTCACATCCGATATTTAATGAAAGGAGATTTAGAATCATTTATATTTTAAATAATATATTCATATACAAATCACGTTTTTGAGAATGTACTAGGACGAGGCAAGAGCTTTTCACATTTAGAGGTACCTCTCTAACCGTTCTGCTTTCTCTTATTTAGTTCGTGCCCCCCTCCTCGTTAAATTAATATATATATATATAGTTCGTCCATCGTAGTTCGATTATGACAACTTTGTCATCCAGGGGGCTGAGGGCTTTGCACTGGGGCTTTATGTCTCCTCGTGTGGCTGGTGTGAGCCCGGAATGTTCGGCCGCACACTAGGCAGGTTATTCCAGCTGGAGCTAGTGTCATTGACCTTGCTTTTCTTCTCTGGCGTTTTTTCTTCTGCCAGCTTTGTTCTCTTTTCCTCAGCAACCCGTGCGCCGGTTTTCACAGCGCGACGTCATGATGCTCTGTCATGTGTCTCTGTCTCCCAGGTGGATGGGTCTATGCTGAACGCGTTCAGAGAAGCTTTGAGGGTGTCCCTGAAGCGTTTTCATTGACCACATTAAGAGCGCTCTCCTTCGCTTAGTTGGCCATACAAGAGTCGTTTAGGGATGCGGTGGTCTTCCATTCTGCATACGTGTCCTGCCGATCGCAGCTGGGACTGCATCATGTGTGTGGATGCTTTGCAGACCCGCTCTTTGAAGGACTTCAGTATCTGGTATTTTGACTTGCCTTTTTACATTCAGTATTTTCACAGACATGTCATGTGGAAGTGATTCAGTTTCTTTGCATGTTAACTGTACACTATCCATGTTTCTGAGGCATAGAGCAATGTAGAGGAGGATGACGGCTCGATAGACCCCTAGTTTTGTATTTGTGGTGATACCACTTTAAAGGAATGTCATGCAGGAAAACCAATGATTTGGCATATTTTAAGTCACAGATCAACATCCATGCATGACTAGATTGACACGTGAAATGCGTAGGACCTAAGTATTTTATTTTTTTGAAGAAACTTCTGTAATTTATAAGTAATACCAAAAAGTTTGAAACTCATTAAGGCTGCTATTGTAGTGTTTATAGTTTTCAGACTACATACGTGTAGATCTATAAATAGAATACATTATATAAGCCTACGAAAGCATACATCCAGTATTCGATGCGTTATCAAACTTTATATATTTTGAATAGAATTAGTCTTACACCTATGATAAAACACATGGGCGTAGCCGAGAGGGGAGGAATTCAAACCATCACTAGCCACAGATCTCATTGTCTGAAAGGGAAACTTTACTTACTTCCCCAGTGCAGCCAGCTTAAGCAAACTACAGTCACCAAATTTCATCACTGTAGCCAAAATGGGTTTTGTGGTTCCCCCCCCCCCCTTTCCAATTAAAAAGTAAAGCATTTTACCATTTTCTACCAGTCGCTGGACTCCAGTGAATAGAAGATTTAGTTTTTGATTTTTTTAGCAGAAGAGTAACAGGCTAATTGCACTGTAGATACCTCAGAATATGCATTTTTTAAAGCTTAAAATAACGGAAATAATGCTTGGATCCACTTGGTGAGCTTACGGTGCTCCCCCAGACTTCCTAGCTGTCCCTTGGTGGTGTGTACTACCTTTCACTAATTATAGGAAGAGAGTATTCTAGAGTAGAAAAAACGTTTGAAAGAAAGAAAGATCAGAATGTAATGAAGATTAATTACATATACACACACTAATATATATATATATAAATTGCGGAGGGGGTTTACCCCCCCCCCCCCCCACCGAAAATATATGACATGCCATTTGTGGGCCGGTTTATATGGTAATGCCCGGGCCGAAAAAATTTTTATTATTAAATGTAAAAAATAACCAAAGAAATGATAATCGATTTTAGTAGGGAAAAGAAGGAAAATGATATTGTTTCTGTAGTTGGAGAGACTATTGAAATAGTGCAAACCTTTAAATACCTTGGTACTATCCTAGACAATAAACTAAATTTTACTGCAAATACTGATTATATCGGCAAAAAAGGGCAGCAAAGATTACGATTACTAAGAAAACTGTCCTCGTTTAATGTTAGCGAAAAGGCCTTGGCTATGTTTTATCATGCTCACATCTGCAGTTAAGTTTCAATATCACTGCCTGCTATGGCAATCTGAGCATTAAAAATAAAAATAAACTTTATAGAATCCTGCTGGTAAAATCAATGGCAAAAACAAACCCCATTCGGGCAGTTGTTTGAGACAAACATCTATAAAAAAGCTAACAAGATCCTCGAAATAAAGAATCACCCTTTGTGTCAGGATTCTGTGATTTTACCATCACAAAAGAGACACAAGACACCGATGGCAAAGACAAACAGACACAAACACTCTTTTGTTCCCCTGGCAATCAAATCATTAAATAAGAACAATCTGATATAAACTTTGTCAAATGTAAATTATGAGTGCGTCTGGTGTGAATGTACACTTTGGGTTCTTATAATGTTTTTTGTTTGGTGTAATGCACAAAATGTAAGACAAATTTTCATACGGACAATAAAGATTATTATTATTATTATTAAAATATCTGCATATACTTACATTGTGATATATATATATATATATATATATGTTTGTATCTATGTATATATGTATGTATGCATGCACATACAGTGCATTTTTTATAAAAAAAATAGGTGCCGTCATTTAGTGATGAATTGGCTAACTGTTAACTATTAATATATTAATAATAAACGTTAACATACAATAAAAGTAAGAATTTTCCCCCCACATTGAAAAAAGGTGCCGTACAGGTGCGTTCCGTCACAAAAAAAGTCCTCTGTGTGTGTATAATATATATATCTAGTGAACAACCTTACCTATTTATAACCACGCCATTATCTATTTTACTCAAGACTCTATCTGTCAATGGACACGAAATGACCTAAATTGTGCCGATGTGTCAAAAACTGTTTTCAACAAAGGCGTTAATATAATATACGCAATTATTTTCTGACTCAATCGTAGTTCACAAACTTTCACGTCCTCCAGAAGTCAAAGTGCTGAAGGCGGTCACTATTCTCAAACTGTGCTGCGCTACCAAAGTAGGTGCAAAGTGCTATAGAAGTATAAATGGGAGGGGGGGGGGGGAGTCAGCGAAGGTGCTCTTTTTTTTTTTTAAAGGATTTAAATCTACTGAATTAGCATTGCAGTTATGAATCCATAATTGAATATCTACAATTATAAAAAGAACATTTCAACATTTCTCCAACAAAGTGAGTCTAATGCAGGAAAACACTTGGGGGTTCATCGTTCCCCTAAACCCCTGCTAGCCAAAAGTCCAGGGGCGTTAACGTATTTTTTTAACTTGGTCTTAGGGAGGGGTGGGCAAATAAGGTTGTTATGAAACAAAATGGCGGATGTAACAACTGATGGTGCTTTTGCTTCGATTGAGAAAAACTGGTTTGTTAATATCCCAACCCAGGCACAAAACTGGTTTGTTAATATCCCAACCCAGGCACAAAACTGGTTTGTTAATATCCCAACCCAGGCACAAAACTGGTTTGTTAATATCCCAACCCAGGCACAAAACTGGTTTGTTAATATCCCAACCCAGGCACAAAACTGGTTTGTTAATATCCCAACCCAGGCACAAAACTGGTTTGTTAATATCCCAACCCAGGCACAAAACTGGTTTGTTAATATCCCAACCCAGGCACAAAACTGGTTTGTTAATATCCCAACCCAGGCACAAAACTGGTTTGTTAATATCCCAACCCAGGCACAAAACTGGTTTGTTAATATCCCAACCCAGGCACAAAACTGGTTTGTTAATATCCCAACCCAGGCACAAAACTGGTTTGTTAATATCCCAACCCAGGCACAAAACTGGTTTGTTAATATCCCAACCCAGGCACAAAACTGGTTTGTTAATATCCCAACCCAGGCACAAAACTGGTTTGTTAATATCCCAACCCAGGCACAAAACTGGTTTGTTAATATCCCAACCCAGGCACAAAACTGGTTTGTTAATATCCCAACCCAGGCACAAAACTGGTTTGTTAATATCCCAACCCAGGCACAAAACTGGTTTGTTAATATCCCAACCCAGGCACAAAACTGGTTTGTTAATATCCCAACCCAGGCACAAAACTGGTTTGTTAATATCCCAACCCAGGCACAAAACTGGTTTGTTAATATCCCAACCCAGGCACAAAACTGGTTTGTTAATATCCCAACCCAGGCACAAAACTGGTTTGTTAATATCCCAACCCAGGCACAAAACTGGTTTGTTAATATCCCAACCCAGGCACAAAACTGGTTTGTTAATATCCCAACCCAGGCACAAAACTGGTTTGTTAATATCCCAACCCAGGCACAAAACTGGTTTGTTAATATCCCAACCCAGGCACAAAACTGGTTTGTTAATATCCCAACCCAGGCACAAAACTGGTTTGTTAATATCCCAACCCAGGCACAAAACTGGTTTGTTAATATCCCAACCCAGGCACAAAACTGGTTTGTTAATATCCCAACCCAGGCACAAAACTGGTTTGTTAATATCCCAACCCAGGCACAAAACTGGTTTGTTAATATCCCAACCCAGGCACAAAACTGGTTTGTTAATATCCCAACCCAGGCACAAAACTGGTTTGTTAATATCCCAACCCAGGCACAAAACTGGTTTGTTAATATCCCAACCCAGGCACAAAACTGGTTTGTTAATATCCCAACCCAGGCACAAAACTGGTTTGTTAATATCCCAACCCAGGCACAAAACTGGTTTGTTAATATCCCAACCCAGGCACAAAACTGGTTTGTTAATATCCCAACCCAGGCACAAAACTGGTTTGTTAATATCCCAACCCAGGCACAAAACTGGTTTGTTAATATCCCAACCCAGGCACAAAACTGGTTTGTTAATATCCCAACCCAGGCACAAAACTGGTTTGTTAATATCCCAACCCAGGCACAAAACTGGTTTGTTAATATCCCAACCCAGGCACAAAACTGGTTTGTTAATATCCCAACCCAGGCACAAAACTGGTTTGTTAATATCCCAACCCAGGCACAAAACTGGTTTGTTAATATCCCAACCCAGGCACAAAACTGGTTTGTTAATATCCCAACCCAGGCACAAAACTGGTTTGTTAATATCCCAACCCAGGCACAAAACTGGTTTGTTAATATCCCAACCCAGGCACAAAACTGGTTTGTTAATATCCCAACCCAGGCACAAAACTGGTTTGTTAATATCCCAACCCAGGCACAAAACTGGTTTGTTAATATCCCAACCCAGGCACAAAACTGGTTTGTTAATATCCCAACCCAGGCACAAAACTGGTTTGTTAATATCCCAACCCAGGCACAAAACTGGTTTGTTAATATCCCAACCCAGGCACAAAACTGGTTTGTTAATATCCCAACCCAGGCACAAAACTGGTTTGTTAATATCCCAACCCAGGCACAAAACTGGTTTGTTAATATCCCAACCCAGGCACTCTTCTAATCGAGAACGTTTGTGCAATGCTGCTTTGAATATCAACCATGATATTGACCCGGCTCAAAGATCAAACTTTTTAGAGATAGGGGTCTTAACTACAAGCGGTTCCGAGAAGTACTTATAGATTTGAAAACATAACATTCCGATGTTTGGTACCACATTGGTGTCCCCTGGCTTAGCATAATGTAAAAACAGGTCAATGTTGACTGACATTCATTTTTAAAAAGCCATGAGGATAGAATCTAGTAAGATAGTTCCGGAACATTATGCACGTGTGTAAAACAAAAAATACTTCACATTGAGCCAGCTGTACATTTGTAGTGAAATGTTAGAATGTACAATATTGCAATAAAAGTAGAAAAAAAAAGCTAACTCTTGTACTTCCTAAATTGGGAGTGTAACAAATAAAATGTAAATGAATAATACAGTATAAATGTGAATAAAAAGACAGTATTTTTTCAAAGGTGTAGTACATATTATTTATATATATGCGCCCCCCCCCCCATTTTAAAAAATGCGACCCTCGATAGAAAAAGGTTGCCTACTTCTCGTCTAGGGGATGTGACTGGTAAAAGCTAGAGAAACGTTTCCGCACTCTCCAGCAAAAGTGAAGACTGAGAAGACCTGTGTTGGTGAGGTACACACTGCTCTGTGCGTTGTGTAATCATCTCATCATTTAGAGACTACCAATGTGTAACATCTCTTGATTCACATTCCTTGAATTGCTTGCCTCGATTGAGGACACTGTCCATAGATTGCTTCCAGTAAAAGTAAAAGGTTTACTAGTAAAGCTTTTATGAAGTTTATATTGGAAATGAATCTGACTCAACTATTTATTACATTTGTTCTATCACAAACATTTGTGACAACGTTTGGCACATTTTGGTTTTTAGCATATGGCCAAAGAAAAGAACACCATTATCCCAATGCTAGAGATGTGGCTAGGTGTGGTCATGGAACATCTTGCGTAGGCTGCATAGAAGTGCAAGGCTAGCTGTTTAGGTTTGTCTAGGCCATTGTACTGAACCTCATTGATGACATCGGACTGCACAGGGTTTAAGAACGTGAGCTGCATAACACTGAGTTTCTGGAAGGATAAAACATAAGAAATATCTCAGACACAATAATAATAATAAAAAAATTACCCCCCCCCCCCTTAAACCAAAAAAGAAAAAAAAAACAACCTTAGCCCTACTATCATATCTCCCAGATGAGGTCATGCTATGTTGACCTGCATTGTTAGAAGTATGGTATGTGTTCTGGACTGTTGTTGCCTCGATGGTCCCGGGTTGGAACCATGTCCGCTGCCATCACCTGCAGTCTTGCAGGTGGTTGGGATAGGATGTAGCAAACTTGGATTGTAAAAGAACAACAGAAACATGTACAAAAATAACTTTAAAAAAAATAACGGCCTTAAGTCAGAAGTAAATTGTCTCTCTTACTGTTTTTATTGTTAACACCTGAGTTGTGTAGGCCTTAGGTAGGACAAGTACAGACGGCGAAAAGAAAATTTAATTGGACCCACCGCAGTCTGCGTCAGGTGTAACAAAATATGTAGGTTACAACTGGGTCTGTGTGCCCATTAAAAAATACTGAACATCTCCTCTGCGATCTAAATGACATTTATGCTAGTCTACAACAGTATTCATATTGTTATGTTGGCTTTTCTACATTATTCATATTGTTATGTTATGTCATTCTTAAAAAGATATTAAAAAAAACTTACAAAAAAAAAATCTTTCAATATCCAACAAAACATAGACGAAATCGGACGTTAAGAATTATATCTAGGCCTACCGGTAATTTCATAAGAATAAATTTGAATGGAATTCAACCCATAATAGCAAAACATAATTAAACCTAGAAAACCTCTCCATTCATTGAAGTTTAAACTAACATCACCTCTGTGTTACACCGAGACTCATCTAGAAACTAGACTTATATGTTCTAGGTTTCTGTGTTCTCTCTGTATTACACCGAGACTCATCTAGAAACTAGACTTATATGTTCTAAGTTTCTGTGTTCTCTCTGTGTTACAACGAGACTTATCTAGAAACTAGACTTATATGTTCTAAGTTTCTGTGTTCTCTCTGTGTTACACCGAGACTCATCTAGAAACTAGACTTATATGTTCTAGGTTTCTGTGTTCTCTCTGTATTACACCGAGACTCATCTAGAAACTAGACTTATATGTTCTAAGTTTCTGTGTTCTCTCTGTGTTACAACGAGACTTATCTAGAAACTAGACTTATATGTTCTAAGTTTCTTTGTTCTCTCTGTATTACACCGAGACTCATCTAGAAACTAGACTTATATGTTCTAAGTTTCTTTGTTCTCTCTGTATTACACCGAGACTCATCTAGAAACTAGACTTATATATTCTAGGTTTCTTTGTTCTCTCTGTATTACACCGAGACTCATCTAGAAACTAGACTTATATATTCTAAGTTTCTTTGTTCTCTCTGTATTACACCGAGACTCATCTACCTGAAATATATCCGGAGGCATGTCGTAAATTACTCCTGGGGGAAGCTCTGCGAGTTGCTGTGGTTTTAAATTTAAGATCTGATCAGGATTGACAAAACCTAATGGAAATAATACAACATTCAATATGTCTGCAGTAATACATATAACACTCAACGTGTGTCTTCAGTAATACATATAACACTCAACGTGTGTCTTCAGTAATACATATAACACTCAACGTGTGTCTTCAGTAATACATGTAACACCCAACGTGTGTCTTCAGTAATACATGTAACACTCAACGTGTGTCTTCAATAATACATGTAACACTCAACGTGTGTCTTCAGTAATACATGTAACACTCAACGTGTCTGTCTTCAATAATACATATAACACTCAACGTGTGTCTTCAGTAATACATGTAACACTCAACGTGTGTCTTCAGTAATACATGTAACACTCAACGTGTGTCTTCAGTAATACATGTAACATTCAACGTGTGTCTTCAGTAATACATGTAACACTCAACGTGTGTCTTCAGTAATACATGTAACACTCAACGTGTGTCTTCAATAATACATGTGTGGTGGGTTTGGCACAGAACAAACTAAATGACATGACGAAGGCAACTCGTAGGAAGATTCCAAACTGTTTATTATACATTAAAGACCTGCCAATGGCAAACATAAAACATAATTACAAATGAACATAAACTAAACATAATTAATAGGCCTAAATACTAGATCTAACGAAAAAACAAAAAGAAAATCTTATGGTGTGAACCAAACATCTCTTTTACAAACACAAGAGAGATATGGAACAGCAAAAACATTATAAAAATAAATGACAACATAGTTCTCTAAAAATAAATCAACTAGTTCTACATAAAACTAACATACATTGTTTGAAGAGTTTCGCTCTTTCCTTTCCTTACAAAAACGATAATTAAATATAACAAATCTATACACTCACAAATATACTGTTTCTTAAAAGCTAGTATCTAAACACTTGTTGTAAAAATACATTTACAAGATGGACAGTTAACATTTTATATAGAATACTACAGGTACGCATTTCAATAAATGGATTCATCTACATGCTGGCCTCTAAAAATAAGAATAGTCCAACATGAACAAAAACCCTCGGTAGTGATATTCTATATAAACTACTAATTAAATGTACAATCTAATATGAATAAGTAAAATGTGATTACCTGCAGCCATCCATACACACATGGTGTAGAACCAGGCACAAACAGGGAGTGGAGACGACGTAGGTCCAGTAACGTACGGACACTACAGCGACAAGAGATGCCGGTCGAATGGACAGTGCCCACGTTGGTCTGCCTTGTTATGCGCAGACACAAGGTGCCATCTAGGGGAAAGGGTCACGTGGATATCGGGGTGGCCGGTGTTTTCTGAAAAGGTATCCACTCCACTACAGAGCCCCTAGCTTGAAACGACCCGTCCCGGGGCGTTCAGCCTAGTAGGTTTCTGAAAACCGAAACAACTGTTTCTTGTCTGTGTCTTCTGGAACGACAAACATCTTTCCAGTTTGTAACGCGCTGAGTCCATCGGTCATACAGAGTGGTCTGTCTGTTTTTTCCTTGAAACTAACGTCTTTCTCGACCCATGATGTCTGGGAAGCTGTAGAAAGTGTGGTAGGGAGTAGTGAGCGAGTTCGTCTTTGTGGCTGGTTCAACTGCTTGTAGTTTCTTTTTTGTCTATGTGTCTTCCGGAGTCTGTCATGTCTGGTCTGGTTAGGCTGACCAGCCTTAAAGTTTCTATTCCTCGATACGGGGTGTTGGAATTGAGTGACTTGCATCTGTATTGTACATAGCATCAGCTTGTTGCTCACTGGTTCGTTGTTCTACTTGGTGAGTTGGCTGTGAAACAATGGGTTCACTATTGCACACAGATTGAACCTCAGCCGTGTGTTGTGGTGATGGCTTACATCGACGCCTTACGTGTCCAGCCTCTCAGCAGTTGGTGCAGACTGGTGATCCATCATCAGTGTATGGGAAGAATCCTTTCTTCGTCCTTGACCACACAAGACCCGGCGGTGCTGTTGGTCGAATTCTGTTTTGGTTGCTATGTTTCGTGTGTCTTTGTGTTGGTCTGCGTTGACTATGTGGTTGTCTAGAAAGTGGGTTGGTTGAACTTGGCAGACTGTTATAGCCTGACCCCTTTATCTCTTCAAGTTGCTTCTCTAACTTGGCCAATTTCGCTAAGAGAACCTCAGACCACTGCTCTTGAGCTCGAGCTGCATCTTTGTTCTGGTTCTCCAACTTGAATGCATAGTTTCGTAGACTTTGAAAACTTATCTGGGGATGTTGCACTATGAACCTAAACATCTCTCTGCGAAGTTCTGGATCTCTCACTCCATAGGCATATTGGTCCCTCAATCTTTCCTCCTTGAAGCAATCTATTCCTTCTCTTTTTTCTTGTCTTATGGCCGTTTTGAACTCCTTAAATAGTCGGTGAGAAAATTCAAGCAGTGACTCACTTCTTCTCTTCTGCGACATCAGAAATGCAATCTCTGCCTCTCGCACCGGTATGATTACTTCAAAAGCAGATGTAAGTGCATCAAGCAGAGCTTCTGGATCACTTCTGATATGAGGTGGCTGAAGATCTATCTCTAATCTAGCTGGACCACTTATGTTCACAATGATGGTTGCTGTCTTCTCTTGAGGCGAGAGGTAAGGCCGACGTTCCCATAGATCTCTTATTTCTCTGACGAAATCTTCAATTGAAACCTCAACATTTCAGCCATCCCCACTGAACTGTCTCATTTTTCTAGTAGGTTCTATGATGTAGTGAGGGCGCTGACAGGCCAGCTTCAATGCCTCAAGTTCAGCTTGTAGTCTAGTCAACATCCCCTTAGGGACACGTTCCATTCCCTCCGGCTCTCCTCCACTGCAAGTGGGACCCACGTCTCTCCCCTTCACTGAACTAGGTTCCACCATATTTCTCTCCATCTGGCTGCAGGTCTTAAGAAACTCTAACAATAATAGTAACCTAACAACTAAATCTATCTCAACTGAAACAATTTTCAAGCAAGTAAAATCACAATTAAGAAAATATAAGCAAATTATTTTAAAATATACTAAACTCTAAACTAAATCTAACTACCCTGAAACAAAAAGAAGAAAACAAAAAATAGAAAATATTTGAAAATACAGAAACAGGAAAAAGTAACTGTTACTTATGGACATCTACGTCTGGTTGTCACTTTCTTAGTTTCGGCTGTCAGGAAGCAGATTCTAATACGTCTTCTGATCCAACAGTGTTGTCTCTCTTCCTGACCCCACTCGTGCTACCAAGTTTCTGTGGTGGGTTTGGCACAGAACAAACTAAATGACATGACGAAGGCAACTCGTAGGACGATTCCAAAACTGTTTATTATGCCAAAGGCAAACATAAAACATAATTACAAATGAACATAAACTAAACATAATTAATAGGCCTAAATACTAGATCTAACGAAAAAACAAAAAGAAAATCTTATGGTGTGAACCAAACATCTCTTTTACAAACACAAGAGAGATATGGAACAGCAAAAACATTATAAAAATAAATGACAACATAGTTCTCTAAAAATAAATCAACTAGTTCTACATAAAACTAACATACATTGTTTGAAGAGTTTCGCTCTTTCCTTTCCTTACAAAAACGATAATTAAATATAACAAATCTATACACTCACAAATATACTGTTTCTTAAAAGCTAGTATCTAAACACTTGTTGTAAAAATACATTTACAAGATGGACAGTTAACATTCTATATAGAATACTACAGGTACGCATTTCAATAAATGAATTCATCTACATGCTGGCCTCTAAAAATAAGAATAGTCCAACATGAACAAAAACCCTCGGTAGTGATATTCTATATAAACTACTAATTAAATGTACAATCTAATATGAATAAGTAAAATGTGATTACCTGCAGCCATCCATACACACATGGTGTAGAACCAGGCACAAACAGGGAGTGGAGACGACGTAGGTCCAGTAACGTACGGACACTACAGCGACAAGAGATGCCGGTCGAATGGACAGTGCCCACTTTGGTCTGCCTTGTTATGCGCAGACACAAGGTGCCATCTAGGGGAAAGGGTCACGTGGATATCGGGGTGACCGGTGTTTTCTGAAAAGGTATCCACTCCACTACACATGTAACACTCAACGTGTGTCTTCAATAATACAGCCTAAATGTTAGTTTGTAAACCTGTTGGTTTTTAGTCATGATGCAAGCCTATAAGAAGCCATACATCATATTAGTCAATACATTTTAAAACTGTCTATTCATACGCGGCTCCCCATCGGTACATGACGTTTTGGCGCGAGACGTTTTGGCGCAAGGGAAGTTTTGGCGCGAGATATTTTGACTATAATTTAAGAAACACGTGACTTTTATAATGAAGTTTTGTCACTATTCTCTATTATTGTATATTTTGTTTGAGTTCTATCCCCATCCTCCTAATTGTATTTTGACAAAGGTTTCATTTTATTTCATGAATATATAATAAGTATGATTCCTATCTTGTAATAACACGTTTCTCTCTCATAAATTATTTGTGAGTTCTGCCAAGCGCAATGGATTACAAATATTGAATTCTATTTCAAAAAAACATTTTAAAAACATATTGACATTAGTTTAATGTCTGCAAAAGCTAAGAAACTTTTAAGAGATAACTTAATTTTAAAAAACATTTTGGGTGAGCCCGGCGGGTAAGGGCGCTTTGGATTTGGTCTTCTCTTGACGGACATAAAGACGAACAACTGAAGACAATACCTTCACTGAGCATAGTTTAAATGTATAGCTGGAGAGAGCTGTTTTTTTTTGTTTGTTTGTTTGTTTTAAATAAAAATGTGCCTATACATAAACAAATATGCACAAGTCCAAATGTTTCAGAAAATGCTGTCAAACCAAACACGCAGATACATGCAATAAATGATAAGTCACATTGATTAATAGGCATAGTGCCAACTACGGATGGCTGCCTGGTTGTGAGGTATTGTCTCTAGATATGTGGTCTCGAAAGTCACGGGTTCAAACCCTTACGCCGCTATTCTCCACCATCCTGTGGCAGGTTTGTATTAGGATTGTATGATCCTTAATTCTGAGGGGACATTCAAAACATGTGCAATATATACAAAGTATGAAAGGTCAGACCTCTACTTGGGACCATGATAGTAACATACTTCCCCCATAAACTCAACGTGAGATTGCGAAACGCAAATGATGACATTCATCAGTTGATTTAACAAAATTATACAACAAACTTTAATACCAAAAAGAATGGGCAAAAATAGGCTCCTGTTCTTTACTTGACAAATATGTCAGACACAAATACACATACAAAACATAGATATGTATCATTCTTAAATATAGAAATAATACAATAAGTATAAACTATGTGACCAAAACATTTTTTCGCGCCAAAACGTCGCGTGCGCCATAACGGCTGCGCCAAAACGACCATCGCGCCAAAACGGCTGCGCCAAAACGTCATGCTTCGGCTCCTCATACAGGTTCAATTGACTCGACACTATTTAAAGGGTCAGGGAGGAAAGGCTGAAGACAGAGCAGACACAACTATTTGATTTAAATGTTCAGCAGAAACTTGAAGTCAGTTCCGACACGTTTTGATTTGTCTGAGGAATGGATTCTTACAGACTGTAGCAACCCAACGTTCCCAGCTCAGTACACAGACAAGTTCCCAGCTCAGTACACAGACACAAGTGTACAAAGTGACATTTTACGACTTTCATCCGTTCATTGTTTGTTTTTCTTGCACCCATAACTATTTTTTAACAAGAAAATTATATAATGCAACAATAATAAAAAAAAGAGTTTAGCATTCATAACGCTAACGAAGGCTATGCACTAGAGTGTGCATATATATGCTATGAGAGGAAGGACACAAAGATCCTATGTTTACAGATAAACAGATTTGTATTCCAGAGCCTAAAAAGCTACAGTCAGTTAAAAAAAAATACAGAATGACTCAGACTTGACATAGTTAAAAAAAAACAGAAACACTAAATCAAACTCCGATAGTCAGCTTCTAAAACAAATGTATTAATGTATCATTTTAAAAACATTGTGTAGATAAGTTTCTAGTACTTACTCGTGAGTTTGCTAGATTTATTGCTATGTTCTATAGTCAATATGTCTCTATAATAGTACTTACTCGTGAGTTAGCTAGATTAATGTTAAATAGTCAATGACTCTTTAAATTACCGGAACTGAATTATGAGTAAAATGCAACAGCCATGCAATGTTATCCATTGGCCTATAGGTTTTTACTTAGTTATTAGTAAAGTAACTACTGTCATGATGTGTTGTCCTTTGATAAGCTGTAAGTGGAGCAGCCGCTAATATTTTTGTCTTTTTTTTTTTAAACTACCCCTAAGTCTGAGCCATTCTCTGTTTTTGTTTAAAGATAAATTTAGGTCAATAGTTTTAACTTACTTATGAGTGATGAAGCCTCTATAATGATGTTTCGTGGCCAATTGTATACATTTATGTCTCCCATGATTTTAGAGAGTTTATTCAAATAGGCCTGAGCCACTTCATGGGAACATGTTTGTCTGTTGATGCTCTTTAAGCCATCTCTGTAGGAAGAACAAGTCCCAGTGGCAATGAATGATTCAATCTTTTAGCTTCAGTTTCCATACCCGGTATTAAAACAACAACAACGTGCTAATGCTTTGTAGAGTAGGAAGTTATGGTGTCCAAAAATGTTTTTTTTTTAAATAGAAAAAGTACCGGTAGCGTTTGTGTTATTAGAGGTAGTGGTAGACTATTGGTTTGTTATTAGATGTAGTGATAGACTGCTGGTTTGTTATTAGATGTAGTGGTAGACTATTGGTTTGTTATTAGATGTAGTGGTAGACTATTGGTTTGTTATTAGATGTAGTGGTAGACTATTGGTTTCTTATTAGATGTAGTGGTAGACAGCTGGTTTGTTATTAGATGTAGTGGTAGACTGTTGGTTTGTTATTAGATGTAGTGGTAGACTATTGGTTTCTTATTAGATGTAGTGATAGACTATTGGTTTGTTATTAGATGTAGTGGTAGACTGCTGGTTTGTTATTAGATGTAGTGGTAGACTATTGGTTTCTTATTAGATGTAGTGGTAGACTATTGGTTTGTTATTAGATGTAGTGGTAGACTATTGGTTTGTTATTAGATGTAGTGATAGACTGCTGGTTTGTTATTAGATGTAGTGGTAGACTATTGGTTGGTTATTAGATGTAGTGATAGACTGCTGGTTTGTTATTAGATGTAGTGATAGACTATTGGTTTGTTATTAGATGTAGTGGTAGACTATTGGTTTCTTATTAGATGTAGTGGTAGACTATTGGTTTGTTATTAGATGTAGTGGTAGACTATTGGTTTGTTATTAGATGTAGTGATAGACTGCTGGTTTGTTATTAGATGTAGTGGTAGACTATTGGTTGGTTATTAGATGTAGTGATAGACTGCTGGTTTGTTATTAGATGTAGTGGTAGACTATTGGTTTGTTATTAGATGTAGTGGTAGACTATTGGTTTGTTATTAGATGTAGTGGTAGACTATTGGTTTCTTATTAGATGTAGTGGTAGACTGCTGGTTTGTTATTAGATGTAGTGGTAGACTATTGGTTTCTTATTAGATGTAGTGGTAGACTATTGGTTTGTTATTAGATGTAGTGGTAGACTATTGGTTTGTTATTAGATGTAGTGATAGACTGCTGGTTTGTTATTAGATGTAGTGGTAGACTATTGGTTGGTTATTAGATGTAGTGATAGACTGCTAGTTTGTTATTAGATGTAGTGGTAGACTATTGGTTTGTTATTAGATGTAGTGGTAGACTATTGGTTTGTTATTAGATGTAGTGGTAGACTATTGGTTTGTTATTAGATGTAGTGGTAGACTATTGGTTTGTTATTAGATGTAGTGGTAGACTATTGGTTTGTTATTAGATGTAGTGATAGACTGCTGGTTTGTTATTAGATGTAGTGGTAGACTATTGGTTTGTTATTAGATGTAGTGATAGACTGCTGGTTTGTTATTAGATGTAGTGGTAGACTATTGGTTTGTTATTAGATGTAGTGATAGACTGCTGGTTTGTTATTAGATGTAGTGGTAGACTATTGGTTTGTTATTAGATGTAGTGGTAGACTGCTGGTTTGTTATTAGATGTAGTGGTAGACTATTGGTTTGTTATTAGATGTAGTGGTAGACTGCTGGTTTGTTATTAGATGTAGTGGTAGACTATTGGTTTGTTATTAGATGTAGTGGTAGACTATTGGTTTGTTATTAGATGTAGTGGTAGACTGTTGGTTTGTTATTAGAGGTAGTGGTAGACTATTGGTTTGTTATTAGATGTAGTGGTAGACTATTGGTTTCTTATTAGATGTAGTGGTAGACTGTTGGTTTGTTATTAGATGTAGTGGTAGACTGCTGGTTTGTTATTAGATGTAGTGGTAGACTATTGGTTTCTTATTAGATGTAGTGGTAGACTATTGGTTTGTTATTAGATGTAGTGGTAGACTATTGGTTTGTTATTAGATGTAGTGGTAGACTATTGATTTGTTATTAGATGTAGTGGTAGACTATTGGTTTGTTATTAGATGTAGTGGTAGACTGCTGGTTTGTTATTAGATGTAGTGGTAGACTATTGGTTTGTTATTAGATGTAGTGGTAGACTGCTGGTTTGTTATTAGATGTAGTGGTAGACTATTGGTTTGTTATTAGATGTAGTGGTAGACTATTGGTTTGTTATTAGATGTAGTGGTAGACTGTTGGTTTGTTATTAGAGGTAGTGGTAGACTATTGGTTTGTTATTAGATGTAGTGGTAGACTATTGGTTTCTTATTAGATGTAGTGGTAGACTGTTGGTTTGTTATTAGATGTAGTGGTAGACTGCTGGTTTGTTATTAGATGTAGTGGTAGACTATTGGTTTGTTATTAGATGTAGTGGTAGACTATTGGTTTGTTATTAGATGTAGTGGTAGACTATTGGTTTGTTATTAGATGTAGTGGTAGACTATTGGTTTGTTATTAGATGTAGTGGTAGACTATTGATTTGTTATTAGATGTAGTGGTAGACTATTGGTTTGTTATTAGATGTAGTGGTAGACTATTTGATTTAAATGCTCAGCAGAAACTTGAAAGTTGGGAGTCAGTTCCGACACGTTGATTCGTCTGAGGTATTGATTCTTACTGAATGTAGCAACGGTTTTAACCAACTTGCCTGTTTGGAGATTTTACATTTCTGTTAGTTTTTAAAACCTGTTTCTGTTCCCATTACACCAGCACTACTTAACATGGTAGGCTTACATCGGTAATGACACTTGACCAGCGTTTTTATTTTGTTGTTTGTCTTTTTCTCAATGTATCATTAAATTAATAGTGTTGGGACTGGTAGAAATTATCACATTTGTGTTTTGGTGTTGTAAGCAAGCTTACGCTTGTTATGAAAACACTTGCCACGTAATACAAAAAATGGACTTACAAAATCAATGTATCTGGCATATTCATGATCTCTTGAGGGTTAAATACACACAATAACTGCGACAAGGAGGAGAACTCTTCAATCTTGAGTCTACCAATATTACCGTCTTTAACTCTGTACAGCCAATTCTGGACTAAAATTGTACCCTAAAAACATAGTTAACAAGCAAAAAAAAATTACCTCTAATTTTATGAACCAATTAGTTTTTTTTTTATTAATTCATGTGATGTCATCGACATTGAATAATTGTTCAAAATTTCAATTTCTGAGAATTGGAAGTGGGAGAAAATAAGTGTAAAGGAATCTGTCACCGCATTCGTTTTCTGACACCATAAATGTCACTGTGTTGGTTTATAGATGTAGGCGTGGTGGTGAGATTGGGCTCTTGTGTCTTATACAAGGCGACGAACATAGAAATTCACAGACTCTCTAGTAAATGAGGAAATAACACAATTTGTAGCAGACACAAATAATACGTTTAATATATACAACACCACATAGGGGGTATGATACACAATTCAAGAATAATCAGCATTAATCCTTTACAGAAAACTTGGCGAACAAAGTAATAACTTAGTAAATGGTACAACTCTATAGTGGCTGCTTACAATAACTGGCATCTACTAACTCTAACTCATACTCTTACTGCCTGTATCCACTGACTGCTATCAAGTCACTCTATCAACTGACTGCCTAACTCAAGGCTACAAGAGTTCACCGTGTTAAATAATGAGTTGTAAATAACACTCATAACATTAAAATGGTGCATCTACACAATGGCACCAACTTTTAGGTGATGACAGAATCCAATCAGACACACAGACGAAGTGAGTTCATAGAAGCTGTATAATTAAAAGGTCTTCAAAACAGGTTCAACATAAATGGTTTGCATGCTGAAGGTTTAGATTTATTGTTCACTGGCATTTGCCAATGACATCTAGATCTATTCTAGGAATGACTTGCTATGGACGTCCAGACATGACAATGACAGTGCATTGAAAAAAAAGACATGTAGCCAAGCTGAAAAAAAGAGATATCCACTTGTAAAAACTGCGACGAATTTTCTATATATTCTACATATTGAAGGCACATGTATTACATTGATTTACAACTAAAAAGATTTAAAACTGTAATGCAGTCGTTATATGATATAGCCTAAGGGCGGACTGGCTTCATGGACATTCGGGCAAATGCCCGGGACGATTTCGACACCGAGTACTCCCCTGATAAAACCACAAGTAGTGGCTTTAGTCTCTCACGAATAAATGTTTTGATTTTCCACTGAATTAGGTTCTGATGTAGAAACCAAGTACAGGATACGTTCGCGCTTCAATGTTTTACCAGGTTTAGTGTTTGAATGATGTGCTTCAATTATGACTTGTATAATACTTCAATGTATGCTGTCACACGAAATGTAACCATTATAAAGTCTGGAAAACTAAAAGGGAAATCAAGTTTTCAAGTAGATACACAAAGTTCACGCGCAGCCATATCACGTGAGTGAACCTTATCAGCAGACGTGGAATTTAATACATTCAGTTCTACATTTCAGTCAGTCAAAACAAAATTATGTATACCGTAATTCATTTTTATTTATAGTATGAAATAACTTGAGACAGTGAAACCTAAACCAAAGTTTTGTGTTGCATCATTCAACGTGTGGTCACTTAGATTATTAAATCAGCAAGGAGCTTTAGCACAGGAAGACATGGGTAAGTTAATACCCACGAATGCCCATGATCAATATATATATATATGAATTTTGTTTTTAAATAAATTCAGCTTGTAGTAAACAATGTAAATGATAATTGATAAAAATAGAATAAATGTAACAAACAAATTTAAAAGTATAAGTGAAATCCTATCACTTTCTCAATGCGCTGTGATCCTATCACTTTCTCAATGCGCTGTGATCCTATCACTTTCTCAATTCGCTATGATCCTATAACTTTCTCAATACGCTATGATCCTATCACTTTCTCAATGCGCTATGATCCTATCACTTTCTCAATGCGCTGTGATCCTATCACTTTCTCAATGCGCTGTGATCCTATCACTTTCTCAATGCGCTGTGATCCTATCACTTTCTCAATGCGCTATGATCCTATCACTTTCTCAATGCGCTATGATCCTATCACTTTCTCAATGCGCTGTGATCCTATCACTTTCTCAATGCGCTGTGATCCTATCACTTTCTCAATAAGCTATGATCCTATCACTTTCTCAATACGCAGTGATCCTATCACTTTCTCAATACGCTATAATCCTATCACTTTCTCAATACGCTATGATCCTATCACTTTCTCAATGAGCTGTGATCCTATCACTTTCTCAATGCGCTGTGATCCTATCACTTATACTGACCACTCTGCTAGTGAGGTGCATATGAAAATAGAAGATTGTATAGATATCTATTGTTTGTTTGTTTGTTGCAAATTTACTTCAAAGCGGCAACCCATAATGGGGACTAATTCAGCTTATACCACCACTTCAGTCAAGTACAATTTCTTTCCTTGTTTGATATACTAAACAAACGAATTAATTACCAATAGTTAATTAACTTTGGATTATTATTATTATTTTAATTGATTCTTGTGTTGTCAGGTAAAAGAACTAATTATGATTGATCCGCGACTGGATGTCGGAGAAATAACGTATACAAACTTTTAACCAGACAGACATACAAACAGAGTGAGTTGATCTAAGCTTGTAATAATAAAAACATACAAACTTTGTCATATGACAACTTTGGTCCACTGGCGATTCTGTTCAAACTCTCCACTTCATAAATCCTCAGCTCACTCAGTTGGCTAGCGCTGAGACCAGACAGTAAACTTCCCATGTCCTGTATAAGTGTCTCATTCCAACGTTTGAAGTCTATACCAGTGTACTGAAACAAAACATACTTGTCTATACCAGTGTACTGAAACAAAACATAGGTCTACTTGTCTATAGTGTGTACTTTAAATTTTTCTTTCGGTTGGCTCTTTACTGGGGCATAAATTAAAAAGGGTTTACATGCATCTGGATGAAAGTGTTTGAGATTAAATGAACACCAATACTAATACTAAAATAAATAAATAAATGCTTATATTAAGTATAATTGTCTCAATTAGTTTGGGAATCAGTCATGCAATTAAATGTGTAATAGATCTAGATCAGACAAACGATGATAAATCTGTGCGATTAGAAATATTTCTACCATTTGGTATTGTTTAGCGCAATTTTATGCTTTTAACTTTTTCAATGTGCCATGATCCTATCACTTGTCTGGACCAGTTGGGACAGGGGCGGAAGGAAAGAAGGGGTTATCTGGCTAAATGTTATCCTGATAGCTTTTTAAACACATAAAAAAAACGTTAACACAGGACTCAAGCTTCCTCAAGGAGACTAATTAAACTTATACCGCCACATCAGAGAGGTCATGTCTGACAAGTAGCCCATTGTAAGCTAACACCAGAGAGATAATGTCTGACAAGTAGCCCATTGTAAGCTAACACCAGAGAGATCATGTCTGACAAGTGGCCCATTGTAAGCTAACACCAGAGAGATCATGTCTGACAAGTGGCCCATTGTAAGCTAACTGAGTTGTGCTGTCTAGTAGTCGTAGTAGCAAGTGCCCCCCCCCCCCCCCCCCCCAAATACCCTCTTGTCTCACGTGACGTTAGCCAATATTTCAGCCACTGACTACAAAGTTGGACTGGATAAGGACAGCTTACTTCTAGCAATGTTACTGACTACAAAGTTGGACTGGATGAGGACAGCTTACTTCTAGAAATGTTACTGACTACAAAGTTGGACTGGATGAGGACAGCTTACTTCTAGAAATGTTACTGACTACAAAGTTGGACTGGATGAGGACAGCTTACTTCTAGCAATGTTACTGACTACAAAGTTGGACTGGATGAGGACAGCTTACTTCTAGCAATGTTACTGACTACAAAGTTGGACTGGATGAGGACAGCTTACTTCTAGCAATGTTACTGACTACAAAGTTGGACTGGATGAGGACAGCTTACTTCTAGAAATGTTACTGACTACAAAGTTGGACTGGATGAGGACAGCTTACTTCTAGAAATGTTACTGACTACAAAGTTGGACTGGATGAGGACAGCTTACTTCTAGAAATGTTACTGACTACAAAGTTGGACTGGATGAGGACAGCTTACTTCTAGAAATGTTACTGACTACAAAGTTGGACTGGATGAGGACAGCTTACTTCTAGCAATGTTACTGACTACAAAGTTGGACTGGATGAGGACAGCTTACTTCTAGAAATGTTACTGACTACAAAGTTGGACTGGATGAGGACAGCTTACTTCTAGAAATGTTACTGACTACAAAGTTGGACTGGATGAGGACAGCTTACTTCTAGCAATGTTACTGACTACAAAGTTGGACTGGATGAGGACAGCTTACTTCTAGCAATGTTACTGACTACAAAGTTGGACTGGATGAGGACAGCTTACTTCTAGAAATGTTACTGACTACAAAGTTGGACTGGATGAGGACAGCTTACTTCTAGCAATGTTACTGACTACAAAGTTGGACTGGATGAGGACAGCTTACTTCTAGAAATGTTACTGACTACAAAGTTGGACTGGATGAGGACAGCTTACTTCTAGAAATGTTACTGACTACAAAGTTGGACTGGATGAGGACAGCTTACTTCTAGAAATGTTACTGACTACAAAGTTGGACTGGATGAGGACAGCTTACTTCTAGAAATGTTACTGACTACAAAGTTGGACTGGATGAGGACAGCTTACTTCTAGCAATGTTACTGACTACAAAGTTGGACTGGATGAGGACAGCTTACTTCTAGAAATGTTACTGACTACAAAGTTGGACTGGATGAGGGCAGCTTACTTCTAGAATCAGGTTCAGCAGAGCTTCAACATGGTCAGCCGTCCACCTTTTCACTTGACCAAGGTAGGGTATGCACCTGGCCAGCTCAGACTGCGGCATATAGGTGAAGTAGCCAGGTGCTACATGGGATACAGCACTCTTCAGCATCTTGAGGTAAGTACAAGAAAGTGTTTTGATCTGAATCCTTGAACTTGTGATGTCATCCTCCACAGGTGTCGCTCTAGCCAGCTGAACAAAATATGCAGTCTTTATACACATCTACATATACTGATACAAGAAACTAATCACATACACCTATATCTACTGCTGTACGCATTGAGTGTACCTTTTTAATGATCAATTTTCTTAGTTTTCAGTGGACTTCTATTTCTCAATGGATCCACACTGTACATTATGTACGTAGTTACGTGAATTGTATACGTTACCTGTACTCTACAAACATGTACAATGTAGGTGTGTGTAGCCAACACCGTAACAAGCCCCACCCTATTTTCTTATCTGTTGCTAGGTAAACTTTCACAGCATGAGGACTCACAACTTGTCTCCGTTACTCTCCTCCCCGTGTTTCCACAAAAACCAACTTTGAGGCTACAACGTGAACTCAAAATGTTCTGGTGTTGTGGTACTAGATAGACCAATCACAGGTAGAGAACAAGGCCACTTCCGGGTTACTTTATCTCACTCAGGGTGGGATGGAACTATGGAACAAATAGCCCGGTAACCCAGTCCAACAAGTCCGCCACATGGTTCCATTCTAAGGTGGCGATCCCTACAGGGAATCTGGCGGTTACAGTATAGGAACATGAGGCGAACTCGGCATGGTAAGTGCTGCCCTCGTCAGCTAACAGCAAGCGAGACCCAGGAACGAGGCGCGGTACGTCGTATCCCCTCTCGTGGTGTATGGTCGTACTGTTAAGAACCCTCAGACAAGACTGGGGATGAAGAGCTCCCGGCCCATGTCTGCCCGAGGGATAAAATCATCTGCAATGATAATCGGGAGAGTGGCGCCTTCTGTGCCGATTCCCTACTGAAAATGTTTTCAAGGTGTACCACGCCGTCTTGGTTATTGATATTTTAGTATCTACTCACAGCGTCAAATATCTTGGTCACAAAACCTTCCATGCCCTTGTCACTGTTGTCTAGCTCTGACTCTCTCACAAAGCCCGCCTTTCTACGGGCATCTAAAATGGCGTCTCGCTGAATGACTTGCTCAATGAAACGTGTCGCTGCCCTGGCGATCGTCTCCTACAGTAAAATTACAAAAAAGTTTTGCATTGATCTCATTGACGTTACTAAGGAATCGATTTTATCTCTTCAATACTGATATTCTGTTAGTAATGAGACAAGTTTGTGATGTGTAGCATGAAAGTGATGGCTTCAAAGGGATGGAGATAGAAGGGGAGCGAACTGCATGACAAACTCATTAAAAATGACATTGTCATAAGCTGAGAAAAATTTTTTCACACATTTCTCTTGGACAATGTCCCATGAGTTTTCCACGTCAACGCGTTTCAGAAAGTGTTACATTGTTAAGAGATAAGCTGCCTAAACACTTGTTATAATCCATAGATTAGGCCCATTTCAAGATGGCTTATAAATGACTACCTACGTGACAATTGATTTTAAAGACATCTGAATCAAACTGAAGCATAGTTCCAGTCCTACCAACAATATGAAGCTTGCATTTCCATTTTCTGTTGGTCGTGGAGACAGAGGAAGAAAGGTGAAGTCAGTGATACTAGTGAAACATAACATTCGCTAGAGATACATGTTAATAAATAATTCACATACAATATAGAGACATATTACACAAATAATTCACATTCGATATAGATACATATGACAGAATAGTTCACAACCGATATAGATACACGTAATAGAAATAATTAATTTCGATATTGATATCATATATGTGACATACCTAAGCTTAACAATATCAATGTTTATATCAATGTTTACATGCCATATAAAAGTTATATCATTCAATGTAAAAACAACGTTAGCGACGATCTAAAAAATATAAAATTAAAAAAATATTGCAATAAATGTGATACACTAGTTTAGGTTTTACATTCACACTACACGTGGTAATAACATGATCGATTACCAAGACTAAGTGTTCTTATTACTCCTTTATAGTTTATACCCATAGCATAAAGTCTATATTGTACACTGACTCTACGTACATCTCAAAGTACGTTTATCTAATTTTGTGGTATGAAGGCTATATTGTACACTGACTCTACGTACATCTCAAAGTACGTTTATCTAATTTTGTGGTATGAAGTCTATATTGTACACTGACTCTACGTACATCTCAAAGTACGTTTATCTAATTTTGTGGTATGAAGGCTATATTGTACACTGACTCTACGTACATCTCAAAGTACGTTTATCTAATTTTGTGGTATGAAGGCTATATTGTACACTGACTCTACGTACATCTCAAAGTACGTTTATCTAATTTTGTGGTATGAAGTCTATATTGTACACTGACTCTACGTACATCTCAAAGTACGTTTATCTAATTTTGTGGTATGAAGTCTATATTGTACACTGACTCTACGTACATCTATCTCAAAGTACGTTTATCTAATTTTGTGGTATGAAGGCTATATTGTACACTGACTCTACGTACATCTCAAAGTACGTTTATCTAATTTTGTGGTATGAAGTCTATATTGTACACTGACTCTACGTACATCTCAAAGTACGTTTATCTAATTTTGTGGTATGAAGGCTATATTGTCGGCATGTATTCCAGTTTAACTCACAGACTACAGAATAATTAATACAGATAGGAATGAAAAATGGCATAATACTGTCAAATAGTCAGCAGTGTATCCACAAAAGTATGTAAAGTAAAGCTTATGATATTTCAGCACAAGTTTCATCATAATTCTTAACATGATTTGTTTCCCCTTTCTCTTCCCATGTTCCCATTGAATGTAAATTTTGGCAGTGAATGAAAACTAAATGTCAATGTCTCACGGCTCAGCTTTGTACAGCATGGTCATCACAGCTTGAGACTGGGCAGCCGATAGGGGCAGTTGACCCAGTGTGTCCAGACTCTTGACGACGGTGGCAGGACTTAGTTTCATGATTTCCTCTGACGTGAGACCCAGTGCCATCACACCAAGTCTGCTGAGGATAGCTGCATCCTGGTCTTCCTGGTGTAGAGAAATCATTGGATCTGAGAAGAATGTCTGCAGAACTTGTAAACTATTAGTTTAATCTAAATAATTACTGCTGGAGTCGAATCTCATTTTGATTTGTTGTACAAATCTTAAATCAACTCACTCTATCTGTCTATCTGGTCAAACGTTTGTACATGTTATTTCTCACACAGCCATTCTCTGATCAAGTGGAAACTTTGCACAATTATTCAATGGCATGAAAGACAGGAATCGATAAAAAAATGTAACCAACTAGTCAATTAATTACTGGTAATTAGTTCTTTTTAAATACCAACAAAAAAGGCAATTCGCAGATACGGCTAAATATGTAAGTTTCATCCCCTTAGATAAATGTAAACAACATTTCTCCCACATCTATGCTCGGATCAAGTCATAACGTTAAACAATTAGTTATTTTACCAAACAAAACATGAACCAATTTAAAAAAATTATCAATTAGTCAATTAATTATTGGTAATTAATTGTTTTGATTGTTATCGAATAAGAAAAATAACTAGCATTATAGTTGTAAGTGTGGAGTTCTTTCCATTGTTTGTTTGTTAGTTTGAATAGCTTTTACAGAGCGCAACTTTCCCATAGATAGGTTTATTTTATTTTTTTTAAAAAGGACTTTTATTTTGTTGGCTCATGTAATCGATTTGCAAAAATGAGTAGACATAACAATCTACTCCAGCGCCGACTCTGGCTGAAGTATTAGAAGTCGGGAGCACAATGAAGGAATACTTTTTAAAAAATGTTTTAAAGTTTTCAAAGCGTAAAGGAGCGTAAAGGCGTCGGGAGCCATTTCAGAATTGAACATTGTATCACATCATTAGATTTTTAAAAATTTCCTTCTTCCAGTCCTTATTGGAAGTAAGACTGAATACTTATATTAAAGCATTCTCGTAGGCCTACTCATTGATTGAACTTCATTATACTTTGCTACAAACAGGGCAAGATTAACTTGATCTAAATAAATAAACCAAACCAATTTTGAACACATTCTGTTGTAATTAAAAACCCTAATTTGTTTTATCATAGAGGCGGCACATATGCAGAATTGGACTCCGTATGTTAAAAAACAAACAAACAAACAAACAAATAAAAACTAAAACAAATGAAAAGAGATCTAATGAAATTTACATCGTCATGTATTATGGACATATATCAACTATAAACGGGTCCAACAAAAAGCTGAGAGAACAAGCAGGCCTATCTGCATCTGACCAAATATACCCATGCCACGTATGCGGCCGGCTTTTAAAAGCGAGGATTGGACCTTACATAGGATATGAGAAATGTGCCCATCTCTTATCACGAAGGAGGAGCTATATAGCGGGTCTATATGTCTTACCGGTGATATAGGCATATAAAATCTATAGGGGTCTATATATTTATCTCTTACCGGGGCGATGTGAACATCTTTTAATATAAAAGTCTGCAAATATTTGGACAAGTACTTGATCTGTTGGATTGGTAGTTTGACTATGGACATGGTCGACAGCCTTTTGATAAGAATGTCTGCACTGACTGGGGTCAGTTTTAAGTTCTTCAAATATTGTGGATACCTGGTGATAATGAATAGTTGATTATCTTCACGTGAACTATAAGTAGGATAATTCTGGATACCTTCATTCGCACTGAGCGCTTGAGATCTAGACTACCCACAGCAAGCCTAGTCAATGTCTAATATTTATAAGCAAAGAAACAATGAAAAACAAGCAAAGTTTATCGAAGGGAAATAACTCATCGCTTACAACCATATCTCTCAATAATTAGAAGCTATTTCCCTTTTTTTCTGTCAAAATAATTAATTACTTATAATTAATTGACTAATTGGTTAATTCATGTTTTGTTACGTACAATAAATAATTGTTTAAAGTTTCAACTTGATCCGAGAATGGGTGTGGGAGAAATAACATGTACAAACTTTTTATCAGACAGACAGAGTTGATATAAGATTTGTAATAAGGTGCTTAATATCATTCCATAATAAACAACTAAAAAAAAATCGTCATCTAATAAAAAAAAGTCACCATACAATTGATTGGAAATACAACAAAACTTCAATTCATCTCACAAGTGTGCCAGATGCCTGGAGAGTTTGAAAGCTTGCTCTGGATTCAGGCTGACCTTGATAATCTCACTCAACCGTGTCGCTTTTCTAAAGGTCATTACAATACCTTGTATCTGACAATAATGTTAAGACTTGCATGTCACAAATACACACACCTTGATCTATCTATCTATCTATCTATCTATCTATCTATCTATCTATCTATCTATCTATCTATCTATCTATCTATCTATCTATCTATCTATCTATCTATCTATCTATCTATCTATCTATCTATCAATCAATCAATCAATCAATGTATCTATCTATCTATCTATCTATCTATCTATCTATCTATATCAGTGACGTCACAAAGTGGGTGCGTGGGTTACGGTCCACACTGGGTAACACCCATTAAGTGGTGAAACCAAAGTGGGAAAAAATTGGCAAAAGTCGGCAAAACTTAAATATTAAAACTCTATATATACCCGAACATGCCTAGGCATATCTATTATACTAATCTTGATCTATAGAGTTGATTTTCTTTAGTATAAATGCCCAAAAAGGGGGATGCAAAAGCTGTCTTTAAGAACAAAAAATAGGTCGTGTTTGCATTGTAGTTATTGTATAGTTTAGTATAACGGACCAATTTCTTCCGACTAACGACCAACTTACCATCGTACTATTGACGAATTTTGACTATTAACCAGTAAAATGACATTATTATCAATGTTTTAAATTAAATATTGTAAGGTAAAGACTTCTTATTATCAACTAATAAGGACCTTTAAAAATGTCTACAGTTTTAGTGAGAGGCGTTTAAAACAATATCGATTCAAAACTTAAAAAAAATAATTTCAAAATGTCTCGGCTAACGTGATTCGTTTCGATGTTCAGAAGTGTTAAACATCGTTATGTTGACCTTTTAAAAAAACTATTCGCGGAAAGGCTTATTTAATACATACGTGCGCTATATGTATCGCGAACATCCCTCGCATTATAGTATTAGCCAATGCTGTCCCCTTTTTAGTAGACTTAATTTGAGCGACTTTTAAAAAAACAAACAGGATGGATGAATAGTGCGCCTAGATACCTAGAAAATACTTTCATTATCGGATCGTCCCATTCCGTTTATTAATTTTGACATGGGCTCTTCTTACTACCAGAAAAAAAAATGCCTAAGAACGAATTTATTAAGCTCAGAATGAAGGAAAACGCTTGGTGCAACTAACGGCGCTCTGCCCTGACAACCTTGGTGGATGGATACTATCCCCAGAAAGAACCTTTTCGGTTTAAAATGATCTACAAAACACTATATCTGAAAGGAAAAAAAAGATTTAACATTCATTGGGGCGGGGGCTGCAATGGTGTTTTTATCTCGAATGTCGCACGTCCAGCCCCCCCCCTTTTTTTTTCTTAATTTCTTTTGGTTTGATCTGCAATTTTCTTACTAGGAGAAATAGTACAAGCTAGACTTGAGGAGATTGAGCTTCTGAAGCTCCAAAATTTTTGTGCATTTTTTATTTAAAGAAATATTAGTCAATGAAATATATTGTGGTACATTGTTTTTTTCACGTCCATGTAAGATGAAATATTTTCAAAGCAAAGCTCTAATGCCATGATTAATAGTGCGCAGAGCTTTATGAGAATAATTGTCTGTGTTGGTAAACGATATCATTGTCATTTTACTTGAGATACGAAGTCTTTAGACTCTTGCGGGATGTTATTTAAAACCATTGTAGTTAATTACATTTGTAAGCAAAAAAAAAACAAAAAAAAAACAAAAAAAAAACAACTCGTTGAATGAAATGGCCCGCAAAAGAAAAAAAAACTAATTCAGTCTTTCAAATGATCTCTAGTAGATCTAGTATCATCTGCTAATTGTGTCATAATCAGTGAACTGTCACAATCTCAGTTAGACCTACCTGTGTGGAAGTGGAATCCTCCTCTGGGAGACGGTAGCACAGATTCATGACATCGGTCTCATTTTTCATCAGGCCCATGAGCTCCACCTTAGACACGCCCTTGAGAAGTGTCCCTAAGCCTACCAGGTCCTTCGTTGTTAAGGGACGCTGCATCGCTCTCTTGTATTTCTCACACAGAACGATGGCCTACCATTAGCAAACATTCGAACGGGGTTAGAATTTAATCCGCTTCCATGGAAGACACAAGGTAGGAAGAAAGTATTATTGGTCTACAGCACCGCATTTCAAGATGAACCACAGCACAGATTTCATCAAGAATTATTTATAATGAATGTTTGTCACCTTGGAACATGATTTAAAAAAAATAGTCTCGTGTTGTTGCACACCGTCTATGAAAGACGACGGTTAAACTTAATACCCATAATATAACAACATCTGAGTGTAATACCCATAATATAACATCTGAGTGTAATACCCATAATATAACATCTGAGTGTAATACCCATAATATAACATCTGAGTGTAATACCCATAATATAGCAACATCTGAGTGTAATACCCATAATATAACATCTGAGTGTAATACCCATAATATAACATCTGAGTGTAATACCCATAATATAACAACATCTGAGTGTAATACCCATAATATAACATCTGAGTGTAATACCCATAATATAGCAACATCTGAGTGTAAAACCCATAATATAACAACATCTGAGTGTAATACCCATAATATAACATCTGAGTGTAATACCCATAATATAACAACATCTGAGTGTAATACCCATAATATAACAACATCTGAGTGTAATACCCATAATATAACATCTGAGTGTAATACCCATAATACAACAACATCTGAGTGTAATACCCATAATATAACATCTGAGTGTAATATCCATAATATAACAACATCTGTGTGTAATACCCATAATATAACATCTGAGTGTAATACCCATAATATAACAACATCTGAGTGTAATACCCATAATATAACATCTGAGTGTAATACCCATAATATAACAACATCTGTGTGTAATATCCATAATACAACAACATCTGAGTGTAATATCCATAATACAACAACATCTGAGTGTAATACCCATAATACAACAACATCTGAGTGTAATATCCATAATATAACAACATCTGAGTGTAATACCCATAATATAACAACACTTTAGTGTAATACCCATAATTTAGCGACTTTTAAGCAACATCTGAGTGTAAAACCCATAGTATAGCAACATCTGAGTGTAAAACTCATAGTATAGCAACATCTGAGTGTAAAACCCAAAGTATAGCAACATCTGAGTGTAAAACCCAAAGTATAGCAACATCTGAGTGTAAAACCCATAGTATAGCAACATCTGAGTGTAAAACTCATAGTATAGCAGCATCTGAGTGTAAAACTCATAGTACAGCAACATCTGAGTGTAAAACCCAAAGTATAGCAACATCTGAGTGTAAAACCCATAGTATAACAACACCTGAGTGTAAAACCCATAGTATAGCAACATCTGAGTGTAAAACCCATAGTATAGCAACATCTGAGTGTAAAACTCATAGTATAGCAACATCTGAGTGTAAAACCCATAGTATAGCAACATCTGAGTGTAAAACCCATAGTATAGCAACATCTGAGTGTAAAACCCATAGTATAGCAACATCTGAGTGTAAAACCCATAGTATAGCAACATCTGAGTGTAAAACCCATAGTATAGCACAGGGGTGGGCAACCTTTTCATATCGAGGGCCGCATAAAAAAAATTGGGGAATGGGGGGGCACACACACACACACATACACTGTCTTTTACATCACATTTCACCACAAATGTGCAGTTGTACTAAATGTGAAGTATTTAACTTTTATCGCTCATGCATAATATTCCAGAACTAGCTTACTAGTTGTTTTAAGTTGTTGCCCTTGTGACTACTGTCAAATTAATCAATCACTATTGACCTATAATTACACTTGTTTAGTTTCCACAAAAAACAACAACATGTGTACACAATAATGTGAAAGTTGAGCATCAAAATTTTTTAAAATGTGTAAATACAACTTCTGGTAAGCATAACATTTTTAACCATTTCACTAGAAATAGTTTTAATTTTCATTAAAAAAACAAACTGTTTTCACTAGCTCGTCTGGATATAAAATGGAAAAGCTATGTTTGAAAAGATTTAACATGCACTTACATTTCATATGGAAACTACCCACAGTAATACAAAAACATTGAATATCGCTCTGCCACTCTTCATTAGAAATATTAACCATGCTAAGCCAGCGGTTACATCGGAATATTTTGTTTCTAAATCTTCAAGTTCTTTTCGGAACTGCCCGTGGTTAAGACCCTGGCTCCGATAAGTTTGATTAGTGAGTTATGTGTATCTCAAATTTATAGATGTTTTAAACAGCTTTGTGCAAACTTTACTGTTAAGAATTTATGGTTGGGATATTCTATATTATAAAAAACAACAACACGTTTTTTCTTAAAGATCGAGATCTATCAGTTGTTTCACTTGTTCCAAGCATACCCAATACTCAACGCAGTTCTTCATAGCATTGAATAAATACTGGCCTGAGATTGTGTCTTTGACTGATTGTATTGAAGTAGAGCCAATAGTGATAACCTCCGTTGACTTACAACTTTTTACAATGACACAGTGTCAAATATTTATATAGATATTTTAAATTAGTTTTAGTATATTTGTATTTTTATATGCATGTTTTGGGGGCACACCTGATTTCTTTAGGTGTTCGCGGGCCGCTTAAAACACTCCGGCGGGCCACATGTGGCCCGCGGTCCGTAATTTGCCCACCCCTGGTATAGCAGCATCTGCATGTAGCCGAACATTCAGAATCTTGAAATAGATGTATTTTTTTCTTGAGCAACTAAGCTTTAGCACATTGGTTAGAATGTAGATCTTTAGCACATTGGTTAGAATGTAGATCTTTAGCACATTGGTTAGAATGTAGATCTTTAGCACGTTGGTTAGAATGTAGATCTTTAACACATTGGTTAGAATGTAGATCTTTAGCACATTGTTTAGAATGTAGATCTTTAGCAGATTGGTTAGAATGTAGATCTTTAGCAGATTGGTTAGAATGTAGATCTTTAGCAGATTAGTATCACTTTAGAAATTTTATTTTTACTAACTTGGACTAGTTCTATCACACACTAGTGGACCAGGTCACATGTGAGTAAAAATATCAAGGACTTAATACATTTTTAAAAATAAACATTTCAAAGAAGTCTTTCAACTGAATGACATAAAGTGTGAACTAACAAATTATTGACTTAAAGCGTCACTAAACAGTCTAAGTGCATACATCCCATAGACATACTTGCTCAAATGTTTAACAGTCTAAGTACATACATCCCATAGACATACTTGCTCAAATGTTTAACAGTCTAAGTACATACATCCCAGAGACATACTTGCTCAAATGTTTAACAGTCTAAGTACATACATCCCAGAGACATACTTGCTCAAATGTTTAACAGTCTAAGTACATACATCCCATAGACATACTTGCTCAAATGTTTAACAGTCTAAGTACATACATCCCATAGACATACTTGCTCAAATGTTTAGCAGTCTAAATACATACATCCCATAGACATACTTGCTCAAATGTTTAACAGTCTAAGTACATACATCCCAGAGACATACTTGCTCAAATGTTTAACTACATACATCCCATAGACATACTTGCTCAAATGTTTAACAGTCTAAGTACATACATCCCATAGACATACTTGCTCAAATGTTTAACAGTCTAAGTACATATATCCCATAGACATACTTGCTCAAATGTTTAACAGTCTAAGTACATACATCCCATAGACATACTTGCTCAAATGTTTAACAGTCTAAGTACATACATCCCATAGACATACTTGCTCAAATGTTTAAGTACACACATCCCAGAGACATACTTGCTCAAATGTTTAAGTACATACATCCCAGAGACATACTTGCTCAAATGTTTAAGTACATACATCCCATAGACATACTTGCTCAAGTGTTTAAGTACATACATCCTATAGACATACTTGCTCAAATGTTTAAGTACATACATCCCATAGACATACTTGCTCAAATGTTTAAGTACATACATCCCAGAGACATACTTGCTCAAATGTTTAAGTACATACATCCCATAGACATACTTGCTCAAGTGTTTAAGTACATACATCCTATAGACATACTTGCTCAAATGTTTAACAGTCTAAGTGCATACATCCCATAGACATACTTGCTCAAATGTTTAAGTACATACATCCCAGAGACATACTTGCTCAAATGTTTAAGTACATACATCCCATAGACATACTTGCTCAAGTGTTTAAGTACATACATCCTATAGACATACTTGCTCAAATGTTTAACAGTCTAAGTGCATACATCCCAAAGACATACTTGCTCAAATGTTTAAGTGCATACATCCCAGAGACATACTTGCTCAAATGTTTAACAGTCTAAGTGCATACATCCCAGAGACATACTTGCTCAAATGTTTAAGTGCATACATCCCAGAGACATACTTGCTCAAATGTTTAACAGTCTAAGTGCATACATCCCATAGACATACTTGCTCAAATGTTTAACAGTCTAAGTGCATACATCCCAGAGACATACTTGCTCAAATGTTTAACAGTCTAAGTGCATACATCCCAGAGACATACTTGCTCAAGTGTTTAACAGTCTAAATACATACATCCCAGAGACATACTTGCTCAAATGTTTAACAGTCTAAGTACATACATCCCATAGACACACTTGCTCAAATGTTTAAGTACATACATCCCAGAGACATACTTGCTCAAATGTTTAACAGTCTAAGTACATACATCCCATAGACATACTTGCTCAAGTGTTTAACAGTCTAAGTACATACATCCCATAGATATACTTGCTCAAATGTTTAACAGTCTAAGTACATACATCCCATAGACATACTTGCTCAAATGTTTAACAGTCTAAGTACATACATCCCATAGACATACTTGCTCAAGTGTTTAACAGTCTAAGTACATACATCCCATAGATATACTTGCTCAAATGTTTAACAGTCTAAGTACATACATCCCATAGACACACTTGCTCAAATGTTTAACAGTCTAAGTGCATACATCCCAGAGACATTCTTGCTTAAATGTTTAACAGTCTAAGTACATACATCCCATAGACATACTTGCTCAAGTGTTTAAGTACATACATCCTATAGACATACTTGCTCAAATGTTTAACAGTCTAAGTGCATACATCCCAGAGACATACTTGCTCAAATGTTTAACAGTCTAAGTACATACACCCCATAGACATACTTGCTCAAGTGTTTAACAGTCTAAGTGCATACATCCCATAGACATACTTGCTTAAATGTTTAACAGTCTAAGTACATACATCCCAGAGACATACTTGCTCAAATGTTTAACAGTCTAAGTGCATACATCCCATAGACATACTTGCTCAAGTGTTTAACAGTCTAAGTACATACATCCCATAGACATACTTGCTCAAGTGTTTAAGTACATACATCCTATAGACATACTTGCTCAAATGTTTAACAGTCTAAGTGCATACATCCCAGAGACATACTTGCTCAAGTGTTTAACAGTCTAAGTGCATACATCCCATAGACATACTTGCTCAAATGTTTAACAGTCTAAGTACATACATCCCATAGACACACTTGCTCAAATGTTTAAGTACATACATCCCAGAGACATACTTGCTCAAATGTTTAACAGTCTAAGTACATACATCCCATAGACATACTTGCTCAAGTGTTTAACAGTCTAAGTACATACATCCTATAGATATACTTGCTCAAATGTTTAACAGTCTAAGTACATACATCCCATAGACATACTTGCTCAAATGTTTAACAGTCTAAGTACATACATCCCATAGACATACTTGCTCAAGTGTTTAACAGTCTAAGTACATACATCCCATAGATATACTTGCTCAAATGTTTAACAGTCTAAGTACATACATACCATAGACACACTTGCTCAAATGTTTAACAGTCTAAGTGCATACATCCCAGAGACATTCTTGCTTAAATGTTTAACAGTCTAAGTACATACATCCCATAGACATACTTGCTCAAGTGTTTAAGTACATACATCCTATAGACATACTTGCTCAAATGTTTAACAGTCTAAGTGCATACATCCCAGAGACATACTTGCTCAAATGTTTAACAGTCTAAGTACATACACCCCATAGACATACTTGCTCAAGTGTTTAACAGTCTAAGTGCATACATCCCATAGACATACTTGCTTAAATGTTTAACAGTCTAAGTACATACATCCCAGAGACATACTTGCTCAAATGTTTAACAGTCTAAGTGCATACATCCCATAGACATACTTGCTCAAGTGTTTAACAGTCTAAGTACATACATCCCATAGACATACTTGCTCAAGTGTTTAAGTACATACATCCTATAGACATACTTGCTCAAATGTTTAACAGTCTAAGTGCATACATCCCAGAGACATACTTGCTCAAGTGTTTAACAGTCTAAGTGCATACATCCCATAGACATACTTGCTTAAATGTTTAACAGTCTAAGTACATACATCCCAGAGACATACTTGCTCAAATGTTTAACAGTCTAAGTGCATACATCCCATAGACATACTTGCTTAAATGTTTAACAGTCTAAGTACATACATCCCATAGACATACTTGCTCAAATGTTTAACAGTCTAAGTACATACATCCCATAGACATACTTGCTTAAATGATTAACAGTCTAAGTACATACATCCCATAGACATACTTGCTCAAATGTTTAACAGTCTAAGTGCATACATCCCATAGACATACTTGCTTAAATGTTTAACAGTCTAAGTGCATACATCCCATAGATATACTTGCTCAAATGTTTAACAGTCTAAGTGCATACATCCCATAGATATACTTGCTCAAATTTTTAACAGTCTAAGTGCATACATCCCAGAGACATACTTGCTCAAGTGTTTAACAGTCTAAGTGCATACATCCCATAGACATACTTGCTTAAATGTTTAACAGTCTAAGTGCATACATCCCATAGACATACTTGCTTAAATGTTTAACAGTCTAAGTGCATACATCCCAGGGACATACTTGCTCAAATGTTTAACAGTCTAAGTGCATACATCCCATAGACATACTTGCTCAAATGTTTAACAGTCTAAGTGCATACATCCCAGAGACATACTTGCTCTAGTGTTTAACAGTCTAAATACATACATCCCAGAGACATACTTGCTCAAGTGTTTAGCAGTCTAAGTGCATACATCCCATAGACATACTTGCTCAAATGTTTAGCAGTCTAAATACATACATCCCATAGATATACTTGCTCAAATGTTTAACAGTCTAAGTACATACATCCCATAGACACACTTGCTCAAATGTTTAACAGTCTAAGTACATACATCCCATAGACATACTTGCTCAAATGTTTAACAGTCTAAGTACATACATCCCAGATACATTCTTGCTTAAATGTTTAACAGTCTAAGTACATACATCCCATAGACATACTTGCTCAAGTGTTTAACAGTCTAAGTACATACATCCCACAGACATACTTGCTCAAGTGTTTAACAGTCTAAGTGCATACATCCCATAGACATACTTGCTCAAATGTTTAAGTACATACATCCCAGAGACATACTTGCTCAAATGTTTAAGTACATACATCCCATAGACATACTTGCTCAAATGTTTAAGTACATACATCCCAGAGACATACTTGCTCAAATGTTTAAGTACATACATCCCATTGACATACTTGCTCAAATGTTTAAGTGCATACATCCCAGAGACATACTTGCTCAAATGTTTAACAGTCTAAGTGCATACATCCCATAGACATACTTGCTCAAATGTTTAAGTACATACATCCCAGAGACATACTTGCTCAAATGTTTAAGTACATACATCCCATTGACATACTTGCTCAAATGTTTAAGTGCATACATCCCAGAGACATACTTGCTCAAATGTTTAACAGTCTAAGTGCATACATCCCATAGACATACTTGCTCAAATGTTTAACAGTCTAAGTGCATACATCCCAGAGACATACTTGCTCAAATGTTTAACAGTCTAAGTACATACATCCCATAGACACACTTGCTCAAATGTTTAAGTACATACATCCCAGAGACATACTTGCTCAAATGTTTAACAGTCTAAGTACATACATCCCATAGACATACTTGCTCAAGTGTTTAACAGTCTAAGTACATACATCCCATAGATATACTTGCTCAAATGTTTAACAGTCTAACTACATACATCCCATAGACATACTTGCTCAAATGTTTAACAGTCTAAGTACATACATCCCATAGACATACTTGCTCAAGTGTTTAACAGTCTAAGTACATACATCCCATAGATATACTTGCTCAAATGTTTAACAGTCTAAGTACATACATCCCATAGACACACTTGCTCAAATGTTTAACAGTCTAAGTGCATACATCCCAGAGACATTCTTGCTTAAATGTTTAACAGTCTAAGTACATACATCCCATAGACATACTTGCTCAAGTGTTTAAGTACATACATCCTATAGACATACTTGCTCAAATGTTTAACAGTCTAAGTGCATACATCCCAGAGACATACTTGCTCAAATGTTTAACAGTCTAAGTACATACACCCCATAGACATACTTGCTCAAGTGTTTAACAGTCTAAGTGCATACATCCCATAGACATACTTGCTTAAATGTTTAACAGTCTAAGTACATACATCCCAGAGACATACTTGCTCAAATGTTTAACAGTCTAAGTGCATACATCCCATAGACATACTTGCTCAAGTGTTTAACAGTCTAAGTACATACATCCCATAGACATACTTGCTCAAGTGTTTAAGTACATACATCCTATAGACATACTTGCTCAAATGTTTAACAGTCTAAGTGCATACATCCCAGAGACATACTTGCTCAAGTGTTTAACAGTCTAAGTGCATACATCCCATAGACATACTTGCTCAAATGTTTAACAGTCTAAGTACATACATCCCATAGACACACTTGCTCAAATGTTTAAGTACATACATCCCAGAGACATACTTGCTCAAATGTTTAACAGTCTAAGTACATACATCCCATAGACATACTTGCTCAAGTGTTTAACAGTCTAAGTACATACATCCTATAGATATACTTGCTCAAATGTTTAACAGTCTAAGTACATACATCCCATAGACATACTTGCTCAAATGTTTAACAGTCTAAGTACATACATCCCATAGACATACTTGCTCAAGTGTTTAACAGTCTAAGTACATACATCCCATAGATATACTTGCTCAAATGTTTAACAGTCTAAGTACATACATACCATAGACACACTTGCTCAAATGTTTAACAGTCTAAGTGCATACATCCCAGAGACATTCTTGCTTAAATGTTTAACAGTCTAAGTACATACATCCCATAGACATACTTGCTCAAGTGTTTAAGTACATACATCCTATAGACATACTTGCTCAAATGTTTAACAGTCTAAGTGCATACATCCCAGAGACATACTTGCTCAAATGTTTAACAGTCTAAGTACATACACCCCATAGACATACTTGCTCAAGTGTTTAACAGTCTAAGTGCATACATCCCATAGACATACTTGCTTAAATGTTTAACAGTCTAAGTACATACATCCCAGAGACATACTTGCTCAAATGTTTAACAGTCTAAGTGCATACATCCCATAGACATACTTGCTTAAATGTTTAACAGTCTAAGTGCATACATCCCATAGATATACTTGCTCAAATGTTTAACAGTCTAAGTGCATACATCCCATAGATATACTTGCTCAAATTTTTAACAGTCTAAGTGCATACATCCCAGAGACATACTTGCTCAAGTGTTTAACAGTCTAAGTGCATACATCCCATAGACATACTTGCTTAAATGTTTAACAGTCTAAGTGCATACATCCCATAGACATACTTGCTTAAATGTTTAACAGTCTAAGTGCATACATCCCAGGGACATACTTGCTCAAATGTTTAACAGTCTAAGTGCATACATCCCATAGACATACTTGCTCAAATGTTTAACAGTCTAAGTGCATACATCCCAGAGACATACTTGCTCTAGTGTTTAACAGTCTAAATACATACATCCCAGAGACATACTTGCTCAAGTGTTTAGCAGTCTAAGTGCATACATCCCATAGACATACTTGCTCAAATGTTTAGCAGTCTAAATACATACATCCCATAGATATACTTGCTCAAATGTTTAACAGTCTAAGTACATACATCCCATAGACACACTTGCTCAAATGTTTAACAGTCTAAGTACATACATCCCATAGACATACTTGCTCAAATGTTTAACAGTCTAAGTACATACATCCCAGATACATTCTTGCTTAAATGTTTAACAGTCTAAGTACATACATCCCATAGACATACTTGCTCAAGTGTTTAACAGTCTAAGTACATACATCCCACAGACATACTTGCTCAAGTGTTTAACAGTCTAAGTGCATACATCCCATAGACATACTTGCTCAAATGTTTAAGTACATACATCCCAGAGACATACTTGCTCAAATGTTTAAGTACATACATCCCAGAGACATACTTGCTCAAATGTTTAAGTACATACATCCCAGAGACATACTTGCTCAAATGTTTAAGTACATACATCCCATTGACATACTTGCTCAAATGTTTAAGTGCATACATCCCAGAGACATACTTGCTCAAATGTTTAACAGTCTAAGTGCATACATCCCATAGACATACTTGCTCAAATGTTTAACAGTCTAAGTGCATACATCCCAGAGACATACTTGCTTAAATGTTTAACAGTCTAAGTACATACATCCCATAGACATACTTGCTTAAATGTTTAACAGTCTAATTGCATACACCCCATAGACATACTTGCTCAAATGTTTAACAGTCTAAGTACATACATCCCATAGACATACTTGCTCAAGTGTTTAACAGTCTAAGTGCATACACCCCATAGACATACTTGCTCAAATGTTTAACAGTCTAATTGCATACATCCCAGAGACATACTTGCTCAAATGTTTAAGTACATACACCCCATAGACATACTTGCTCAAATGTTTAACAGTCTAAGTGCATACATCCCAGAGACATACTTGCTTAAATGTTTAACAGTCTAAGTACATACATCCCATAGACATACTTGCTCAAGTGTTTAACAGTCTAAGTGCATACATCCCAGAGACATAATTGCTCAAATGTTTAACAGTCTAAGTACATACACCCCATAGACATACTTGCTCAAATGTTTAACAGTCTAAGTGCATACATCCCATAGACATACTTGCTTAAATGTTTAACAGTCTAAGTACATACATCCCATAGACATACTTGCTCAAGTGTTTAACAGTCTAAGTGCATACATCCCAGAGACATACTTGCTCAAATGTTTAACAGTCTAAGTGCATACATCCCAGAGACATACTTGCTCAAGTGTTTAAGTGCATACATCCCAGAGACATACTTGCTCAAATATTTAACAGTCTAAGTACATACATCCCATAGACATACTTGCTCAAGTGTTTAACAGTCTAAGTACATACATCCCATAGACATACTTGCTCAAATGTTTAACAGTCTAAGTACATACACCCCATAGACATACTTGCTCAAATGTTTAACAGTCTAAGTGCATACATCCCAGAGACATACTTGCTCAAGTGTTTAACAGTCTAAGTACATACATCCCATAGACATACATCCCATAGACATACATCACATAGACATACATCCCATAGACATACATCCCATAGACATACATCACATAGACATACATCCCATAGACATACATCCCATAGACATACATCACATAGACATACATCACATAGACATACATCACATAGACATACATCACATAGACATACATCACATAGACATACATCACATAGACATACATCCCATAGACATACATCACATAGACATACATCACATAGACATACATCACATAGACATACTTGCTCAAATGTCCAGCGAACTCTTTTCACTTCCTCTATATTGTCATACACAAACGAATCTGTCAGCAGCTTGCTCAGAGTGGATGAACTTGCTATGGCCGCCAACCTTTTCAGTTTCAATAACTCTTTAGGATTGTTTTGGATAACCTTGTGTGGGATACAGTGAAGATTATATTTGAAGTAAAAATAAAACAGGATTCAATCTTTCTACATCCTAAGTTCTTGAGTTCAATTTCCTATGGAGTCAGGGAGATGAATGGCCTTTGAATAGATCACTTTGAAGGGATTATTTGGAAAGCATGGGCAATCACCGAATATGTTCATGCTGTTTTCTATCTACTAGCGTTTCTTTTTCTCCCTTAGAGAAAATGTTCAGTGTGTAAAACTGGCAAACAAATTCCTAACATTGTCTTCACTCAATGTTTCATACCTAACCACTAGATATAGTGAACTTTTCAAGAATAACTCAATGTTTCATACCTAACCACTAGATATAGTGAACTTTTCAAGAATAAAATAGAGAAAATAAAAATGTAAAGGTAATTTGCCAGTGAGGACTAAATGAGCCTGAGTTGGAGCATTTACGGGAGGGGGGGGCACCCCGAGCGCTGTTACGCAGTCCTCCTATAAGCTCACCAAAGAAGATCACCTTTGGTATGCGGTCGTCTCCCATGCGGGATAACTGTCCGACCCAGAGCAGCTGTCGAATGTTAATTAGTGCTTCTATACTGTCCACACTGGCCTCCAGCAGAACATAGTTATTTGTAACGTAGTCTTGCCAGCTAGGCCCATTATTGTGCGAAGGCATCTTTGATGGAAAGGTTCAATGAGCCTTAAATGCCTTCGACACGGGAACCCACGTCTCAGAACCATACTTTAACAAAAGTGTAGCGAGAACCACTGCTTTATAAACATTGATTTGTGTTGCTAGGTGAAGCTCTATTGCGCCCTACTCTCAGACTGAAGCGACCAAAAGCGCTGCTGGCCTTTGCGAGACGGTTGTCTATTTCTCTGGACACTGACGCATCGTTGGCCACTGTGCTGCCCAGGTAGGTCAAGTGGTCCACAACATTTAGGAGATGGCCATTCACAAATTTCACATTGATTTGTGAATCTGGATTAATTCCCTTGTAGACTTCTATTACCTATTCTATGACTACAATGCAAATGCAACATATTTTTTTATCTTAAAAAAATACACCTTCACGTCCCTGCTCACTTTAATCACTACGTGCTCACCTTAATAGGCGTTGTCCTACCAGACTCCCCTTATTGACTAGTACCTTCATTGGAACTTCGCTGAGAGCCAGACTCACCTTATTTACTAGTACCTTCATTGGTACTTCACTGAGAGCCAGACTCACCTTATTTACTAGTACCTTCATTGGTACTTCACTGAGAGCCAGACTCACCTTATTTACTAGTACCTTCATTGGTACTTCACTGAGAGCCAGACTCACCTTATTTACTAGTACCTTCATTGGTACTTCGCTGAGAGCCAGACTCACCTTATTGACTAGTACCTTCATTGGTACTTCACTGAGAGACAGACTCACCTTATTTACTAGTACCTTCATTGGTACTTCACTGAGAGCCAGACTCACCTTATTTACTAGTACCTTCATTGGTACTTCACTGAGAGACAGACTCACCTTATTTACTAGTACCTTCATTGGTACTTCACTGAGAGCCAGACTCACCTTATTTACTAGTACCTTCATTGGTACTTCACTGAGAGACAGACTCACCTTATTGACTAGTACCTTCATTGGTACTTCGCTGAGAGCCAGACTCACCTTATTTACTAGTACCTTCATTGGTACTTCACTGAGAGACAGACTCACCTTATTTACTAGTACCTTCATTGGTACTTCACTGAGAGACAGACTCACCTTATTTACTAGTACCTTCATTGGTACTTCACTGAGAGCCAGACTCACCTTATTTACTAGTACCTTCATTGGTACTTCACTGAGAGACAGACTCACCTTATTTACTAGTACCTTCATTGGTACTTCACTGAGAGACAGACTCACCTTATTGACTAGTACCTTCATTGGTACTTCGCTGAGAGCCAGACTCACCTTATTTACTAGTACCTTCATTGGTACTTCACTGAGAGACAGACTCACCTTATTGACTAGTACCTTCATTGGTACTTCACTGAGAGCCAGACTCACCTTATTTACTAGTACCTTCATTGGTACTTCACTGAGAGACAGACTCACCTTATTGACTAGTACCTTCATTGGTACTTCGCTGAGAGCCAGACTCACCTTATTTACTAGTACCTTCATTGGTACTTCACTGAGAGACAGACTCACCTTATTGACTAGTACCTTCATTGGTACTTCACTGAGAGCAAGACTCACCTTATTTACTAGTACCTTCATTGGTACTTCACTGAGAGCCAGACTCACCTTATTGACTAGTACCTTCATTGGTACTTCACTGAGAGCCAGACTCACCTTATTGTCTAGTACCTTCATTGGTACTTCACTGAGAGCCAGACTCACCTTATTTACTAGTACCTTCATTGGTACTTCACTGAGAGACAGACTCACCTTATTTAATAGTACCTTCATTGGTACTTCACTGAGAGCCAGACTCACCTTATTTACTAGTACCTTCATTGGTACTTCACTGAGAGCCAGACTCACCTTATTTACTAGTACCTTCATTGGTACTTCGCTGAGAGCCAGACTCACCTTATTGACTAGTACCTTCATTGGTACTTCACTGAGAGACAGACTCACCTTATTTACTAGTACCTTCATTGGTACTTCACTGAGAGCCAGACCATCTAATGAAGGCGCATGGATATGTAAATTATTCATTTTGCGCAGTGTTTCTGCCGACAAGCCTTGCGCAATGTAGCCCATTTGTACCATTTCATCCAGTCCGAAGTAATCTCCGTAACTCTGACAAAAAAAAAACAATCTATTCTATGAGATCAACTTATTTCCAGTGTTAAGCAATTATAAAGTAAATCAAAGTGTGCCCTGAAATACAGTTCTAATAGAGAGGAAAGTGCGCAGATTTTTATACTAACTAGGCTACACACCGACTACGCTCGTTGATTGACTCCCAGCTATATATATATATATATATATTATATATATATATATATGTATGTGTGTGTGTGTGTGTGTGTGTGTGTGTGTGTATAAAGGCCTATATATATATTTGGCAGGATCCTCCTCTCCTTTTTCTTTTTGCACTTCCAATAAAACGGCAACAATTTCAACGAGCACCCAACATGCTAGTATCTGTTATTTTGAATTGGAATGGCCCACTCTCTTTCTTTCTCTTTATATCACCCCAGACACACACACAGACGCTTTAAGCACGTGACTTCAAGCATCCCTTTCTTCAGCTTCCTGCATTCCCTCCCACACACAAAGTATTACATGCAATGTCTTCAGCTTCCTGCATTCCCTCCCACACACAAAGTATTACATGCAATGTCTTCAGCTTCCTGCATTCCCTCCCACACACAAAGTATTACATGCAATGTCTTCAGCTTCCTGCATTCCCTCCCACACACAAAGTATTACATGCAATGTCTTCAGCTTCCTGCATTCCCTCCCACACACAAAGTATTACATGTAATGTCTTCAGCTTCATGCATTCCCTCCCACACACAAAGTATTACATGCAATGTCTTCAGCTTCCTGCATTCCCTCCCACACACAAAGTATTACATGCAATGTCTTCAGCTTCCTGCATTCCCTCCCACACACAAAGTATTACATGCAATGTCTTCAGCTTCATGCATTCCCTCCCACACACAAAGTATTACATGCAATGTCTTCAGCTTCATGCATTCCCTCCCACACACAAAGTATTACATGCAATGTCTTCAGCTTCCTGCATTCCCTCCCACACACAAAGTATTACATGCAATGTCTTCAGCTTCATGCATTCCCTCCCACACACAAAGTATTACATGTAATGTCTCCAGCTTCCTGCATTCCCTCCCACACACAAAGAATTACATGTAATGTCTCCAGCTTCCTGCATTCCCTCCCACACACAAAGTATTACATGTAATGTCTCCAGCTTCATGCATCCCCTCCCACACACAAAGTATTACATGTAATGTCTCCAGCTTCATGCATTCCCTCCCACACACAAAGTATTACATGTAATGTCTTCAGCTTCATGCATTCCCTCCCACACACAAAGTATTACATGTAATGTCTTCAGCTTCCTGCATTCCCTCCCACACACAAAGTATTACATGTAATGTCTTCAGCTTCATGCATTCCCTCCCACACACAAAGTATTACATGCAATGTCTTCAGCTTCATGCATTCCCTCCCACACACAAAGTATTACATGCAATGTCTTCAGCTTCATGCATTCCCTCCCACACACAAAGTATTACATGCAATGTCTTCAGCTTCATGCATTCCCTCCCACACACAAAGTATTACATGTAATGTCTCCAGCTTCATGCATTCCCTCCCACACACAAAGAATTACATGCAATGTCTTCAGCTTCCTGCATTCCCTCCCACACACAAAGAATTACATGTAATGTCTTCAGCTTCCTGCATTCCCTCCCACACACAAAGTATTACATGTAATGTCTCCAGCTTCATGCATTCCCTCCCACACACAAAGTATTACATGTAATGTCTCCAGCTTCATGCATTCCCTCCCACACACAAAGTATTACATGTAATGTCTTCAGCTTCCTGCATTCCCTCCCACACACAAAGTATTACATGTAATGTCTTCAGCTTCATGCATTCCCTCCCACACACAAAGTATTACATGTAATGTCTCCAGCTTCATGCATTCCCTCCCACACACAAAGTATTACATGTAATGTCTTCAGCTTCATGCATTCCCTCCCACACACAAAGTATTACATGCAATGTCTTCAGCTTCATGCATTCCCTCCCACACACAAAGTATTACATGTAATGTCTCCAGCTTCATGCATTCCCTCCCACACACAAAGTATTACATGCAATGTCTTCAGCTTCATGCATTCCCTCCCACACACAAAGTATTACATGTAATGTCTCCAGCTTCCTGCATTCCCTCCCACACACAAAGAATTACATGTAATGTCTTCAGCTTCATGCATTCCCTCCCACACAAAAAAGTTTTACATGCAATGTCTTCAGCTTCATGCATTCCCTCCCACACACAAAGTATTACATGTAATGTCTCCAGCTTCATGCATTCCCTCCCACACACAAAGAATTACATGCAATGTCTTCAGCTTCCTGCATTCCCTCCCACACACAAAGAATTACATGTAATGTCTTCAGCTTCCTGCATTCCCTCCCACACACAAAGTATTACATGTAATGTCTCCAGCTTCATGCATTCCCTCCCACACACAAAGTATTACATGTAATGTCTCCAGCTTCCTGCATTCCCTCCCACACACAAAGTATTACATGTAATGTCTCCAGCTTCCTGCATTCCCTCCCACACACAAAGAATTACATGTAATGTCTTCAGCTTCATGCATTCCCTCCCACACACAAAGTATTACATGTAATGTCTCCAGCTTCATGCATTCCCTCCCACACACAAAGTATTACATGTAATGTCTCCAGCTTCCTGCATTCCCTCCCACACACAAAGTATTACATGTAATGTCTCCAGCTTTATGCATTCCCTCCCACACACAAAGAATTACATGTAATGTCTTCAGCTTCATGCATTCCCTCCCACACAAAAAAGTTTTACATGCAATGTCTTCAGCTTCATGCATTCCCTCCCACACACAAAGAATTACATGTAATGTCTCCAGCTTCATGCATTCCCTCCCACACACAAAGTATTACATGTAATGTCTCCAGCTTCATGCATTCCCTCCCACACAAAAAAGTTTTACATGTAATGTCTTCAGCTTCATGCATTCCCTCCCACACACAAAGTATTACATGTAATGTCTCCAGCTTCCTGCATTCCCTCCCACACACAAAGTATTACATGTAATGTCTCCAGCTTCATGCATTCCCTCCCACACAAAAAAGTTTTACATGTAATGTCTTCAGCTTCATGCATTCCCTCCCACACACAAAGTTTTACATGTAATGTCTTCAGCTTCATGCATTCCCTCCCACACACAAAGTATTACATGTAATGTCTCCAGCTTCATGCATTCCCTCCCACACACAAAGAATTACATGTAATGTCTCCAGCTTCCTGCATTCCCTCCCACACACAAAGTATTACATGTAATGTCTCCAGCTTCATGCATTCCCTCCCACACACAAAGTATTACATGTAATGTCTCCAGCTTCATGCATTCCCTCCCACACACAAAGTATTACATGTAATGTCTTCAGCTTCATGCATTCCCTCCCACACAAAAAAGTTTTACATGCAATGTCTTCAGCTTCATGCATTCCCTCCCACACACAAAGAATTACATGTAATGTCTTCAGCTTCATGCATTCCCTCCCACACAAAAAGTATTACATGCAATGTCTCCAGCTTCATGCATTCCCTCCCACACACAAAGTATTACATGTAATGTCTTCAGCTTCCTGCATTCCCTCCCACACACAAAGAATTACATGTAATGTCTTCAGCTTCCTGCATTCCCTCCCACACACAAAGAATTACATGCTTCTCATATACTCTATGTTGCTTTTTGGTCGACCCCATCCTTTTTTTTCAGTAACGCTCTCTCACATAGACCACAATTCGAAGTTTAGCACACTTTACTTTACACATGAGTTTTTTAAAAATTCAATCCTATATGTAGACTTAACATTGAGCCTTTATCTAGAGATGCACCATATACACACTTGAACTTATTTTCCCCGTTATTTATAGCTTGTGGAGACCAAATTGTTAAAGTTTGATTTCTTATTCTACATTTAGTATGTATTTAGATGTAGATCTAATTATTATTATTATTAGTATCGAATTCTACACAATTTACATTTTATTTTCTAGTAATTTTCTCCTCACACTAAAATGCGCGCGCTTCACTTCATAAATATATTAGGCCTATGTGTTCTCCCAAAAATATATTTAAATATAGATTTGGTTTTATTAGTTGACTTTTTAAAGTTTCCACAATGGCAAGTTAATCACTTAAGATTGATTGATTTCATTTTTTTGTTTCAATGTGTACACACAAACACATGCATTCAGGCAGTGATACAGGGAAAACGAAAATATGATTTTAAAAAAATAGACAGAGGTCTATTTAGTGCTATTGAACTTTTGTATTTAAGCTTTATGTATAGACTACAACCATTTAGTGGAAATACCCTAAATTCCACATGACATGTCTAAGAAAAATACTGAATGTCAAATGGTAAGACAAAATACCAGATACTGAAGTCCTTCGAAGAGCGGGTCTGCAAAGCACCCACATAATCCTGATGCAGTCCCAGCTGCGATGGGTATGACACGTATGCAGAATGGAAGACCGCCGCATCCCTAAACAACTCTTGTATGGCCAACTAAGTGAAGGAAAGCACTCGCAAGGTGGTCAAAGAAAGCGCTTCAGGGACACCCTCAAAGCTTCTCTGAAGGCGTTCAGCATAGACCCAGGCACCTGGGAGACAGAGGCACATGACAGAGCATCATGGCGTCGCGCTGTGAAAACTGGCGCACAGGTTGTTGAGGAAAAGTGAACAAAGCTGGCAGAAGAAAAAACGCCAGAGAATAAAAGCAAGGCCAATGACACTAGTTCCAGCTGGAATAACCTGCCCAGTGTGCAGCCGAACATTCCGAGCTCAAATAGGTCTAACCATCCACATGAGGAGGCATAAAACCCCAGAACAAAGCCCTCTGCCCCCCTGGATGACAAAGTGGTCGTCATCACGATGGACGAACTATACATAGACTACAACCATTTAGTGGAAATACCGATAATTAGGCTAAATACAATTGCTTAATAGCAAGCGTAAGATTTTTCGCCAATTTCTGGCTCCAACTGCAAATCTATCAAAACTGGTTTTTTTAGAGAGCACTGAAAAGGGGAAAGGAACCTGTGTACAAAATTTCATGTCAATCCGTTTCGCGGTTCCATAGATCTCGTCATGGTTAGAAAATGGGGGATATTTCGCAAATATATTATACATTCTTTTCAGGTTTCTTTCCTTGACATTGGCATCACTTGTGTACAGGAATGAGACGTCCAAGTTACACATGGCTGACATACATGACTAGAATCACTAGACGGACCTATGGATACGCGTAGGACTCTTGGAAGGAACACCTGTAATGTACAAGATATGTTGCAGTAATACACAATTCTCTTTCGAAGCATTCTGATACAGAGAGATAAAGAAACGTGTCTAGCCATGAGCAACACTTTTCAGCAGCCACTCTAAAACCAACATGGTGTCTAACTTTAAAGTACAGATGTATGGGTCAAACAGGGGGATTTAATCAACAAAGGTTCACATCTATTTTTCTCCTTTGGATATTTAGAGGCGTAATTGCAGAACCTATTGAACTATAACTGATTCAGTCAGGAGACGACTATGGCTCGTCTTATTGAAACAAGATGAATGCCCAGGCATTAGCTATGATGTCGCCCACGCTCTCTACGCAGCTGATTTATATACAAATTAGCGACAATTACCCGAAATGTCGCAAGCTCTCCAAAGTATAACACTGTGTGATGCACGCTGCCTAAAGTTCGCCGGCTCCTGATTTTTCTCAGGGTTGACTCCTAAAGCCTTTACCATGCTTGAGTTTTCCTTCCCCTAGGTGTGTAGCCAGCCAAAACTAAGGAGTCCCTCTTGCCCAAAGCTTACTGGTTTAAAAGCTAGTTATTCGCCTTTGTCCCCCTTCTCCTGTCAATGATAACAGTTCCGCTGGACACAATATTCGAGAAACACATAAAGACCAGGGGTCAGACTGTCAGAGGCTATTTGAGACGCCTGCCATTGGGAGCATTTTAAAGGTAGTGGAGTGCTTACCACTTCCGGCAATATCAACCTTACCGAACCAGACACACACACACACACACTTGTATATATATTTCTCTCTATAACTGTTAACTGACTTCCTGATTGACATTGGCTACTGCTTCAGATAGCATAAGAAAGACTTACCTCAACTAATGCCAAAGCCAGTTTCTCAGTCTAAAAAAAAACAAAAAAAAAAAAACAACAGAAAAATAAAAAAAATAGTTGGTTTCTTTGGTCGTGTTGAATGGCGTTCAATAAATCAGCCGACGGGAGAGATAGGACATGACCACGAATCTTAATTTACCTCACCATTAAAATAAGTTACCGAAATGTATCTCTAAAATCTGTCTAAAGGATTAAATTTAATTTACCTTTACTAATTGGAATATATTCAAATTTTGATTTGATTGTTGGTCACTAAAATATAAACACTTCAAAGTTAATTTTAAAAAGACCATGAGCCATGAGCTAATAACTTAATATACAGCTGAACAAATAATACATTGGACAGTGTACAATAACGTAAAGTACTAGTACCAGTTAAAAATATAAATATTAACACAGAGTGTAACAAGTGGATGTTCAAAGCACAAAATATTCTACAATAGACAGACTCTGTGTAGCACAGGTCAGCCTGGCCTAAAGAGAAGCTCCTTGCAAGATATAATATAGTAGTCAGTGAGATGAAACGTTACCATGGTAAGATCTAACTACTGGCCATGGCTTGATAATTGAGTTGTTGACACAGAGGCTTCCCATGAATTCAATTTACTATTTTGATGTATCTTGTCAATTTACAAGGTCCTTATTTTCCTAAATGCTCTGTATCTTGTCAATTTACCAGGACCATATATTCCCTGTATCTTTCCATTGATTATATCACCCGTGTTTTGTCAATTGAATATGTGTACATGTAGGCCTACCTCGTCTATTTAGTAACTGACCTGTATTTTGTCAAATTGGTATTTCCTCAAGAGATGAATATTTTCTTTCAGAACTCCTGGATTTATTCCATACAAGACGTCTGGGTCCCAACCAATGGCCAGCTGGCCAACAAAGCGAATAGTCGATGTACCAATATCCTTGGCTCTGTTAAAACTTGCGCTGACGGAGATGACCTTTTCTAGCAGTAGTCGACCCTTATGATAAAGTAGAAATAAAATGTAAACCTAGCAAGCTCATGTACTCACTACTCAGTAGTCGACCCTTATGATAAAGTAGAAATAAAATGTAAACCTAGCAAGCTCATGTACTCACTACTCAGTAGGAGAGAGGCGGGGGCTGAGCGGTAAAGCGTTTGGCTTCCGAACTGGGGGTCCCGGGTTCAAATCCTGATAAAGACTGGGATTTTTAACTTCGGAATCTTTGGGACCTCTGAGTCCACCCAGCTCTAATGTGTACCTGACTTTAGTTGGGAAAAAGTAAACGCGGTTGGTTGTTGTGCTGGCCTCATGACAACCTGCTCGTTAACCGTGGGCCACTGAAACAGATGACCTTTATATCACCTGCTCCATAGATCGCAAGTTCTGAAACGGGAACTTTAGGTTTTTCTTTACTAATCCACCTCAGTGTCTCACGCACATGTAAGCACAGTAAGTTAATGTACTCACCTCAGTGTCTCACGCACATGTAAGCACAGTAAGTTAATGTACTCACCTCAGTGTCTCACGCACATGTAAGCACAGTAAGTTAATGTACTCACCTCAGTGTCTCACGCACATGTAAACACAGTAAGTTAATGTACTTACCAAAGTGTCTCACACACATGTAAACACAGTAAGTTAAAGTACTCACCAAAGAGTCTCACACACATGTAAACACAGTAAGTTAATGTACTTACCAAAGTGTCTCACGCACATGTAAACACAGTAAGTTAATGTACTCACCAAAGTGTCTCACGCACATGTAAACACAGTAAGTTAATGTACTTACCAAAGTGTCTCACACACATGTAAGCACAGTAAGTTAATGTACTCACCAAAGTGTCTCACACACATGTAAACACAGTAATGTACTTACCAAAGTGTCTCACACACATGTAAACACAGTAAGTTAATGTACTTACCAAAGTGTCTCACACACATGTAAACACAGTAAGTTAATGTACTCACCAAAGTGTCTCACGCACATGTAAACACAGTAAGTTAATGTACTCACCTCAGTGTCTCACACACATGTAAACACAGTAAGTTAATGTACTCACTAAAGTGTTCATCATAATGACTTCATTCGTGTAGAATAACCCATTCATCACAATTCTGTCTGGTATCAAAATGATTAAAAATGGATCGAGCTGATAGTAGGGGCGAATACTGGAAGGAAAAAAAAACCACCAAAAAGATCATCAAAAACAAAAGCTGAGTTGAATGACTTTATAGCATATGGATCATAAGACATTTCCTTCTGATTTTCTTTGATTTTATTCCTTTGTTCTATAGTCACTGTACTTTTGACTACGTATTATTTTTCTAGTCACTATACTTATGATGAAGTATTACACAACTATTCTGTAGTCACTGTACTTTGGATGAAGTATTACACAACTATTCTGTAGTCAGTGTACTTTGGATGAAGTATTACACAACTATTCTGTAGTCACTGTACTTTGGATGAAGTATTACACAACTATTCTGTAGTCACTGTACTTTAGATGAAGTATTACACAACTATTCTCTAGTCACTGTACTTTGAATGAAGTATTACACAACTATTCTGTAGTCACTGTACTTTGGATGAAGTATTACATAACTATTCTCTAGTCACTGTACTTTGGATGAAGTATTACACAACTATTCTCTAGTCACTGTACTTTGGATGAGGTATTACACAACTATTCTGTAGTCACTGTACTTTGGATGAAGTATTACACAACTATTCTCTAGTCACTGTACTTTGGATGAAGTATTACACAACTATTCTCTAGTCACTGTACTTTGGATGAAGTATTACACAACTATTCTCTAGTCACTATACTTATGATGAAGTATTACACAACTATTCTCTAGTCACTGTACTTTGGATGAAGTATTACACAACTATTCTCTAGTCACTGTACTTTGGATGAAGTATTACACAACTATTCTGTAGTCACTGTACTTTGGATGATGTATTACACAACTATTCTCTAGTCACTGTACTTTGGATGAAGTATTACACAACTATTCTCTAGTCACTATACTTATGATGAAGTATTACACAACTATTCTCTAGTCACTATACTTATGATGAAGCATTACACAACTATTCTCTAGTCACTGTACTTTGGATGAAGTATTACACAACTATTCTCTAGTCACTGTACTTATGATGAAGTATTACACAACTATTCTCTAGTCACTGTACTTTGGATGAAGTATTACACAACTATTCTCTAGTCACTGTACTTATGATGAAGTATTACACAACTATTCTCTAGTCACTGTACTTTGGATGAAGTATTACACAACTTTTCTCTAGTCACTGTACTTTGGATGAAGTATTACACAACTATTCTCTAGTCACTGTACTTTGGATGAAGTATTACACAACTATTCTCTAGTCACTGTACTTTGGATGAAGTATTACACAACTATTCTGTAGTCACTGTACTTTGGATGAAGTATTACACAACTATTCTCTAGTCACTGTACTTTGGATGAAGTATTACACAACTATTCTCTAGTCACTATACTTATGATGAAGTATTACACAACTATTCTGTAGTCAGTGTACTTTGGATGAAGTATTACACAACTATTCTGTAGTCACTGTACTTTGGATGAAGTATTACACAACTATTCTCTAGTCACTGTACTTTGAATGAAGTATTACACAACTATTCTGTAGTCACTGTACTTTGGATGAAGTATTACATAACTATTCTCTAGTCACTGTACTTTGGATGAAGTATTACACAACTATTCTCTAGTCACTGTACTTTGGATGAGGTATTACACAACTATTCTGTAGTCACTGTACTTTGGATGAAGTATTACAGAACTATTCTCTAGTCACTGTACTTTGGATGAAGTATTACACAACTATTCTCTAGTCACTGTACTTTGGATGAAGTATTACACAACTATTCTCTAGTCACTATACTTATGATGAAGTATTACACAACTATTCTCTAGTCACTGTACTTTGGATGAAGTATTACACAACTATTCTCTAGTCACTATACTTATGATGAAGTATTACACAACTATTCTCTAGTCACTATACTTATGATGAAGCATTACACAACTATTCTCTAGTCACTGTACTTTGGATGAAGTATTACACAACTATTCTCTAGTCACTGTACTTATGATGAAGTATTACACAACTATTCTCTAGTCACTGTACTTTGGATGAAGTATTACACAACTATTCTCTAGTCACTATACTTATGATGAAGTATTACACAACTATTCTCTAGTCACTGTACTTTGGATGAAGTATTACACAACTATTCTCTAGTCACTATACTTATGATGAAGTATTACACAACTATTCTCTAGTCACTATACTTATGATGAAGCATTACACAACTATTCTCTAGTCACTGTACTTTGGATGAAGTATTACACAACTATTCTCTAGTCACTGTACTTATGATGAAGTATTACACAACTATTCTCTAGTCACTGTACTTTGGATGAAGTATTACACAACTATTCTCTAGTCACTGTACTTATGATGAAGTATTACACAACTATTCTCTAGTCACTGTACTTTGGATGAAGTATTACACAACTATTCTCTAGTCACTGTACTTTGGATGAAGTATTACACAACTATTCTCTAGTCACTATACTTATGATGAAGTATTACACAACTATACTGTAGTCACTGTACTTTGGATGAAGTATTACACAACTATTCTCTAGTCACTGTACTTTGGATGAAGTATTACACAACTATTCTCTAGTCACTGTACTTTGGATGAAGTATTACACAACTATTCTGTAGTCATTGTACTTTGGATGAAGTATTACACAACTATTCTCTAGTCACTGTACTTTGGATGAAGTATTACACAACTATTCTTTAGTCACTGTACTTATGATGAAGTATTACACAACTATTCTGTAGTCACTGTACTTTGGATGAAGTATTACACAACTATTCTGTAGTCACTGTACTTTAGATGAAGTATTACACAACTATTCTCTAGTCACTGTACTTTGGATGAAGTATTACACAACTATTCTGTAGTCACTGTACTTTGGATGAAGTATTACACAACTATTCTCTAGTCACTGTACTTTGGATGAAGTATTACACAACTATTCTGTAGTCACTGTACTTTGGATGAAGTATTACACAACTATTCTCTAGTCACTGTACTTTGGATGAAGTATTACACAACTATTCTCTAGTTACTGTACTTTGGATGAAGTATTACACAACTATTCTCTAGTCACTGTACTTTGGATGAAGTATTACACAACTATTCTCTAGTCACTGTACTTTGGATGAAGTATTACACAACTATTCTGTAGTCACTGTACTTTGGATGAAGTATTACACAACTATTCTCTAGTCACTGTACTTTGGATGAAGTATTACACAACTATTCTGTAGTCACTGTACTTATGATTAAGTTTTACACAACTATTCTCTATTCACTGTACTTTGGATGAAGTATTACACAACTATTCTCTTGTCACTATACTTATGATTAAGTATTACACAACTATTCTCTAGTCACTGTACTTGGATGAAGTATTACACAACTATTTCATATTAAGTATTATTCAATTATTCCTTAGTCAGAGTGTGTCACAGTCTCAGTTGACACATTGCCTGATTTAATGTCCACGTCATGTTAAGAGGTTAAAAGACACGTGGAATTCCTGATGTAGAAAACAGGAAGTATAATGAATAAAGTTGACTTTGAGTTCAGTCAAGTCAGTCAAGTGTTATCCTCTGGACGAGGCAGTCAAATATGATTTTTAGTAGTAGCGTTTTAGTCGAGTTGTACCTCTTGAGTTAAGAAGTATCTTTTGGGCAGTTGATGCCAGTGGTCTTTTTGAGACATGTATTTCTAGTAGTTAATCTGTATTATTCTGTACAGTGTTACCTGCTGAGATGCGGACGTGATTTGTAATCTACTCTGGAGAGTTTAACGTATTGGATATATTTGATACCGCTGTTATGCGGATAGGATCGTTCTTGACTTGTGTAACTAACAAGGAGTGCAGTATTATTATTATTGTTGTCAAATAAACTTTATATTTTTCTGCTGAAACGGACTACTCCTTCTCTTCTAATTGACGACGCCAGCGTTGATTTAACTCCTATTAAACTAAATTGATTTTTGAATTAATAAACTTTAATTTGTGTTGTGTACAAAGAGCATGTATTCTCCTATAATTCAATACCAAATAGAACATTTTCTGAGGACAAACAAAAAAAGTTACTAAAGTTTTATCATAACAGGAGAGTGAAATACAAATGAACAAAACGAATAATACTATTGGGACGAGAAAAATAATTACGGAGAGAAAGAGTTAAGTCAATTTTGGTATCTATGTTTGTCACGTGTCGAGAGTACTGCAGGAAGCACGAACCCAGCATTCCACGCATTGGCGACACAGTAATAGTGACCAGTCCCTCTATAGGCACACTCTATCAACACCACGTCTCTCAACGTGCATTTACAGAGTGTTTCAGCTGAAAGACTTGGTCCCCTACCGTTCCATTTGTTTCACGTCGTTGATACCAATCCTCTTCCAATAATCAGCCATGATCTTTATGATAGCCAGATTCACTTCCGATTGAATTAAGTCCGTGGATGGGTCTTTGGGTAATAGATCATCAAAGTAGTCAACGATCTGACCCGGGTGCTCCACGGCATTCATAGTTCGTGTGCCAATGACTTCTGTCATGTTCTTCTTGAAGAAAATGTCTGCTTCGTAAAACTTTTGGAAAAAGAATAAGAATCATTAACTTTAAAATGTGTTTAACCCCAATGTGACATTTTGGCATTAATGAGTATAATTACAGTCAGGATTAATGTAAAGATTAATTTTATATTAATTTTTAACGACGTCAACTCGCCAAAAGACATTTCATTTTTTTTTACATAGTTTATATCAACTTACTCTGTCTGTCTGTCTGTCGGTGTGTCTGGTAAAAACATTGTACACATTATTTCTCCCACACCCATCCTCGGATCAAGTTGAAACTTTAAACAATTAGGCTATTTATTGTAGGCTACCTAATAAAACATGAATCAATTATAATATTAACAAATTAGGCCAAATTATTGGTACTTAAATATTTCGTTTGATATCGAATAAGGGAAATAACGTCTAGATTATTGAGAGATATAGTTGTACGCGCGGAGTTCTTTTCCTTATGTAAGCTTTATTGTTTTTTTAAAGGATTTTTAAAATATATTTTCGCTTGTTTTTCAATACATTCTAAAAGTCCTCTCGGACCCCACTACAGCGCTCCCCAAGGTACCCTTTTAGCTAGCTACAAAAGAACTAAATTCTTCTCGTTTAGTTGAAAGGTTTGAGAAACACCGGGGTCTATTTGTTAGAGTGGAGTAGTTATTGTTGTTAGAGACCTGAGAGTTTTAGAACCTCTAGTACGATGCAGTCTTCTTATTCGTTCTTCAGCTTATGATTGGTTAGCTCAGTTTACTGTGAATTATCTCATTAAATTTGTGTGATCTCTTCAATTCCTTGTTGCTTCAAGTCTTGTTTGTCCATAAACTTGTAAAGCCTATGTCAGGCGCTCACAACAGTGTGTATACATCGACAAACCACAGCAGACAACCACATGACCAGCATACACAGACTTACTGACTGGGTATTCAGTATGTAGAAAGTTTCCGAATCAAAGCAAAGTAAAGCTATAGGATTGTCTCTAAACTTGAAATAATCCCAGCTAGAGAGATCTTCGTCTTTGAACAGGTTCCGCACGTAATAGCAGAACACGTGCAGTCCATGAGCAATGGCAACTTTAGCCAGTTCATTGCCACTGAAACAAAACATAACCAACTCAATCAACTCTTTAGAAGAAACACAATCTAGCTTTTTAACCCAAGGCTTTATATGTGGACAACATTAAATCCACAGAGAGATTTGAGGGAAAAAAAAAGGGGGGGGGGAGAGATACTACTTAAAATGGTTGGAAACGCTGCGCGAGTAGCCAGTGAACAGTTTATACAAAATGTGCACAGGAGAAGAAACAAACTTTGAAAACTGCTAATTCTGTCGTTGGGTACACTTGACTTTTACAAAGATTACAAGGATCCATACCACACTGACCTATCTATACTCAAGTTTTCATTCTTTGGGTGTAAAGAGTCCTCCTGCCCTGACGCCATCTAATGGGCCTACTAATTAGGAGCTTAGGAAATAAACAGTCACTTGTTCTTGAGCTTAGGAAATAAACAGTCACTTGTTCTTGAGCTTAGGAAATAAACAGTCACTTGTTCTTGAGCTTAGGAAATAAACAGTCACTTGTTCTTGAGCTTAGGAAATAAACAGTCACTTGTTCTTGAGCTTAGGAAATAAACAGTCACTTGTTCTTGAGCTTAGGAAATAAACAGTCACTTGTTCTTGAGCTTAGGAAATAAACAGTCACTTGTTCTTGAGCTAAGGGCGTATTAATGGTACACTATGTCCCTAATACCTGTCTATCTTCTCCTTCACCTGTTCAACAAAAATATACTTAAATATAGTCACCATAAAAAAAAAATGACGGGAGAATTTTAAGAGGGAGGCAATTATTTCTTTAAACTGGCAAGAATCAATTAAAAAAAAAAAAAAAAAAAAAAACAATTAGTTAATTAACTATTGGTAATTAATTATTTTGTTTGGTATCTCGAACATGGGATAAATTGTACTTGACTGATGTGGAGGTACAAGTTTGTAGGATGACGCTTTAAAGATTGAAGCTAACAATAGATAATTAAAAACCTATTTTTATATGTGATTCGCTGGCAGAGGGGTTAGTGTATTGGCTAGAAGAGGCTTTAGAATTCAGGTCATTCACCTTTTTTATATAAATGTATTTACACAGCAATCACTAAGATACCCCCTTCTTAATGCCTTTTCCAACTGGTCCAGAAAAGTGACAGGATCATAGCGTATTGAGAAAGCTAAAAGCGTGAAATTGCGCTAAATAAACAATTAAAACAAATGGTAAAAATATTTGTAATCTCTCAGATTTATTGTTGTTAGTTTAGATCTATTACAAATTTAAATACATGACTGATCCCAGCTAATTGACATAACTAGACTTAATATAAGCTTTGTGTTTTTAAAAAAGTATTTTTTAAAAATGTTTTTCTTGTTTAAATTCTCTTTTCCTCTGAGCTTTTTTCTTAAAAGTTTTCTTATAGGCCTAGGCCTGTATCGAAGATCTTATTGGCCTGTATCGAAGATCCATTGTATTATGATTAGAGACGCGTTCACTTACCATTCTTTCAAAACTTTTGGGTTAACTTTGTCGAAAAAATTAGAGCTAATGGCATTATAATCGTTGACCAAGGCGTTGATCACATCATTTTTCTGTATGGAAGCTTTAGACGCTTGAAGATTCTCTAGATTGAATATTTCTGACTCTAGTTTCTCCCAAGTCTACAAAATAAAATAAGTAAAGGAATAATCTATCAGGACATAAGTTGTCATTAACCATACGACCATACAGGTCCATTTCAGACATGGCTTTATAGCGCTATGGCCGACAGGTTTATTGGGCCAAAAGCCTAGTAATAAGAAGAATGTGATGGCATTGTTAACTCTCTTGCAAAGCACAGTACTAGGCGAAAGACAGTGTGGAATAACGTGTACAGACTTTTTATCAGAGTTAATATAAACTTTGTAAAAAGTCAAGTAGTTCCAAGATGGCTTTTCATGAAGAGTATTAATGTGGGGAACGTAGTAAGTATACTATGTTAGGGTTAGATGGGAAATAAGAGAGTTCTAAGCCAAAAAAGAGTTTGTTAATGTATGGTTTGTACAATCTGGGTTAATTCATAAGAAATAATCAGGGGTAACTCAGCAAGAAAGAAATCTGGGATTTCATAAAAAAAAATCTGTGGTAATTCAGCAATAAAAAAATCAGGGTTAATTCAACAAGAACATATTTAATACAATATTCACTCCGTATGAGACCATATAGTCATCATTTTGTAAGAGCCATAGGCCAATAGATAGCCTACGTGCGAGTTGAGATAGAAACATCTTCCATATGCAGCAGTTTTGGCGATACCGTTTTGGCGTGGTGCACAGACCTACAAAATCTACACATATTTATTTCAGCGTCCTTGCACTTTTATCTCGATTGGATTTGTCGCTGATCACAATTCAAGTAGATCAAGATTGGATTTGTCACTGATCACAATGCAAGTAGATCAAGATTGGATTTGTCACTGATCACAATGCAAGTAGATCAAGATTGGATTTGTCACTGATCACAATGCAAGTAGATCAAGATTGGATTTGTCACTGATCACAATGCAAGTAGATCAAGATTGGATTTGTCACTGATCACAATGCAAGTAGGTCAAGATCTAAATATTTGTCGAAACAGAAACTACTCTATCACCTTGAAAGAATGTCAGAGGAGCAAAAATTGTATACAGGCAGAACCCAAAAGGCAGGCGACCCAAAGGCAGACCCCGAAAGCGATGGATTGATGATGTGGAGGCAGATCTGCAACAGCTTGGGGTTAGGGCGTTGAGACGAAGGCTCAGGAGAGATCTGAATGGAGGGATGTGTTGAAGCAGGCCAGAGCCCTCCAAGGGTTGTAGCGCCACTGGGATGGATGAATGGAAACTGCTCTTAAAAAAACTACGTAACAAATAAATAAATAAATAACAACTACTTTCTTATTAATGTAAGCCAGTTACACAGAGACCTACTACAGACTACAAACAAGGGGTTATAATAAATGAAATATGATCATAGAATTCCTAAATTAAATAAAATATTTTAAAATAAAACAAAGCATTAGGATTACTTTAAAGACATTTGTACATATCAAACAAGAGCAAAAGACTAAATTTAACCTTGGTTAGGCGAATATTAGAATAGGTTATGCGTCCTTTGTTTGGGACCCCATTAGTGAAATCATTAAATTTAGAGACACTTCAGGACCGACGAATAAAAAGTAAAGTAGAAATAATACATAAACACTGAACCATAATACAAAACTTAATAAAATATTCAGAAAAACACAAAGATAAAGGTGCATTTCTTATTCAATATGCTGAGATAAATTTGTGCAAATGCTCCTTCTTCACTATAGCCATTTCAGCATGGAAAAGGTAGCCTGAATCAGCCAGTAAAAAACGAGTTAAGTCTCTACAAATAGTCTACACAATACATCAATGACTAGGTTGGCACAGGACTTTAACTGGATACGCGTGGGACGTAATTATCTTCTCCTGTGAAGTAACGTCTGTAATTAATAAGATTAGATTTATTACCAAACAAAGTATATATGTTGTATTAAAATTTAAAGCAAGACCAGCTCTATGCATTAATGAAATTAAATAAACCTATAACAGATCATGAGTCTGGATCTTCATCTACATTTACTATTTAAATCTAGATCTGGTCTAGACAGACTGAGACTCAGATTACGGAAAGTCTAACAGTCTATAATCTACAATCGATCTAATTTAGATCTGACAGATTCTACTTTAAATGTTGGGTTTATTAATTTACCAATGATCTCGCAATACAGACTGCAGGCTGCAAAGAAAACAAAAGTAAGCCGATATGTAAAGAAATAGAACCAAGTATCAAGAGAATGTGAGACATGTTTAGTGTGAGTGGAACAGGAAATGGGCCTAATGTCAACAATGACATCAGTAGTAGAGTGACACGAGTTCATTGATTCGTGTAGAGTTTATGTCTAAAAATAGTTTGTCCGCGCACATAAGCTGAAACAACGCAATTTTCAAGTAGATAGGCCTAGATCTATAATATGTTAGGTTATGTCTGCTCTAGATGTGGCAAAGTATGTAGGTCGCAGCTCGGACTGCGTAGCCACGGGAAATACTGCATTCCTCATTAATCTTCGCACTCAAGACAAGCTCTATTATTATCTTAAGGTCAAAACAAAACAATTTTTGTATTATACTGACAATATTTCAAAATTAGATTCATAAACTGAAACTCATAGCATGTCAATGCGCTCTACTTTTGAAGATAGTATTGCAAAAAACAACAACAACTCGAATTCATAAATAGCTGGCTATATGTTTACTTACTTATACTTAGGTCCTCCCGCACCGTTCGGCGCATTGGGCGGCAAGCTGTCTCCATAAAGATCTGTCATTGGCAATGTCTGAAGCCTCCTCCCACCTGGTGTCCACTGTTCTGAGGTCCTCCATGAAGGTGTGTCGCCAAGTTATACGAGGACGTCCCTGGTTGCGCTTTCCTCGTTTTGGTTTCCTTGTTATCGCAACTCTTGGTGTGCGTAATTCATTTTGTCGTAGAACATGTCCCGCAAACCTCATGCGACGCTCAGTCACAACCTCACTAAGTGTTCGACTCCCAGTTCGGCATAGGATTTCCTTGTTTGAGACTCGATCTGTGTAACTGACTCCCAAAATCGGTCTCAGCCATTTTTGTTGCGCCACATTTAGTCTTTTCTCAATTTTGACTGATGACTTCCATCTATATGTTTATTGAAGTATAAAGTCAAAGTCAACCTAACGAGAGCGCTAGAGCAGGGGTGGGCAACCTTTTTGTTTCAAGGGCCGCATTTTAAAAAATTGGGGATGGTGGGCCGCACATACACACACATGTAGGCTATATCTTAGAAAGATACGCTCGCTAACTGTGTAGAATGTCTTTTAATTCATATTTACACTGTATTATATTCGCATTTCTTTCTTTTTTTTTTTTTCTCACACTCCACGTTGAAAACGTTTTACGACTTTTTAGAAAATTGCTTTTGTCTTTTTATATCACAGTATCCGTACAAATAGACAGTTGTACTTGATGGGCAGTAGTTTACTTTTTATATCACAGTATCCGCACAAATAGACAGTTGTACTTGATGGGCAGTAGTTTACTTTTTACACTCGTGCATATCGTTTTGGAACTGTGAAACTAGCTTACTAGTTGTTACCCTTGTGACTGCTGTCAAATTACAGTCAGTCAACATTGACCACTGATTACACTTGTTTTTGTTTCTGCTCACTGAATGAGACAATATATGTTTTGGAAGTTAAATGTCGGGACCAGCGAAACCTGCCCTTGTTGAGCATCACCAGAGAATGCTGACCATGTCCTTCAAGAGACCCGAACAAGACTCTGGCCCCGAAACCCTCCAAAGACTATTCTGAGAACTGCCTGATCTGGAAACCATTGCGCGGTTCATCTCAGATATAGGATTACTGATCTGGACCCTCCGACATGTAAAATGAGAACGAAGAAGAAGAACGGATGTATGTGTACCCAAATAGTGTGAACAGCAGCAAAGTTTTTTAAAGTGTGGAAATACAGCTTCTGGCACTCATAAAACTCCCGTGGAAGTACTGACTGAAGCTTCTCTTTGCTTGGAGTTAGGTCCTCTGGAGCTGAATCTGCTTCTGCGTTAAATGGTGGGCTGATGGTATTGAAAACTAGTTTTTGACGTCTTAAAATTTGCTTTTATAAATGGCACAAATAAGGACTCTTAATAAGTGTTGTACTTTTAATTATTTCACTACAAATAGTTTCACCTTTCAGCAAAGGAAAATGACAAAAACTATTTTCTTTTGCTTGCTTGTAGAAATGGGAAAGCCTTGTTTGAAAAGATTTAACATGCATTTATATTTCATATGCATACAGCCAATAGCAAAAAAAAAAAAAATACACATGAAGTTACAAAATGCATGAAATCTGTTTTCCACTCTTCATTAGAGATACTGGTAACAAATTCACAGTCAATGTCCTCCAAGTAAGATAACAATGTCTTCCTTGAGATTTTATGTTCTTCTAATTTTTTTTGCCCATGCTAATCCAGCGGATACATTGGAATACTTTGTTCATAACTAGGAACTACCTGCGGTTAACACCTCCTGCTCTCTTCTGTTTGGTTATTTTCTAAATGTAGATACTCTATCATTGACATTTTGTGCAGCTTTGTGCAAACTTTCTTGTTTAGAGTTTACGGTTGGGATTTTTTTATATAAAAAAAAATAAAGAAAAGAAAAGAAACACTCAGAGATTGTGTCCTGGATTAAGTGTATTGATGTATAGGACAGTATAGCCAATAAGCATAATCTTCGTTTACTTGAAACTTTTAAAAACGAGACAGTTTCAATAATTTATTTAGATATTATTTTTAATATTAACATTTATATATATATATATACTGAGTGCACACCTGATTTCTGTAGGTGTCGGCGGGCCGCATTAATTACTCCGGCGGGCCGCATGTGACACGCGTGCCGTAATTTGCCCACCCCTGCGCTAGAGTTCTAAACCGCACTCCAGCTGAGACCCCACGGGTCCACAAAAGAGATTGGACCATTGGAGTCTAGTCAATGAAACAAGTGCAACATAGTGAATCTAGTTGTAGAGTCCAGTGGCGTAGCAAGGTAGCCGTAGGCCCGGGTTCAATAGCATCTTGGTGGCCCCCCCCCCCTCCAGCCAATAAGACAAATTTAGTGTGTGTGACAAAAAGTGAGTAATCCAAATGTAAAGACATTCCAATGCAAAGATAGTACCTTTTTTTTTTAAATAAGTAATTATGTCATGACGTTTGATTCAGTTAGGACTGCATATAAGTAATAGTGTCTTAAAAGTCAATGTTTTTACAACTTCTTAACAGAGTTAAACGACTTTAAAGTGTTTCAAATCAACAAACAAATGTTCTTCCTAAGTTCTTATGTGGGCCCCAACTGGCCTCTTGGGCCCTAGCGTAATGAACTCCTTCACGCCATGGTTGCTACGCCACAGCTGTGGGCCCCTATTGGTCGTGGGCCCGGGTTCATTGAACCCCTTCGCGCCATGGTTGCTACGCCACAGCTGTGGGCCCCTATTGGTCGTGGGCCCGGGTTCATTGAACCCTTCGCGCCATGGATGCTACGCCATTGGTCAAGTCAATGAAACAAGTGTAACATAGTGAATATAGTTGTATTCAAGCCAATGAAACAAGTTCAACATAGTGAGTTTAGTTGTAGTCTATTCAATGAAACAAGTGCAACATAGTGAATTAAGTTGTTGTCAAGTCAATGAAACAAATTTAACATGGAATGAGATATTGTCATCATTGGAACATAGCAGCAGAAATGTCTGTTACATTGAGAGTTCACATCTATAAAATTACATAATAATTGAAAGTTGTTTAGTAAAACACAAGACAAATCTCTCCAGAACATTTGTTTATTCTGTAATCCCACATCAAGGCAAACATGTTGTAGAAGTGAAAACAAAACCCACTCATTAATGACATGATTCCATGGTACAATGACTTACACTGCTAATTACTTCTTCATTTTACTGAACTATATATTTTTTTTTTTTACTGATGATACTTTTGGTAAAGCTTTTCTTAGCATTTAGCTATAATGTCATTTGCTTTGATAAATATTTGTACAAATAAATTATAAATATCCACATTATAAAAAAATTCGTAAAGATAACAATAATACAATGAATGGCCTTTTATTTTTTCCAAAATAAAGGAGAATGAGCTGTAATATATGTGGAGAAAAAAAGATAGGATGGCTAATTATCATCATAAGATGCTCAAATACTTTCTTTTAAAAACCCTGCATAGAAACTCTGAAGTTGTACTAAAGTGTGCATTCTGCCAGATAAGTCAAGAGCAAGTGACTTCCCCTACCTGTCCAACCAGGACCCGACTAACAAACATGAGAGCTGATTTCCTCTTCCTGCCTGCAGTGTTGACACCATGGGTTGTTTTTTGACTTGAAATGTTAAAATAGAAAGCAATGATCCAAACTACACTGTGCTATCAGAGCTTTATCCAGGCCTAGATAATGCCCTACACTGTGCTATCAGAGCTCTATCCAGGCCTAGATAATGCCCTACAATGTGCTATCAGAGCTCTATCCAGGCCTAGATAATGCCCTACAATGTGCTATCAGAGCTTTATCAGGCCTAGATAATGCCCTACAATGTGCTATCAGAGCTCTATCCAGGCCTAGATAATGCCCTACAATGTGCTATCAGAGCTTTATCAGGCCTAGATAATGCCCTACAATGTGCTATCAGAGCTCTATCCAGGCCTAGATAATGCCCTACAATGTGCTATCAGAGCTCTATCCAGGCCTAGATAATGCCCTACAATGTGCTATCAGAGCTTTATCAGGCCTAGATAATGCCCTACACTGTGCTATCAGAGCTCTATCCAGGCCTAGATAATGCCCTACAATGTGCTATCAGAGCTCTATCCAGGCCTAGATAATGCCCTACAATGTGCTATCAGAGCTTTATCAGGCCTAGATAATGCCCTACAATGTGCTATCAGAGCTCTATCCAGGCCTAGATAATGCCCTACAATGTGCTATCAGAGCTTTATCAGGCCTAGATAATGCCCTACAATGTGCTATCAGAGCTTTATCAGGCCTAGATAATGCCCTACAATGTGCTATCAGAGCTTTATCAGGCCTAGATAATGCCCAAGTGTGCACCCAAACAGCAGATGTTGTTTTTGGGATTCCTCTCAGAACTTAGAAACAATTTCCTTCTTCAAGCTTTTGTAGGGTTACTCATGTATGATACTGGATAATAGATGATATACTTATAAAAAAAAATACCAAGAAGAAAAAAAAATATATCTCAAGAAAATACTTTCAGTTTCTATCTACCAGCCAGCGGAGACAAAAAGTTGTTTTATTGTGCAGTTGGAATGAATACATTTATTGCAAGACTTTGAAATGATGTAAAAGATATAAGAATGGCTTTATTTTAATGTTTAAATCTGTAGAGCTGCTATATAAATGTGATAGTTTAAAAAAATATCGAAGTTGAGGTAGTCAAGAACCAGTGGTTTTTAGTTGGAAACAATTTTACTACCCAGACAACAGTGACATACAGAGATTCTAAAGAGAAACAGTTTAGTGCTGCATGGCTATAAAGTTTAACTGAAATAAGATCTTAGTGCTGTATGGCTATAAAGTTAAACTGAAATCAGATCTTAGTGCTGTATGGCTATAAAGTTAAACTGAAATCAGATCTTAGTGCTGCATGGCTGTAAAGTTAAACTGAAATCAGATATTGTCTTCAAAATAAAAAAGGCGCTGTTTATTCAAACAAATTGAACCTAATTGCCATTGAAAGTACAGACAAAATCTCACCGGTGTGTATGTAACATTTCAACATTGATAGTGTATTTAAAAACTTGTCACAAATATTTCACTACACATTATTTTAGTGTACCCTCATTTCCAGCTCTCAATGTTTCATATACAATTGAATACAAATAGGGCAAACATTAGGGTATAACAAAGAAACATTTTTTTTTTAAACCACTAAATTCCAAAAAAAAATTCCAAGTTATGCAAAGGCTGTTATTATACCATCTCTTGTTATTGAACTAGTGGACAAAATATTATACTATTACATTTTTTATTGAACTAGTGGACAAAATATTATACTATTACATTTTTTTTTACAGAAGAGATGCTCTTACTGTATGTATTTTTCACTGAATGTCAAAACATTTAGCATGATATAAGAAATATTGTTTGATTTAAACATGCCATAATGTGCAATTAAGTGAAAGCTGGCTGAATTTCCTTCATCAGAAAGAAAAATGAATGCTGATTGTACAACAGAATATTATGGAACTCAGTAAAAATACTGATTAAATTGAAGGTTTGAATCATTCAATGCTTTGGACTAAAAAAAAACATTCTTGAGTACAATCTAGTTGATTTAAGTAACAAAATGTTTGTTGACTATAGCATGAAATGACAAAACAAAAGTTGATTGTGTTGACTAAGTTGAACTATTCAATGGTAACTAGTTAGGAGATAAAGTCTCATCTGGTGGTTGAAGTATATATAAAGAACATCTATAAAGAAATAATTTAGAATATATTGTGCTATGGAAGATATGGATGCAGCATTTAACACTTGACCTGAAAAAAAAAAAGAAAAAAAAAGTTAATTGACCAACTCAGATTCACTGGTTCCCAGCTATGGGTTAACACTCCTAAACATTGACTACTGGTGTAAGTTAGTGTGTATACAAGCTAAGAGATGGCTGGAACACAAGTGTAGTTTCAAGTCAGGCAGACAGGTGCTCTCAAAAGAAAAAAGTCTGAAAAGCTAAGAGATGGCCGGAACACAAAGTGTAGTTTCAAGTCAGGCAGACAGGTGCTCTCAAAAGAAAAAAGTCTGACAAGATGACACAAGGCAGTAAGACTGAAGGAAAGACATTTTTTCAGTTTTGCAATTAGTAAATATTTCATTTTCAAAATTATGAACCATGTTTGATCTATGCCACAGTCAGAAAATTTTTAGATGTTAAAAAGCATTTATAAAAACCAATAAAATAAACCAAAAGGTTTAGCTGTATATGTTTATTTTCTACCATAGTGGACACTTATGATTATACACTAATTAGGCGAGTAAGTAATTAGGCGAGTAAGTCCTGAAATTAGGACAGCTTCAAATCCAAGTAATATAAAGCAGTATTTCAATAAGACAGAAAGCCTGAAGACTATGATTCTAAGCAGTTCTGTGAAAACATTATCAGTTAAGGAGACTTCAAAGAGTTAACTGACAAAAAAAGTCTCCTCATGCATATTTAACCTCTGACACAGGTTAAGGCTACTAACTCACCCTACATGCCCCACATCTAAAAGAATGTGATGCCCTCAACAATACTTACAGCTATTCTAAGAGCCTGGTCCAGATCTTTCATTAGATCCTCAACATCTTCAAGACCAACTGACAAGCGAATAAGAGAGTCTGTTATACCTAACACTGCTCTTTGGTCCTCAGGAACTGAAGCATGAGTCTGCAATGACCTAAAGAAATACAAGTTGATATTAAAAGGAATGTAAATGAAAAAATAAATACATTTCCTTGTTGTTGATAAAATCTCTGCCTGGATGATGTATTAAATATTGTCATGTCTATACTTGTAAAAGGTAAACTTTTTTGTTTTGTATTTCTACTGATATTAAAAGCTAATAAAGATGGCCATTTTTTCCCTTTTTATTTTGCTTTTGAAAAAAAAAAAAAGATTCTCTTTCAAAAAATAATAACCAATTCCCAACACATATTTTATAGATACAAAGAAGTTTAATGGGCACATAAGGTGAAATTCAACTGTTTTTATTATCCTGGGTTTAGTAATAACTATATTCTCTGGTCAGGAAGAAAGAGTTTAATAAGTCAATCACTACTTCTTGCTGCAGAGTGCTAGCTCATTAGACTAAAAATAATCACTTAATTTTCAAAGGAGTTGACATTAGTTAAAAGTGTCAAATAAGTTTGTTGAACTGGTTTGTCCATGGAATAATGTAGGGTTAGCCAATGGTCAGCCTTCCAAAGAGCACTCCAAAAGAAAGTTTGTGAAGTAGTTAGTATAGTACGGGGTGAACTGTACTATCACTCATTGCAGTCTATCAGTTACAAGTTATAAAAATTTTCAAGTTGAGTTTCACTTCTTAAGTTACAGAGTCCTGGAAAGTGAAATCCAGACTTCACCAGCTGTAAACTGAAGAAATTCAGTCAGACAGAATAGAACTAAATGACTTAACTACTTTTCCTAATGCTTTGTACTAAGTCTTAGTTAATATTACTGAAACACACAAAAGAAGTCTTCATTTAACTTACGGTAGTTCACAGAGACTTTCAAATCCACCAAGACTTTCAGCCAAGGTGAAAATCTGGAAGGAACCGAAAAATATTAAAAATTCCCTATGTGATAAATTGGTCAGTTAAAGTGCTTAACTATCCTTCATATCTAGTTAACACTCTCTATGGTATTAGAAAGCAAATGATGTAACACTATTTTGTTAAAACTCACCTTGCATGATTTAAGAAATGTTCTAGAAGCTTCTAGTCCACCTTTTATAAAAAATATCAGCATGCCAGAGTATCCAATCATTTGCTTCCTTCCCAGCTCATATTGTGGATGAGAAGGAAGCCCTACAGCATAAAGAATAGTTTAAATATTAGCCACACTAGTCAATGCAGTTCACAAAATTGTGTAATTCTATCATCTACATCAATGATATCATTAAAAGAAGACTTCAAAATAGCTGCCAAAATTAATCACATGAAAAATCTTTAATCTCTCAGATGCATTTGTATATAGTCTTTAAAAAAATTCTTAGTTAAGGATGAATCAAACTATATTTTCTTTTTTTTTTGTTTGGAAAAACAAAATTTCTTAAACAAAACTTGACATATAGTTTACAGCACCTGGATGGACAACTTTCTCTACAGCTGGATGAGTCTCCAAAAACTCTGCCACAGCCAGTCCATTTTTCATGTGTTCCTTCATTCTTACTGCCAATGTTTTCATGCCTCTATTACACAAGTAACAGTCAAATGGTGATGGTACAGCTCCAATAGCTAGAATTTCAAAAAAAAACAAAAATGATCTTATTTAAAGAGAGCTCAGAAAAATATTTTGTAAAATGTATTTTAATAGGACTATATTTTCTATTTTCCTGAAGTTACCATTTTGAAAGAAGCGAAGTTGCTCTGCTAATGCATCATTGTTTAAAAGCACAGCTCCCATTATGACATCACTGTGACCTGGCAGAACAACAAATATTTAGATATAAATCAAATAGGTTTTTCAAGGAAACATAATTGTTATTTATTTATTTAAATTTGTTCAATAAAAATATTTCTAATAATTTAAATTCTCAATTTTAAGAAAAGCCAACAATTATTTTTACCATTCATATATTTAGATAACGAATGCATGACTAGATCTGCCCCAAGGGATAAAGGTCTCTGAAACACAATTCAATAAATAATAATTTTAAAATGCTTTTAAAATTTCTCTTTTAATTTAGTAAATATATCATGCTTGAAATGTGCAGAATAGAAGCTACAAAATAGAGCAACAGCCTCCAGACCTACTTGAAAATGAGCTACAAAATAGAGCAACAGCTACAGACCAACTTGAAAATAAGCTACAAAATAGAGCAACAACTCCAGACCTACTTGAAAATAAGCTACAAAATAGAGCAACAGCTCCAGACCAACTTGAAAATAAGCTACAAAATAGAGCAACAGCTCCAGACCTACTTGAAAATAAGCTGACATAAATGTGTTGTCAACAACAACAAATGGACGTGTGGCCCAACCTTCTGACTCTGCCCGGACAGCCTGACAGACAGCAGCAATGTCTACAAGTTTCATAGTCGGATTCGTTGGTGTCTCTATCCAGACCATCTGAACAAAACCATATTATCAAATTAGAACAAATCTATAAAAGAAAAATAAGAAAATAAAATAACAAATGAAAAGTAAAAGCTTACTCTAGTATTTTGCTTGATGGATTCAATGACATTCTTGATCTGCGTGCAATCAACAAATGAGATCTCAAGTCCCAGCTTGGCAGCACATCTACGAAAGTAACGATTGGTTCCTAGAATAGGATGAAATACATACATTTTGAATTGAATGAGATCAAGTTGTGCGGATAAAAATGAATAACTCTTTCTAATTATACATTAAAAATAAGCATTGATATGCAGTGGAATATTGAAAGTTTTATCTCCCTTTTAAATGCCATTTGAACACTTCAAGAGGCCTATGTGTGCATGTGATAAATGCTAGAAATTTATTAAATGTTATCTTATCTATTGTTGACTAAAAAACATGTATAATTTTAACTAACAAATCTTTTAGCCTTTATTATTCCAATCCTTTGACTTTTCTTGTTTTGAGAACATAGGCTATTATAATAAAAAAAAAAAAGTACCAAAGTTTGCCTATTCAAGCATAGCTTATAGCAAAACCTCATGACACATTTGTTATTGCTTGATATTTTTAATGACAACTGCTGCCTTGGATAATTGGAGGCCCTAGGTGACGTGAATTTTTAGGGCACCAATGAAATTTAAACAAAGGTTACAAAAACAGTTTTCGTGGAAACACAAACTGAAAATCGGTCCCCAAAGTGGTCTACTCAGGTAGGTAAAAAGGCAGGTTTCAATATACAACCCTGCTTCTGATACTATTGTATTTTGAATTTAACTAACAACAAGATACCATAGATAGGGAGATTTATCAAAGTTATTATTACAATATTGTTTATATTCATATGTATTCAAGGAACTGAAAGTTATGAAAATATAGCCCAATGTGAGCTGTAAAGCATTCAACTTTTTTTTATTAGCAGTGAAACATTCAAACATTATAATAACAGCAAATCATCCAAACTTTGTAATAGCAGTGAATCATTGAAACTTTATAATAGCAGGGAAACATTCAAACTTTATAATAGTAATGAAACATTCAAACTTTATAATAGCAGGGAAACATTCAAACTTTATAATAGTAATGAAACATTCAAACTTTATAATAGCAGGGAAACATTCAAACTTTATAATAGTAATGAAACATTCAAACTTTATAATAGCAGGGAAACATTCAAACTTTATAATAGTGATGAAACATTCAAACTTTATAATAGTGATGAAACATTCAAACTTTATAATAGCAGGGAAACATTCAAACTTTATAATAGTGATGAAACATTCAAAATTTAATAAATCGGCAAAACATTCATTCTTTATAATATCAGGGAAACATTGAGACTTTATAATAGCATTAAAGCATTCAAACTTTATAATAGCAGTAAAACATTCAAACTTTATAATAGCGTAAATTGAAACAGATTAAATTATTCAAATTTTATAATAATGCTATAACATTCAAACATAATAATTGCTAAGAAACACTGATAGTAATGAAACATTTAAACTTTATAAAAGTGGTGAAACACTCAAACTTTATAAAAGCGGCAAAATATTCAAACTTTAAATAGCAGTGAAACATTGAAACTTTATAATAGCAGTAAAAAATTAAAACTTTATAAAAGAATTTAAACATTCAAACTTTATAATGGCAGTATATTTTTAGAAACATTATAATAGGAGTTAATTATTCAAATTTGAAACAAAATGTCCAGAGTTCACTAACCTCCGTAAACATCATCCATGCTGATGATATGATCTCCACTCTTCAAGAGATGAGTGACTGTCATTGTTGCAGCAAGCCCAGAGGAGAAGGCCAAGCCTGAAGTGGTTTTATTTTTTTTTTATTAAAAATAATATTCACTAATATAAATCAATTAAATGTTATTGAGTCTGATTGTAATAGTCATTACCTAAAGACTGCATACAATAAGTAATCATAAATTAGAAAATATTTTTGTTTTGTAGGTTTAACAAGTCTGTAACATCATATACAAATGTTCACTCAGAGTGAATCACTTCAGTTGTTCTGAGATAGTTTTATTTTTCACTTTTCACTAATTTTTCAAATTCATATTCATGTAAATTTTTCTAAATTGTTTTAACTTACAAAGTAATGGAAACAGAAATATATTTAAATAAGAGAAATTGGAAAATTTGCAACATTTAGAATTTGTCCCATACAATAAAATGGCGATCTTTAAATGAATGAACTTTTTACAATAAAATTCCAATTTAATAAGTCAATTCAATGTTATAATATTAGACTTACCATGTTTTGCTCCCTCTGAAGCAGCCAGACATTTCTCAAGACAAGTACGTGTTGGGTTACCACTTCGTGCGTATTCAAACCCCTTAAAAATTAATTTTTTTAAAAATTAGGACTAAATCATTATTGAAATACTAAATGAAAAATAAAATCTTAACAAAGAAAAATTTGTTTCAATAAAAGGTTTGTATCTTCTTTTTCTCAATACCAATGTCTATAAACATTTCTTATAGTTAAGGTATCAACACAACAAATGAACACCATTTCAAATTTTTTATACGACTAGAAAAATGAACCACATGAAAAGTATGTTTTTAATAACAGTGTACATTTAACTCCCCCCCCCCCTCCGACACACACCAATAAGCTGATGGATATAATGATATAGAACCTCGTAATTTTGTTTATCAAATTTTAAGGGAGCATATTTTTTTTTTATTTTTTTTTTTTTGCAAATATTTTAAATTTTCAATCCAGTGTTTTACAACCTTTACCTGTGTAGCCTCCTAGATGAAAAACTTATGATAGTGCCCCCCCCCCCATTTGCTAGTTAGTAAGCCAGGGGAGCACTTATGGGCAGAAATGCTTTTTTATTTCATAACCACAGCTTACTATTCATCCTCGCAAAAAAAAAATGCAATTCAATCAAATAGGTGGTAAAGGCTGTAACTGAAATGCTTTGTGTTAAGTAAGATGCCTTGTAAATTGTCTGCATTTTTACCCAAAAGACACCAATAGAGTGATCGTACAATTCTCTGGAGAAATGGAATCATTCTGATGCAAGCAAGTCAGGCAAAATTGTGTTGGCATGTGTTGAAATGTCATTAGAACAATCTTGAAGCAGTAGCCTCTATCGTTTTATAAAGTCATTGGCTTTTCTGTCTAATGGCACTAGGGAAGAAAAACCACTTGTAAAACTTTGTCCTTGACTAGAGTAAATATAATATGTATATATATGGAATATGAAATGTGCTTTCATATTTGTATCTTGTTTTTGTATTTTTGTAAGTTATGGTTCAGTGTTTTATGTACTATTAATAGTCCGACTCACTCAGGCGACAATTCAAAGAGGCTGCGGAACTTGATTTTAACATTTTAATGCTGAAAGACATTCAAGAAAAGCCATGACAGGTTGTGTAGAAAAAACACAAGAATGTAACATTTTTAAGGTACCAGTATGTATGTAAATTCATGTAATTATTCTATACTCTAACACATACATTTTTAGAATGTAGGTAGGCTTAAATTGTAATTTAGTACACTAGTACAGTATGTGAAGGCTGAAATCATATGTTTTGTATTTTTCTTAGATCAATAACTTTTTCTTGTTAATTTTATACCATTGAAAGTATATATATATAAAATATCTTAATACATCATTAATAGAATTTCTATGACATTTATATTTCAATTCTTTGAAGTACAGTTATGCTCTAGTAATCCAACATTTTCTGCAATCCAATACCCCTCCAGTTAAATAACTATTGGACTATCAAAGGGTCAACTGTACTTTACTTTATAGTCTTCTTTAATGAAATATCTCTACATTTCTTAAATGATTTTACTAATTACTAATGCTGTTACTCAGGTCAATGTCAATATTCATTAGTTTTAATAAAAAAAAAGTTTTCTTGAGTTGATGGGTCCCAAAGATTTAGATCACTGTGCAACTGTACTTTTAGGCTTGTAGTGGCCTACTTCTAATAGTCTAGATATTATCAATGTCTCTCTCTATGTATAAAGTTATAAAGTGTAATATGGATCTATATATAATATATATTAAATATATATAATATATATACTCTAAGTACCTTTATTTACATACTTATGTTATTTATGCCACAATGTATGTCCCGTGTCTATAGACCAGTGTTTCTCAAACTGTGTGCCGCGGCACACTAGTGTGCCGCCGAAGATTTGCTGGTGTGCCGCGGGAGTTTTCAAAACGTCACCCGTGCAGCGTTACACAAGTCTGTCTACTATTAAATGTTTATTTTACGTTGCGATGACATTCCCACTTACAACGACCAGTACTAGTAGTGGAGCGCTCCATTATGACGAAAAGGGATGTTACCTATTCAGGTTATGGAATTGTCCACTATATATATATTATAATAACTAAAAGTTGGCCGCCTTAGCAGACGTACAGCAGTTCTTGAATTGGTAACGATAATAATAAGCGATGTGTTTCATGTAAATTGTTTAAGTGTTTGCTAATAATAACAAATTGTCAATAAGCGTTATTCATTGTTATCCATGGAGAAAGACGTTAGCAAGAATGAAACTGCGAAAGTGTTAAATGAAAAGCAAGGAACCCAAACGAAGGTACAAAGAAGATTACATCGGATATGGTTTCATATCTTCGGGAACTGAAGAATCTCCATTGCCATTCTGTCTGATCTGCATTGCAACTCTGTCGAATGAGGCGCTTGTTCCAAGCAAATTGAAGAGACACTTGGAAACAAAACATCCAGCTGTAAAGGCACAACCGAAGGAATACTTGGAAAACATCAGGGCTCAACAAAATAAACAAGCTAAGAAACATACAAACTACCTAAAGCTGCCAGAAAAGGGATTGATTGCAAGTTATAAGGTTGCTCAGTTATTAGCAAAACGCAAGAAATTACACACAGAGGCTGAATCAGAAGCTCTTTGCCGAAAGATTTGATGTTTGTTCTGTATCAAGTGATTGAAGTTGTCTCCTGTATCACACCAACGTTCGTTGGCTCTCCAGGGGAAAACTGTTAAAGCGTGTCGTCTAACTCAAGGCTGAGCTGATTTAATTCTTGGAGGTTAAAAAAAAAAGACTTTTCGGATTTTCTATTCATGACGAGATCTGGTGGGTTAAGGTGACATTTCTCTTTGATTTATTTAACAAATTAAATGCATTGAATTTAAGTCTTCAAGGACCATCGGAAACCATCATCACTGCATCCTCAAAACTGAAATCATTTGGTGAAAAATTGTCTTTGTGGTAGAGTAAGATCTCGAAAGGCGTCCTTCTACTTACAATGAATGTGCTTCAACTAAAGAAATCACCCCCCCCCCCCCGAAATTCTGCACACTTTGACACACCTGGAGTCGGCATTACAGCATTACTTCCCAACAGTTGGAATTAATGAATATGGATGGATCAGCTATCTATTTGGAAACAATGAAGCTACAAATCTTACAACTGAAGAAGAAGAGCAGCTCATTGATTTAAAAAACGATGCAGTTCTTAAATCAAGTGTTGCCGAGAAAAGCCTGAATGTGTTTTGGATTTCAATCAACAAGTTATATCCTGCAATCAGTTTAAAAGCAATTAAAATAATTCTTCCATTTGATCTTCATGGTTTTGTGAGTTTGGATTTTCAGCACTGACTGAAATCAAGTCTAAAAAAAGATAGAGACTTCTTACAATAGACGATGAAATGCGAGTTTGTTTGTCGACTTTGGAGCCTCGATTAGATCGCATTTGCTCTCGAAAACAGGCACACCTTTCACATTAAATGTAATACTTAAAAAGAGGAAAATCTGTTGTTCTTTTTATTATAAAACAACTGTTGCTCTTAGTGGTGTGCCGCGAAACTTTTGTAGTTTTTTTACTGTGCCGCCAGACAAAAAAGTTTGAGAAACACTGCTATAGACTATGGATCTAGATCTAGATTTTATTTCTAGACTAGAAGGTAATCCTAGAATCAAGTTAAGTACTTGTGCTGACTAAGTGACTTACTTAGTTTTATTAAAACTAATAAAACGTTTACCCAGGCCAAGTCCCAGCATAACAATTAAACAAACTTACGGAATGTTCTGCTGGAGCAAATTGTTTAAAAGTTGTTGCTGTAGTTATTGGGGGTATAACTGCCATAGATTTCCATTGTTCAGGTTCTTGGCCTTCATGTAACACATCAGTAGAGAAATTTGGGAATGGCTTAAAATTTTCTAGATCCATTTTGTAAGCTAAACCAGTTGAATGTAAATTGGATATTGAACTCTGAACTTGTTTTACGATCCTGAACAATGGGACTGCACAGCTGCTTACACGTACACAGAAAAGAAATGTTTTCATGCAGAGTTTTCTAACTTGAATAGGATTTAATAATGATTGATATAATATTATAATATATAAATAGAGAGAGTTGGTTACATAGTCATAGTATTTGGGGTCTTAATAGTTTCTAGCCTATAGACATAGATGTATATATAGACTATTATATATATATATTTATTATATATATATGTATATATTATATTCTAGATCCATATAATATATAGTCTATATATAGAGAGTATAGTCTATTTATACACGGTGCAGTGTACCTTGTACCGGTGATTTAAAAAGTTGCGATTACAAATAATATGCCACAAATAAAATTAGAAAAACCTATTAAATCTAAAATAGAATTATTTATATTAATAATATGAATATGGTTAAACATGGGTAATGCTGAATGTAGAATTAACTGTAACTTGAACTAAACCTATTTCATATTTTTTAAATAGATCTAGAATCTATATTAAATATTTTAGTTTTAGTAGATCTAGAATAGAATATGCTATCGTTTTGGAGAGTTCTGGGTATTTTTGTTTTGTAACTTATTGATGTATTTTGAATGTAATGTTAAAAACTAGAAAGAAAAATATGACTTCCAAAACACACTGTCACATTTAATTTTAAAATGACAACACCTGTTAGTCAAGATGGAACTATTAAAGCTTGTGAAGAGGTAGATATTATATTAGGCACTTCAACAAAAAAATTGTTTTGATCATATTGTTTTGTAATTGATATCATTAAATAGAGCTTGGTGTCCCTTTTACAAAAACATCAAATTTATGTTTCTATGATAAGTTAAATAAGTAGAAGCAAAGTTATGATTTTTTTTGTATTTATTTTTTTTTTACTTCTTTGCCTTTGTATTCAATAAAAAATTTTGGAACCCGAATTTTGACTTTTTGTTATTAAAGCATGCATATCTTTCTTATTATTCAATATTTTTGGTTCAAATTTTCAGAAGACTTTATGCATGTTATTTAAAGTGTGATATGACCCCAATCTTTCATCTAAACCGATTTTTCATACTTTTACAGCAGGGCGAAGCTGAAAATAGAGACGACAAATTTGGTCGAAATTTGACTTGATTCAAGCACAACTTTTTTATTTGTCAATATTTCCATTTCAAATTTTCAGGAGACTTTATATGTTCTTTATATAATTTTATAACCCCCAAATCTTTCATCTAAATCTATTTTTAATACTTTTACAGCCAGACGCAGTTAAAAATAGAAACAACGAATTTGGTCGGAATTTGACTTATTCATGCACAACTTTTTTATTTATTAATATTACCATTTCAAATTTTCAAGAAACTTTAAACATGTTATTTGCTACAAAAATAAATATTAATTTTAAAGAAAAATAGCAATTCAAAATTGTGACATTTATTTTTAAAAATGTTACAACGGGAACAGGTAGATTTTTTTCAAATATTGACGAAAACTTGGTTTTATTTCTTTATATTTAATCATAAAATTAAAAGGAGACTTTAAACAGCTGGAGTATGAAAAATTTATCTTTAAAAAACATTTTTAAAATATTGACCTTTTTTTTTTTACCAAACAAAACAAAAAACGCAGATGTAAAATTACAAAATATTTGGATATTTGGGGGGGTGGGGGGGGGGGGAGAGCAAGGCAAGAGGCAATAGAAATCAAAACTATTAGTCAAATTGCCAAGATCAGATATCAGAATGTCTCTTTTATAAAGTTAATACATATATTATATATACAGACATAATCTAAACAAACTTATAACATCTAGAAATGTCTAGATCTAATTTATATATATTGAAAAGCTGTTTTAGTTTTTAGGCTATTTCTCAGATTTTCTCCCATTAAATTTCAATAGATCTAAATTTAGTCCTCAACATATAATCTATATCTAGAAACTAGTATTAGTTTATTAAGACAATTAAGTATAGACTAGATTAGTATATTATAATATATCAAATCTAGATTTCATTCTAATTTCTATGCATCTCTGTTCCTATTCTAGAAAATAGATCTAAGCCTAAATCTAAGTATTAGACCTAGATCTACACTCTAGTGTATGATTAAAACAATAATTTGATTTTTCTACATTATCTGTTGCTTCTCTAGATCTATTAGTATTACTAAATAAATCTAGATCTACATTAATACGAGTTTTTTGCTTCATTATCTGTATTAATAAACAAGGAAACTTCGTTTTAATAATCTTTTATAAGTATTTTATTACTACTTCCGGTAGAATTGATAGCAAAATGGCTACTTTCGATTTGGTGGTCATTTTGGCATTTATATACCAAGAGTGCCATCCAAAATAGCTTAATAATCACACATGATTCTAATGTAGATATGGATACTACAAATTACTAACCAATATAAATAATTACAAAACAAAAATAAACAAGATTACAAAGAGAGTTTGTGTTACACAAACTCAGAGGCGGCCCCCGTCGAAGTCGGATCCCTGTCGGATCTGCAAATTCGCAAATAATATTCAAGAGGTGATTTAATTTTGATGGTCAAAAGTAATAATGTTTCAAAGATTCATTTGCCGTAAATTTAAATTTAAATTAAATAAAAAATAGTAGATTAGTTTTAGTATATTAAAACATTACAATATTGATCAAAACGTTTGGAAATGAAAATCTACACTTTTTTTTTACACTTTAAGTTTAGAAATTGAAATTCTACATCTTAATCTAGTCTATTTTAGTCTAAACTAGATCTAGAAATTCTAGATCTAGACTCTAAAATAATTTTAATTAGAATATAAATCCAGATCTAGATATACTGTAATAAAAATCTAGATCTAGTTTAAAAAATCTAGATTAGATCTAAATCAAGATATCATTCCTTTTTTAAACGCGAGTCACATAACGAGGCTTAATAAACATTACTATACCGAGTTCTTTTTTCATTTCATTTGAAGAATTAATTCCATATAACGTCAGAGGGAAAAAAAAACACTACGTCACACGGCCTAGCTAGACTAAAAATCGCCTTCATCTATAAGAGCCATTTATCGAGTGTTCATAGACTTTGGTGCACCGAGTGCGTTCTTTAATCATTTCATTTAAAGAATTCATTCCATATGACCTCAAAGGAAAAAAAACACTACGTCACACGGCCTAGATAGAATAAAAATCGCCTTCATCATTACGAGCCTTTTATCGAGTGTTCATAGACATTGGTGCACCGAGTGCGTTCTTTTAGCATTTCATTTAAAGAATTCATTCCATATGACGTCAAAGGAAAAAAAAACACTACGTCACAAGGCCTAGCTAGACTAAAAATCACCTTTATCAACACGAGCCATTTCTCGAGTGTTCATAGACATTGGTGCACCAAGTGCGTTCTTTTAGCATTTCATTTAAAGAATTCATTCCATGTGACGTCAAAGGAAAAAAAAACACTACGTCACACTGCTTAGTTAGACTAAAATATGTTTTCATTAATACAAGCAATTTTTTCGAGGGTTAATAGACATTGGTGCACCGAGTGCATTCTTTTAACATTACATTTAAAGAGTCCATTCATATGACGTCAAAGAAAAAAAATTCCATTACCTCACAATAGGCTAGTACCGGTACCATAAAAAAAAATGTCTTTATTTACACGAGATATTTAACGAGGGTTCATAGACATTGGTGCACTGAGTTCTAATAGATATTATTTAAAAAGGATCAAAGCCACATTGTTTTTGCGTTTTGTCTGTCAGTCGGTCTGTCCGTTATCTTGATATAAAAAAACCAACTAAAAGTTATTAAAAATTGATTAACCTTTATTTTACGTTTCAAAACATCGCAATAATTTTTAGGTATGAACACAATTGTAAAGTTTATATAATAGATTGTTCCGGATGTTTGTATAAATAGTAAAAGAAAAAGAGAATTTCAGATAAATGTAAAACCGTTAATTAAATTTTTTGGATGGTCTCGTATAAAAATTAGATGTACTACAGCCACGTGGAGAGATTTTCATACCTTACTTTGGTGTTTGGATTCTGTTTTCCTTAAAAATCGGAACATAATATTAACGATAATTAGATTTTTTAATGTTTTAGGTAGAAAGTTAAATGTACTGTAAGAGAGTAGTGAGTTAAAATATTTTTCATAAAAATCCGTAAAAACATTATTTCGTAAATGAGAAGATTATTTGTGTATTAATTAGAAGAGGGAGTTCAAACAATTATTTGGCGTTAGTAGATTTTTAAATAAATTCGGAAATTTCTGGCGACGATTTGTAAGAAACAAAATCCGGAACTTTCTTTATCGATTACAAAACTTCTATGTTATGTTTTACAAGAAAATTAAATGTCTAAAAAGTAATTTTCAGTAATCAATTCTAGTAAATTACTTTTTTTTAAAGCCGTATGCGATTTCAAACAACCATTAGGCTTAATTCATGTTTTATAAAACAATATCCGGAACATTTTTACACTTAATGAAATATAAGTCAGTATAGAGATTATGATTTAGCATTAATATGCTATTTACATAAAAAACGGAACAACATATTATTGATAATGTGTTTTTGCAACATTTAAGCATGGAAATTGAATGTAATATAAGTTAGAAGAGCAAACAAACATTTGTTGGCGTTGATTAGTTTTGCACAAAAAAATCCGGAACAATCAATTTTAGATACTTAAAACTATTGAGATGTTATGGGAGGAACATTAAAGGGTAAATCAGATTTTCAATAGCTTTTAGAGTTCTAGTTTTTTAAATCTAATCGTGACGGACAGACCGACCAACAGACAAAACGCACAAAAATAAGCTTCTTTTATTCGGATGGGGGCACTAAACAAAAAATAAATAAAATCTGATTTTTAAAAAAAGTTTAAGGAATTGGTTTAGCACCTGATCATGTTGCGACGTTACGCTACTGCACGAAAATCGCTGCATAAAAAGTCCATTTAAAAAAATGTGCGTGATATTTACATACAAAGTGCATTATTAGCCTTTATAAACAAACAGAAATGTTTTCTTTTAATTTTAGCAGCTAGTTGACCAGAAAAAACGTCTTTAACTATTATTTGTATTTGTTGTAAACATTTCCTGTACATTTTAAAAATATATTTGACTTAGTGATACTGAAAATACACAAAAATTGTCCATCTTTGTTAGCATATTGTAACATTGCCTCCCTTACATTTACGTAATTGTTTTAGAATTGGTGTATTTTTAAGAAAAAATCGCTTGCATAATTAATTTTATAAATTAAACGGTTTGCTTTTAGAAAACCAAAAGTAGCCGTTGCACCTAAACTTTTCAAGCCGGATTTAATGATGAAATAATATTTTTCATATCTCTTCTAGTTTTCGAGATCTGAGTGTGACAGACGGACATTTTGCACAAACCTAATAGCGGCTTTTTCCCCTTTCGGGGGCCGCTAAAAAGTAATCATAGCTGGAACACACCCTAATTTTGGAAACTTAAAAAAAAAAAAAAACGATCTAGCAAGCCAATCCCGTCAAATTTGGTATCAAAAGAATCGCCATTTTCTCCCCGACAAAATGATACTCTAATCTAGAAGATCGTTTAAAAAATAATGACGTTTTACGCACTTTTCCGACGGTAACCGTTGACGCGACCGAAACCATGAGGACCAGCTTTTAATCAGGCTTCCGGCGCACTAAAATAGCGATGTTGAAGTACCTTATTATATTCTAGATTACATAATAGATCTAGTCATTCTTCATATAAATTACAGACGTTACTTCAAAAGAGAAGACCCAGACTGAGACAAGATCTACTAAGACTCTAAGACTAATGACTAAGTTAACTAAGAGTAGTAAGACTAAGATAGGTAGTTGCACCAAAAAATTTAAATTAATCCTATACCAACAAATGTCTAATAGAATGAAAGAGAATGAAAAATGCTTTCCAACAACACCAAATTTATTATGCTAGCATTATTGGTTCAAAAGTTATTGAGAATTTAAGTTTTTCTGAGGCGTCCTGACATCCTATGGACTTTATATAGAGAAATAAAAAAAAAAGTGAAGCAAATTTTTTTAAATGTGAATATATCTAGCTAGATTCTAATTATATTCTAGCTCTAGCTAGGTCTAGAGTCTAGACTAGTCTAGAGTCTATAATTAATCTACATCTAGAAAAACTAGATATATATACAAATTACAAGTTACAAGATTTTAGCTAGATTATCATTAGTAGATAGATCATAGTCATAATCATAGTATTCATAGAATGATAGATGATTACTAGTACTAGTAGTTAGTAGTAGTATTACTAGATCATTTTTTTACTAGATATGGTCTAAGACCTAAGACAAGATATTGTTACAGTGACAGTTGACAGGTAGATGTCACTATGTGTGACCCCGGCGAGATGACACAGCACCGAGTGTTATCTGGATTCTATGTGTGTAAACAAAGACAGGATGTGACGTGCCCTCACGTGTTGTTCCAGAGGACGAACAGATCTACGAAGGGGGCAGTGTTACAAATGAACAGTGACAGTTAGAGGTCACTACGTGTGACCTCGGCGAGATGACACTGCAACAGGTGTTCTCTGGAATCGACATGTATAAACAGCGACAGGATGTGATGTTTCCTCCCATGTTGTTCCAGAGGATACTAGCAGTGTTTTTGCAACAATAGATAAGCGATTAGGGACTCTATTTAAACCAGAGAGTTGATGTGAAAAGGGTCAGTACAGTCGTCGATACTGTTGTCTACTGTGCGAGACAGTAGAAGAGAGTGGACTTGAGCCGTTACAGTCGATGTAAGACGTATACGCTACATGTTACAGTGACGAATTGTTATAGTTATAATTCAATAAAGTTATATAAAGCTGAAAGTTGAGTCGTCAAGTTCTTTGCAGTGTTTCTTTTATTTGTGTGCCTAGTACATTTAGCCAGAAGATCAGAAATACGTAACAATATATATTATTATAGATTATATTATAGATCTACTAGAATGTAACTAGATCTAGAGTATTTCTAGACTGAGTAATAGAGAATTAAATCTATAAGATAAGATTAAAGATAAGATAGATCAAATAAAATCTTATTATTTCTAGATCTAAAATTAAAAAAAAATGAAAGTCAAGTCAAGCCTATCTCTAACTAGTCTAAACAGTATGCTTGTGAAAGAATGGAATTATACTAAATTATAGCAATACACTAATAAGTAAAGAATGGGGGCAGATGTAAAATTCATCTATTTCTTTGGCCTTTGGCAGACAATCAATAAGGTTAATGTGGCTAGCATATTGACCACTTGCCCATGGCCATGCCTATACTCCGCCAGCCTATGTCAATTTGTGGAAGTAAAAAGGCATCCTAAAAATGAGTCATAAAAGCCATATCTACGTAATTAATATTTTTGTCCTTTATATCACAGGTGATTTTTGTAACAACACTTGGAGCAGAAGATCAAGCTGGCAATGTAAGTGCCTGGGATGCCAGAACTGGTAATCTCCTCCAAACATTTCGCAATGGTTCAGCTTCGCCAAATACTTTATGCCTCCTTGCTGGGGAAAGTCTTCTATCAGCTTCAATTACTAAACCAATTATACACTTCTGGAATATGTTGAGACAGGTATAGTATACAATTATGCTAGTGATTTTCATTCAGAATGCTTATTTTCATGCACATTAGAATGAAAGATTTAACACTATTCTAATTGATAGAGTCAGAAGCATCATAAAATAATCTGTGGAGGAAAAGTGTCAAGTTTATCTTTGACTCCAGACAGTACTTTTATCGCAGCTGGAATAGAAGACAAAATACATCTCTGGCAGGTAGAGTACACTTTAAGCATGTTTACTACGTACTATGAAATCTCATATGGATCTATTCTAGGTTGATGATTCAGTTTTTGATAGTTAGCTGTGTAACCAAATTTAGCTAGACTCTAGTTAAATAATCAGGAGCGTGTAAGAAGTGAATTAGCTATTTGTCACATAGCAGGTGAGGTTTATTTATATGTCCCAGTACAAAGTAATTTTAAAACAAGAAAAATATTTTAAAAAATACTTTTAAAAAACTCACAAGCTTTTATAGATAGTGTAATTGTATCAATTAGTTTGGATCAGTCTTGTAATAAAATAAATATAAAAAAAATACTTAAAAAAAAAACACAAGCTTTTATAGATAGTGTAATTGTATCAATTAGTTTGGATCAGTCTTGTAATAAAATAAATATAAAAAAAATACTTAAAAAAAAAACACAAGCTTTTATAGATAGTGTAATTTTATCAATTAGTTTGGATCAGTCTTGTAATAAAATTTGTAATAAATCTAGACCAAAAAAATAAATCAGTGCGATAATATATTTTTACCAATTGTTTTTGTTTTTGGCACTATTTCATGTTTTATCTGTCTCAATACGCTAAGATTCTATCATTTATCTGGACCCGTTGAGCAAATGGGGAAAATGAAAGGGGTATCTGGGTTAATTTTACTGTAATTGCTTTTAAAAAGCATTTATAAAAAAAGGGTGGAATGGCCTGAATTCAAACTCATGGCTGAAGCCAGCATATTAATCACTCTGCTTGTGAGGTGCTTATGAAAATAGAAGATTGTATAATTAACTATAATTATCTATTGTTTGTTTAAAACTTACTTTACTAATTCAGCTTATACCACCACTTTAGTTAAGTATAGTTTCTTTCCCTTGTTCAAGATAACAACAAAATAATTAATTAACAATAGTTGGTTAATTTTTTTAATTGATTTTTGTGTTGTCAGGTAAAAGAAATAATTGTGCAAAATTTCAGCTTGATCCGAGATGGATAGTTGAAGAAATAACCTGTATATATAACTTTACCAGACAGGCAGACAGTGAGTTGATAAAAGCTTTGTAAAAAAGATATTTAGTGACATAATTTTCACTGTTAAAAGTGTTGGTCATTGTTTGTTAATGACATTTATTTACCACATACCTTTTTTTTTTTTGTGATTACCTTTTATTTTTTTAACGCTCCTAAAATGTCTTTTAAATTGTTGAACATTTTATGGACCAGGTGTAATATTTCTTATGACATTTAGTTTATAATTTTAAGAAGTCTGTTACTTTGCTGTTCTTTTAAATATAAATAAGAGCAAACATAGTTAGTGGCTTCAGTGATTAAATAATTTGTCTTTAATATAGCACCTAGTTGGTCTGGCATAAAACAATTTTGAACAAAGGTTAACAATAATTTTTAGTACAAAGGTCATTAATGGGTATCTTTCGAATACCTCACATTAAATCAACTCAATATGGTATATATTTTTTGTACTCAGAACTCATATTGAAGGGATGTTACATAGTATAATTCTATATTAGATATAGAGATAGCAAATTTTTTGTTATCCTCTTGTTTTTCGTTGATAACATACAATTAAGTTTTGAATTAAAGAAAAAAATTATTTAAAAACACATGTAAATTATATTATAGGCTTTCTGTGTTTTAAATATTTTCCATGTTATTTTTAATTTTCCTGTGCTGTATCAACAGACTAACAATGGAGAATTGTTTAGTGTTCTCTCTTACAGCAGTGTAGAAGTCAAGCGGCTTAAATTTTCTCCCACAGGAGAATACTTGGTCGCAGCTTACAGAGATGGGGCTGTAACTGTTTGGGATCTTCAAAGGTATGGATTAGTGTTCTCTTGCTTTTGACTTGAAATACTCTGTGTATTTATTATGACAACATAGAACTAGGAATGAGTGAGAGCAGGAAATAGAAAAAAGTTATTTTCTTTGTTGACAGTGTTGTATATTATGATCCTCTGCAAGTTGAAGATCACAGACCAATCAATACATTCCTAGGTCATGCTGGGGAAGTCACAGACTTTCATATAAGTTTGACTAATAGGATAGCATCTTCTTCAATGGATTTTACAGTCAGGGTAGTGTAGAATTTTTTAGTCCATGCTCAATATTTTAAGCAATAGGTGGTATTAATTGCACATTATCTTGACCTCTGGGAAAGTTGACTGTAATTTTTATATAATAATCCATTTCAACTGTTACTCTCCAGCTCTGGCATTTGTTATATAAAGAGGAAGTGAAAATGTTTGAACTTGGAGCACCTGTCATGTCAGTACTAATGGACCACTGTGAACAAACTCTCTATGCTGGTGATGTCAATGGAAATGTTTATGCTATAGATCTGCATTATCAAGTAAGTCTTCATGGAACAAGTAACACACTGTCATGTCAATACTTTAACTGATTATTCAGTTTGAAATTGGAATTGAAAGGGCATGAACATTATTTTTTTTCTTTTAATCTGTGTAGCCTGCAGAGCATTCTATTCATCTTGATTTACGTGAGGAGAACAAAGGCTTTACATTTCATAAGGCTCATAAGTAAGTATTGGTTCAATCTTTGGACATCTTGATCATTTGAATCTAGGTCATCCCTTTAACCTTAACATCCTTGTAGTTCAGTTTTTTTTCTTATTGTTTTACTGTATTTCTATCGTTTTTAGTTCTTTGTTTTTGTTAGCATGCAATTAAAAAAAAAAAAGAAAGCAAATTGCAAGCTGAAATGTACTGGTACTAATGACAAATGTCTGTTCTCAGTGCTGCTGTTAGGTGTATGGCACTAACAAGAGACCAAAGTAAGTTGGTGACAGCTTCAAGTGATAAAACTGTCAAAGTATGGACAATGATGTCCCCTGTTTCACCTCTGGTTATAACCCTCAATGGTATGTTATCATTAACACTTTCTAAACAGTAAGTAGTAATGTCATTGACTAAATTCAACTATGTGCAGTTTCATGTTGTTTTCAGAGCAAGTCAGCAATCTGCTTCTTGTGCCCACACCAAAGGCATTTGTGTCCCCTGACAACAAACCCAAAAGGATGCTTGGTATCTTAAAGCGTCATGTGCATGGAACAGAGGCAGAGGGTGCTGATGATGATGTGACTATAGAGGTCATAGCAGTTAACAAGGTAAGTCAAGAGTTAAGATGGCAATCTTTTCATGATCATTGAATTATACTGAGCACATACATTTTTTTCTGTTCTAAAGTTATTGAAATTTTTTGTAACTAGATTCTTGGTTCTGTTTTATTTAAGGTACTGTTTATTTATTGTTTATATTTTTTTTTTTTATTTTTTTTTAGAAACAATTTTTTTTGTAGAATTTTATTTAAAGTTGTCTCTCTTTGCTTCAAGCCTTAGGACTGTAATAGAACTAAATGGGTTAATTAAAATTTATTAATTATCAAAATGAGAATTGTATTTTAAAAGAAAAAAATATGTAGTAAAATTCTTTATAAAGACAAAGCAAAGCATATTAAGCAATTTTAGATTCTTGTAAACCTGTTTAAGTAATAAGATTCTTTTTTTTTTTTGCATTTGGATGGAGGAAGTATTAGTTTGATTTAGAAGAAAAAGAATAAAGATAATTTTTTAATTTTGGTATCTATTTTCTACAATTGTGTGTTTTGATCAACTTTTATTCTGAATTAAATCTCTCTAATTATAATGTATTAATGTATTTTGCAAACAAAAAATTGCTTTAACTCAATTTTTAATATTTTTAAATTACTGACAAATAAGTGAAATTTTTTTTTATCTCTTAAAAACATTTAATAAAATTTGTCTGTAATTTTTAGGATATTTATATGAAATTAATATAATTTTGATTTACTTTTGAAAGTTTCAAAAATTTAAACTTGAAATAAATAGAATGTAGGACGGAATGCACAAGTTCACTGATTGGGGCTTTCAGGCTTAAGTTTTTATGTGGTTAAAAAAAAAGTAGAGGAGTAACATTTTTATTTTTGTCCAATCATCTGGCATGTTTTTTTGTTATTCCAATCGTCTAGCTTGAAGTGACTGCGGCTCCACTTGTACAAGATGACACAGTGGAAACATTGAAACAGAAAGCCAACAAACTGAAGAAAGCTAATGATGAAATGTATGAATTTGCATTAAAAGAAATTGTGAAATAACAGTTCAATGTTTTCCCCTTTCTTCATAAATGAGTCTTTGTACCTGGTCAACAAAAAAGTGAATACAAATATTTGAAAAAATGTTAGGACAGAGTAAGAGATTTTTTTTTTTTAAATCAATCTTTGTCTACTTCTATATCAATATAGGCAATATGATGAGTGTTGACCTGCCTATTTCATTCTTCAGACATAGCTTTTTTTCTTCTTCTTTCTGCAATCAAAGCTGTTTTAGGTCTGTCTCCAGTTTTGATTTGCCTTTGAGTCCTGTATATTTGGTGTTTTGGTCATATAAGAAATGTCCCCCCAATAAGATTTATCATTCTTTCCAAATATTCTGCCAATTAAATGTATTGACATGATTTTTTAAAAAATATTTTGCCTTTATAGATAAAGATATTTCAAATGCACCATACCTATGACTTTCTCATCAAACACACATATTTTGGCCGATTATCTATGTAAGTGAAAGTCTTCCAAGCCAGAGCAAATTGACATTGTGTTTTGAATTTACTGAAACATACATTGTTGTCTTTCTTCTTCTGCATTCTCAGTTTTATGTTGAAGGGTTCAGATGACTAGACCAATATCTGAGATGAACTGCCCAGGGGTTTCCAGAACAGGCAGCTCTCCATAGAGTTTTTCTTCTATAGGGTTGTTTTGGGGTCTGTGTGCTGTTCAGGTGTCTTGGTGAAGAATGCAGTTGTGAAGGACATAGTCAGCATTCTCTGGTGGCACTCTGATATGCAAATTTCACTTTTTCCAATTTTCAGCTTCCTGGAACATATGTTGAACATATAAGTTGGTAGTGTTGGGATAGCTTAGAATAGGTGGCGTCTTTCTTGTAATTTGGATGAGAGTTTGTCCATTTCTCGTTTATTCTACTATTAGTTTCTTCATTTCTTCTGGATAGAGTGAAATTTCCAATTGCTTTTTAAGTTATCTTTAAAATCAGCCCATAAATATATTCTTTAAATCGTTAGACATATTGGCCGTAAAACTCAAAATGCTGGAGCCATAAAGCAAGTTGCTCTTTGCAATACATTGAGCTGGTTGACACATTGCTTGGACTTAGAAATACATTGAGCTGGTTGACACATTGCTTGGACTTAGAAATACATTGAGCTGGTTGACACATTGCTTGGACTTAGAAATACATTGAGCTGGTTGACACATTGCTTGGACTTAGAAATGCATTGAGCTTGTTGACACATTGCTTGGACTTAGAAATACATTGAGCTGGTTGACACATTGCTTGGACTTAGAAATACATTGAGCTGGTTGACACATTGCTTGGACTTAGAAATGCATTGAGCTGGTTGACACATTGCTTGGACTTAGAAATACATTGAGCTGGTTGACACATTGCTTGGACTTAGAAATGCATTGAGCTGGTTGACACATTGCTTGGACTTAGAAATACATTGAGCTGGTTGACACATTGCTTGGACTTAGAAATGCATTGAGCTTGTTGACACATTGCTTGGACTTAGAAATGCATTGAGCTGGTTGACACATTGCTTGGACGCTTAAATTAGTTCTTGTAACAATGTTGGGATCACTTTTTTTAATGAGGTTCTATTTCATTGAAAATCTAATAGGGTCAAAGGTTACATCAAAGCAGTTGGACATTAGACGGTACCCATCCAACCAAAATGAAAATGAACAAATCAAACTTAGCTGCAAAAATCTACACTATTTTGTATTTGCTTGAACAAACAACACTTAAAATGAACACGAAACAAAATCTTATAATTAAATTGTTTTATTTAATCCTCTGTCAATACATAGAACTTACAACATAAAAATTTCTTTCTTCCATTTATTGTTCCATCTGTAATACTCATAGATATCTCAAGATGTAGCAGCAGAAAGGTAATAGACTGTACCAATATAATTAAATACGAAGATTAAAACGAAATCGAATTTAAAAAAAGAATAGCGAACCCACAATTCTACTGACAATTTCATGATTGGTTCTTACACAACGTATTTCTTCTTCAACTGAAAAGTTAGCTTGTGACTTTGATTTCAATGTTTGTCTATAGCCCAATGCATTGTTCTCAAAACATTTTCCATCTTATTTCTAACATTGAAAAGCCGTTGTGAATGTAATGCATTAGGAATATGAAACTGCACACCATTATACACATATAACACTATGTCAGCACATACAAGTCCATTTGCGTGGAATGACCATAGAATAACAATTCTTTCTCTGATTTAGAACACAGTAAATCAATACTAACAGTAAAATACATAAAAATCTATTTTGAAACAGCTTGTGTAGCATGTACAAGATACCTGTGTTACTGATATGAAGGAAGCTATGCTATACGACTAGATTGATCAAGATCGGCTTGTCCACTTTGTTATTAACATTATTATTTGATTGAAGGTGTGAAATAGTTTCAGTCCCTAAGAGGTCTGTTTGGAGAGACAGATAAGATCAGTCTGGCAAAATAGATATGGTCAATCTGGCGAGACAGATGAGGTCAGTCTGGCGAGTTAGATGGGGTTAATCTGGCGAGACATGTGGTCAATGTGGTGACACAGAGCATAGATTTGAATCCTGCAGCCAGGTCAAGCTCTCCACTAGACTTCATCTTTTTTTCGACCCGTTAGCTTATGCTTTGGTCACTAAAGTGGAGCTTGCAGATGGTCATAGTATGGACATTACTGCTTTAGACTTGTGGTTCAATGTCACGCCACGGCCGGTGTAGCCCAAGTTTACGTCTGGTGAGATCAAGATGTGTTGAATGTTTACGTTTTTGATGCTTACTGGAGAGCCCTTTAAGTTGACTTTAGTTCTTCGAGTGCTGGAAGAGAAAGAAAGGGATACAGAATTTACAAACAAACAAAAAAAACAACAACAAAAATGGGGAACGACCTGAATTCGAAGTCATGGCTCACGCCTCTCCAAGGTGACACACAAACAACTCTGCTAGTAAAGTGCTGATGACTATAGAAGATTTGTATAGTTATGTATTGTTTGTTTCAAACTTTAAAGGGGACTCATTCAGCTTATACCACCACCTAAGTCAGGTACAATTTCATTGCCTTGTTCGAGATACCAAAATAAAATAATTAATTACCTTTGTTAATTAACTAATTGGTAATTTTTTAAAAATTGTTGTCAGGTAAAAGAAATAATTGTGCACAATTTCAGCTTGATCCGAGATTGTGTGACGGAGAAATAACGTGTACTATTTTTTTTTACCAGACAGTCAGTTTGAGTTGATATCAGCTTTGTAAAGATGTAGAGTTTAGTAGAGCAGTTGACACATTTGTATCAAATTTGCAATACCCCCCCCCCCTTTTTTTTTTGTTAAAAATTCGTAGGTTAGAAATCTTTCAAATAAAGTATGCTATGTCAATAAAATGAACAATTTTAATTTAGATAAAGATGAAGATGTATAAAAGGGGTTAATTTACTTTAGCATATATCTCAGATAGTCCGTACACTGAAGGCGTCAAATGATAGTCTGTATACCGGTGTCTGCAAAGAACTGCAGATATTTCGTGACCTGTTCTCCCTATTTGAATATCTTTATTTTTTATTAAGTGGATCCATTGTCTTGACTGTCTCTCCATAAGTCCGTAGATCTCTGAAATCACTCCTCGGCGGCATGTGCAAATGGTTACATCTTCCAAAATATTTCTATATCATTTTAGTTCCTCGTTCGGAGGGGAAAAATTATAATCTCTGTGGCTTGAGAACAACCAAGCAGTTTCCCATATCCTGGTGATAATTTGAACCATTTTTTTCATGCTATGTAGTTGTGTAACTATTGTTGTCCTAGTAAAAGTACTTTGATATTTTTGTCTGCTTACTACATCCAAAGTTAATGACCAATTTTCCCAACATAATTACGAAGAGTTTTGACTTAATTTTTCCAGAGCATTCTTTGTCCTTGACCTTTTTGGACGGAGGAGAAAACAGAGGTGACATTGAAGTCTTGACAAACATTGCTGTAGAAATAGGTCGAAACCAACACATTCATCTATCCATCCATTCATTCATCTACCCATTCATTCAGCCATTCATCTACCCATTCATTCAGCAATTCATTCATTCATCCACCCATCCATTCATCTATCCATCCATTCATTCATTCATCTACCCATTCATTCATCCATTCATCTACCCATTCATTCAGCAATTCATTCATTCATCCACCCATCCATTCATCTACCCATTCATTCATCTATCCATCCATTCATTCATTCATCTACCCATTCATTCATCCATTCATCTACCCATTCATTTAGCAATTCATTCATTCATCCACCCATCCATTCATCTATCCATCCATTCATTCATTCCTCTACCCCTTCATTCATCCACTATTCCAAACATCCATTCATCTACCCATTCATTCATTCGTCTACCCATTCATTCATCCACTCATCCACTTTTCCAAACATCCATTCATCTATCCATTCATTCATTCATCTACCCATTCATTCATCCACTCATCCACTATTCCAAACATCCATTCATCTATCCATGCATTCATCCATTCATCTACCCATCCATTCATCTATTGATTTTTTCCATCCACCCATTCATCCATTCATTCATTCATCCATCCATCCATCCATTCTCTTTCTTTCTGCGGTTTCTCAATGGATAAATGCTATACTCACTAAATCACCTAACATTCAGTTAATTAAAGATTTGAAATGAGACTTTTTGATTTTGTGACACAAGGTCAATAAACGCAACAAAATGTTTGTGGAAACGCCAGAAGAAATAAATCATATAAAATTATGACTAAATTGTTTGATCCATTCGCTTGATATATGAAATTTAAACAAAAGCCTAACCGCTATTCAAACTTAACAAAAAGCCTAACCGCTATTCGCTAAACGCTGAACGAGAAGACATTGAGTTAGTTTAACTATGAATGAGTCTGTGGCCACGTGTCTTGTCTTTGAAGTCAACTGCGTGTTATTATTTAACAATTAAGGAGACAATAAACTTTGATTAATTCAGTTGCCATGTCCGCTCGCTTCGAGCTTCCTGGTCTCAGTGACACAGAATGGAGATCAATCATCAGATGAAACAACAGTTTAAAAAGGGGAATCACCTGCGTAGCTTTATTTAGGATCGAGGTAAATCTGATGACATCATCACCTGACAGTCTGGCAGTGAAGGAAATTACCAGTTCTGTGAGCATTAAAAAAACAACAAAACGATTAGAGATTCGCGTGCCTTTGGTGTGTGAAGACCAGAGAAACATTGCACTCATTTCTCCATCACCTGCCTCTGTTGCTGGGTCAGAGGCGGATCTAGAGTTGGGAGAAGTAGAAGCGATCGCCCTCCTTCCAACAATAACGATCCTAACTCTACGTCAGGTGTTGTGGGTTGTGGACGTACTTTTAAGGACAAATTACAAAACAATTCGTAATAATTAGTATAATATTTGTCTCTTAGTGATATTTCCGACATATTTTCTATTTTACGTGTCTGACTCAGTACTTTGCCCACCCCCAGGTTGTATACAATATGTGTGGTCAGTACTTTGCCCACCCCCAGGTTGTATACAATATGTGTGGTCAGTACTTTGCCCACCCCCAGGTTGTATACAATATGTGTGGTCAGTACTTTGCCCACCCCCAGGTTGTATACAATATGTGTGGTCAGTACTTTGCCCACCCCCAGGTTGTATACAATATGTGTGGTCAGTACTTTGCCCACCCCCAGGTTGTATACAATATGTGTGGTCAGTACTTTGCCCACCCCCAGGTTGTATACAATATGTGTGGTCAGTACTTTGCCCACCCCCAGGTTGTATACAATATGTGTGGTCAGTACTTTGCCCACCCCCAGGTTGTATACAATATGTGTGGTCAGTACTTTGCCCACCCCCAGGTTGTATACAATATGACAAAACGTTTTGTGTAATTTTTCTGGCTATAAAATTGTATATTTTGACAAGTGAAAAAATAATTTAATAAATTATAAGGTAATAACAATATCTGGGAAGAAACAAAATTAAATACTCAAGACAAGACTAAAGGCGAAGCATGTAACACACTTTCTTTTTCACAGGTGAGACTTCTCAGACTTTCTCAGGTGAGACTTCTCATACTTTCTCAGGTGAGACTTCTCAGGTAAGACTACTCAGGTGAGACTGCATCCACATCGCAAAACTAGGCAGTATTTTTTCCTCACTTTACAATGTCCCATTCATCTCCCGAGACCCTAAAGAGTTTTGTTATTCTGAAAGGACTGTGTGTCAGCTCTTGAAGATGCAAGTCTAAAACAGATCACGTAGCAGTCCCACAACTTTTGTTCTGGTAGTTCACGTTGGCTTACGTCTTTGCAAATAGTACAACTTTTGTGTAAATAGCGATTTGTCTTTCAGCTCAAAATATTTAATGTTTGGTTTCAATCAAGAGAGAGAAAAAAACTATATGTCAAAAGCCACAATGGATCATTAAGTGCTATTAATATTTAAGCGTTAATCTTTCTTTCGCTGGTTTTCTCCCTGATCTACTCTCTCTCTCTCTCTCTCTCTCTGAAAAACAAAAAGTATTACACTCTGGATCTCGTTGAAATAAATGTGGTACATTTTTATAACGGTTGCGTTAAAAGGGAGACAACACAACTCAATGTAAACAGAAAATAAAACAAAAAGATAAACTTTAAAATAACAAAATAAATTTGAAAAAGAAAATTAGCATCAGCAAAAAAAATGTAAGGACATCAACAACGCTGCCAAAGAAAGTAAAACTAAAAGAAGATGAACTACAAGAAAGTTGAACTAAAAGAAGTTAATCTGAAAGAGAGTAACACTATAAGAATATAAACTACAAGAAGGTAACACTGAACAGAGTATATCTAAAAGAAGTTATTTTAAAAGACAAATCATAGCCAACCATACAAAAGTAGAAGAAGTTAATCTAAAAGAAAGTTAAACTAAAAGAAGTTTTATTGACAAAAGAACGAAGAAATAAAAAGATCTATAACGGAATGACAAAATAACTAGCCATAGACAGTGACATTCCAAATATACTAGTCGACCGGCGGCGTAGCATACGCCGCTATTTTACAGGGCCGGCCTTTGGCCACTGCAACCTATGCGACCGCAGTGGGCCCCAAACTTTCAGAGGACCCACGCTAATTCTAGGTGTATACATTATTAAATTAAAACATTTTATCACTTATATCAGATTTCTCCTGAAATTGCAAAATATATGAAAAAGTCATGGAAATCTACAGAAATTATTAACAATCTTTTGAAAACTCATACAAATCTCATGAAACATATAGACAAAAATAAAATTGTCATTTTGGGGTGCCATTCAATATGGAAAACACCAATCCTAAGCGCGATAAATAAAAACGGCATTATGCATTACCCGTAATTGTGTAATCTGGTGAAAGAAGCTTCTCGCGCCTCAAACTAATGAAGAATTACTTGAGGTCAACAATTCATGTAGATAGATTGAAACATTTGGTAATTCTTGCTACTGAGCGTGATCTATGTAGGAAATAAAATTTGTATGATGTACTGTATGACTTTGCTACACGCAAGGCTCGTAAAGTAATTCTGTACGTAGTAAAGAATGAACAAAATGCAAAGGCAAATTTATTTTATAATACAAACTCTTATATTTCACATATTATCCGTATCCCTACCCAAACTTGGCCCCGTTCAGTTTTAGACTGCTACATCCCTTGGTCAGGCGCAACACTGAGAATAATTGTCAAGTTTAAATCCGGAGGGCTAACACTATCGCCCCGCTCTCCACATACGCACAGCAAAAAAACAACAGATGAATTGATAACAGAAGTCCCTTTATTCTCCCCACCCCCTCCCACACTATCAACGCACTTGTGGGCCTGGAAACAATCAGTGTCTGAACAAAACATACAGCCTCGTCTGCTGCATAATTTTCCCTTTTCTTATTTCCTTAAGTTAAAGAGCTCTCATTAATACTGACCTAATTAATCGAAGCAAGAACATAACACGCACACATACACTCTCTGTCTCTCTCACACACAAGTATTCAAATCTACCTTCTAATAATGACAAACGATACATTTGTGTGAACGTCGTAGACCTATACAAATTATGAACTTCCTAGTTACAAAACAAAATGTGCACATTTTGCTTTGATTAGAACTCGTTAGCACAAGACATTGGGTTCGCTCGACTCTTTGTCTAACACACGAGGCCTCCTCAGTGAATCTTTCAGTCCAAGGGTTCTATTGCACCTGGTGGCAGGATTAACGCTAAATGCTTTAGAAAGTGATATCGTCTGCTGTTCATGGAGGAGTTTAAATAATTTCCTGAAGCTCAAACACCTTTATGAAAAGGGGAATGAACTTCAGCAATGATATGTGTCGTTTGGCCTGGATGCATAGTGGATACATATGTCAAGATCAATATTTTAAAAGGCAAAGTAATCAAGGAGGCGTTCGAGAATTAAATTCTATCGCATTGCACATAAATAGTTTGAAATTTGCCCGAATGTCACGATAAGCAATTAAAAAACAAAATAAACGAAGACTTTCTTTCGAAGCACGATCCAATTGGGTGAATGCTATGTCTGTAATGAGGTGTTAAGACTGTCTCTGTAATACTTCACTGTATGTTGTCATAATGTGAGTCATAATGAGTAGAAAAACTTTTATAAATGTATATACTCCCTGAGCGTACAAAGACGCGTCACTAACCAATGCATTTGTATGTTACTAAAAATGTTACTAAAATGTGGTATGCCTAAATAGAAAATAAAATATATTTAGTTATCTCTTTCTATAAAAGTTCAAAGCCGTGACATATTGCATAGAGAATACATAGGTATGTGAGAGAGACCTACTTACCCAAGAGAATACATAGGTATGTAAGAGACACCTACTAACCCAAGAGAAAAAAAAGGTATGTGAGAGAGACCTACTTACCCTAGAGAATACATAGGTATGTGAGAGAGACATATTTACCATAGAGAAAACATAGGTATGTGAGAGAGACATATTTACCCTAGAGAAAAAATAGGTATGTGAGAGAGACCTACTTACTCTAGAGAATACATAGGTATGTGAGAGAGACATATTTACCATAGAGAAAACATAGGTATGTGAGAGAGACATATTTACCCTAGAGAAAAAATAGGTATGTGAGAGAGACCTACTTACTCTAGAGAATACATAGGTATGTGAGAGAGACATATTTACCCTAGAGAAGACATAGGTATGTGAGAGAGACCTACTTACCCTAGAGAAAACATAGGTATGTGAGAGAGACCTACTTACCCTAGAGAATACATAGGTATGTGAGAGAGACCTACTTACCCTAGAGAAGACATAGGTATGTGAGAGAGACCTATTATACTTACCCTAGAGAAAACATAGGTATGTGAGAGAGACCTATTATACTTACCCTAGAGAAAACATAGGTATGTGAGAGAGACCTACTTACCCTAAACAAGACATAGGTATGTGAGAGAGACCTACTTACCCTAGAGAAGACATAGGTATGTGAGAGAGACCTACTTACCCTAGACAAGACATAGGTATGTGAGAGAGACCTACTTACCCTAGACAAGACATAGGTATGTGAGAGAGACCTACTTACCCTAGACAAGACATAGGTATGTGAGAGAGACCTACTTACCCTAGAGAAGACATAGGTATGTGAGAGAGACCTATTATACTTACCCTAGAGAAAACATAGGTATGTGAGAGAGACCTATTATACTTACCCTAGAGAAAACATAGGTATGTGAGAGAGACATATTTACCCTAGAGAAGACATAGGTATGTGAGAGAGACCTACTTACCCTAGAGAAGACATAGGTATGTGAGAGAGACCTACTTACCCTAGACAAGACATAGGTATGTGAGAGAGACATATTTACCTAGAGAAGACATAGGTATGTGAGAGAGACATATTTACCCTAGAGAAGACATAGGTATGTGAGAGAGACATACTTACCCTAGACAAGACATAGGTATGTGAGAGAGACCTACTTACCCTAGACAAGACATAGGTATGTGAGAGAGACCTACTTACCCTAAACAAGACATAGGTATGTGAGAGAGACCTACTTACCCTAGAGAAGACATAGGTATGTGAGAGAGACCTACTTACCCTAGACAAGACATAGGTATGTGAGAGAGACCTACTTACCCTAGACAAGACATAGGTATGTGAGAGAGACCTACTTACCCTAGACAAGACATAGGTATGTGAGAGAGACCTACTTACCCTAGAGAAGACATAGGTATGTGAGAGAGACCTACTTACCCTGCACTAGACCAACAAATTCGTGCTGAAAGATATGAGAGACAAAAACAACACACAACACATACATGATCACGAGAATGACATTTGGTCTCATCTGATGCCATTTTCTCATGTTCATTGACTACTTTAGCTTTATTCATGATTTATAAACCTTTACAATTGGATCGTGTCACCTTTGTCTTGTTATTTAATATTTCAACTAGAAATCAAAAGGCGTGACTACAAATATTTCAACTAGAAATCAAAAGGCGTAACTACAAATAGTGTATATATATTTATAATGGTGTTACGACTCTCTATCAACGGGACCAGATATAGTCTTGAAAAGGCACTAAGTTATTTTGAGATATGCCCCCCCCCCCCACTTTATATGTGCAGATATTATATGCCATTGTTTAATATCATTTTCGGATAACTGATACACGATTAGGATCTTTATAAATAATGAAATAATAAATCCTTAATTTAAAAATAATTATTTTTATTAACAAACTTAAGAATGGAAGCTCTGGTAAAATAGAAAGTTCTTTCTCACAAAACAAATGTACCAAAGTTTATGATCTAATCTCGTCAAGCATGTTATAAGGATAAAGGAACTATAATCATTTATAATCAAGAACATTCAAAAGATAATCTGCATAGTTTGTCACGCTCTGTGCACTGTGCACTGTGTCAGGTACATAAACTAGCGACACACACTAGATGACGTACTTTGAACGCGACATTTAGTGACGTCGAAGAAGGGGGGGGGGGTTACCGGTCGTTGACTTGTACTCTTGTAGCACCAAACTGCTGGTAGACAACTAAACCGGTGTAGGCGTAATGGATCTGAACTAATGAGACTTTAAAAAACTTGAATAACTTCCTTGTGTGAGCAAACTAAATAACAATTTGTTTATAATATAGACAAAATCAAGTTAATATAAGATCAACTAAATTTAGTAGATTTTAGTAATAATATTCTTTAAACACAATCTAAGTCACTAAAATAACACATCACATTCTGTAGTAGTCTCTTCTAACTAAGATCAAGTGACGACAATGCCACATATGTTGCATCATTCACAGCCAATCGCTAACACACACAGACACACTCTCTTTCTCTCTCTCACTCTCTCTAGAACTGTCTTCCCCTAGGGATTTGTACACTCATGAAGACTCTCTGCCTCTCATTACTATAAAATTTATATAATATAATTAATTATTTCCAATTTAGAACTGCTCATCTAATGGAATATCTCAAATTAATCATACATCTGATTACTCTCTCTCTCTCTCTCTCTCTCTCACGTCGTAGTCGTCTTCTTTCTCTCTGTCACTCTCTCTCTCTCTCTCGTCGTAGTCGTCTTCTTTCTCTCTGTCACTGTCTCTCTCTCTCTCTCTCACGTCGTAGTCGTCTTCTTTCTCTCTGTCACTGTCTCTCTCTCTCTCGTCGTAGTCGTCTTCTTTCTCTCTGTCACTGTCTCTCTCTCTCTCTCTCTCTTGTCGTAGTCGTCTTCTTTCTCTTTGTCACTGTCTCTCTCTCTCTCTCGTCGAAGTCGTCTTCTTTCTCTCTGTCACTGTCTCTCTCTCTCTCTCTCTCTCGTCGTAGTCGTCTTCTTTCTCTCTGTCACTGTCTCTCTCTCTCTCTCGTCGAAGTCGTCTTCTTTCTCTCTGTCACTGTCTCTCTCTCTCTCTCTCACGTCGTAGTCGTCTTCTTTCTCTCTGTCACTGTCTCTCTCTCTCTCTCGTCGTAGTCGTCTTCTTTCTCTCTGTCACTGTCTCTCTCTCTCTCTCACGTCGTAGTCGTCTTCTTTCTCTCTGTCACTGTCTCTCTCTCTCTCGTCGTAGTCGTCTTCTTTCTCTCTGTCACTGTCTCTCTCTCTCTCTCTCACGTCGTAGTCGTCTTCTTTCTCTCTGTCACTGTCTCTCTCTCTCTCGTCGTAGTCGTCTTCTTTCTCTCTGTCACTGTCTCTCTCTCTCTCTCTCTTGTCGTAGTCGTCTTCTTTCTCTTTGTCACTGTCTCTCTCTCTCTCTCGTCGAAGTCGTCTTCTTTCTCTCTGTCACTGTCTCTCTCTCTCTCTCTCTCTCGTCGTAGTCGTCTTCTTTCTCTCTGTCACTGTCTCTCTCTCTCTCTCGTCGAAGTCGTCTTCTTTCTCTCTGTCACTGTCTCTCTCTCTCTCTCTCACGTCGTAGTCGTCTTCTTTCTCTCTGTCACTGTCTCTCTCTCTCTCTCGTCGTAGTCGTCTTCTTTCTCTCTGTCACTGTCTCTCTCTCTCTCTCTCGTCGTAGTCGTCTTCTTTCTCTCTGTCACTGTCTCTCTCTCTCTCGTCGTAGTCGTCTTCTTTCTCTCTGTCACTGTCTCTCTCTCTCTCGTCGTAGTCGTCTTCTTTCTCTCTGTCACTGTCTCTCTCTCTCGTCGTAGTCGTCTTCTTTCTCTCTGTCACTGTCTCTCTCTCTCTCTCGTCGTAGTCGTCTTCTTTCTCTCTGTCACTGTCTCTCTCTCTCTCTCTCTCTCTCGTCGTAGTCGTCTTCTTTCTCTCTGTCACTGTCTCTCTCTCTCTCGTCGTAGTCGTCTTCTTTCTCTCTGTCACTGTCTCTCTCTCTCTCTCTCTCTCGTCGTAGTCGTCTTCTTTCTCTCTGTCACTGTCTCTCTCTCTCTCTCGTCGTAGTCGTCTTCTTTCTCTCTGTCACTGTCTCTCTTTCTCTCTCACTCACTCACGTCGTAGTCGTCTTCTTTCTCTCTGTTACTGTCTCTCTCTCTCTCATCGTAGTCGTCTTCTTTCTCTCTGTCACTGTCTCTCTCTCTCTCGTCGTAGTCGTCTTCTTTCTCTCTGTCACTGTCTCTCTCTCTCTCTCTCGTCGTAGTCGTCTTCTTTCTCTCTGTCACTGTCTCTCTCTCTCGTCGTAGTCGTCTTCTTTCTCTCTGTCACTGTCTCTCTCTCTCTCTCTCGTCGTAGTCGTCTTCTTTCTCTCTGTCACTGTCTCTCTCTCTCTCTCACGTCGTAGTCGTCTTCTTTCTCTCTGTCACTGTCTCTCTCTCTCTCTCGTAGTAGTCGTCTTCTTTCTCTCTGTCACTGTCTCTCTCTCTCTCTCTCTCTCTCGTCGTAGTCGTCTTCTTTCTCTCTGTCACTGTCTCTCTCTCTCTCTCTCTCTCGTCGTAGTCGTCTTCTTTCTCTCTGTCACTCTCTCTCTCTCTCGTCGTAGTCGTCTTCTTTCTCTCTGTCACTGTCTCTCTCTCTCTCTCTCGTCGTAGTCGTCTTCTTTCTCTCTGTCACTGTCTCTCTCTCTCTCTGTCTCACGTCGTAGTCGTCTTCTTTCCCTCTGTCACTGTCTCTCTCTCTCTCTCCCACAACAACCAACCGCCTTTACTTTTCCCCAACTAGTGTCAGGTATCCATAAGAGCTTGTTGGACTCAGAGGCGGCCCTAAAATCACCAAATTCCAAATCCTATTTTTTTTTAATACATGGTTTGTTTTTGCGTTCAAGTTATTTGGTAGATGGGCAGATTAAGACTAATCAAATAAGCTGGTAATATGAAGGCAAGTCTATTAACTGTGTATTGTTGACTTGTGTTTCTGTCATGTTGATGATGAGGACTTGACACTCAACAGCTGCTCCTTGCCCAGACAAATCAACTTGTGTGTATTGTTGACTTGTGTTTCTGTCATGTTGATGATGAGGACTTGACACTCAACAGCTGCTCCTTGCCCAGACAAATCAACTTGTGTGTATTGTTGACTTGTGTTTCTGTCATGTTGATGATGAAGACTTGACACTCAACAGCTGCTCCTTGCCCAGACAAATCAACTTGTGTGTATTGTTGACTTGTGTTTCTGTCATGTTGATGATGAGGACTTGACACTCAACAGCTGCTCCTTGCCCAGACAAATCAACTTGTGTGTATTGTTGACTTGTGTTTCTGTCATGTTGATGATGAGGACTTGACACTCAACAGCTGCTCCTTGCCCAGACAAATCAACTTGTGTGTATTGTTGACTTGTGTTTCTGTCATGTTGATGATGAGGACTTGACACTCAACAGCTGCTCCTTGCCCAGACAAATCAACTTGAATGGGAGTACATTTTTTTCCTCATCAAAAATGTGTACAAGTGAATCCAAGAAATAGAGAGAGAGAGAGAGAGAGAAGGAGAGAGTCAGAGAGAGAGAGTCAGAGAGAGAGTCAGAGAGAGTCAGTCAGAGAGAGAGAGTCAGAGAGAGACAGTCAGAAAGAAAGTCATAGAAAGAGAGAGAGTCAGAGAGCGTCCGAGAGAGAGAAGGAAAATTATCTTATGCTAGACTCTTTGTTTCTAATGACTTTAGTTCAGAAACCTTTCCTCTACTCATCAAATCTTACTGGGATTATTGAAACCTTATATCTATATGTGCTAAGAGCAGGGGGCGAACTGGGTGCTAAAATCGGCCTAGGCATTTCTATACAATCCGGCCCACAAATTGTATATCATAGGATGGACAACCAATTCTAGGTCTAGCTGTCCTCAAAATCATTCTGATAAGTTTGATAATGTATCGATAACTGAACGCATGCATACAATGAACTCTGTATCTTTTTATGAAATATAGTAGGCCTTATGTTGCTTTTAATCGCTAAAGGTGTGGGCCCTATAAGGATGAAGCCTACTAGTAGCACTGTCTACGGATGCAGACTATAGATTAAATTAGCATTATACCGTAGAGTCTCTAAACGATTTAGTGTTTAACAAGACGCTCCGTTGTACACGAGAATATTACACAACTTTAACAATTTAATACATTCTATAGTAGCATTCATGCGGCCCTACCTGCCCATTTGGGTACCGGGCCACCGGGCATTTGCCCGAATGCCCATATAGCCAGTCCGTCCCTGGCTAAGAGATATCTATATGTGCTAAGAGATATCCGTATGTGCTTAAGAGATGCCTATGTGCTTAAGAGATACCTATGTGTTTAAGAGATACCTATGTGTTTAAGAGATACCTATGTGTTTAAGAGATACCTATGTGCTTAAGAGATGCCTATGTGTTTAAGAGATACCTATGTGTTTAAGAGATACCTATGTGCTTAAGAGATGCCTATGTGTTTAAGAGATACCTATGTGTTTAAGAGATACCTATGTGTTTAAGAGATACCTATGTGTTTAAGAGATGCCTATGTTTATGAGATATCTATGTGTTTAAGTGATATTTATGAGTACTCAGTGATATCTATGTGTTTAAGAGATATCTACATGGTGGACGTTTAGAGATAATGAAATAAAGTGTATTTAAAAGCTGGGCTTGTACATATGAATGTATGACTATAGAGCTGTATGGATGTATGTTGGTTGAATGAACTGTTGTTAAAAGAATCGCAAAATATAGATGTGAAAATCAATTCAACAGCAATTGAGACGGAGACAGAAAGACAAGAGAGAAAAAGAGAGACGTTAATGAGAAGAACGAGAAAGAGAGAGGGAGAGAAATGAGAGAGAGAGAGAGAGATGAGAGAGTAAACTAAACAAGATTACATAAGGAGTTCGTGTTTCACACACACTCTAAGGCGGCCCCCAGTGTCCACCCAAGGATCAGCGTTTATCAGACAGTTAGACTGACAAAAAAAAAAAACAAAAAAAAAAAAAAACTCGTTTTAAAGCAGGAGGTAAAAAATAGAGAAATACGTTGCTACAAGTATGTGACCATCCTTCTGTGATACACAAGGTAAAAACAAAAAAAGATGGAACCTCCTCCAACCCTCATTAGTGACAAAGACCAAACAGAAAAGGAAGAAATATTTCAAAGAATCACTCACAAACATAAACATTTGTCTATTTTAAGCTCCATGACCGACCAGTTTTTCTAACGGAAGTTCGCACAGATGCTCTTTTGTAATTAAATGGAACAAACTATTTGATCCTAGTTTTCTTTTTCCTTGATGTTTCCCAAAGACTCCAAAAGTTGAATACTGGAATCCAGGGGTCGATCTAACAGGACTTCTGTATTAGTCTCTAGCCTACATGTCAGAAAGCCTGTAATTTAAAATTGACTTTGTAAAAAAAAGATGTTAAACTACGAGTTGTTGGCCTCTATCTATGTACGCTCTAGCAACAAAAAAGTCATGCTTCAATACAAATAATGATTTGTTTTTTTTTTTTTACATTTTGTTTTCATCAGTGAATCTTCTGATGTCATCAAATCGAAAGGATTTCAATTTTTCTTTTAACAAACACCACCAAGAATGTGTTCATTTGCTATTACATTGACATTAAGTGTGTGTATTTCCTGCTTTATTTCATAACGTTTGTGTGTGTGTGTGTTTCTAAATGTGATATCGTTATCGTTTGATTGGAGGAGGACAAACCAAAAATAGTTTGGGATTTCATTGTAATGTATACACCAAATTGAAGGGACAAAGAAATGTGTGGTTTGTGTGTGTGTGTGTGTGAGTAGGGGTTTGTGTGTGTGTGAGTAGGTGTGTGTGTGTGTGTGAGTAGGTGTGTGTGTGTGTGAGTAGGGGTTTGTGTGTGTGTGAGTAGGTGTGTGTGTGTGTGTGTGTGTGAGTAGGTGTGTGTGTGTGAGTAGGGGTTTGTGTGTGTGTGAGTAGGTGTGTGTGTGTGTGTGTGAGTAGGTGTGTGTGTGTGTGTGAGTAGGGGTTTGTGTGTGTGTATGTGATTAGGGGTGCCGTTTTGATTACAAGGGTCAAAAAGTGTGTGGTTGGGGAGGGGCATTTCATTGGCGGAATAAATAAATTGTGTGTGTGTGTGGGCAGACGAGAAGGCCTATTTATTTCAGCTCATGGTCCGAAGTAGTTTGTTTAGACTCATTCTAGTCTCTACATTATAGCGGGTTGGGGGCGGTTCGATTGACAGAAAATTGTGTTGGGGGCTGAAAGAGCTGCAGGCCGCCGTGCTAGTGAAGGATGAACAAGTGTTCCAGACCAAATAAACATAGACAAACTTTTTCCAAGCGTGCAGCACAGGTAACATTATTGAAACAAAATATTTGGCCTGACAAAACATGGACTTGTCATTCGAAATAAAATAAATAGCACCAATGACAGTGGGAGCCTTTTTTTTTTCCTTTCGGAATAGTGTCACGTGTTTAAACTTTCACTAAACTTCTTTTCTACACCGAGTCATTGAATTCTACTAATGGAACATCAACTTAACGAGGGTTTTATTCTACAAAGTCTAAGATGTGTCGTTGCAATATCTGTTAAAATAACAAATTAATGATGAAGTTAAAGACTTTTTAAAATTTGTTATATTAGAGGTTGAGTAACTAATAAGGCTTGTAACAAAAAGCCAAAAAAAAAAAAAAACAACTGGCTAGCTAGTATGGTACATTTAATCTCCATGAGGCAGGGGTAGTTACAAAATAATACAAAACAAAACATTTTCGGTCATCCAACGTGGCCACTTCTTTGTAAATTCCGGTACATAATTACAGTACTTCCACCGTTGGGTATTTTTCACTAGACCTGGCATCTTTTTCATTTTAAGATTATCTTTAAATATACTATGTATTATCTGAGAAACGATTGTAGAAGCACGGGGACTGTCCAGCAACGTGTAGTGTTGTCAGCTGTGCCACTGGCCATTCAGATCTAAACTGTAACCCTAACCCTGTCAGCTGTGCCACTGGCCATTCAGATCTAAACTGTAACCCTAACCCTGTCAGCTGTGCCACTGGCCATTCAGATCTAAACTGTAACCCTAACCCTGTCAACTGTAACCCTAACCCTGTCAGTTGTAACTCTCCCCCTAGACACATATTGAGTTCTGGTAAATCACCGCCCCTCCCCAGTCAACTGCAACACTCCCCACACGTTACCAACTGTATACTTTCCAAGAAACAGAGAATCAAAACTATAATGGGACGACCTTCAGCAAAACAAACTTTATGACGTAGATCCTGTTGGTCTTACCTGATGGGAGAAGGCGCAGGGTAGGTGTAGGCGGCAGCTGTGGGGAGAAAAGAAGACTTGATGTCACGTGACAAGTATGAAATTTAAAAATCAACAATGTCATTGAAAACATTTTGGCGAATATGGGTGGCTGCGGCCCGGCCTTTCTGTGCCCCGGAGTAGCTCTACAGAAGCAGACTAGAAATTGGCCAATAAACTGTAATGATATAGCTTTTATATTTGGATTATAAATAAAATGAAAATATTTTCTAAAGTTTGAAAATTAATCACTTGAATCAATAAAAAAATAACTGGCAAATAAAATACAACTATAAAACGAAATAAAGGCATATAAACATTGCCTTGTAATGGACATACACAAATAACTTTGAAAAGAAATAAAACAAAGCTTTGATTAAGGCCCCCGGACGAGATGACCGCAGATGTTCCTCCTGTACCTGCATGCTCTGAAATAAACCAAAGAATTATGGCCCAGAATATAATGTTCGTAAAATGTTTGACATGTTTCGGATGTTCCTTCAGAGTTGACGATAGTTTACTTCCTAGTCCAAATCTCCAGCAGGACGACGGGGTATGGGAGCGGGCAGGGTTTGAACCCGGGACCATCGATAAATCCAAACTACAGTCCAGCCATATAATATCCTCATCTAGTAAAAAATTATATTTTATGTAAAGCAAACGTATTCAAACAATATTTCTTGTACTTGCAGGTTAAGCACAGAACCAAAATAAAACAGTGTGAAGAGTTACAAAATTAAATCTCCCATGATTGACAAATCTCAAATTTTGTATTTGATCAAATGTCAAGTTATTTTTCACAACAGGTAAAAGACATAATTTGTGATTCAAATCTGGGCAATTGAAAAAGAACATTAACTTCACTGAAATTGAAAATCTTTTTTGTTCGCCAGGTTACTCCTTTCATTGCTGTGGGCCACATAGTGTCTATGTAGATCTAAATTCTAAAGCTATAGAATAATTTCGTGATTCGTATATATAAAATATAATTTGGAAAGCATCATAATGTCAGGGCTCAAAACAAAGATCATAAGGTTTTTATATCACCATGTTGTCATGTCAGGATGGCCGAGTGGTCTAAGGCGCCAGACTCAAGGATGGTAGTATCCTTCTCATGAATCATGGGATTGAGTGTTCTGGTCCACGAATGTGGGCGTGGGTTCAAATCCCACTTCTGACAATTTTTTTTTTTTTTTTTTTTTAAGGAGTTTCTCTTAATTTAAAACATTACGCCCTCCTACATAATCAGAATCTGATACTTGTTATTTAAAACTTCCAGTATTGATCATGTTTGATATGGCTTCCATTTAGTCGTGAAACCATGAGTCGTAAGTCATTAAAATTATCTGTCTAAGGTTGCCAGATTTAACAGTCTGCGTAGTAGCAAGGCAAGTTAACAATTTACATTTCAAATATATATGCCAGTTATTTTAAGACAAAAGGAAAAGACAACTATTTCTTTATAGGTCAGTGTATGTATTGACTCGACAACGAGAAGTTCCTTACCACACCCAAACCCCCCCCCCCCCTCTCCTATCCCCACCAGCAAGACAATATAAAATGATCTTTGCTGCTTCATCTGGTGCATCTTGACACGCCTGATTCAGACAATGTGTGGCATTAACAAGTTTACATTTATTTAACGAGATCTAGCTGAGTGGTCTAGATACAGACTCTATAGACACAATGTCCATTACACTGACATCAGATCAACAGATCTTACACAATGTTCAAATTAATCACAAGATCAACACAAGAGGACAGAAGGCAAACGTTGCTTCTGTTATGACCCACTCTATAAGAGACATAGCCACAGTAACGAACATAGAAAAATAGAGCGAAATGATTTTAAAAGAAAATACAGAAAGACCTACATTCTAAATCTAGTCCCAAGTCAGAAGCATTGGCTAGAACTATGTAGGCTAAATGAAGTGTCTGTATTGAAACGTATTTCTTGCGAAGTATCAACTCTTGCAGCTGTCCTTCAGGACAAAAACTCTCTGAACTTTTGTAACTCTTAACGTATTGGAATAGGTTCTATACACACACACACTCACACATATATACATATACATACATATTGTTACGTATTTCTGAATCTTCTGGCTGAATGTACTAGTAGGCACACAAATAAAAACACTGCAAAGAACTTGACGACTCAACTTTCAGTTTCATATAACTTAAATGACTATTAACTCTAACAATTCGCCACTGTAACATGTAGTGTAGAAGACTGTACAATATCTGTCAGTTTACAGTTAGCTATACTTCGTTGCAATTAATCTGTTCATTTCGTTGCAATTCATCTCTTCTCAACTTGCATCGAGCCGTATTCCACAGAACAGACCAACGACAGACTTACCAGTGTCGCTCCAGGTCTCCCAAAGATGATCAAGTCGTACTCAAGTCTACCGAATCAGAGCCGCACACGTCTTACATCGACTGTAACGGCTCAAGTCCACTGTAGTTCGCTGTATAGACTTTAACGAAAGTAGTCCACTCCAGTTAACTCTACCCTAGTTAACTTGCACCGAGTCGTACACATTTCTCTTCCACTAGAGCCGCACACGTCTTACATCGTCTGTATCGACTGTAACGGCTCACTCACGACTGACTTTCACATTAACTCTCTGGCTTATATAGAGTCCCTAATCGCTCCTCCAAAGTTGCACAAACACTGCTTGTATCTTTTGGAACAAGTGAGGAAACGTCACATCCTGTCTTTGTTTTTACATGTAGATTCCAGAGAATACCTGCTGCAGTGTCATCAAGCCGGGGTCACACGTACTGACCTCTATCTGTCACTGTTCATTAGTAACTGCCCCCTTCTTAGATCTGTTTGTTCCTGGAACAACACGTGAGGACACGTCACATCCTGTCTTTGTTTTTACATGTAGATTCCAGAGAATACCTGCTGCAGTGTCATCAAGCCGGGGTCACACGTACTGACCTCTATCTGTCACTGTTCATTAGTAACTGCCCCCTTCTTAGATCTGTTTGTTCCTGGAACAACACGTGAGGACACGTCACATCCTGTCTTTGTTTATACGCGTAGATTCCAGAGAACACTCGCTGCTGTGTCATCTCGCCGGGGTCATACGTTGACCTCTACCTATCACTGTTCATTTGTAACAATATATACATACACACACACACACACACACACACACATGTCTATGGTTCTACATAAGAAACACTCAAACATATCTTTATATATAATTCTCTTCTTCCCTAATCAGGTCAGACGAGAAGTAAATGGGAAGATCACTCTCTTATTTCTGCGGATAGTCATCCCACGAAAAAAAAAAAAAGAGGGGGGGGGGGGGAGAACACGTTTTCACAGCTCGCTACGGATGGCTGCGCGCTGGACTGTCAAACCCTGCCGCTCCTATCCCATGCGGGAGGTTTGGACTAGGAAGTAAACTATCGACAACTCTGAAGGAACATCCGAAACATGTAAAACATTTTACAAACACTAAATAGCATGGCCGGACTTAAGCATTGTGGGGCCCTATTCGAAACGGATTTCGCGGGGCCAAATTTGGGTAGGGAAGCGGACAATAAGTCAAATTTAAGAGTTTGTATTATAAAATAAATTCGTCTATGCATTTTATTCATTCTTTACTACGTACAGAATTACTTTACGAGCCTTGCGTGTAGCAAAGTCATATAGTATATCATAATAATTTATGTTTCCCACATAGATCCCGCTCAATAGCAAGAATTACCAAATGTTTCAATCTATCTTTGAGAATTGTTGACATCAAGTAATTCTTCATTAGTTTGAGGCGCGAGAATCTTCTTTCACCTGATTACACAATTACGGCTAATGCATAATGCCGTTTTTATTAATAGCGCGTAGGATTGACGTTTTCCATATTGAATGACACCCCAAAATGAAATTTTTTTTCTATGTATTTCCGTATATTTTAGGGACTTTTTCGTATATTTTTCAATTTCGGAGTTCCTGGTAAATCGACAGGAGTGCGCGGAAAATCCGTTTTAAGTTATAAAATGGTTTAATTTAATCATTTATACACCTTGAATTAGCGCGGGTTCCATGAAAGTGCGGATCCTTCGGTCACATAGGTTGCAGTGGCCTAAGACCGGCCCTGCAAAATAGCGGCGTATGCTATGCCGCAGGTCGACTAGTACTTAATGCTAATACTAAGTAACCCTCCCCCCTCCCCTTACTAACCATTTTTTTGGACACTTGCGAACTACTATACTATTGTGTTTGTGAAGGACGTAAAATGACCTAAGAAGTGTGTTAGTGTGTTAGTGTGTTAAAGTGTATTTGTTTTTTTTTTAATTTTCTAGATTGAGGATTGAGGATTGTTTTCGCTTTCTGTTTGTGGATCAGTGTGATGTGCATTCAATGTGGAGTATTGTTAAATATTTCTTTGACCGGGATTATTGACTCATTACAACTGGATTGGGTTTAGGCGAGAAGTCAGAGTGATAGCTGCGTCCAGGGAAATGGGGAGTTCGTTTTTTTGTTGCTGTTTCAACCCCCATCCTAATACTATAAAGCCTATAGACATTACATAGCGTAATCTACATTAACAGGGACAACCTTTAGCTCAAAATGCGTCATTTGGAAAACTTCAATGTCAAATTGCTAGATTACAACCAGCAGACTGTGTTAGCCAAGACAACTGTAGGAGCTAATGCCATACGATTGCAGCGGGTGATAGTAGCAACGACTGTGCTGTGAAGGAACAGCGAAAGAGTTCAAATCTGCTTTTAATCTAGACCATTGTAGGATCTCTTAGACTTAGAGTATTTGGAAACGAACGATAAATACTCTGGTTGATATCTACACTACAAAACTAGAGCTAATTTTCCCCACGTGGGCTACAGAAAGGAATAACGTGCTTACTGAGACATACATTGAACTCATGCTTCGAAAGAAAAGAAGAATAAGCTGGGCGTGTGTATGTGTGTGATATCGGGAAAAAAGGGGGGTAGGGAGGGAGGTCATTAGGAGGGGGCGTGGCAAGAGAAAGTACATAAAAGTTTGAGAGAAACAAAAGGTAGATAACCACTGGTTTCACGTCAACACACCACATGCCTGTACTTTTATGTTTATACTAGTTGGATAGGGCGAGATCTTACAGTTACTTTATTTGAAGGAAAATTTGGTGCAACTTTCAAATCAAAGAAAAGCCAATGTTTAGGTCAAAGGTCATTTGTTTTACGCAGTGAAAATAGTGAAGTTGAACCCCAATTGTCCGTTTGGAACCATGGCAACACAAACAATTAAACAGCGAGTCTAAACCATAAGTGAATGAAACTAATTCGGCTTTAAAACACAATGAAAGACAAAGAATACAAGCAAACCCATAAACACAAGAGACAAACAAAAAACATAAACACAAGCCAAAGAGAAACAAGGTGACATCATTTTTTACAAAGGTATATCAACTCACTCTGTCTGTCTGGTAAAAGTGTATACACGTCATTTCTCCCACACCCAATCTCGGATTAAGCTAAAATTTTGAGCAATTATTTCTTTTACCTGACAATACCAGAATTTTTTAAAAAATTAACCAATTGGTTAATTAACTATTGATAATTAATTATTTTGTTTGGTATCTCGAACAAGGGAAATCTTTCATGATCATAAGCTCTTCACTACCAGAGCTTAAGAAGCCTGATAAGGCTATAGCCCACGAGTTCGAATTCAGGCCGTTCACCTTTTTTTTAAAATATTTTTTTTTTACCTTTACCTATCCCTTAGTCTGTTGGACCGTTGGGGCACCAAGCAAGATTTGTCGACCGTCTTTCTCCATTCCTCCCTTTTTTTTGCCTTGTTTAGAACCTTTCTCAATGGCAGGCCCGTCCATTCTTTAATGTTGTCCTTCCATCGCTTTTTCTGTCTGCCTCTTCTTCTTTTACCTGGCACTGTTCCCTGAAGGAAGGTCTTTGCGAGCCCCGTAGATCTTGTAATGTGGCCAAAGGTTTTAAGTTTTCGTCTTTTTACAATAGTTAGCAGGTCGTCATGGGCTCCGATCGCTGCAGTAACCCTGTCTCTAATTTCTTGGTTTGTGATGCGGTCTTTGAATGTGATGCCTGGGATCCTTCTGTAGCATCTCAATTTCATTGCATATATAAATATATTTAAAAAGCGATCTCCCAAAAACCCTGTTTTATTCTTCCCTCACCCCTTTCCAAGTGGTCTAGACAAGTGATAAGATCGTAGCATAGGGACCCTTGAGACAAGTGATAGGATAGTAGCATAGGGACCCTTGAGACAAGTGATAGGATCGTAGCATAGGGACCCTTGAGACAAGTGATAGGATCGTAGCATAGGGACCCTTGAGACAAGTGATAGGATCGTAGCATAGGGACCCTTGAGACAAGTGATAGGATCGTAGCATAGGGACCCTTGAGAAAGCTAAAAGCATGAAATTGCGCTAAACAAAAACAATTTTAACAATATTTCTAATCGCACAGATTTATTATTGTTAATCTTTTACAAATTTAATAACATGACTGATCCAAACTAATTGATACAACTAAACTTGTTTTTTTTTTAAATAATTTTTTGTTATTTCATTAAGTTCAACTTTTTGTTCAAATGATCTAGAAAATTGAACATTTATTTTTGTAATGAAAAGCGGAGAAGAACAAAAATGGCCAGTATGGGATCGAACTCAGTACATTCGTGTTATTAGCACGACGCTCTAACACTTAGCAAACCATCCGTACTAATAAATAAATAAATCAAATTTTGTTCCTTGTGATTTTGAGTTTCTGAGTTATTGTTTTGACTAGGACGAAGATGTGAGCTGACAGTAGAACCAAATAACACCCATTGGAACTACAAGCAAGGAAATAAACGAAGAAGCTAGACTAAAACCTTGCGCCAAATAAAGAGGGCTATTCAAATACTCTATAAGGTGTACAAAATAAGCCAGTTCTAGACAAACTGCTAAAGAGTATCCAGAGTATCTAGATTTGTCTTTTAAATTGTTTTAGATATAAACAATTATGTTGCATTATTGTAAGAGGTTAGTAAAACTTATAAGAACGAATTAGTTGAATGAAGAAATACTGGAATGAGGTCTGTTGCTAACCTTGACATTGTGACGCCATCCTGTAGTTCTGATTGGGTGAAAGGTACTTGACGTCATTGGCATCACTGCACAGCACGTCGATCCCATGATTGGAGGCAGAGGTGGCCCTGTATCCCACAACGTAGTTGGGTGCCAGCAGATTTGGGTTGCTTTGGTTTTGTGGGCACAGACTGCTGCAGGACGAGGCAAGAGTTCCAAGAACCATGCTCTGCGTCTGAAGGGAACATGAGTTGTCCTTCATTGTCGGACACGTCGTCTGGTGCATCTCTTGGCGTAGACGATTTTTGTTATGATTGCGCAGTCGCAGAGCTGGCGGATGAAGACACAAAAAATATAGGTCAATAAAATCTTGTTTCCTTGTAAGGTTCTGCAGTACAACGCGTGTAAAATTAATTTCGCGAACTTAATGTTTAGAGAGGAACACTTTAACATCAGATATACCGCTCACAATCGCATTTAATTCATTGGACAAAGAGCCTAATAACCACAATTAATGAAACACACTGTAATGACAGGCGAAAGCGTAATTATACACCATCTGATGTTTTCACACATAAAGAACATGTTTCAGAATTCGTAATTAAACAATAATGTTCACATTCTCTCTTGAACAAAACTAAAAAAAAAAAAAAAATGGCTGCAATCTTTATGAAACAGAATTAGATGAAGATGTTTTTTTTCCCGAAGATACTTTTAATGAGATGTATGCATAAAAAAGAACAACTCATTATCCAAAGTTTATGTAGGCCTATAGCTTCCGTTCCTTACAATAGAATCCATTATATTATTGAACTAATTGAATAGTACATTACAATACATTTGATTTCTAAAAGGCGAATATAATTACATATTTTGTTTTTAAGTTCAAAGCAAAAACAAAAGAAAAAAAAAAACAAGACTTACAGACACAGACACACACACAAACAAAAAGACACACAATGATGGTCTAGATGACTCTAGATGATGACATTAGCACACATTCAAGACACAGCACAGACGATCAAGAGACATTTAAGGAACATTATTACACATAGGAAAATATGTTATTAATTTAGGAGCGCAGGGAAGCAACTATAAGGAAGGCGAGTCTTTAGCATTTTCGACAATCGTTCCATGCATTTAGGGGACAGTGCCAAATAATAATAGCGGATTTTAAAATCAATCAAAGTTTATGCGCATATTAAAAACAAACAAACCAGTTTGAAAGTGAGATTCTAGTTCGACATTCAAAAACATTTTCTTTTAGCGCAAGGAACCAAATAATAACTTTATTTCCAATTTTACTCAGAATACCAGTTGGTGGTTATGTCCCTTATAGCGATGACTTTATTCTCTGGAGCTGTGGAAAAAAAAAACCCTCCCGTTGACCTGGTTGATCATGTAGCGTCAAATCTTGAGTCGTGCTCTCTCCAGAACTAGATGACTAGCAGCAGTCTCGAGGGAAATGAAAGAGTAGGGCGCCAAAAGGTCATCAATTGACACGCTTCTTTAAGCCACTGGCAGGTGGAAATGTCGTAAAACTGTTAGTTCGACTTCCAAGTCAAGTGACTTAAAGAACTACAGAAGTAGTGTTCAGATAAATGGGGGACTTGAGTTTCGCTGGATTACTGGACTTAAACACACACTCATTGACATGATGTTAATGCAAACATACTCATGTCAAATGTAAAGATATTATCATAGAATCGTCACATATATGGGCCAGTAATGACTTCTGCGCTTTTATCTGCACGAGAAATTCGAAACAAAATGTCCTAAGCCAACAATAAGTGCTAAAACTGAAATAGAATAAAGAAAGATGTAACAAAAACATTGAGGCTAAATTTCCAATCTCTTGCTGCTGAAGTTGAACTGGACATGGAAAATAGTCATGTGAGAAGACTAAGCGATAAAAGGTTTCCTTGCGAGTACTTGATTGTGTCAACTTTAGTCGGCCTAGATCTGATAGGTTCTGGACAATGTGATTACAATTCAAAGCTTTAATTTGTATTTAAGTTATTCCCACTAATTAGTTGAGTATTTACGCTGGGTAGGGCACGTATCCCGTATGGGAGACGAACGTATGCCAAAGGCAGTCTTTTTTGGTGAACTTAAAGGTGGTCGGCGTTACAGAGGCGCCCCACGGAAACGTTTTAAAGAACAGCTTAGGCGTCACTTTCCTTGGCTGACATAGAAGAGAGCACCTGGTGGCATGCGGCCTCAGAGCAAGACAGCTGGAGGTCACTCACAAAGGCCGCGGGATACACATGTGAGACAATCTGAAAATCCGCTGCCGAGGACAAACGCAGACGGCGAAAAGAAAATCTAAATCGACCACCTGCGGACAATGGTTATGCTTGCCCTGGATGAGGTAAAATATGTAGGTCACACACGGGAAATACTGCACTCCTAACTAATCTTCGGACTCGAAGACAAGCCTTAGTATTTACAGTGGCACATTATCTTCAGACAAAACTATAGTCCTTTATTAAGTTTAGGAATAAGCATTTTATACAAATAATCAAAGACTCTGGTAAAGAAAACTTTGAAACTTGATCTAAAGTCTAAGGGAAGTAAGTAGCCTCAACGTATGGAAGAAGAAGATATTCCCATTGATTTAACTCTAAGGTCGTTCCGCCACATGAATCTGTATCTCTAAGTTGATTGCCAGATAAATAGAGCTTAAGTTGCCAGTATTTGTTAAATAAATACACCAAGAGCTCAAATAAAACACAGAAGCGAAATTTCCAAACCCCCAGAATCGATTAAAATTCATTTCAGATTTGAATTCAAATTTCTGAGGCTTTTATTGTAATTAATAAAAGAAATAACACATTGTTTAAAGTGTTGTTTTGTCCAGTTTGTATATCATATGAAAGTAAAACCACATGAACCTTAACACGACTAATTACTTTTTCAATGACTAGTTCTGTCTTGATGCCCCCCCCCCCCCAAACATTATATTGAAACAACGTAACTCATATATACGTATCTTCGTATCTTCCAGAGTTTTTCGGACTAATGGGAAGAAAGTGTGTGGGTAGGCTTTGGCTCAGTAAATAAATAAATACATTTGTTATTCTATATTACTTTTGTCAGACTTACACAGTGCTGTATTACTTTTGTCAGACTTACGCAGTACTGGATTACTTTTGTCAGACTTACACAGTGCTGTATTACTTTTGTCAGACTTACACAGTGCTGAATTACTTTTGTTAGACTTACACAGTGCTGAATTACTTTTGTCAGACTTACACAGTACTGAATTACTTTTGTCAGACTTACACAGTACTGAATTACTTTTGTCAGACTTACACAGTACTGAATTACTTTTGTCAGACTTACACAGTACTGAATTACTTTTGTCAGACTTACACAGTACTGAATTACTTTTGTCAGACTTACACAGTACAGAATTACTTTTGTCAGACTTACACAGTGCTGAATTACTTTTGTCAGACTTACACAGTACTGAATTACTTTTGTCAGACTTACACAGTGCTGAATTACTTTTGTCAGACTTACACAGTGCTGTATTACTTTTGTCAGACTTACACAGTACTGAATTACTTTTGTCAGACTTACACAGTACTGAATTACTTTTGTCAGACTTACACAGTACTGAATTACTTTTGTCAGACTCACACAGTACTGTATTACTTTTGTCAGACTTACACAGTGCTGTATTACTTTTGTCAGACTCACACAGTACTGAATTACTTTTGTCAGACTTACACAGTACTGAATTACTTTTGTCAGACTCACACAGTACTGTATTACTTTTGTCAGACTCACACAGTACTGAATTACTTTTGTCAGACTCACACAGTACTGAATTACTTTTGTCAGACTTACACAGTACAGAATTACTTTTGTCAGACTTACACAGTGCTGAATTACTTTTGTCAGACTTACACAGTGCTGAATTACTTTTGTCAGACTTACACAGTGCTGTATTACTTTTGTCAGACTTACACAGTGCTGTATTACTTTTGTCAGACTTACACAGTGCTGTATTACTTTTGTCAGACTTACACAGTACTGAATTACTTTTGTCAGACTTACACAGTGCTGAATTACTTTTGTCAGACTTACACAGTACTGAATTGATACTTGTGTTGTCAGTTAAAAGAGATAATTTTGCAAAATTTCATCTTGATCTGAGTATGGGTGTTGGAGAAATAATGTGTTCAAACATTTGACTAGACAGACAGACTGAGTTGATATAAGCTTGGTACAAAGGACGGACAAATGGAGTACTGTGAACAAGGAAATTACTGACACCATCATTTGTTGAGCAGGGTTAAAGGCTATACATATGTTACCGGCAAAGAGTGAAATACAGGCATTCTATACAATGCCTAGGTACATATAAATACAGTATACTAAAAATAAACACACTACAGTTCATAGTTCACTACATAGGTACGTTACACTGTTCTGATGTATAAGTAGTCTGGTTCAAACTCATACAATTATTTTCTCTGGCTAGTTGTTGTTGTTTTCTTCTGGTGTCTGGAGTAGTTATCTTCCTTGTATGATTACCTTGATGAGGTAATGCACAGAGAGGTCACAACAAGTGCACATAATAGATTATGTCTCTGTACAACATAGTCTGATTATGTCTCTATACAACATAGTCTGATTATGTCTCTATACAACATAGTCTGATTATGTCTCTATACAACATAGTCTGATTATGTCTCTATACAACATAGTCTGATTATGTCTCTATACAACATAGTCTGATTATGTCTCTATACAACATAGTCTGATTATGTCTCTATACAACATAGTCTGATTATGTCTCTGTACAACATAGTCTGATTATGTCTCTGTACAACATAGTCTGATTATGTCTCTATACAACATAGTCTGATTATGTCTCTATACAACATAGTCTGATTATGTCTCTATACAACATAGTCTGATTATGTCTCTGTACAACATAGTCTGATTATGTCTCTATACAACATAGTCTGATTATGTCTCTATACAACATAGTCTGATTATGTCTCTGTACAACATAGTCTGATTATGTCTCTATACAACATAGTCTGATTATGTCTCTATACAACATAGTCTGATTATGTCTCTATACAACATAGTCTGATTATGTCTCTGTACAACATAGTCTGATTATGTCTCTGTACAACATAGTCTGATTATGTCTCTATACAACATAGTCTGATTATGTCTCTGTACAACATAGTCTGATTATGTCTCTGTACAACATAGTCTGATTATGTCTCTATACAACATAGTCTGATTATGTCTCTATACAACATAGTCTGATTATGTCTCTGTACAACATAGTCTGATTATGTCTCTGTACAACATAGTCTGATTATGTCTCTATACAACATAGTCTGATTATGTCTCTGTACAACATAGTCTGATTATGTCTCTATACAACATAGTCTGATTATGTCTCTGTACAACATAGTCTGATTATGTCTCTGTACAACATAGTCTGCTTGTTCTTTTCTTCCACTTGTTTGTTATCTGACTAGATCAAGCCAAGCCTAACACATAGGGCTAAGCCTAACACGGGTTATCAGACACCAGCTCAACCAGAGTAGGACAAAAAAATTGGACAAAGCCTAACAAAGGAGGACATCGTAAAAACAAGACACAATACATTTTAAAACTAAGATTATTACATTGCATTTGATGAAACATACAACCAATCAAAGGTCAAACGACTTTACTATATTTAGTATTGCAATTCGTAGAAAAAAAATCGTTTATTTGTAGTACACTATTAGCACCAAAATACTAGTTGAACTCCATGCATATTTTGTCTTCATCTTGTAAGTAAAGTTGCCCCATTAGACCTTACGATCTAAAGGGCTGATGATGTTAAGGTCATCTGTTTCTTTGGACAACAGTTGTCAGACCAACGACCAACCGCCTTTACATTCAACAACTAAAGTCAGGTACCCATTAGAGTTGGGGGGACTCAGGGGTGACCTAAAAATACCGAAATTCAAAATCCCAGTCTTCACCGAGATTCGAACCCAATCCAACCTCGAACCTCGAAGCCAATCGCTTAACCACTCAGCCACCGCGCCGCACTTAATCTTGTATATTGTGAAAAACGTGCCTCTCTCTGGAGGATGTATTTCCCTTTTTTGCCCACTGCATGCTGATTAGCAAAAAAAAAAAAAAAAAGGCCTTTTCAACTTTAGAATTATGCCTCTGAATGCAAAATAAACACTTGCAGATTTGGATGGATTTTGATGATCTGTTGTTTTTAAACATCCTTGAAAAAGATGTACACTTGCTCCACAAGATGGTTGTTAAAAAAATGTCATCTTACTGCTGTGACAGTTCTGTCTATGAGTCAGTTCATGAACCGAGAAGATATGAAGGAATAAAACCGATGGATGAAGAATACCCATTTAAAAAAAAAACAAAAACTAGACATTTGTACACTTTAGGCCAATGCCTGCCGGACAGAGGACAGAACCCCCAAAAGGAGGACACGGCCTTGGACGTCTGGTAACCCTACTGACACATGGGATGCAAGTCGTACTTTACCTCAGGTTGAAAATGTTTAATGAGAATAAATGAATTGGACACACAGTGAACACGAAGGAAAAGATGAGATAAGATAAGATAATTTGTATTGATCCAATCAAATGGAAATTCAGTTTGACTACAATTGACAACCTCGGTGTAACTACTGTACAATAACAATATAGATGCAAATACGAACAACATTCACACACTCACAATCAGCGCTTAATAAATTTGACTTCTATGTACTTCTCGATGACGACAGCTGTGACACTCTGACCGAAACTGAGATAAAGGAGTTTTTAAATCTTTCTGTTTTAGTCCTAATGGAAAGGAGATGACCACTTCGTTCAGATTCGCTAATTTAAAAAGTTTTCAGTTTTAATTTCAATAGTAAATTCCTGATAGGTTTTCTTTGAAATTTCTCTTCTAGGTCCTAATTCCGTAGACCTTGTGTTCTCTTATGTAAACTCTTTAACATCTCCAAGAATGCCAGTGTTTTCATCAAGTGGTCACAGGCATTCTTTAGATCAGATATGTAATACCAGGAGTCACAGGCATTCTTTAGATCAAGTATTTAATACCACAAGTCACAGGCATTCTTTAGATCAAGTATGTAATACCAGGAGTCACAGGCATTCTTTAGATGAGATATGTAATACCACGAGTCACAGGCATTCTTTAGATCAAGTATTTAATACCATGAGTCGTAGGCATTCTTTAGATCAAGTATGTAATACCATGAGTCGTAGGCATTCTTTAGATCAGATATGTAATACCACGAGTCACAGGCATTCTTTAGATCAAGTATTTAATACCACGAGTCACAGGCATTCTTTAGATCAAGTATGTAATAACAGGAGTCACAGGCATTCTTTAGATGAGATATGTAATACCACGAGTCACAGGCATTCTTTAGATCAAGTATGTAATACCACGAGTCAAAGGCATTCTTTAGATCAAGTATGTAATACCATAAGTCGTAGGCATTCTTTAGATCAAGTATGTAATACCATGAGTCGTAGGCATTCTTTAGATCAAGTATGTAATACCATAAGTCGTAGGCATTCTTTAGATCAAGTATGTAATACCATAAGTCGTAGGCATTCTTTAGATCAAGTATGTAATACCATAAGTCGTAGGCATTCTTTAGACCAAGTATGTAATACCATGAGTCGTAGGCATTCTTTAGATCAGGTATGTAATACCATGAGTCGCAGGCATCCTTTAGATCAAGTATGTAATACCAGGAGTCACAGGCATTCTTTAGATGAGATATGTAATACCACGAGTCACAGGCATTCTTTAGATCAAGTATGTAATACCACGAGTCACAGGCATTCTTTAGATCAAGTATGTAATACCATAAGTCGTAGGCATTCTTTAGATCAAGTATGTAATACCATAAGTCGTAGGCATTCTTTAGATCAAGTATGTAATACCATAAGTCCTAGGCATTCTTTAGATCAAGTATGTAATACCATAAGTCGTAGGCATTCTTTAGATCAAGTATGTAATACCATGAGTCGTAGGCATTCTTTAGATCAGGTATGTAATACCATGAGTCGCAGGCATCCTTTAGATCAAGTATGTAATACCATAAATCGCAGGCATTCTTTAGATCCATGATTGGATTAAGAAAACATGCTATATTTTACGTTGCTACGGCAGACCCAGACATATTTTGTCAACCATTACTCAATCAAGGGCGTTACCTGCCGGGAAAGTGTTGGTTTAAGTTATCTGTGCCTGTCTCGGGAGTTAGCTTTTATTTGTGTCTCAAATGTATGCCCCGCAGCCTTGTAGGTGCCTAAAGAGACAGCTGGAGGACTCATACACTAGGTTCGATTGAGTGGCTTCTAGTGATTAAAGTTGGGGCACTGGCGGATCCGGAGGGGGGGGGCGGTAGGGGCGATCCCCTCCATTCGGCCGACCCCCCCCCCCCTCTTTCCCTTACTTCGGGGGAGGGGAGCAGACGAAATTTAGTAAAGATATCACACAATTTGTATACGAATTTATTAATTATGTTAATAATATATACTCATTTTTTATGATTTGGTGGGATGGGGAGGTGGCGATCAATCCCATAAACTTTCGAGTGGGGGGGGGGGGACGGTCCAATTTATTTCTAGAAATCACAGCTTGTTAACAGAATCAATTAAATATCTATATAATTAAAACTTGTTATTGATATTATAACCGATCTTTATATTATGTCGTTCTCCTGTTAGCCGATTGGGGGGGGGGGGGAGTGCGAATACATCTACTGCCCTTCTCATCTAAACCCTTTGAGTGGGGGGGGGGCGGTCCTACGTTTATTTAGAAATCATAGTTTGTGAACAACAAAGTTGAATTACTATATAACTTTTATAAGAGTAACATTTGAGATGAGTTCTGAGCCCAAATATTTTTTTCCTAATCACCTTTTTTCCAACCTTTACTCATACTGATATTTTTCTATTCTATAAAACATTTTTGAGACTATAACTCACTTTATATGCTTGAATCCTAAAAATGCAATGTAGAATCTAATTGGCCCACTGAATTTCTCCTCCCACTTCCGAATTTTTTTGTTTAGGGCTTTGATATATAATTATGTAACAAAACAAAGTTACAAACATGCCTATTGAACAAAATGTATCACTTACAAATGAGCTTTTTTTTTAAATATTATTTTTGAATATTTTTTTTTTCGGCGGTAATCCTCAAAGTCTTAATCTAAATATGTGGGGTATCTTATCTTTTCAAGAACAAATCGGTTGTATTTGCAATGAAGTAAGGGCCTGCAAATTCATATTAGAATATTTTTCAAGTAAAACATTATTCAAAAGGTCCTTTTTTAATAAAATGAATAATGAGCTGTAGATATCAGGAGAATGCGTTTCTGCTGTGAAGAATGCAAGAAAACGCTTTTGGCGTCGGGGCTTACAGCGCTCCCCCAGACTCCAGACCCCCTAGTTGTCAAGAGAAATGGCGCAACCTGGCTGTTTTTTTTTTCGCCAAAGATTGAGAAACAATGTTTTTTTTTTTAAATTCTAATATATATATATATATATATATATATATATATATATATATATATATATATATATATATATTTATATAAGCATATATTTATGCTTAGGGTTAGGGTTTACTGGGCGTTAGGATAAGGGTTTGGAAACCAATCTCTCCCCCACTCCATATTTCTGGCTCCGCTAGTTTCATTTCTTCATTTGTAACATTTCAAAACGTTCAATTCAAACTGCTCAGAGCTGACAAGATTTAAAACAAAGAAGTGAAACGCCCAGGGCGCCAGCAGACACATAACTCCATGTAATAGTCTGACCTGCACATACTGCTGCGTATTATAATGGTTTGGTTTTAAAGAACCAAGAGATTACACTGGCTCATATCCCACACCCACCCAATCTTCTTTATGTTTTAACGGCGAGATATGTATTTTTACTGGGAAGATGTTTGTTTTTGTTGCTAAGATGTGTGTTTTTGTTGCTAAGATGTGTGTTTTTGTTGCTAACATGTGTGTTTTTGTTGCTAAGATGAGTGTTTTTGTTGCTAAGATATGTGTTTTTGTTGCTAAGATATGTGTTTTTGTTTCTAAGATGTGTTTTTGTTGCTAAGATATGTGTTTTTGTTGCTAAGATATGTGTTTTTGATAGAGAGATATTTGTTTTTCGTTTCTCCGCTCATTCCCAGAAGACATGGCTCATTCAGTTCTAATGTATTACCAGAAGACATGGCTCATTCAGTTCTAATGTATTACCAGAAGACATGGCTCATTCAGTTCTAATGTATTACCAGAAGACATGGCTCATTCAGTTCTAATGTATTACCAAAAGACATGGCTCATTCAGTTCTAATGTATTACCAGAAGACATGGCTCATTCAGTTCTAATGTATTACCAGAAGACATGGCTCATTCAGTTCTAATGTATTACCAGAAGACATGGCTCATTCAGTTCTAATGTATTCCCAGAAGACATGGCTCATTAAGTTCTAATGTATTCCCAGAAGACATGGCTCATTAATTTCTAATGTATTCCCAGAAGACATGGCTCATTAAGTTCTAATGTATTCCCAGAAGACATGGCTCATTCAGTTCTAATGTATTCCCAGAAGACATGGCTCATTCAGTTCTAATGTATTCCCAGAAGACATGGTTCATTCAGTTCTAATGTATTCCCAGAAGACATGATTCATTCAGTTCTAATGTATTCCCAGAAGACATGGCTCATTCAGTTCTAATGTATTTCCAGAAGACATGGCTCATTCAGTTCTAATGTATTCCCAGAAGACATGGTTCATTCAGTTCTAATGTATTCCCAGAAGACATGGCTCATTCAGTTCTAATGTATTCCCAGAAGACATGGCTCATTCAGTTCTAATGTATTACCAGAAGACATGGCTCATTCAGTTCTAATGTATTCCCAGAAGACGTGGCTCATTAATTTCTAATGTATTCCCAGAAGACATGACTCATTCATTTCTAATGTATTACCAGAAGACATGACTCATTAATTTCACTTGATTGAAAATGTGACAAAGCAAGAAGAAAGAATAGTGTCTGACATTTTGTTCTGACCACATCTGCTAGACCAGAAGAAGTGTCCCAGATTGAATGAACTTGCAAACGACAGATGTAGGCAAAACAAAGGGAGTTAATGCATTTTGACATTTGGAGGTTGAGACTTGGAATCACCAGCAAGGTGAGACTGATGGATGTGAACGTGTTAAAAAATCAAAGCACAACAACAACAACAGCAACAACAACAACAACTTCGTTCTATTCTGTCTATTGGCATGAAGACATTTGTTAATAGCCAAGCTAACATACATAAATTTAAAAAAAAATGAAAGACTCGACTGACCTCTGCACTGAGCAGACACATTAAGTTGACGAAATGAAGCTGTCCTATTTACACACTGATTGATATAAGTCTCAAGACAGGTCGTTTCATTTCAAATGTATTTACAATATTTTAATAGTTAGAAGAATATAGGTTTAACATTTCGGAAGTCTACATAAAAATAAAGATTCTAATATTTTCAAGAAAATACGTTTTCCAAACATTTGGGTTAAAAGATTGTATTCAGGTCACAGACATATATAAATATATATATGTCTATGGTTCAGGTATTACAACTTCTGGGGATTGCCAACTCTTGTTCCGCCAATAGGCTTTACATCTAGTGACATGAGTTATTAGGTTACTAAGTCTGTGGTTTAAATTAAAGAAGGATTTACATGAGAACTGTAGTATGAACACATTGTGCACCGACTTTTGTGACGTCTGATGTCGCAATGGAGAAGCGGAACTATTACAGATTCACTAAACTTTAAAGATGATGTATCCTTCTCACCATCTTGTTTCCAAACTATCACAAAGAAATGATTCTTATATATTTATAAAGCTCTTTCAATTTGAAATTTGTTTTAAGACACGTACCAGTGACGTATACACAAGTGTAGACTTGCTGATTTTTGACTCCTCAAAAAAGTTTATTTAGGGTTCTTGCTGTCTTCCACTCTTCAGTTTCGGCAGTTTTTCTGCTGGCCTCAACGGAGGACCTGATCAATGTGCCGTGGATGTAGTACAAGTTTGAAGCTGGCCTGTCGAATACATTTTGACAAATGTTCTTCCGAAGGCAAGAGCAAGCTGATGATCTATAAATCACTTCCGGTGGAACGCCGATGTCACATTTAGCGAACAAGTATGTGGTTTAGCATTTAAAGTTTAGTAGGTCTAGTTGTGTCATAGAATTATATAATAACTGCAAATTGTATCCAAAATAAGAACACCTGGCAGTCTGATAAATATTACGAGGTCGATGTGACACGACATAAAGAAACTCTAAGACACGAGAGTACTGTAATATTGCCGACATGACAACATTAGTAATTCTTAGTGGACATGTACAATGATCCGAGACTGATCGTATTTCAAACAATTGGGTTTGTTTTTTTTAAATATCAAATAGTGATTTCACTTTTGACAAAATTTTCAAAATGGTTTTACCAACTTTGATAAAAAAAAAAGAAAACGTAAATTCACAAAAGTATGACATAAGTGAGAGTTTCTAAAGTGGACACTTTGGCAGCATTCGTCTAACACTTAGCCGCTTATTAATAATAGCATTAACCCTTTTCTCCCCGTGTTCATCACTAGAGCTCAGCTTGGCTAAGACATCTCCATTGACCTTTAGCACATTTATCTTCTGTGTTTGTTTCTTGCTTGGCTAAGACATCTCCATTGACCTTTAGCACATTTATCTTCTGTGTTTGTTTCTTGCTTGGCTAAGACATCTCCATTGACCTTTAGCACATTTATCTTCTGTGTTTGTTTCTTGCTTGGCTAAGACATCTCCTTTGACCTTTAGCACATTTATCTTCTGTGTTTGTTTCTTGCTTGGCTAAGACATCTCCATTAACCTTTAGCACATTTATCTTCTGTGTTTGTTTCTTGCTTGGCTAAGACATCTCCATTAACCTTTAGCACATTTATCTTCTGTGTTTGTTTCTTGCTTGGCTAAGACATCTCCATTAACCTTTAGCACATTTATCTTCTGTGTTTGTTTCTTGCTTGGCTAAGACCTGACCTTTAGCACATTTATCTTCTGTGTTTGTTTCTTGCTTGGCTAAGACATCTCCATTGACCTTTAGCACATTTATCTTCTGTGTTTGTTTCTTGCTTGGCTAAGACATCTCCACTGACCTTTAGCACATTTATCTTCTGTGTTTGTTTCTTAAAGATCAAGTGATGGAAATGTTTCCGACAACTTTTACTTTTGATGACGTAATCAATATTTTAAAATATTTTAAACTGAATAATCAAAGTTTATTTTAAAAGCTGATGTAATAGCTCTATTACCTGAGCGGCTGTGTCTAGCCAGAAGATGAGCTCAGAAATGACCGCTGCTATAAAAAGAAACATTAGTGTTACTTATTCTATGCTTCCATATTGATACGAGTGATGCCCACCCCAGTGACCCAGTCTACCAACGTATTCCCCCCCCCCCTTGGATGATACATGAGTGATTTCCTTCATGTCACTAGCTATTCCCAACAAACCAATTGTAGGATGCAAAACAAGTTTCCTTTCTTTCTCTGCTCAAGTTCAGCTGGCCACCAGGGAAGGGGGTGGTCAATAGGTCTTGTCAGTTTGATTGCTTGAGTCTTCATCACAGGGCATGGGACCTTTCTGACCTTCCTGTGACCTTCTTTTGATGTTGTGACATAGCAATTGTAGCTTGAGACAATGTTAAGAACCTATATATGTTACATCTACAAAATTCTGTCTTCCCATCGCTTTCTCTGTCTTCCTCTTCATCTTCTTCCTGGTACTGTTCCCTGAAGGAAGGTCTTTGCGAGCCCTGAGGACCTGGTGATGTGGCCATAGAGTTTTATTTTGTGTTTTTCTTTTTTACAATGGTTAGCAGGTCATCTTGGGGTCCAATAGCTGAATTAATCCTATTTCTAATCTCTTCATTCGTGATGCGGTCTTTGAAAGTGACACCTAGGATTTAACTATATCCTTATAACTATCAGTTCATTGAATACATATGAAGAATGTAATAATAATAACATTTAAATCTTCGTACCCTGTTGTATCAAGTCGTTAGTAGAATTAACAATACAACAGTATCGGCAACACTATCAGCATGAGCACGTCTCTTCTTTTTGTATCGACGGAGAGCCAGGATGACATGGCCAGCATTATATCAGATGTTAAGTAACAATCTGAATCTACCTAGCATGACATGGCCAGCATTATATCAGATGTTAAGTAACAATCTGAATCTACCTAGCATGACATGGCCAGCATTATATCAGATGTTAAGTAACAATCTGAATCTACCTAGCATGACATGGCCAGCATTATATCAGATGTTAAGTAACAATCTGAATCTACCTAGCATGAGATGGCCAGCATTATATCAGATGTTAAGTAACAATCTGAATCTACCTAGCATGAGATGGCCAGCATTATATCAGATGTTAAGTAACAATCTGAATCTACCTAGCATGAGATGGCCAGCATTATATCAGATGTTAAGTAACAATCTGAATCTACCTAGCATGAGATGGCCAGCATTATATCAGATGTTAAGTAACAATCTGAATCTACCTAGTATGAGATGGCCAGCATTATATCAGATGTTAAGTAACAATCTGAATCTACCTAGCATGAGATGGCGAGCATTATATCAGATGTTAAGTAACAATCTGAATCTACCTACCATGAAATGGCTAGTTTTCTATCATATGCTTTATGTACTAGAATGACTTCAGCCAGCATGAACTGTCTACCTTTAATTCAGGTGCTAATGTCACAATCTGAATCACGTGAGAATGAAAGGCTACCAGGGGAAGTGTAGCAAGTGTCCTGAAAACTGTTCCACATACACAATATTCTATAGGTCAGTGATAATATACTTTCACCATCAGGTCACCGGAATTCTGTATTACTGATTCTTAACTCCCAGGAATAAAATGGTGAATTAGCATAACATAGCTTGTAGATTGGATTCTTGTGGTGCTTTTTTTTTCAAAGTATATTTTCATCTAAGAATCTTGTTATTAATTGCAGTTTTGACAGCTCAATTCAATCTCTCTATCTTCAGCAAATAGTTGAACAAGTATCTTAGTTTTGCGTTGTTCGTTTGAGCGCTCATGTAATGGGGCTTGAGGCACGGCCAGTATCAACTTACATTGTGATCACACATTCTTTTGTTCTGTCTAAACAGACGAAATGTTTTTATGTTTTTTAAAGTTGGGTGTATGTCCAGGTCTAGAATTAAATAGAAGCATGTTTTTCATCTCACTGAAATAAAATTGTGTATTCTCTTTAAGTTGAAACAAGTAAAAATGTGATTTAAATAAGAACATGTATATTTGAACAACAACTTATTTTAGAGTTGGGAAAACAGGAAATACACAAAAGCAAAAGTTTGCTATCGACGATAAAATAGGATTTATAAGAAGACATGTATTTGTTTAGAATATTTTCACTCGGTCATTAGAATTGTGGATGTTACTCAGTAAGGTCACAACAAATATTTGTTTTCTCTTTTGTTGTTAAGAAGATTCAAAATGTTCCATTGGTGGCCAGACTGACTAAATGACAATGTCAAATGAGGATTATAAACCTACTATTACTTAATCAACAAGAGAATCTTAAAATGTTGATATGCTTAGGGCATATTAAAAAGTCAATTGTTGAAGAACCATTTCATAATCATTACAGATTGACTGGAAACACCGATCCAAGTTATTTCCCTTTGAACATCACCACTTACGTACTTTTCTGAGATACAAGACACAACACATAACCAACAGTCAGTTCCAAGTTCTGAGATACAAGACACAACACATAACCAACAGTCAGTTCCAAGTTCTGAGATACAAGACACAACACATAACCAACAGTCAGTTCCAAGTTCTGAGATACAAGACATAACACATAACCAACAGTCAGTTCCAAGTTCTGAGATACAAGACACAACACATAACCAACAGTCAGTTCCAAGTTCTGAGATACAAGACACAACACATAACCAACAGTCAGTTCCAAGTTCTGAGATACAAGACACAACACATAACCAACAGTCAGTTCCAAGTTCTGAGATACAAGACGCAACACATAACCAACAGTCAGTTCCAAGTTCTGAGATACAAGACACAACACATAACCAACAGTCAGTTCCAAGTTCTGAGATACAAGACACAACACATAACCAACAGTCAGTTCCAAGTTCTGAGATAGAAGACATAACACATAACCAACAGTCAGTTCCAAGTTCTGAGATACAAGACACAACACATAACCAACAGTCAGTTCCAAGTTCTGAGATACAAGACACAACACATAACCAACAGTCAGTTCCAAGTTCTGAGATACAAGACGCAACACATAACCAACAGTCAGTTCCAAGTTCTGAGATACAAGACACAACACATAACCAACAGTCAGTTCCAAGTTCTGAGATACAAGACGCAACACATAACCAACAGTCAGTTCCAAGTTCTGAGATACAAGACACAACACATAACCAACAGTCAGTTCCAAGTTCTGAGATACAAGACACAACACATAACCAACAGTCAGTTCCAAGTTCTGAGATACAAGACACAACACATAACCAACAGTCAGTTCCAAGTTCTGAGATACAAGACACAACACATAACCAACAGTCAGTTCCAAGTTCTGAGATACAAGACATAACACATAACCAACAGTCAGTTCCAAGTTCTGAGATACAAGACACAACACATAACCAACAGTCAGTTCCAAGTTCTGAGATACAAGACACAACACATAACCAACAGTCAGTTCCAAGTTCTGAGATACAAGACACAACACATAACCAACAGTCAGTTCCAAGTTCTGAGATACAAGACACAACACATAACCAACAGTCAGTTCCAAGTTCTGAGATACAAGACACAACACATAACCAACAGTCAGTTCCAAGTTCTGAGATACAAGACACAACACATAACCAACAGTCAGTTCCAAGTTCTGAGATACAAGACACAACACATAACCAACAGTCTGTTCCAAGTTCTGAGATACAAGACACAACACATAACCAACAGTCAGTTCCAAGTTCTGAGATACAAGACACAACACATAACCAACAGTCAGTTCCAAGTTCTGAGATACAAGACACAACACATAACCAACAGTCAGTTCCAAGTTCTGAGATACAAGACACTACACATAACCAACAGTCTGTTTCAAGTTCTGAGATACAAGACACAACAGATAACCAACAGTCAGTTCCACGTTCTGAGATACAAGACACTACACATAACCAACAGTCAGTTCCAAGTTCTGAGATACAAGACACTACACATAACCAACAGTCTGTTCCAAGTTCTGAGATACAAGACACTACACATAACCAACAGTCAGTTCCAAGTTCTGAGATACAAGACACAACACATAACCAACAGTCAGTTCCAAGTTCTGAGATACAAGACACAACACATAACCAACAGTCAGTTCCAAGTTCTGAGATACAAGACACAACACATAACCAACAGTCAGTTCCAAGTTCTGAGATACAAGACACAACACATAACCAACAGTCAGTTCCAAGTTCTGAGATACAAGACACAACACATAACCAACAGTCAGTTCCAAGTTCTGAGATACAAGACACAACACATAACCAACAGTCAGTTCCAAGTTCTGAGATGCAAGACACAACACATAACCAACAGTCAGTTCCAAGTTCTAACTTTATTTACTTGACATTTCTAGGTGTCCTGATTGCCGCATTGATTTCTATTTTTTTTTTTTTAAAGATAACAAGGACAGAAATGTAAAATCAGTGAAATACATAATGACACAAACACTGGCCTACATATCATAGTGTGACATCAACAACTCAAACTGATAAATAAAATTCAAACAACATTGCCGAGGTGTAAGTCCTAACAAAATATAGTTATGTTTATCTGTATCTTATATAATACAGACGTTACTTCAAAAAAGAAGATGATTACGTCCTATGCGTCATGCATTTAGTCATGCATATTAACCAATGACCTAAATTCAGCCAAGTCACTGGTTTTCCTGGCTAACTCATGCTCTAATAGCGCTAGGGAAGAAAGAGCATTTGTACAAATTTGTCCCAGCATATGGAACGAAGAATGTACCTTTATCTTTGTGTCTTTCTGAGTATTTTATTAAATTTTGTTTTCGTATTTGAAGATTATGGTTCAATGTTTTATATATAATTGCTACTTTACTTTGAAGTCTTCTATCCTGAAGGCTTTCTAAATTTAGTGATTTTACTAAAAGTGTTACTCTAGTCAAATGTGAATATTCGTTTGTTATGAATCTCACTGCTCTATTTTTTGTCTGTTCCAGTTTCTTGATGTTTTCTTGAGTTGAGGGGTCCCAAACGGAGGATGCATATTCTCTTATTGGCCTAACCAAGTTAAAAAAACATTTTAGTTTTATGTTCTTAATTGATTTATAAAAATTTCTTTGTTTGTTTACCTTCATAGATTGTACTGTGTGTGGCTTGACTCCGACAACAAATGTGGCACGCGATGCGAAATTCTCGTCTGAAATGAGCTGCAATAGAGTTCATTATTTAGACGTTACATACAGATAGAAGCATTTACATTGACTTGTAGTTACAAGTCTTTATAAAATACTTTAGCATCGAACATGTACTTTTATAAAACTTGAATATATTACAATCTCCACAGTTAGATGTCTTTGCTATTTTTACTAATTATGAAGTTTAATGACTTCAAATATACGTTTAAGAAGTACAGTCTTGATGACCTATGAATTATACTGAAATGAAATGTGTACTTACAACTCATAAAGTTATAGATAGCTGGGTTGATGGCACTGTTGAAGTAACACAACCAATGGGAGAACATGAACAAAGGGCGGACTACTTGCCATGGGAAGTAATCCATTAATTCAGCATAGCTACACAAAACACACACACACAAATAAAAATACTTTGGTATTACATGGAATTGAAATGGTTTAGTCAATTAGTTTGTTAAAATGTGTGTTTGACTTTGCTAATAGGTCTCTCCGCCTTGTATTTAGGGGCTCTATCAAGGAATTTTTTAAAAGTTCTTTTTGTTCAAAATGTAGTATTGAGAGAGAGACACAGAGAGAGAGAGAGAGAGAGAGAGAGAGAGAGAGAGAGAGAGCTACTCATGGACACTCATTGGGTAACATTGGATTGATTCATGTTTTGTTAGGAACAATGACTCTAATGTTCTACGTTGAAACGACACCCCAGAATGGGAAGTGGCAGAAATAACTTGTTCAACATTTGTACCAGACAGACAGACAGACAGACAGACAGAGTTGATATAAACTTGGTCAAATTTGATTCAATTTTAAAAAGGGTCTATATATATATATATATATATATATATATATATATATATATATATATATATATATATATAGAGAGAGAGAGAGAGAGAGAGAGAGAGAGAGAGAGAGAGAGAAAGAAATAAAAACCGAATGGGATGGATTAAATGGATTAGATTGCAGTATACTTAAACATAGCACCTGCAGCCCCTATAGCTCATTTAGCCCCAACAAACCCTAAAACCCCCACAACTCCTACAGCCCCCATAGCCTGTACAGCCCCTATAGCCCTTATGGTCCCCACATCCGCCACTGCCCATGTGGCTCCTACAGCCTCTGCAGCCCATGTGGCTCCTACAGCCTCTGCAGCCCATGTGGCTCCTACAGCCTCTGCAGCCCATGTGGCTCCTACAGCCTCTGCAGCCCATGTGGCTCCTACAGCCTCTGCAGCCCATGTGGCTCCTACAGCCTCTGCAGCCCTTACAGTACTCCTACTTTGACTTTGTGCATGAAACAGGCGACAGTGAATTTTTATTTCAGAAACGTTTAAGTGAGATACATTGTTCAAATAGAGATAAACGACGGACAGAAAGACAACATAAAAATGTCATATTTTCCCTATAGGGGTTGCTGAAAAAATATGATGATAAGAAAGTGTAATTTGGTCTCGACCCATGTTCTGACTAAATATAATTTTTAAATGATTTATAATTTTGTATACAAGTTACATCTGTTTAGCAGTTGCTGTGTACAGTTTTATATTCTATGTTTAAATTTAGTTAATATGTAAATACATATTTTTTAAAACACTAAACGGAACATTCTTGTAGCATACGAATTATTCCCAGTAGGACTAGGTGTGTCCTAAATAAACTGTGTCTAGGAGAGTTTGAGAACACATGAACTAAGACTTGCACTATGGCATTGAAATGTGACCCAAATAAATCCAAATGAAACAGAATTAACTTGTCTATCAAACTTTAAATACAACCCAAAAATAAAAAAAACCACGCCGTTCAGTCCTGATCACTTGCGTAGTAAATAATTAAAACAACTAAAAAGCTTTCACTTCGAGTCATTAAAAAGAGAAGCTCTAACATTAAAACTGGTTTCCCCAAGCCTAGGGATATGAATACAATGAGAAATATAAAAACACAAAAATACATAACACACAAAAAAAATCAACGACATTTGCCGTCGACGGAAACAAGAGAAACTACTCCGTCAGGACAAACATTTGAAAGTCATCACTCATAATTGTTTGTGACAAAGCAGACATTTTATCTGATTGGATTGATCTTTATTCAAATCTATCTATCTATCTATCTATCTATCTATCTATCTATCTATCTATCTATCTATCTATCTATTTATCTATCTATCTATCTATCTATCTATCTATCTATTTATCTATCTATCTATCTATCTATCTATCTATCTATCTATCTATCTATCTATCTATTTATTTTTCGATTCACGGTGCCCTCGCTGCGGGGAAGAAGAGGAAACCGTGCCTCATATTCTGTTTGACTGCCCCAGACTTGCTGATCTCCGTCTCGACAGGTCTGGGAAACCCAAAATTCTCGACCTGTATGGCGACATTCATGCACTACGCAAGACAGCAGGGTTTCTGTCCAGGGCTTTTGCAAGAGAGGATTTGAGCCTCTCAAGCCCTCACTCTAATGGAGTTTGATGATGATGATCTATTTATCTATCTATCTAAAAAAAAAAACTACTCCTGGCAATAGCACAACCTAGTAATTAGTATCACTTAATACAAGCAGTGCTGCTATTCTAAATTGTGTTTCTAGAATACTATTTAATAAGTATAGAGGAATCTGGTACAAATCAATTCCATGTAGCACATACATCGGACACGCTAGATCTAATGCTCTGTAAATCCGTTTCACAGTTGAAATAAATCTTCTAGTTATCAATTATTCATAAGCCGGGAAAACCAAATTGAAGATGTAGTCTAAGCTGTGGGTGTGCAGTATCCATGTGTTTGATGTAGTCTGGGCTGTGGGTGTGCTGTATCCATGTATTTGATGTAGTCTGGGCTGTGGGTGTGCTGTATCCATGTATTTGATGTAGTCTGGGTTGTGGGTGTGCTGTATCCATGTGTTTCATGTAGTCTGGGTTGTGGGTGTGCTGTATCCATGTATTTGATGTAGTCTGGGCTGTGGGTGTGCTGTATCCATGTGTTTGATGTAGTCTGGGTTGTGGGTGTGCTGTATCCATGTATTTGATGTAGTCTGAGCTGTGGATGTGTTTTATCCATGTGTTGGATGTAGTTGTGGATGTGGATGTGTTTTATCCATGTGTTGGTCATGACACCAAATTAAAAATGTAGTCTGTAATTTCATATTAATAGTGGCTTATAGAAGAGATAATCGAAGGCTTACTGTTTCTTGGTTCCTGTATTTCCGTGATACCTCATTCGACTTTTTAGTTCGAAACTCTCAAGGCTGTGGGGGCAGGGAAACAATCGCCGTCAATTTATATTTAGCAGCTCGCTGCATGGGAGATAGCAACCCAACCCAACTCAATCTAACCAAACCCAACCCACCTCACCGTTTCGTTGATTTTCTAATGCTGTTTGCATACGTCAAATTATGTGGGAACTAAACATCCCAGTAAGAATGCAGCCCATCAGAAAGTGAATGAGCCAAAGCCCATTATGTGGGAAGCACAGCGTCTGAGAATCAGTTCTGCTCTGTGTGTATGGACGGCCTGACTGTCTCGTCACGTGATATATGATCGCCACGGAATGCAAGATGCTATTCCCATCCGAAACGAATACAAAGCGAATACAAAACACACACTCTTTGTGCAGTCTGTTTAGACAAGGGAAATATTGGCATGAAGGTTGGACCATTTGTTTCCCTCCTTCTCTGGACAAAACTGAAACCGTCTGAAAACTGCAGTAAGTTTTGGGCTTCAATACGTCTGAGATATTTTGTTGTCTACATAGCTTTTAATGTCAGATTCTGGGGTACAAATGTTACGATACAGAACAGAAATGTGTCTGTAGAACTCCACGCTCTGCTCAGAGTTACAATGGGGCGTGTTCAAGAAATAAAGAGGAAATAAAGAGGAGGGGGGGGGGAGGAGACTATAATGAATTCAAACACTGACATTTTGATAACCTAACATTTTGATTTCCCTTGACTTTCAATAATGGTTCCATTGTCTTATTAAGTTAAGGAATAGTCCATCGAATCAGCTTGACATTTTTTTCTCTTATTTTTATTGTTTGTTATTAATTATTGTTATTGTAATTATAAAAAAAATAATCTAGAAATAGATTTGTTATATAAGAACGTATGCCAAAAGGTAACCTATTTTTTTTTTGTGAGCTGTTAGGTGGTCGGCGTAACAGAGCCACCCCCCCCCCCCCCCCCCCCCCCGTTTAAAGACTTAGACGGCGGAAAGAGAGCCTAAACCTCCCACCGACTGATACGGTTATGTGTGCGCTGGGCAAAATACATTGGTGGCAGCTGAGGCTGCGTAGCCAGGTGGAGATACTCCTCATTGATATTCAGACTGGATTTTAATTTGTTTAATGTTTTATTTACTAACTAAAAAATTCAGATTTTTAAATAAAATCTAATCAATTATTTATTTCAATCAATTCTATTCCAATACTGACACTTAAGAAACATTGAGCATTAAAGGTATTAGTATTGTCTGCATTTTCTATTTTAAAGTTTAGTTTTCAAAGTGTGAGAACACAGTATTTATGTTATGTATTTACTGTCTATTGAAGTGTTCCAAGTTGTTTTTAGCTTTGACGAAATCTATATTAAACAATTTTTAGCTTCTTATAAGAAATTTATATTAAACAATTTTTAGCTTCTTATAAGAAATTTATGCCTAGATTGTGGTCTATGTATGAGAATTGTATGCTTAGAATGTGGTCTATTTATGAAAACTTTATACCTAGAATGTGGTCTTTTCATGTGGTCGTTTTATGCCTAGAATTTAGTCTATTTATGAGAACTTTATGCCAAGAATGTGGTCTGTCTATGAGATCTATGTGACTAGTTTTTGACCTCAGGTCTTCATATAAAGACAAACCTAGTAAACAGCATCAGTGATTCAAGCTTAAAGAAAGATACACATCTGTCAAACGCCCTGACTGTTATTTTAACTATCAAAAACAGAAACCCTAATTGATCTTCAAACTCACAAGATGAACGAAAACAAAAACAAAGGTTCTTTGAAGAATGATCAAATGAGACCAGGTTCTGTCACGCGCAGCCTTTAAATAGTCTTGGTTTCTAGAAATAAAACATGACTTAAAAAGGACTTAACGAATGGGCAGAGATTTCGGTTACCGAAATAATGTAGAATGTAGTGGCGTGACTAGATTTTAACACCCCATAGGCGTGGCTTGTCTGCCTGAGCTAAAGAGGAGGCTGTGAGAATCAATTTCTCTTGTTGGTCAAAAGACTGATACAAGTGTCACGTTCACAGGTAAGATTTTTTTAAAAGTTTTTTTTAACGACCTTTATACAGCTGCTCATTCTTTGTACGAGCGAATCATGAATGAGAGATACAAATAACATTAACTATTGACTAGAACCTTTCAACATAGTGCTAGTACCTTAGACATAGTGCTAGTACCTTAGACATAGTGCTAGTACGTTAGACATAGTGCTAGTACGTTAGACATAGTGCTAGTATCTTAGACATTGTGCTAGTAACTTTACTACTACCTAAGTGCTGGTACCTTTACTACTACCTAAGTGCTGGTAACTTTACTACTACCTAAGTGCTGGTACCTTCACTACTACCTAAGTGCTGGTACCTTTACTACTACCTAAGTGCTAGTAACTTTACTACTACCTAAGTGCTAGTACCTTTACTACTACCTAAGTGCTAGTAACTTTACTACTACCTAAGTGCTAGTACCTTTACTACTACCTAAGTGCTAGTACCTTTACTACTACCTAAGTGCTGGTACCTTTACTACTACCTAAGTGCTGGTACCTTTACTACTATCTAAGTGCTAGTACCTTTACTACTACCTAAGTGCTGGTACCTTTACTACTACCTAAGTGCTAGTAACTTTACTACTACCTAAGTGCTAGTAACTTTACTACTACCTAAGTGCTGGTACCTTTACTACTACCTAAGTGCTGGTACCTTTACTACTACCTAAGTGCTGGTACCTTTACTACTACCTAAGTGCTGGTACCTTTACTACTACCTAAGTGCTGGTACCTTTACTACTACCTAAGTGCTGGTACCTTTACTACTACCTAAGTGCTAGTAACTTTACTACTACCTAAGTGCTGGTACCTTTACTACTACCTAAGTGCTGGTACCTTTACTACTACCTAAGTGCTAGTAACTTTACTACTACCTAAGTGCTGGTACCTTCACTACTACCTAAGTGCTAGTAACTTTACTACTACCTAAGTGCTGGTACCTTTACTACTACCTAAGTGCTGGTACCTTTACTACTACCTAAGTGCTGGTACCTTTACTACTACCTAAGTGCTAGTAACTTTACTACTACCTAAGTGCTGGTACCTTCACTACTACCTAAGTGCTAGTAACTTTACTACTACCTAAGTGCTAGTAACTTTACTACTACCTAAGTGCTAGTAACTTTACTACTACCTGGTACCTTTACTACTACCTAAGTGCTGGTACCTTTACTACTACCTAAGTGCTAGTAACTTTACTACTACCTAAGTGCTGGTACCTTTACTACTACCTAAGTGCTAGTAACTTTACTACTACCTAAGTGCTAGTAACTTTACTACTACCTAAGTGCTGGTACCTTTACTACTACCTAAGTGCTGGTAACTTTACTACTACCTAAGTGCTGGTAACTTTACTACTACCTAAGTGCTGGTACCTTTACTACTACCTAAGTGCTAGTACCTTTACTACTATCTAAGTGCTGGTACCTTTACTACTACCTAAGTGCTGGTAACTTCACTACTACCTAAGTGCTGGTACCTTTACTACTACCTAAGTGCTGGTACCTTTACTACTACCTAAGTGCTGGTAACTTTACTACTACCTAAGTGCTGGTAACTTTACTACTACCTAAGTGCTGGTAACTTTACTACTACCTAAGTGCTGGTACCTTTACTACTACCTAAGTGCTAGTACCTTTACTACTACCTAAGTGCTGGTAACTTTACTACTACCTAAGTGCTGGTACCTTTACTACTACCTAAGTGCTAGTACCTTTACTACTACCTAAGTGCTAGTACCTTTACTACTACCTAAGTGCTGGTACCTTTACTACTACCTAAGTGCTAGTACCTTTACTACTACCTAAGTGCTAGAACTTAGAACTCCCATACCTTAATAGAAACTGTACATAAACAGGTAAATAGCAGACAGCGAAGAGCGCCACCACCACAATCAACATCTTGGCTTTCTTGCGTCTGAGTAGAATCTGAGCTCTCGGCACGTTAGCGCTGGCTTCTGACAAGTGGAACAAAAGTGAATTTATTGGACAACTAGACAATGTTAATTATTACCTGCAGCTTAGTAGGTATTATTGCGAATCAAGAACAAAAGGTCAAAGGTTAGCACTGTATGATAACTAAACTTTTTAAATCTATATGTTTAAAAAAATATAAACTAACATTTTATTTACTATTGTCAACTCAAAATGTTTTCACTGCATGTTAACTGCGAAGAGTCAGTCCTAATATAATAAACTAATTTCAGAAATCACCCTTCCAAAGGACTGTTATTTTCTATATTTAAAAAAATATTATAAACATCATTATAGTGAACTTCTTTTTGTTATACCATTGGGCAGTTGGGCAGTGCTTCACCAGACATTTCCCTTAACGGAACACTTCGCATATTCTGAGTATTTAGCGGAACACTTTCCTCATTTTTTTTTTTAGAGAAGTTAATTCACGTGGGGGCCTGCTAATTAATTATTCCAGTAGTTCGTGGAGCATCTATTCAGGCCTCGTGGAGTACCAGGGTTCAGCGGAACACAGTTTGGGAAACACTGCCATGGGGCATAGACTATAGATATTTATTGATCTCTTATAGACATTCGTTTCTATTGGGGATTTCCTAGGAAAAGTTCATCTCAGTAATCTGCTCTTTGTTAGCACATTGATAGTTCATTTCCCGTTCACGTTTTAAAGTTCTACATTGAAGGAAGAGAGGAAAGAGAACTCTCTACCAAACTATTCTGGGAGTTAAAGAACAAGGTAAGAAATTGAATGGAGCAAATTGAAAGAGATTTGGAAATACATTTCAAGGACGACATATTGAACCATCTCTGTTTGCAACTGAATGGCTGCCTGGGCCTGCGGTATGTGCCACTGAATGGCGGCCTGGGCGTGCGGTATGTGCAACTGAATGGCTGCCTGGGCGTGTGGTATGTGCAACTGAATGGCTGCCTGGGCGTGCGGTATGTGCAACTGAATGGCTGCCTGGGCGTGCGGTATGTGCCACTGAACTGCCTGGTCGTGCGGTATGTGCCACTGAATGGCGGCCTGGGCGTGCGGTATGTGCAACTGAATGGCTGCCTGGGCGTGCGGTATGTGCAACTGAATGGCTGCCTGGGCGTGCGGTATGTGCAACTGAATGGCTGCCTGGGCCTGCGGTATGTGCCACTGAATGGCTGCCTGGGCCTGCGGTATGCGCGCAAAGACCCGTCGTCTCGATGGTCCAGGGTTCCTACTCAGCCCATTGCGCCATCTGCCGTGTAGTTTAACGAGAGGTTTGGACTAGGAAGTAGATTGTCTTCCACACTGGAACATTCCGAAACATGTCAAACATTTACAAACCAATCCTGAAAATGAGGCAACTTTGTGCTACAATTAGAAATGTCTTGTACAGGACTGAAAAGTTGGACACACAACTCTTGAATACTTCGCTTCCTGTACACCAGATATACCAACAAGATTGCTATTTATAGACTAGCCAGCATCTATGAAAATATCGAAAACTACCTTGACAAAAGCCACAATACTACTATTCTAAGCACTACAAAATAACCAGGCTAAAATACCGTCATTGTCACTCGTGAAGCCGGACCTCCAAAGGCATAAGGCCACCTTGACATAAGTGACGGTCATGATGACCAAGGGCACCAGGTAGAAGAGTACAAACATAATCCACAGCTGGATAGTTGAGGATAGCTGTGACCAGCTGGGCTCACACACCACATGCCCATCTTTCAAGTGTGTGTCCTGAGAGATGGCATCGGGCACAGCGGAGACAAGGGAGATGGCCCACACGATGGCCACAGCTCGTTTGGCCCTGACCATGGTGTGTCTGAACATGAGAGGTTGACAAATGGCCAGCCATCTTTCTAGAGCTATAGCGGTCAGTGTCAGGACTGAAACCAGGACAGAGATTTTCTGAAAAACAAAAACAAAACACAAACATAAGATTGTAATGTAAAAACAGACTATTTTAACAAGTAAAAACATACTATTTTAGCAAGTAAAAACATACTATTTTAACAAGTAAAAACATACTATTTTAACAAGTAAAAACATACTATTTTAACAAGTAAAAACATACTATTTTAACAAGTAAAAACATACTATTTTAACAAGTAAAAACATAATATTTTAACAAGTAAAAACATACTATTTTAACAAGTAAAAACATGCTATTTGTTACGTGCGCATCTTAGTGTAAATGTGAAATGGTGCGAATGCGTGTTGAAAGGAGAAGAGGAACCAAAATGGAGGAATATAAACAAGAAAGTGTTTTCAGTATTAATAACGATTAAAGTATTTATAAAACTGTGATTTGTCGTTTTCATGTCTAAAGAGTCTCATCCAATATGAAGACGTAACATACTATTTTAACAAGTAAAAACATACTATTTAACAAGTAAAAACATACTATTTTTACAAGTAAAAACATACTATTTTAAAGTAAAAACATACTTTGTAAAAGTAAAAACATACTATTTTAAAGTAAAAACATAGGCCTACTATTATAAAAGTAAAAACACAAGAGTGTTACAAAGACAGTTTGTGTGGTTCGCTCAGTCAGATTTAAATATCTTCAGAGAAACTATCAGAAACTATAAACTACAAACTATCAACAACTACAACCCTATCTCCGTCGATACAAAAAGAAGAGACGTGCTCGTGACGAAAGTGTTGCCGATACTGTTGTAGTGTTAGTTTGACTAACGACCTGATACACGCAGGATACAGAGTTTTATTAAATCTTATTAGTATTGATATTCCTATGTATTCATTCAACAGATAGTTATGAAGCTAGAGTTCAATGTAGACCTGGTCTAACTGATGGGATTGAATGACTATCTAATTGAACTATTTGTTGTGTAAAAGACCAATCGCTCATTCAAAGCCTCAACAAAGACAACCTTTCCCTTGAGTTGAGTGCACCGAGTGCACTGACCTGTATACTATGTAACACTACGACACACTTGTCGACCATAGAAACAGATGACCTTTTGACCTTTATATCATCTGGCCTAGAGATAGCAAAGACTGAAGTTGCTTTTTTAAATTATTAGAAGTATTCAAAATTGGTCAAAGGTCTAAAAAGAAAGAAAGAATGAACTAAGGGAAAGAACTAAAGGAAAGGAACTCAAAGAAGGGAATTAAAGAAAAGGAACTAAAGGAAAGGAACTAAAAGAAAGGAACTAAAAGAAAGAAACTAAAGGTAAAGAACTAAAGGAAAGAATTACATTCATATTCTCTTTTTACAAATCATTTTAAGTTTTCTTACAAATTAAAATTAACCCCTCCCCCCCCCCCCAAAACCCATTAAAAAAAATTGCTTCGCGATAAACAAGACAAAATAATGACAAGAACACCCTGATCATTGTTAGGTTTTGGAACATACGGGACGATGTGTCCTGGCCTCAGTACCGACCCACACCTCGTTAATAATAGCGTCAAACTGCCGTTGTTAAAGGAGAACTCAGCATGATATATACTGGACACACAATTTTAATTATAACAAGGAGAACTCAGCATGATATATACTGGACTCACAATTTTAATTATAACAAGGAGAACTCAGCATGACATATACTGGACTCACAATTTTAATTGAAATCCTGCCCCGCCCGCTGTTCCTTTAGATTGGAGATGAAAAGATTTGACACAAGACCATGAAGACCAAGTTATTTTTTATTTTTCAAGTCACAAAATCTTTGTTTTTTTTTGGCTGTTTTTACATTTTTTGTTGTTTTCTTGACGTTTCATTTTGACTACACAGTAGATGAGTTAAGGCAGAGTTCACCTTATGTCAGACAAATTGTTTCAAAATGTTGTTTTTGCTGTTTATTCTAAGACTAAGATTGCTTTATTGACCCTTTTGGAATTTTTTTGGCGGGTTCTAAAGATTCTTATCTCAATTAAAAGCAACAACAACATTCAACATAAATAGAACAGACACACAGAAGTTCCTGAAGTGACACAGAGAAGTTGCTGAAGTGACACAGAGAAGTTCCTGAAGTGACACACAGAAGTTACTGAAGTGACACACAGAAGTTCCTGAAGTGACACAGAGAAGTTCCTGAAGTGACACAGAGAAGTTCCTGAAGTGACACACAGAAGTTCCTGAAGTGACACAGAGAAGTTGCTGAAGTGGCACACAGAAGTTCCTGAAGTGACACACAGAAGTTCCTGAAGTGACACACAGAAGTTCCTAAAGTGACACACAGAAGTTCCTGAAGTGACACAGAGAAGTTGCTGAAGTGACACACAGAAGTTCCTGAAGTGACACACAGAAGTTACTAAAGTGACACACAGAAGTTCCTGAAGTGACACAGAGAAGTTGCTGAAGTGACACAGAGAAGTTCCTGAAGTGACACAGAGAAGTTCCTGAAGTGACACAGAGAAGTTCCTGAAGTGACACAGAGAAGTTCCTGAAGTGACACAGAGAAGTTCCTGAAGTGACACAGATAAGTTCCTGAAGTGACACACAGAAGTTCCTGAAGTGACACACAGAAGTTCCTGAAGTGACACACAGAAGTTCCTGAAGTGACACAGAGAAGTTCCTGAAGTGACACAGAGAAGTTCCTGAAGTGACACACAGAAGTTCCTGAAGTGACACAGAGAAGTTCCTGAAGTGACACACAGAAGTTCCTGAAGTGACACACATAAGTTCCTGAAGTGACACAGAGAAGTTCCTGAAGTGACACAGAGAAGTTCCTGAAGTGACACACAGAAGTTCCTGAAGTGACACAGAGAAGTTGCTGAAGTGGCACACAGAAGTTCCTGAAGTGACACACAGAAGTTCCTGAAGTGACACAGAGAAGTTCCTGAAGTGACACAGAGAAGTTCCTGAAGTGACACACAGAAGTTGCTGAAGTGACACACAGAAGTTCCTGAAGTGACACAGAGAAGTTGCTGAAGTGACACAGAGAAGTTCCTGAAGTGACACAGAGAAGTTCCTGAAGTGACACAGAGAAGTTCCTAAAGTTCCTGCAGACGTTTTGATCCTTTTCACCTTCCTTGGTCAACGAGCAGCGCTGATCTACTCTGACAGAGGAACAGACGAATTCAGCGGGATTGGAACCATTCTCTTCTGTTTGGTAGTCAAACGCTTTACTACTTAGCAATTAAGCTAATACAATACATTATGTAACTGTATAATTAACCAAGCTAATTAATAAAAGTAATTGAAGCTTGAAATTATTCATGAATTGAACAAACATCGACCTGATTTATTTTTAAAACACATCGCCAATACAACACCGGATGTGAACTTGTGAGGCTACGTGTCATGAATGGAGAACGGAATTACATAAGACAAATGTGAAGAACACAATTTCTAAAAAAAAATGTTTCCCAGATGTTTTCAAACATCAACAGACAGAGAAAATAAAATTAAATTGTATCTTTATTACATTAGCTGTTTTCATGCCTTTAATTGTATCACAACATGATCCCATAGCGGTTCACTATTTCTTGCAACAGGTTGGCTCCATCCTAAATGTAGCCTATTAGTGCATTTGTACTCTTCCTTCAGCTCAGTCTTTTGTTTTTGTTTGCCACATTTTGTATATTTCTTAGAACTGGTTGTGTCCATTACATTTGGCTAGTGTATTTTTATGTTTCCTACACATTTTATGTTTCCTACATTTTATGTTTCCTACATTTTATGTTTCCTACACACTTTATGTTTCCTACATTTTATTACTAGCCTGACATTACCCGCGGCCTGCGGGTCTAAGTTTGTGTTTACTAATCTGTGGATTGGATTTAGATGCATGTTAAACTTTGCTAATGATCCTTTCAAGTTTTTTTCTCTTTCGCTACGAAAATAAAATTAGGTTTGCGAAAATGGGTTTACCCGAAGCCGATACATTCATATGTATTAAAAACGAAAAGAGCGATAGCTTTGTTAAATGAATGGGATTATAAAGTGAACAATTAAACGAAATAATTTTTAGTACGCGATTCGTGAATGAATATAGATCTAGGCCTATCTCAACTCGGCTTCGCAGCTTTCGTAAACGAATGTAGTCTCATAAAAATGCTTTAGAAAACCAAATTTGAATGTTTATTTGATTTGATTTGATTTTGATTTTAGGCACATCGGCACAATTTAGGCCATGTCGTGCCTGGAATGTTTATTTGATCAAAATATGAAATGAACGGACTATAATTAGTATGTTCATTTGTTAAAGTATAAAACTATCTGTGCGAAGAGAAGTTTTATCATCTTAGAGTTGATTTAGAGTTTTAGATCTAGGGATGGGATTATAAAGTAAACAATTAAACGAATTAATTTTTAGTACGCGATTCATTACGGTATCGTCTAATGAAAGAATGTTCGCCAGGAAATCTGTAGTCACAGATATCAGGAACTAATTTATGTAAAAAATGCTTTTGAAACACAGAATTGAAGGTTAATTTTATTATATAATGAAATCAATGGATCTTCTTTTGTATTTTCATGTGTCAAAGTAAAAAACTATCTGCGCCAAGTGTATTTCTTAAAATTAGATCTAGGTCTAAATCCTTTCGATCTTTTCCCATGTCAACATTGTTAACCATGGCCTAGATCCATAAATACTAGAGCTATAATAGAGTCGGACAACTTTTTTTTTTTTTTGAGGGTCTTAGGTTTGTTTTATGGCTACAATACATACACAACGGTCTAAGTTAGTACCCAAGGAACATTTCTGCCTAGTTTTATCATGATTGGTCAAGCGGTTTTGATGTCCATAAGTAACATACATACACACATACATACGCCTTACTTTGTACTTTATAGTATAGACTAGACATATGTTTACCCGCGACCCGCGGGTCTTTATTTGCGCATTACTGTCGATATAGTCACTGAGAGTGTTTTGTAAACAATTAAACAAAATAATAATGTAATAAGTAAAGCAAATGTGTCAATGTAAAAAAAGTGTGAATGAAGCTATTAAATCAAAATAGCTAATAGGCTTAATTAAATCCATTTTTTTTTTCAAATTAAAACATTTGCTTGAAGGCCTACATATATTTGATTAAAATTTGAGATGAATAGACTAAATTTTGTATGTTCATGTGTATAAAGTATAAAGTAGATCTTGAGGTAGACGTAGATCTAAATCTACACTAATCTAGAGTTCTGTGCTGCGCATGTGTGAACTTTTTTTCATGAATGAATATAAGCCTATCTCAACACGGCTACGCAGCTTTAGCGAACAGCGAACGAATGTATTAAAAATGCTTTAGAAAAACAAATTTGAATGTTAATTTGATTAAAATATCAAATGAATGGACAATAATTAGTATGTTTATGTGTTAAAGCATAAAACTATCTTTGCGAAAAGAAGTTTTATCTTCTTAGAGTTCAGTAAGAGTTTTAGACCTAGGCCTAGGAATAGACTCAGACCTCAGAAGAGAGATGTGTTAATGTGTAACCATTTGGTAATGTCTAATGAAAGAATGTTCGCCAGGAAATCTGTAGATATCAGGAACTAATTTATGAAAAAAATGCTTTTGAATAATCTAGTGGATTGGATTTATATGTATGTTAAACGTAGCTAATGATCCTTTCACGTTATTTCTCTTTCGCTACGAAAATAAAATTAGGTTTGCGAAAATGGGTTTACCCGAAGTCGATCATTCTTATCTATTAAAAACGAAAAGAGCGATAGCTTTGTTAAATGAATGGGATTATAAAGTGAACAATTAAACGAAATAATTTTTAGTACGCGATTTATGAATGAATATAGATCTAGGCCTTTAACTCGGCTTCGCAGCTTTCGTAAACGAATGTAGCTTTAGAAAACCAAATTTGAATGTTTATTTGATCAAAATATGAAATGAATGGACTTTAAATAATATGTTTATGTGTTAAAGTATAAAACTATCTGTGCGAAGAGAAGTTTTATCATCTTAGAGTTGAAATAGAGTTTTAGATCTAGGGATGGGATTATAAAGTAAACAATTAAACGAATTAATATTTAGTACGCGATTCATTACTGAATTGTCTAATGAAAGAATGTTCGTCAGGAAATCTGTAATCACAGATATAAGGAACTAATTAATGTAAAAAATGCTTTTGAAACACAAAATTGAAGGTTAATTTTATTATATAATGAAATCAAAAGATCTTCTTTTGTATTTTCATGTGTCAAAGTAAAAAACTATCTGCGCAAAGTGTATTTCTTAAAATTAGATCTAGGTCTAAATCCTTTCTATCTTTTCTCATGTCAACATTGTAGACATGGCCTAGATCCATAAAATACTATAGCTGTAATAGAGTCGGACAACTTTATTTTTTTTGAGGGTCTTAAGTTTGTTTTAGGGCTACAATACATACACTACGGTCTAAGTTGGTACCCAAGGAACATTCCTGCCAAGTTTTATCAAGATTGGTCAAGCGGTTTTGATGTCTATAAGTAACATACATACATACATACCCCTCACATTCTACTTTATAATATAGATGCTCCTTATATTCTGTGATGTTCCCTACATTCTGTTTTCTTCCTTCTTTGTCCTATTTTCTCGACATTTTGTCATGTTCCCTACATTGTCCTATATTCTCGACATTTTGTCATGTTCCCTACATTGTCCTATATTCTCGACATTTTGTTATGTTCCCTACATTGTCCTATATTCTCGACATTTTGTCATGTTCCCTACATTGTCATATTTTCTCGACATTTTGTCATGTTCCCTACATTGTCCTATTTTCTCGACATTTTGTCATGTTCCCTACATTGTCCTATATTCTCGACATTTTGTCATGCTCCCTTCATTGTCCTATTTTCTCGACATTTTGTCATGTTCCCTTCATTGTCCTATTTTCTCGACATTTTGTCATGTTCCCTACATTGTCCTATATTCCCGACATTTTGTTATGTTCCCTACATTGTCCTATATTCCCGACATTTTGTTATGTTTCTTTTATTTTAGTATGGTCCCTACTTATTGTTGTGTTCCCTACATTTTGTAATGTTCTGTTCATTTCGTTATTCTTATTGCAATTGGGTTGTAATCCCAGCAATGTATGTGTTCTATTTTTATGTCCACGCAGTTTGTTATGTCACTGGTCTCTGTACTTCATTCAAGTTTTAGCCCCTGTCCCCCACACAGACACGCAATTGTTGTACCTTTAAAAAAGCATAAAAAATTACACTCACAACATTACCACATTTAAAAGAACTTTTTGAACAAACGTGCCTAAGAAAAATCGAAAAAATCTTGGAAGACAACGGCCACCCGCTCCATCAGAACTACGCCAGGTCGTCGCGAAGTGGGCGACTGCTGTCAATCAAAACAAGAACGGAGCGGTACAAAAACTCGTTCGTACCTCACTCGGTCAGACTCTATCACCGCCACTCATTGATCAGGGAACATGAAATGCACCAAGATACCTGTGTGTAGTCGCTGAATGAACTCTTCATGTTGTCTGTTGTATTTATGTGTATGTTTCTGTTGTGTTGTCTTTATATGAGAAACGAGTCCTTGTAATCACAACAAATTTCCGTAAGGATCAATAAAGCAGTCTTAGTCTTAGTCTTAGAAATGAGCTTGCTAATAAGAATTATAATCAAATGCTGTAAGTAATCAAAGTGCCTGTATGTAATCAGAAGTGCCTGTAAGTAATTAGAAGTGTTTGTAAGTAATCAGAAGTACATTAAGTGATTTACAAAGTAAAACTATACAGGACATTTTTTTGTTGATTGCTAATATAAATAAAATTATTTGGAGCAAATACGAAACACAAAGTCCAGCCCGAGCTCAACTTAATAACTCGGACATTACGGCTGCTTCCCTTATGTTCACTTAATAACTCTGACATTACGGCTGCTTCCCTTATGTTCACTTAATAACTCTGACATTACGGCTGCTTCCCTTATGTTCACTTAATAACTCTGACATTACGGCTGCTTCACTTATGTTCACTTAATAACTCTGACATTACGGCTGCTTCCCTTATGTTCACTTAATAACTCTGACATTACGGCTGCTTCCCTTATGTTCACTTAATAACTCTGACATTACGGCTGCTTCACTTATGTTCACTTAATAACTCTGACATTACGGCTGCTTCCCTTATGTTCACTTAATAACTCTGACATTACGACTGCTTCACTTATGTTTACTTAATAACTCTGACATTACAGCTGCTTCCCTTATGTTCACTTAATAACTCTGACATTACGGCTGCTTCCCTTATGTTCACTTAATAGCTCTGACATTACGGCTGCTTCCCTTATGTTCACTTAATAACTCTGACATTACGGCTGCTTCCCTTATGTTCACTTAATAACTCTGACATTACGGCTGCTTCCCTTATGTTCACTTAATAACTCTGACATTACGGCTGCTTCCCTTATGTTCACTTAATAACTCTGACATTACAGCTGCTTCCCTTATGTTCACTTAATAACTCTGATATTACGGCTGCTTCCTTTATGTTCACTTAATAACTCTGACATTACGGCTGCTTCCCTTATGTTCACTTAATAACTCTGACATTACGGCTGCTTCCCTTATGTTCACTTAATAACTCTGACATTACGGCTGCTTCCCTTATGTTCACTTAATAACTCTGACATTACAGCTGCTTCCCTTATGTTCACTTAATAACTCTGACATTACGGCTGCTTCACTTATGTTCACTTAATAACTCTGACATTACGGCTGCTTCACTTATGTTCACTTAATAACTCTGACATTACGGCTGCTTCCCTTATGTTCACTTAATAACTCTGACATTACGGCTGCTTTCCTTATGTTCACTTAATAACTCTGACATTACGGCTGCTTCACTTATGTTCACTTAATAACTCTGACATTACGGCTGCTTCCCTTATGTTCACTTAATAACTCTGACATTACGACTGCTTCACTTATGTTTACTTAATAACTCTGACATTACAGCTGCTTCCCTTATGTTCACTTAATAACTCTGACATTACGGCTGCTTCCCTTATGTTCACTTAATAGCTCTGACATTACGGCTGCTTCCCTTATGTTCACTTAATAACTCTGACATTACGGCTGCTTCCCTTATGTTCACTTAATAACTCTGACATTACGGCTGCTTCCCTTATGTTCACTTAATACCTCTGACATTACGGCTGCTTCCCTTATGTTCACTTAATAACTCTGACATTACAGCTGCTTCCCTTATGTTCACTTAATAACTCTGATATTACGGCTGCTTCCTTTATGTTCACTTAATAACTCTGACATTACGGCTGCTTCCCTTATGTTCACTTAATAACTCTGACATTACGGCTGCTTCCCTTATGTTCACTTAATAACTCTGACATTACGGCTGCTTCCCTTATGTTCACTTAATAACTCTGACATTACAGCTGCTTCCCTTATGTTCACTTAATAACTCTGACATTACGGCTGCTTCACTTATGTTCACTTAATAACTCTGACATTACGGCTGCTTCCCTTATGTTCACTTAATAACTCTGACATTACAGCTGCTTCCCTTATGTTCACTTAATAACTCTGACATTACGGCTGCTTCACTTATGTTTACTTAGTAACTCTGACATTACGGCTGCTTCCCTTATGTTCACTTAATAACTCTGACATTACGGCTGCTTCCCTTATGTTCACTTAATAACTCTGACATTACAGCTGCTTCCCTTATGTTCACTTAATAACTCTGACATTACGGCTGCTTCACTTATGTTCACTTAATAACTCTGACATTACGGCTGCTTCCCTTATGTTCACTTAATAACTCTGACATTACAGCTGCTTCCCTTATGTTCACTTAATAACTCTGACATTACGGCTGCTTCCCTTATGTTCACTTAATAACTCTGACATTACGGCTGCTTCCCTTATGTTTACTTAATAACTCTGACATTACGGCTGCTTCACTTATGTTTACTTAGTAACTCTGACATTACGGCTGCTTCACTTATGTTTACTTTGTAACTCTGACATTACGGCTGCTTCACTTATGTTCACTTAATAACTCTGACATTACGGCTGCTTCACTTATGTTTACTTAATAACTCTGACATTACGGCTGCTTCCCTTATGTTTACTTAATAACTCTGACATTACGGCTGCTTCCCTTATGTTGAGAATTAGAATGATGTTTTATCCATTAGAAAATCGATGAATAGAAAACAATTACACACAAACACTATCCCTTTAATATTCCGAGTAATCCAACATTTATAGTTATGGAATGTGTCTAAACTTTTTCAATATGTTTCTATTGCTTCATATCTATGAGGATATTTGTCCACAAGTTGTTTCTGTGGCTTTATAGAAGTGTCTGATTGATACGTTCTTTGACATATCAGATGAACTTTACAAATAGCTTTATTAATAATTTTGCAGTCGCAAAATTTTAGCGCCCCCTGGGATTAGGATCTGAGCTTTTTCTTTCGATATTTGTTTTCTCTTTTTAGTCTGAAGCAATTATTTATTCTTTTATGATTTGTCTTTGGTTTTAAGACTTCCTTCAGCGGCGGAGCCTTGAGTGGGAAGTGGAAAAACTTGAAGGCCTAAGGATGATAAATATTGCTGTGACCCTTGGGCTGCTTCGTTGCAAGAGACAATAACCATGTTTTGATCGCTGTCAGGATCGATGATTATTATACGAATATATGACCGCCGGACATGAGCTGGACATCCAGATGACGAGAGGGAGCAGTCAACAGTAATTAAATACCACGACAGTTGGCCGTGTCAATAGCCCAGGTCTTAATCTCTCAATGATAGGATAGGGGGCGCTCAATGCACTCAGTGTCTGGGTCAAAGATTTAGCGAGGTCATTTAGACCTGAAATACCTTCAATATTATTTTTACTTCTGTTTATTTATTAATAATTACTGTCTTCACATTGGTTACAGAAATACACTGACATGAACACTCAGACACAAAGGCACAAACACAAATCTATGGCCGCCTCCAGTCGCGATGCGACTATGGATCATCTCTTGGAAATGAGATAAATGTCTGGGCATTAGCTGTGGTCGGAACGATGTCGCCCACACACCAGTCCCCCCGCCCCCTCCACGTATCCAAAGGAAAGATAGGCCTACAGTTTGTGGTCAGCGGCGCCGCAGGTTCTGCTAGGGTATAGCACTGAGTGCTGCAAACCGCCTAAGGGTAACCGGCTCCTGATTTTTTTCTCATGGTTGACTCCCGAAGCCTTTCCCATGAGCTGCAAGGCAAGGAGAGGTTTGAGGTCAGAGTTTTCCTTCTCCAAGTTGGTAGCCAGCCATGGCTCAAGTGCCCCCTCCTGACCGAACCTTACTGGTTTAGGTGCCCTTAGGTGCCATTTACTCGCCTTCGCCCCTTCTTCTGTTAGTGAAAACAGTTCCGCGGGGCTCAATATCTGAACCACACGCGAAGGCCAGAAGTTGGACTGGTTGTAGAGAGTATTCGAGACGCATAGTATTAGGAAGCATTTTATTGGTAATGGAATGTTTTATCCATTACGACTTCCTTGGGGAACCAAACACAAATACACATACACAAATACACATACACAAATACACAGATACAAATACACATACACAAATACACAGACACAAATACACATACACAAATACACAGATACAAATACACATACACAAATACACATACACAAATACACAGACACAAATACACATACACAAATACACATACACAAATACACAGATACAAACACACAGACACAAATACACATACACAAATACACAGACACAAATACACATACACAAATACACATACACAAATACACAGATACAAACACACAGACACAAATACACAGACACAAATACACAGACACAAATACACAGATACAAACATACCGACACAAATACACAGACAGAAATACACATACACAAATACTTAGATAAAAATACACAGATTCAAACAGACATACACAGATACAAATACACATACACAAATACACATACACAAATACACAGACACAAACACACAGACACAAATACACATACACAAATACACAGACACAAATACACAGATACAAACATACCGACACAAATACACAGACAGAAATACACATACACAAATACTTAGATACAAATACACAGATTCAAACAGACATACACAGATACAAATACACAGAGACATATACACATACACAAATACACAGATTCAAACAGACATACACAGATACAAATACACAGAGACATATACACATACACAAATACACAGATTCAAACAGACATACACAGATACAAATACACAGAGACATATACACATACACAAATACACAGACACAAAAACACAGACTCAAATACACATACAGAAATACACAGACACAAACAGACATACACAGATACAAATACACAGACACAAATACACAGATACAAACAGATATTCACAAATACACAAATACACAAAAACAAATACACAGATACAAACACACATACACAAATACACAGATACAAACACACATACACAAATAAATAGACACAAATACAGATACAAACACACATACACAAATACACAGATACAAATAAACATACTGTACACAGATATAAACACACATACACAAATACAGAGACACTAATACACAGATACAAACAGACATACACAAATACACAGATTTAAACACACATACACAAATACACATATACAAACACACAGACACAAATATACAGACACAAATACACCGACACAAATACACAGATACAAACAGACATACACAAATACACAGATACAAATACACCGACACAAATACACATACACAAATACACAGATACAAACACACATACAGAAATACACAGACACAAACAGACATACACAGATACAAATACACAGACACAAATACACAGATACAAACAGATATTCACAAATACACAAATACACAGACACAAATACACTAAAACAAATACACAGATACAAATACACAGATACAAACACACATACACAAATAAATAGACACAAATACAGATACAAACACACATACACAAATACACAGATACAAATACACCGACACAAATACACATACACAAATACACTGACACAAACGCAGAGACACAAATACACAGACACAAATAGACATACACAAATTCATAGATACAAACACACATACACAAATACACAGATACAAATAAACATACTGTACACAGATATAAACACACATACACAAATACAGAGACACTAATACACAGATACAAACAGACATACACAAATACACAGATTTAAACACACATACACAAATACACATATACAAACACACAGACACAAATATACAGACACAAATACACAGACACAAATACACAGATACAAACAGACATACACAAATACACAGATACAAATACACCGACACAAATACACATACACAAATACACAGATACAAACACACATACAGAAATACACAGACACAAACAGACATACACAGATACAAATACACAGACACAAATACACAGATAGAAACAGATATTCACAAATACACAAATACACAGACACAAATACACTAAAACAAATACACAGATACAAACACACATACACAAATAAATAGACACAAATACAGATACAAACACACATACACAAATACACAGATACAAACACACAGACACAAATATACAGACACAAATACACAGACACAAATACACAGATACAAACAGACATACACAAATACACAGATACAAATACACCGACACAAATACACATACACAAATACACAGATACAAACACACATACAGAAATACACAGACACAAACAGACATACACATATACAAATACACAGACACAAATACACAGATACAAACAGATATTCACAAATACACAAATACACAGACACAAATACACTAAAACAAATACACAGACACAAATACACTAAAACAAATACACAGATACAAACACACATACACAAATAAATAGACACAAATACAGATACAAACACACATACACAAATACACAGATACAAATACACCGACACAAATACACATACACAAATACACTGACACAAACGCAGAGACACAAATACACAGACACAAATAGACATACACAAATTCACAGATACAAACACACATACACAAATACACAGACAAGGGAAAAAAAATTAATTTTGGAACGGCAAGGTGAATGGAGAGGCTGGGCAGGCTGGAGGTGGGGGGAGGTTGCAGCCTCATGAGCACAGAAACTAACACGAAAACACCAACACAAGGACTAAAAACACAAAAACACATCCACAACAGACACAGAAAGACACAAATACAAAAAGACAAACACAGACACTTTGTCTTTCGAAGCAAATAGTGAAATGTGCAAACTCTTAGTTACCATTTAGAAACTTCAAGAGAATGAATACTCGCTAGGAATACACATACACATTTAGGTGTGGTAAACAATATGTACAGAATAAAAATGTTGATACTGTGACGTAAGTAACAACTTAATAATTTATTTATAACGCGCAATAAAAATTTCAATTAGTTTGACCAGCAGAAAAAAAATCATTTCGTTTGACTAGCAGTAAATTAAAAAATCTAGAAAACATAGTTGATATTAATGCTACAGCTAAAGAAATTCCATCTCGTAGTTTGACCTTTACAGAATAATAGAATGGAGTCGAGTTATTAAATAACTTTTTAAGTAAAACATCTCTTTAAAAAAAATGTTATGATAAAAAGCTGAACTCAACTCAGAGAATGTTATACTGGGGGAGTCAAGAAAAATGCTGGATGAGAAACTTTTTTTCTCGCTTCTAATTGATTTTTAGCGGCCCCCGAAAGGGAAAAAGACGCTATTAGTTTTATGTGGCCTGTCTGTCCGTCCGTCCCGTTTAGATCTCAGAAACTAGAAGAGAAAATGAAAATCGGACATTATGATATTTTAGATCATTCAAAGTTCGGATGACAACGGCTACTTTTTTCTTTTCTGAAAACGAAAAGTCTAGTTTTTAAAATCAATTATGCAAGCATTTTTTTTTCATAAAAATACACCATTTTTACAACTATTCACTATTAATAGCAACAAACACCGGATGCTTTTAAGTTAGAGAGACATATATTTACCATTTTTATCAACACATTTATGCAAATGGTTTTAGATTTTTGATAAAAAATATTATTTTTTACACTTTTATTGCTAAGTTATGTAAGTTCTGTCATACTAAATACACATTTACAAAAAAAATTTAAACTTTTTTTTAAAAGAGAAAAAAATCTATATACTATGCAAATAAGTTGGACATAATTTAAAACAACAATTAATAAGCAGTTTTTCATATTATCGCCTGAACTGCAGCCAGCAATTAGAATCATGAAACACAAAACTAAAGGACTTTTTCTTTTACGGAAATCTATTCACCAAAGAAGTTCTGAGAGATTGACCCTTTACAAAACAATTAGATCAATTAGACACTCATTATTAGCCATCAGTTAAGCCAGGTTCACATCTAACTTCACATTCACTTTCACCTATCCCTAGGTCTGCTGGACCTTTGGGGCATCACACAGGATCTGTCAACATTTTTTCTCCATTCTTCTTTGTCATTTGCCATTGATAGAATTTCATTATGATATCCTTTCTGAAAATATTGAAACCTGCCTTCGGGGGCCGATTTTGAGTTTGTGTTTCCACACAAACTGTCTTTGTAACCTTGTTTTCTTAATTTTTTAAATCATATCAAAATGTGTAGCTAATCACGTTTTGTAACTTATTTTGGTCCTTCAGGATTCGAACATTCCTATAAAGTCGCGACATTCCGCAGGGGCTGTCTCCACGACCGACGACACTCGTTTGTAGTCAACTCCGTCCTAAAGTCTGGTCTGACAAACTCTGTCCTAAAGTCTGGTCTGACAAACGTTTGTAGTCAACTCTGTCCTAAAGTCTGTTCTGACAAACTTCGTCCTAAAGTCTGGTCTGAAAAATTCCGTCCTAAAGTCTGGTCTGACAAACTCCGTCCTAAAGTCTGGTCTGACAAACTCCGTCCTAAAGTCTGGTCTGACAAATTCCGTCCTAAAGTCTGGTCTGACAAACTCCGTCCTAAAGTCTGGTCTGACAAACTCCGTCCTAAAGTCTGGTCTGACAAACTCCTTCCTAAAGTCTGGTCTGACAAACTCCGTCCTAAAGTCTGGTCTGACAAACTCCTTCCTAAAGTCTGGTCTGACAAACTCCTTCCTAAAGTCTGGTCTGACAAACGTTTGATGTCCTTGTTCAATGTCTACATTCAGAACTAGGCCCAAACTAAAATGTCCAAGATGTAATCCAACGCCTTCCATTATCATTCAATGTCCTCAGTGAAGAATCACATCAAAAAGTTATTTCACAAAGACGTGTAGCTTCACTAATTAGTCCTGGGATGAGTGCCAAACTCTTTGTCTAAGTGTGTCTAAGTGTGTCTAAGTGTGTCTAGGTGTGTCTAGGTGTGTCTATGTGTGTCTATTTGTGTGAATGTATCGATTAGCTGTGATTAGTCTTCAAATGACTTTGTTCAAGTCAACCATTTCTTCATTAAAACATTTCACTCCCCACCAGAGGGTTAAAGAGTGTCTGCTTTGTTGATCACTCTAGTAACGGTGACAAAAAAAAAAAAGTAAAAAAATTGCATGATGTTTGATTGAATGTAAGAAAGTTTTAAAGTCCAGAAGTTTCTCTGCATTGTACATTGTGTGTAGGTCTACATCTAGATTTAGTCTCACAAGAGGTCTACATCTAGATTTAGTCTCACAAGAGGTCTACATCTAGATTTAGTCTCACAAGAGGTCTACATCTAATTTAGTCTTAATAGAGGTCTACATCTAGATTTAGTCTCACAAGAGGTCTACATCTAATTTAGTCTTAATAGAGGTCTACATCTAGATTTAGTCCTAATAGAGGTCTACATCTAGATTTAGTCTCACAAGAGGTCTACATCTAATTTAGTCTTAATAGAGGTCTACATCTAGATTTAGTCCTAATAGAGGTCTACATCTAGATTTAGTCTCACAAGAGGTCTACATCTAGATTTGATCTTAATAGAGGTCTACATCTAGATTTAGTCTCACAAGAGGTCTACATCTAGATTTAGTCTTAATAGAGGTCTACATCTAATTTAGTCTTAATAGAGGTCTACATCTAGATTTAGTCTCACAAGAAGTCTACATCTAGATTTAGTCTTAATAGAGGTCTACATCTAATTTAGTCTTAATAGAGGTCTACATCTAGATTTAGTCTCACAAGAGGTCTACATCTAGATTTAGTCCTAATAGATGTCTACATCTAGATTTAGTCCTAATAGAGGTCTACATCTAGATTTAGTCCTAATAGAGGTCTACATCTAGATTTAGTCCTAATAGAGGTCTTTCAGTTATCACGAATAATTACATTCAATAATTGATGTCTTTTCCTTTTCCGCACTAGAATAGAACATTTACAAGTAAGTTCATTAAGCAGTTATAAATAATTGTTACATCTCTCTCTCTCTTTCTCTCTCTATAAATTCTGTTATGTTGAATTGGGATAGCCGCTCTTTCTCCCATTATCTCTCTCTCTCTTCTTCTTCTCTCTCTGTCTCCCTCTCTCTCCGCCTCGTCCTATTTTCAGACCTTCTTTCTCACCTTCCCATCGTAATGCTCTCAACTCTCTCTCTCTCTCTCTTTATATATATATAAGCTCTAATTGTATGTAGAAATAAAAACTTTAAATTTATGTATTGAATGTTCATTCCAGTCAGTCCTTAACTTTGTTTGGAGCTATGTCCCTTATGGTCTATAATACAATGTTCCTGGACTTAATGGACTTACAGTCGATACCCCTCCCTTGCGAGCTTGGGGGTCTGGGGAGCACTGTTAGCAAAAAAGGGAAAACAAATTTGAGCCCACCCTAAACCACCTCAAAGAAATCCTGGATATGCTGATGATAATTAGTGTTCACATCCATGCCACTAGCCAGACATTAGAAATGAACTCATTAGTGTGTAAAGTCTTGTAGTCACGCTAGCTGTAACTTGTTGCGCTCTCACAGGTCTATGTTTTATTCTGTTTCATTTATCCTAATTAAAATTTTTTTTTTACTGGGAGCTGGACTCGTTTGGCTAGGGGCTTGTTCAATGTGGTTGACAGCATTGGATTATGGATTTCATGTCGATACAAAATGAAGGACATGAGAGAGAGAGAGAGGGGGGGGGGGGACAAAAAAAAAGCCCAGAAGAAGAAAAAAGAAAATTACTTTAAAAAAATTTTTTTTTGTAGGAAAAGTAAAAATAAAATTACAAAGTCTTATAAGTGAACAGGGCAGCAACTTAACAGCAATAGCCATATGACAGCAATAATCATTTGATAGCAATAGCCATATGACAGCAATAATCATTTGATAGCAATAGCCATATGACATCAATAATCATATAATGCATACACACAAATAAACTCGCAACATAACCTATGTGTTGAGATTTGAATTTTCCATTCAACAACTTTATAAAAATAAAACCTATAACAAATGAAAAGAAACATTCCAAGTCCGCTCATTTAATATTCAACTAGTCAGCGGTTAAAGACTAAACTATTTAATTCTGGTTCAATATAAAAGGTAAAAGATCTAAAGTGCTTTTTATTTTTTTAATTCATTAATGGCTTTGTTAATGTTATTAACAACCAAGCCATTGAATAAAAGCCACCTTTCCGATGTAAACGTCACCTGTAATGTTCATTAACTTGCATACGTCACCCAAACATTACTTTCCAACTAGTTGTAAGCTAGATCTTATACCAAACAATAGAATATGTCTGATCACCTATAGAGGGGAAAAACTGAAACACCTCAACTGTAAATTGGAAAAACTTCTGAAGATAGAAAGCTGTGGATTGTAAAAGATTTTTGGATGCTGTCCTACAACAAGTCAAGTTTTAACAGCAGGTCTGCAGTTAAGTGTTAAACATCAATCACTCATTCTCAGATTATTTTCAAGTTGGCATTCAATAAGAAGGAAGTGGAGATTGTAGTCCAGTAAATGGTCATTCAATAAGAAGGAAGTGGAGATTGTAGTCCAGTGAATGGTCATCGAGGTTCCGAGCAAACTTTTTCTGTTTTTATTTTCTGATTATCTTTTACAGTTTTATTTAAAAATTATAATTGCTTGAATTCAAAATCTAAAATTATATTTCTCTATTTCAAACGAAAACTTTTCAGAATGTTCAATGCATGCTCTGGTGTTCTATCTGTAAGAAGAAGTTCAAACTACAAATGTCGTCATTGTCGTCTGGTTATTTTATTCGTTTCCCAAGTGAACTACATGATTTCATCGGTGAACAAACCTATATATCTCAATAATGTAGAAGTAATTTCCTTTTTTTCGATATCAAATAAAATAATTAAATACCAGTAATTAATTGAATAATCAGTTAATTTAAAAAAAATGATTCATGCATTGTCTTCATAAATGAATAATTGTTCAAAGTGTCATCTTGGTTTGAGTACGGATGTGGAAGATAATGTGTATGAGATTTATACCCGATAGAATGAGTATGTTGATATAGGCCTAAGCTTTGTTAATAGCTCAACTATTTGACTCTACAGACCTTGACAGGTGGCACCCTGCTATAACACTCCGTACAAGCTTGACTGTACAGACCTTGACAGGTGGCACCCTGCTATAACACTCCGTACAAGCTTGACTGTACAGACCTTGACAGGTGGCACCCTGCTATAACACTCCGTACAAGCTTCACTGTTGGCCCCTTGATGTATTTTTGAGGAGACTTTGTGATCACATTCCTTTTCGATTTACTGATTCAGCGTTTCACCAGACGATATTGTTTCATGTGAGCAGTTATCGCCCGCTGTTTGGCGCGTGGTATGAGCAGATATATCGCCAAGCAATATTGCCTGACGTAACAGATAGTTCGACTTTACTGCAGCAAGGGGAGCCACTTTATATCAATTCCGTGGTATCTAGTGAGTAGCGGTGCACAGAGAGCCAGACAGTTGAAGGATGTAACCTATATTTAGTTTGCAGCGACATTAATCTAGAAAGTGACTCAAGCTCAGCGTGTTTTATTTCATGGCTTCATACTGACACATCTATTCGTCTCTGATTGATAGAAATCTCCATGACTTTATGAAGACCAAGACTGAATGGCGGGGCGGATATATATTTATATAAAGTCCTTTTTTGATGAAGTGGGTTTCAAACTGCGGTTGGGGGGGGGGGGTCTCTTAATTGCAAATGACACGATGTCAAAGTCGTTCTCCTTTAAGCGGCACACAAGTGAAAAGAAAACACTTTAGCTACCTATGACGTCATTTTGTTTAGCCGGTTTGCTAATGGGACTAACTTTCTTCTCGGATTCTTAAGTATTGGGAAAAGTCACTGCACATAATGTAGCTGTAAAATACAAACACTAAAAGTGAGACTGCATAGAGCTAGATTACCCTAGTCCTGCTAGATTACCCTAGTCCTGCTAGATCACCCTAGTCCTGCTAGATTACCCTAGTCCTGCTAGATTACCCTAGTCCTGCTAGATCACCCTAGTCCTGCTAGATTACCCTAGTCCTGCTAGATCACCCTAGTCCTGCTAGATTTCCCTAGTTCTGCTAGATCACCCTAGTCCTGCTAGATTACCCTAGTCCTGCTAGATTACCCTAGTCCTGCTAGATCACCCTAGTCCTGCTAGATTACCCTAGTCCTGCTAGATTACCCTAGTCCTGCTAGATTACTCTAGACAATAAATTAACTTTTACTGCAAATACTGATTATATCAGCAAAAAAAAAAAAAAGGGCAGCAAAGCTTACGATTATTTAGTAAAATTTCCTCATTTAATGTTAGCGAAAAGGTCTTGGCAATGTTTTATCACGCTCACATCTGCAATTTTTTTAAAGTTTTAATATCACTGCCTGGTATGGCAATCTGAACAATAAAACTTCATAGAATCCTAAATGCTGCTGGTCAAGTCATTGGCAAAAGAAACAACAACAAAAAATATCATTTGGGCGGCTGTTTGAGACAAACAATTAAAAAAAAACTAAAAAGATTCTAGAAATAAAAAATCCCCCTTTGGGTCAGAATTTTGTGATTTTACAAAAACAAAAATGATACAAGACATCGATAGCAAAGACAAACAGACACAAACACTCTTTTGTTCCCCCTGGCAATCAAATCATGAAATAGAAACTGATATAAACTTTAAGCATGTAAATTATGAGTGAGTCTGGTGTGAATGTATATTTTGATTTTCTACACTTATAATGTTTTGCTTGGTGTAATGCACAAATTGTAAGACAAATTTCCTTATGGATAATAAAGATTATTATTATTATTATATCTGAACTAGATCACTCTAGATCTGAACTAGATCTCTCTAGATCTGAACTAGATCACTCTAGACCTGAACTAGATCACTCTAGACCTGAACTAGATCACTCTAGACCTGAACTAGATCTCTCTAGATCTGACAATGTTTTCAGCCATCAAAACTAATGTTTGGATTCAAACAAAACATCTTTTAATTGCCAACTTTTTAAAAACCTGCAATTATAAAAGCGGACAGTAATTGGCGTAGAAAACTTGAGTGTCCATGACCTATTGACCTCTAGAGAAATGTAATAGAACTCTGTCGAGAGGGAAACTTTTTTCCCACACTAGCAACTCATCAACTTTGACAGTGAGTTGAATCAGACTAAAGGAACATTCCAAAGATTTCAGTAAACAATCCAAGTCTCGTTCAAATCACGTTCCGTCTGACATTACCAACGACTTTCCACTTTCACTATTTGGCATTACAGTGTCAAGACTTCCGGTGTAAACATTAAAAGGTGACAGCAACAAAATTCACATAAACACGAGGCATAACTAATGACAGTCTTTAATCCTTTTAATAAAACATTTCTTCAGCTTCACTGGACATTGTTTCATGGCCTGCTATTCAATTCTTCACCTTGTCTGCACACTTCATCAATTTATCGATCTACATTTTTTATCGATGTTAGCAAAGATCTGGTCAAGCACTCTTCTTTCTGCTGAGTTAAAATACTGCCAGTCTAATGTCATCTCTCTCCGCCCCTTTACTCCCGCGTCTCTCAGACTAGGCAGAAGGAAATGACGCATTATGGGTAAGCAATGACAAGTGGGAAATGGGGGCCAAGTGGCTCGTAATAGCCTGAACGTTGGGTTCACTTCTGACAAAATCCTACAAAATGATTTCTTTTGGTTGAAAGTAGATTTATATAGAATGTATAAAGATAGCCGTAACATGTACTGGACATATGATGTGATTACATTATCACCAGAATCGGCAGAGCCAGTATTTTTAGCACTGCACTGGTGTATTGTTGAATAAGGTTTTAACCGTAAGTTTCTTTATTTCATGTCTGAAATTGTAATTGTCATTATCATTTCTACACTCTACATTGTTGGAGAGAATGAGACTACAGTATCTTGCATACACCTCTGCAAAAAAAAAATCAAGCGAGAAAAACGTATATAGTGGTCAATGGGGAACTCCTTTATAAATTGATGGCTGCCTGGACTTCTCAATGGTCCTGAGTTTGAACCGCGACTGCCGCCATTCTCCGCCGTCCTGTAGCTTGAAACCAAATCAAATCCCAGACCATTGCATGTGGTAGAGAGGAAGAGTTCCACTAGGATCACTCAACTATTGATGCGGTCATATGTTTTAAATGATAGTTTCAAGTTCTATCAAAATGTTGTTTTTCAAATGGGGATATTGGTCAAAGTGCGAAACTTAAAATCCTACCAGAAGTAAACTATTGATCATCGTTTATTGTTATATCACACTTTATCAGGACTCGTTTTTGTAAACTTTCCCTGACAAACTTAACTGACTAAGAGAGGCTCAGTTTCCCAATTTAACTGACTAAGAGAGGCTCAGTTTCCCAAACTTAACTGACTAAGAGAGGCTCAGTTTCCCAAACTTAACTGACTAAGAGAGGCTCAGTTTCCCAAACTTAACTGACTAAGAGAGGCTCAGTTTCCCAAACTTAACTGACTAAGAGAGGCCCAGTTTCCCAAACTTAACTGACTAAGAGAGGCCCAGTTTCCCAAACTTAACTGACTAAGAGAGGCCCAGTTGCCCCAATTTAACTGACTAAGAGAGGCCCAGTTTCCTAGACAAATAAAACAATTCGTTTGCTTTGAAATAACACACACACACAGTATGTTTGAGTCTTTCAATGAACTCGCCAGGGGGAAGGGGAAAAAAAACGAAATTGGAACGTTACGTCTTAAAGGTCAAAGTTGACTCAGTGCCAAATAGTTCCACCTCTCTCTCCACACAAACACACATGACTACACAAACATACATAGAACTTTGTACAACCAAAGTCTAAAAGTGTTCCATCAATGTGACTATATGAATAAATAATATGTTTTTAATCCTGTCGCCAGACTGACGTCATTGACCTTTAGTAAAGCTACAATCAAACTTTTCCCTGTTGAATACTGCGCTTTAGTTTCAAGATGAGACTATCAGAGAACATATCTTTTCGCATAGCCTTCTACCGAAGACCAGGCACTTTCATGTTTAAAACAATGATCCATAGACGTCTCGGTCGTATGCCGTAGGTGGGATTAGGTCTATGAAATCTCTCTACGAGCCATCGGCAATCAAACTTTAGTCCCCAGTGGTCACATCCAAGGAGGTGATGACGTAAGTGGCCCTGCGGGCAGATATAGCTGATTTTTTCTTCCTGGCCATGTATCTGACCTTTCACATTTCACTGTAAGACTTCCATTTTTTGTGTGAGCAGGTTAGGCAGGCGCGAGTGGGAGAGGACCTATTCTAACTGCTCAACATTAAAATTTACCAACAGTAGGCAAATGTTTGCGCTACTGGGTGGGCTCAATCTGTGCACCTCGGTATGGTGACCAAGGGGCTAGAGTCACCTAAGTAACCAGACAACTAACTATACTAACTTAACTAAATGAAAACAAGATAACAAACTTTAGTTTACGATAAATAAAACAAAGAGAAACTTTATTTACATACAAAAATAAATCAATAATAAAATATAATATATACACTAACTTGACTAATCCCTCTAAGTCTACGACACTACAAACACCAACAAATTAACCAAACCAACTATCTAACACAAACTGATCAAACCAACTAGATTCTATCTAACTAAAGAGAACTAAATCATTACAAGACAACTAATATACTAGACCTAGATCTACACAAATACACCACAATAAACTAGTCTAGATCTACAATATTCTACTACTACACTCCTAACACTAACCTATAAAAATAAATATATAAAAATAGCTCTAACCTATACAACAAAAATACATTAAAAAAAATTGCTAAAATTGCATATAAAACTAGCTCTGGGAGCGCAAGCTCACATTTGTAACATTATAACTTTTGACTGATTTAAGAACTTAATAAAGATAATATCAGTTGAAAGATGTCCATCAAGTTTTATTGACACAAGAACGTATAAGTGGAATCAAAATAGGTTTTAGAGAAAACTAAATATATCGTTTTGTTTTTAAATTCCCAAGCAGACTTTAAATCATTCTTTTTAAATACACATATGCCTCCTCACAAAGACCTCCCATACCTCCTCCAATAGCCTTCACATACCTCCTCAAATAGCCTTCACATTAAGTTCATATACCTCCTCAAATAGCCTTCACATTAAGTTCATATACCTCCTCAAATAGCCTTCACATACCTCCTCAAATAGCCTTCACATTAAGTTCACATATCTCCTCGAATAGCCTTCACATACCTCCTTAAATAGCCTTCACATACCTCCTTAAATATCCTTCACATACCTCCTCAAATAGACTTCACACACCTCCTCATTGTTAAACAAAAAACAACTTTAAAATTTTAACTTCACTATGAAATGTATTTTTGTAATTCGTAACTCTAGGACAACAAACTTTGCATGTAACATTGGCATTGTTACGGTACAGTAAGACACATTTAGAACCATGTTTTATGGGAGACTTTCCAATTCCCAATCTCAGGAGGAACACAAAGTGAACATTACACATTTTATGCCAGACATCTCGCTCATTCTCGTCTGTAGATCAAGAAGATTAGGGAAGTGAGAATTTCCACATGAAAGGACTGGGGCATCATTGTTGGAAACACGAGTTTTTACAGCTTCCTGAATGCAAGATACAGTCACCATTGGGATTGGTCAAGTCATTGCTACATCGGCAAGAAAAAAAAAGTGCGTATCTGTTGGTTATTGTTTCCATGGTTTATTTGAAGTCATTGCATTGTGGGGAATAAAAGAAAGAAACATTTTAAATGATCCGAAGATTTGACATTTAATACATTATAATCGTTAAGGATTAAAAGTAAAAATAGAATTGATAAAGAAGTATGAGGCAGTGTGTCGTGCATAGAAACAACATTTCGGATTCTTTTGTATAGATTGTATTAACCAATCCTTAGTAAAAGCACGGCAACTACTGTGTATAGATTGTAATAACCAATCCTTAGTAAAAGCACGGCAACTACTGTGTACAGATTTTCCAAGAACGGTCATTCGAACAAGGGAATAACATCAAACGGTTTAGATGAAGGAAAAAAAGACTGAGCGAAAAAGGCGGATTCATGCAAGAAGGCTTGAACTAGAGGGGAGAAGGGGGGGGTGCTATAAGGTTTGGACTAGAGGGGAGAAGGGGGTGCTATAAGGTTTGGACTATCGACAGAGCCACTAACATTGATTACAACTTATCGATAGGGTCAGGGCGCTGAGTAAAGTGGAATGGTTCAGGAAGATAGGGCGCTATTTGCAAGAATTACACTTCATTTTATAGATGGCGTTTTAATGGAACTACTGAGATATAATGACCACGTATCAGTGATGAAGTATTTAGGGGCCACTGCTATGCGGTGGTCATTACGCCAGCTAGGAAGATAGATAGGCTTATGTTAGACCACTCTGAAGTGGGACTGACATTGCCATGATAATACTGAAGCATAGACATAAATAAATATAGTCTGGCCGAAGGAAGTAACTTCATGTAACTTGAAAACATGTATATCTATTGTATTCGGATTTCCGAATTATGAAAAATTGCATGATCTTCAGTCTTATAGATTAAACAAAACTACACTGCCTCCTTATTTACAATATATATAGGATTAGGTGTGTAGCTGAAATAGATATGAATACTTAACTTTTATACTGCTCACAATTGCTGTATAATACAGCCATAGACATAAATAAATATAGACTGGAAGTAGGAAGTTATTTTAATTTGGGGGAAGTCAAATATGTTTTATGTACTATATCTATGTGAAAAAAAAATGGCGGCAATTGAGCTATAAATTCTAGGACTAACATTTCAGCCAATATATAATTATGATCTTTAGTTTTGAAAAGTACAAAACTGCCATATTCCCAATATTTTGCCTTTGTTTCATAATCATAGACATAGGCAAATATATATAGGTTTGTGATGTGGATCTATGTTTGTTGACATATGGCTTCTTTATTAATGTATGGCGGTCGTCTTATCGATTCAAATTGTTAGAATTAGTTTTTAGTCAAAAAAGTCAAAGAAAATGAGCAGAACGTGCTCTAATGTTAGTAGTACGATAGGCCAAGGATAAATTCTAAAGGTTGAAAAAAAATTGATACACAGTAACTTTCAGTTTCAGTAAGTCAGAATAATTCAGTATCACCGTGACTGTCACTAATTTAATATTGATAGATCTAAATCTAAAAAATATGACTAATATTTGTAATAACTAGGTCTAATACTTTTCATACTTTTTACTACTAACTATTAAACTAGTCAGTCTATCATCTATGCATGCAGACTATAGACTAGATCTAGTATAAGTATAGATTATAGATCTAGTGACAATCTAGTCCTAGACTATTTATACACTAACTATAGACTAGACTATACAGATTACAATTATAGTTTATAGTATAGTAGTATAGTACTAGTAGTAAGTAGTATTTTTTTACTATAGTATTTATATAGACTAGATCTAAATCTAGTATTTAAAACTATTTATAATTATTTTAATTATGTAAATTTAATAGATTTGGTAGGCACGATTAGAGATATAATAATACAGAAGGGGTCTATCAATAATATAGGTTATGACTGAAAAAAAAACCAACTATAAATACATTTAATTTTACACTGCTCATAACTGCTGTGTAACTCATACAGACTTATCTTTTCCCAAATGTTTCCCATAATAATTTTTACTTTATCGTCCAGTCTATATATATGTCTATGAATAAAGTACACAAAATTGCAAATCATAAATTTTCGTTTCATAAAACTCTTTAATCGGCCAGTCTATATTTATTTATGTCTATGTACTGAAGTAATAGAGTTATTTCCCTTTTCAGTAATAAAATTAACATTGTAATTATTGTTCCAAGTGATTTATTATTATTATTATTACATTATTATTATTTTTTTACGTTATACGGATGTATGCAAACGCGACATGAAGCTCTTCAAAATCGACACTGGCAACTGGGAAGAGGTGGCACTGGACAGATCCACATGGAGAGAGAGCATAAAGGAAGGGTCACAGATTGCAGATGTCATACACAACAGAAGCAGAAAGAAGGGTGAAAATGCAATGGCGCCTGGTGATTTTATATGCCTAACCTGTGATCGCAGCTGTGTATCAAGGATTGGCCTCTTTAGTCACACAAGAAGTTGCAAAGGGAAAAGATCGTCTCACGAGACGTAAAATGCCACAGATTATTATTATTATTATTATTATTATCATCGTTAGTTGTAGTAGTTGTAATCAAGTTGTAGTGGTAGGACCTGTATTACGGTTCAACCTATACAGTCTCTACTTATAAAAAAAGAAATATTTTCAGAGGCCATTTACATAGAAGTTTTATCTCGAGTTTGTTAGTGGTTCACTTATTTATCTCGAGTTTGTTAGTGGTTCACTTATTTATCTCGAGTTTGTTAGTGGTTCACTTATTTATCTCGAGTTTGTTAGTGGTTCACTTATTTATCTCGAGTTTGTTAGTGGTTCACTTATTTATCTCGAGTTTGTTAGTGGTTCACTTATTTATCTCGAGTTTGTTAGTGGTTCACTTATTTATCTCGAGTTTGTTAGTGGTTCACTTATTTATCTCGAGTTTGTTAGTGGTTCACTTATTTATTGAAGATGTTTGGATGCTTTTAATAATCTATTAGCATAGATAATTCAATTCACTATTTTATCTTATAATTAGAGACGTTTAATTCAAAATAGATCATTGCGCCAAGGGCGTACCCACTGGTTTTTGTTGCTCATCATATGTTAACTATTATGTTCCTAAAGGTGGCCTTCAAATGGAAGCTAAACTAAAACTAAAAAACTAAAAAAGGCCAAATGAGACCAATATGACCTATATAGATCATCTAGATGTTACTGTGCAAACCTGGCGTTGACTGGGAAGATGTCTATTATCTAGCGTCACTCACAGAACTTGAGAGCATGCTGGCTGCCTACTAGACCAAGTTTTATCTGGACACTGTTTGACATTCTATCCCGAAACCTCCGGCAGGATGGCTGGGGAAATTGCGGCGAGCGGGGTTCAAACCCTGGGCCAACGAGATAACAGTCCAGCATATACCACAAGACAAAGCCAACTAACTAGATATCGTCATCCCTGAGTCATTAAAGCCAGACCTATACTACTCTCTCACCATTGAGACTTAGGTCAACTTAACCTTTCTGTTTCTCATCAGACCAAGTCGTCTGTGGGGAGACCTTGTTTCAACACAAGGACTTAATGGATTAGACGGGTAGAGGAATGATACAAGGTGTTGATACAGGATGTTGATACAGGATGTTAAAAGTATAATGCTACATAAAAGTGAACTTAGAAAAGTGTGAAATAGTCCCATGTAATAGATCTTCAACCTGTGTATGACGTCATGAAGAAAAGTTGACGTCCAACCAGTCTATTGAGTCCTATCAGATTCTGATCCATTGATTGTGATAGCATGGACCACATAGACATACACGTTCGGTGTTGGTATTTCAATCCATTATTGTAGTATGATGTATGCTATACAATGTAAACAATTATATTTTAGTTATATAATTCTGTAATAGTTTTAATTTGAGATGTATGATAAATATTACAACAAATAAGTGGCAAACTATGTAGAGATTCTTTTCTTTATGTTTTAATTTGTTCTTTTCATAAAGAATGATAGTGTTTTCCCTATGTATGTAATATTATTAATTCTCGATATTTAAAAAAAGGTTGACTGTTACTTCCCAAGAGTCCAATAGGAGAAAAAAGAGAGAGAGAGAGAGAGAGAGTTGAATAGAGACTGAAAAAGTTAAATAGAAGAAAGAGTTAAAGAAAGAGAGAGAAAAAGAGTTAAAGTGAAAAAAAGAGCTTAAGAGAGAAAAGCTAAAGAGAGCAAAAGTTAAAGAGAGAAAGAGAGTTAAAGAGGGGAGCGAAAGAGTTCAAGAGAGAGAGAAAGTAACAATTAAAGAGAGAGAGAGAGAGAGGAAGAGAGCCTATGTCCAGGGTTTCAATAGATGTACTTTGTTTGGTCTGTGTCAATGTTGGCCCTACACAAGCGATCATTTAGAAGTCATGCACTTGAAGCGAAACATCAGACAGCAATATTGAAATCTTATTAAAAGGAAATTATCTTCTCCAGTAGAATATATCCACTAAGCAAAGAGACACACACCATCTTAAGTAAACAACAAATTCAGTACTTTGTAATTCAGTGCTCAGTAAGTCATTATATGGTACACTACATTCAGTATTCAGTACACAGTATTCAGAACTCAGTATTCAGTACACAGTATTCAGAACTCAGTATTCAGTACACAGTATTCAGTACACAGTATTCAGAACTCAGTATTCAGTACACAGTATTCAGAACTCAGTATTCAGTACACAGTATTCAGTACACAGTATTCAGTACACAGTATTCAGTACACAGTATTCAGTACACAGTATTCAGTACACAGTATTCAGTACACAGTATTCAGTACACAGTATTCAGTACACAGTATTCAGTACACAGTATTCAGTACACAGTATTCAGAACTCAGTATTCAGTACACAGTATTCAGTACACAGTATTCAGTACACAGTATTCAGAACTCAGTATTCAGTACACAGTATTCAGTACACAGTATTCAGAACTCAGTATTCAGTACACAGTATTCAGAACACAGTATTCAGAACTCAGTATTCAGAACTCAGTATTCAGTACTCAGTATTCAGTACACAGTATTCAGTACACAGTATTCAGTACTCAGTATTCAGTACACAGTATTCAGAACTCAGTATTCAGAACTCAGTATTCAGAACTCAGTATTCAGTACTCAGTATTCAGTACACAGTATTCAGTTCTTGTTGCAAACACACAAAAAAAAAGAGAACATGATTAGAAATAAAATCTTTCAAATGACCAACGAAGCCCCCCCCCCCCCCCAAAGACCAACAGTGTGTGAGGTGTGTCCATTGCTGAAGCAAGTTCTAAGAATTATGACGTAGAACATTGGAATAAATATTTGATTCAGACCACCCCGTGTGGTCAGTGGACCATGTCAAGGATATTGTCTTAATTGCAATGCCTGATCGAATATCATTCTAACATATCGCTTCATTAGCTCCAATACCAGCAACATTAATTAGCTTTCTCCCCCCCCCCCAACCTGAACTATGTTGTTAAACAATTCTGCAGTAATTTTTTGTCTGAAACATTGGCTGGTACTAGACACTATTGTCTGAAACAATGGCTGGTACTAGACACTATTGTCTGCAATTTCCAATGATGAAAAACAAAAAAACAACAACGAAAAATGGGCTGCATGTTTGATTTGTGTTGCTATTGGTTTCATGTTTATTTCTTTTCTATTTCAAACTTTGTTTCGGTTTATACAATTACAGTCCCATTTTTATTTTTCTGTTTTTGTTTTAGTTCTCTTGACTTCACGTTTTAAGCCTTGAGCCATGAGTGTAGAAATATTAATTTTATATTCGGATATTCTATTGTCCTGAGGGCAACTACTCTTGACCAGGCTGACAAAACTATCATTTTTCTGGTGTTGACCTACAGCTCCCCTGCCTTTGTGTCTTGATCATTAAAAAAAAAAAACTACGCCTGTTCAGAGTTACAGAAAGAAAAATATGTAAAGCTTAAATCTACACCAACTGAAAACAACACATAAATACAAAAGCTTCATGGTATCGTAGAAGTATCACTTGAGCAGTATGAGCTATCTATCCCATGATTTTAAACTGGATAAATGTAACATTGTATAGTCTTGTTACGTAGCACTGTACTAATGTTATCAAAACGTGAGTACCGAGGAAAAGCTGGAGAGATGTGGAATGCAATTTTCTTTTTCTAAAGACATTCGTGCAGCCTATCAGTCCGTAACAGTAGCTACTAACTGTTTCATAGAAATATCAAATTAATGGGTGATTTAAATAGAAATTTAGCGTTTGAAAAACAAAATAGGGCAAAAGAAACACATTTGAATGAAACTATTTTATTTGATTCTTGAATCACACACATTTATAGCTACTATCATTTCTACCATCTACCATTGTACGATAGTGATTTTAGCAAATAGAAAACATTCTTCTGTCTGTCCCATTTAGATCCCTAGTTGACGCTTTAAAAATCTAATTTCTGCATTATCTTTATCTTTCTTCAAAAGGTGGGTATACATAGTTTTCTTCAAAAGGTGGGTATACATAGTTTTCTTCAAAAGGTGGGTATACATAGTTTTCTTCAAAAGGTGGGTATACATAGTTTTCTTCAAAAGGTGGGTGTGACGACTACCCTAATTTTTAATGCACCACAAAACATTGAAGTAACAAACTCGACTAGCTTTCTTTTCTATGAATACAGCACTTTATTTCCTCTCTAGTTTCTACCTCATAACCTACACTAACAGGCCTAGCCGCTCTACTGACTTCTGCATTCCTGACCTCTCGCTACCCGCTAGGCTGACCCATTCAACCGCTGGACAGGTACAGAACAGGGGCGTAACTTAAGGGTGACACTCATGCTCCGCGACATACACACACACACACCAAGATCCTTTCACAACATTCCCCCCACCTTTCAGAAGCTGTTGGTACAACAGCACATCAAACTATCCTAAAACTAACATTTTAACTATCCTATGAAAGTGATTTATAAAATAGGAACAAATTTCAGATAAAGTATGAATCACACAATAAAGGAGAATAAGGATATAAGAAAAGATACGCATAAAAATTAAAGGACATAGAACATAAGGAAGCAATTCATGAAAGAGTAATAAGAAATAAATGTAATAATAAGAATTAGAATAATCATAATAACATCAATGAAATCAGCTCTTGACGACATTCGTGTTTTTCGTTCAGAGCGACTTCCATGTGAATATGTGCGGGTCGTCCATGAAAGTTAATGCACATTGAAAATCCCCGTCAATGTTGTTATACACAATGTACCTATGTAGTCTTGAAGTTCAAGTTGGAAGTCATAGAGTTTTCATTTGTTGCTGTCTGGGTTATCAGGAGATACTGTTCAACAATAGTTAAAATGAAATTTGTTGTTGTTAAAGTCATTGTTTATATGTAGAGTTGTGTGTAAGTTGACATGGAATGATATAACAAAATTAAGCAGTTACCTTTCCTCTTTATAAAAAAGTGAACTTTTATCTTATTTCTCCCACCCAGAGTTGAACATTCAGACACTTACCGTGGACATCATGAACTTAGTTAGTTACACTTAGACTTTGGAGGGTGGAGAAGAACACGAACTTACCGTCCAGGGACTGTTCTAGACATTCCGCGACAATGTGTCTGCAATAACGTTTCCCTTGCCAGGCACCGGTACCACTTGAAACGTAAAGCCCTGAAGACTCAGAGCCCAACGTGTCAGTTTTGCACTGGTCATCTTCTTAGTATTTAATGCTATAAGAGGTGCATGGTCAGTGTGCAGAACAAATGGTGCCCCTGCTAAGTATTTGGAAAACTTATTGATGGCCCACACAATTGCCAAACATTCCCTTTCTATTACTGCATACCTTTTTTCTGTTTCCGACAGTTTTCTGCTGGAATATAATACTGGATGTAAATCACCATGTACTTCCTGCATAAGGCAGGCTCCTAAGCCAACGGATGAGGCATCAGTAAAAAGGGTGAAAGGCTTTGATACATCAGGCAATTTCAGAATAGGTTCCATCTGAAAGGCCTGTCTCAAGTTCTGCAAGGCCTGCTCACATTCATCATTCCATGTGAGCTTCTTGGATGTCCTGAGCTCTGTGTCTGTGTTTCTCCCGTAAGTCTTTGTTCTCGTTAAAGAAGTGATAGGTTCCAACAAAGACGCGAAATTTGGGATAAACTTCCTATAATAGTTGCAAAGACCTATCAAAGCTCGCACTTCTTTAAGTGATGTAGGCGTCTTCAGCTCTAAAATTTTCTGCACCGTTCCATGGACAGGTTTTAATTGACCTTTACCAACGACGTGCCCTAAAAATTGGATTTCGCCCATTCCAACCTCTGTCTTACTGGGTCTGGCCGTCAAACCATGCTGTCTCAATAACAATAGCAGGGATTGTATGCCCTCTACATGCTCCTCCCAACTGTTGTGGAATAAGCAGATGTCATCCAAATAAGCTACCACATCTGTACGACCCTCAAGCACTCTTCGAACTAGTTTGTTGAAAGTGGACGGTGCATTGGAGAGGCCAAAGCTCATGTAGTTCCAATGGTAGAGTCCAAACGGCGTGATGAAGGCGGTGAGTGGCTTCGCTCTTTCTGTAAGGGGTATCTGATAATATCCCCGAGACAAATCTAACTTGCTGAAAATTCTTGCTTGTGCTAACTTAACAAACAAATCTTCTGGATTTGGCATGGGTTCACAATCTGGCACTGTTACTTTGTTGAGGTGACGGTAATCTACGCATAATCTTATCTCGTCCTTATTTTTTTTTCTTACAATAATAATTGGTGCTGAGTAGGGTGAGTCCGATCTCTCGATGATTCCTTCTTCCAGTAGCTCATGTATTTCCTTTAGCACTGCATCTCTGTGATGTAATGGGATGTCATATGGCCGCAACTTAATCGGTTTTGTCGACGTTAACTTTATGTCATGTCTAATTGTCGTTGTTCTTCCTGGTGTAGGAGTTAATATGTCTTTAAAAGACTCTAACACCTCCAGTATTTTCATTCTAACTCCATGTGGTGCAGCTCCTATTTTGACATCATGCCAGTCTTCTTTTTCTCTTGGGAGTAGCGGTAATTCTGGACCTACGTCATCTCCATCATTTTCTTCACAAAGAAATGCACACGCTATTTGAGCTATGCCACTTGTCAATGCCGATTCAGTTGTACCATTGTCGTTGGCCAGTTCTAATTCGCAAGGTCGTAGGTGAAAATCACTAAGAATATTTGAGTGAAAAATTTTTCTTTTCCCTCTAATTTCAACTTCATAATCCACACTGGATATCCTTTTCGTGACTGCAAAAGGCCCTTGCCATGCTAGTTGCAATTTATTTGTTTTTGAAGGGAGAAGAACCCTAACTTGTTGCCCGGCTTTAAAAGGTCTTAATTTTCGACCTCTGTTGACTCTTTGTCTAACTAGTTCCCCCCTTTCTTCTAGGGCCGCTCTCGCTGCCTGACATGCAGTGACGATTCTGCTTCGGAGATCTATCACTTTCTCGTACGTGGTGCGGCTGTCGGGGTCAATGTTCTGTTTGTACACCAAAGTTTTCAGAATGTCTATAGGGCCCCTAGGCTTTGCTCCATATACTAGCTCAAAGGGTGAAAATCCTGTGGAAGTTTGCGGTATTTCTCGATACGCAAACAAAACGCAAGGAAGAAGTAGATCCCAGTTTTCTGGTTTCTCGGACGACACCTTACTCAGTATACTTTTGATTGTTCCATTCAGTCTTTCACAGACCCCATTGCTCTGAGGGCAATATGGTGAGGTAAATACTTGATGAATTCCTAGTGTGCCAGTTATTTGCTTGGTTAGTTCTGCTACGAACTGGGGTCCTCTGTCTGAGAGAATGGTATCTGGGAGCCCCGTTCTAGCGAACAACATAATCAATGCCGACGTGATATCATCAGCAGTTGTGGACTTCAGAGGAATAGCTTCTGGCCACCTGGTAGCGAGATCAACTACTGTGAGAATGTATCGATGGCCCCTGGCTGACATTGGGTTCATTGGTCCCACTATATCAATGGCTATTTTCTCAAAGGGTTTCTCCGCTAGATCTGTTCGCTGTAATGGAGCCTGTCTTGGTGGTCGTTTGTCTTTAAGCATACAAACCTGACATGACCTAACATAATTTGTTACATCCTTAGTCATATTGGGCCAGTAGAAGGCTGTCTGGATTCTTTGTTTTGTCTTTAATATACCCAAATGGCCTGCGACTGACAAGTCATGGGCTTGATGCAAAATTTGGGGTCTATATTTTTGTGGCGCCACAAGCTGTATTAGCTCCCCCTTTGTATCTGTATATTTCCGTACCAACGTGTTGTTTTTGATCAGAAAGGAATGTTCCGTTGTTTTAGACTTCACCACGGATTTCTCTTTGGCAAATTTAAATATTTTCTCTAGTGACGGATCGGACCTCTGCCCTTCTTGAAACTCCTCTGGCGACCACATTTGACTCTCACTATGAGACTCCCGAATCACACTGCCATTTTCTTCTAGAGACATATCTGTTGCGTTCTCCATTATGCCGTGGTCACTAATCAAAGTTTTTGCTTCAGTCTCCTCTCTCTGTCTTTGTCTAGCTTGTTGTCTGGTCTCCATTAATAGGACTTCTTCTCTGCACCATTTGTTGATTTCACCTTTTCCCAAATGTGGCATTCGTGAATGTATGTTACCTATGATCAAATCATATGGGCCATCTTTAAAAACTACAGCCATCACCTCTCCTTTCACATACGGTGTATTTACAATCACTTTAGCCACCGGCCAGCTGTACCTTTGTCCTCCAAAGACCTCAACCTGCTTCCAGGTCCCTGTATATTGGTCTTTCTCGACAAATGTATCTCTGACTGCGATTAGTGTTGCTCCCGTATCCCTGATAGTCAAGGCTCTCTTCTCTCCTACAAGCGTAGTGAAACAAGTAACTTCCCCATCACCCTTGTTAAGCACTGCAACATAGGCTCTGTTATTGTAATCTGATCTGTACCCCGCTTGTTGATGCAGGCCTCCTCTTCCTCCCCTATTTCTCTGTCGACTATTGTTACAGTTTCTGGCTATATGTCCGTACGTGCCACATTCAAAACAGCGCCTTGATTCTATAGTGGACAGACTCCTAGGCCTCATGCCATCATTCTGTTGCCTAAGTGTGGGTCGAGAACGCTGCCCCACTTGTATATTCGATACATTTCTAGTGGCAAATACAATGTCAGGTTGCTCAGTCTGGCAAGTTACTCGTTTGTCCGGATGAGCAGCCATATACCTTTGACACAGTTCTGTCAAACTTTTGAGATCTCGGGGTTGTCTTTCTTGTATAAATCCAAATAATTGTCCGTCACACAAAGTTAGTACTCTGTCTATTAAGAGGAACTCTTTGAGCTTACTAAAAGTTTTGTCTAGACCGGTCGCGTCAAACCATTTATCGAATGTCGTTGTCAGATCATTAACAAAAACTTTAAAATCCTGTCCGTCTTTGGGTTTCGTAGCGTAGAATCTTCGTCTGTAACCGTCTTCTGTAAAGTCGTAGAATTCCAGTAAAGTCTTTTTTAATGTCTTATAATCTTTCATGCCTGATTCAGTCAGGGTCTGACATGCATCTAGCCCTTTACCCCCTATTAATGTCAGTAGTTGCGGTCCCCAAAGTTCCTGTCGGGTGTCTGTGGATATCGCTATGGTCTCAAATCTACGTATATAAGAATCTAGGTTATCTATTTGTTCGTCAAATTTGGGAATTTTTTCAAATAGTCGGCTACTACGTCCTAGCATGTCCGTCTTATTTCTTTCTTCTCCTGGCATGTCTGTATTACTTCCCTCTTTACTTACTGTTTTTTCACTAGTTCCTTGTTGGCCTTTTAGTTTTTCTAAATTCAGTTTATGCTCATTTTCCAATTTAATTTTTTCTAACTGCTGCTTCCTATCCGCCTCTGCTTCTCTTTCTTTTCTATCCGCCTCTGCTTCTCTTTCTTTTCTTTCCGCCTCTGCTTCTCTTTCTTTTCTATCCGCCTCTGCTTCTCTTTCTTTTCTTTCCGCCTCTGCTTGCTTATCTTTCCTATCTGCCTCACGTTTTGCTCGTTCACTTTCCTGGTCTAGGCAATTCTGCACCCACTGGTCAAGCTCTGTTCCCGATAACCCTCTTCTCTCTCCCAACGCATAATATCTTTCTACTTTCTCAACTTCACTAATAGTTTTCTCCATGTCAACACCGCCACACACCTCAAAGCTAAAATAAAAATGATTGAACTAGTAACCTGGCAATGGAAATACTTACCCACTACAAGGGCTACAGCAATACGTCTTTTACACTATTCTACAGCTAATTGGGAGTTGATTTTTTTTGATGAAATAAGGAACGATAAAATAGGTACTGTCAAACTTTCATCCATATAGAAACAGGGCAAAAATAAACAGATTTTATGTTAGCGATCTAGAAGATTAGAGTAAACAGAATGTATGCACAACCCTGTCACATCTAATATATAAGTATTTATGATCAAAAGAGAGTCTTGCGCTTGATACGACAATGCGCCCTTTACCCTAGGACACTCTCTACTGACAATAAACACACACTAGAACAAGCTATACACTAAAACAATCAACATCTACACATCATACATTAGAAACTATTAGCTGAATGTTCAACCCAATACTCAAAACCCCCAAATATTAGCGTTAATTTTGAAAACGAGAAAAGGTAAGCTACTTAGCTGCTGGATGTTTCAATGTTGCTGTCTCTCCTCCTTTGAACACACACACACACAGTTGTCAATGTGTCCGAGGAACTCACACTGGTCTAAATGGTTGCAGCTTGAATCTGTCTACGTTTCACCCACACGGAAATGGAAATATTGTCTTAGATGTCAGACACTGCTTTAGTTAAAGTGTCTTCTAGGTTGCATTGATGACGTCACTATGCAGTCCAATGTTAAACGATGTACGATGTACTACAATTGCAACTCTAAGAGGTAGACTAATGTAGACTAATGTAGACTAATGCTTTTCTCTGCTATATATCATTGAAACTATACAGAACTCCTGCCACAAGATAGGCCTATTTGTTAGTCAGATACGTATGGATATGAGATACAGTGTATTCAAAGTACCGGTATTTCACACGCAGGTATCAAGACTTGCTAGACTGTGTGTGACAACTAGCGGTGTAATAAAGCCAGATATTAATTCCTGGCGTGCCGAACAAGGCGACCGTTATACACTATAAATACCAACAGTGGACACTGTAGGGCTGGATCGAACTGCTGCTCCACCAAACATGTGACGACTACCCTAATTTTTAATGCACCACAAAACATTGAAGTAACAAACTCGACTAGCTTTCTTTTCTATGAATACAGCACTTTATTTCCTCTCTAGTTTCTACCTCATAACCTACACTAACAGGCCTAGCCGCTCTACTGACTTCTGCATTCCTGACCTCTCGCTACCCGCTAGGCTGACCCATTCAACCGCTGGACAGGTACAGAACAGGGGCGTAACTTAAGGGTGACACTCATGCTCCGCGACATACACACACACACACCAAGATCCTTTCACAACAGTGGGTATACATAGTTTTCTTCAAAAGGTGGGTATACATAGTTTTCTTCAAAAGGTGGGTATACATAGTTTTCTTCAAAAGGTGGGTATACATAGTTTTCTTCAAAAGGTGGGTATACATAGTTTTCTTCAAAAGGTGGGTATACATAGTTTTCTTCAAAAGGTGGGTATACATAGTTTTCTTCAAAAGGTGGGTATACATAGTTTTCTTCAAAAGGTGGGTATACATAGTTTTCTTCAAAAGGTGGGTATACATAGTTTTCTTCAAAAGGTGGGTATACATAGTTTTCTTCAAAAGGTGGGTATACATATCTTTCTTCAAAAGGTGGGTATACATAGTTTTCTTCAAAAGGTGGGTATACATAGTTTTCTGCCATTTGGAACATCTGTATCGACTTGCACCTTCTGGTCTCTCTGATTTAACCTTTATCTCTCGACTAAATCCCCACCGCTTTTGTTGTCACTATTACATCTTGTCTTATGTGGCACTGACATATGGCTGTCATTCGCGTGATGTCTCACATCTCTCACAAGACGACACACACGAGATGCTACAGGCACGCGTGACCTCCGAAACCAATCACACGTCGGGTGATCGCTTTTGTCATTTTTAATTTCTCCTTTGTCGGAGAGCTCCGCTCGAGCGTAAAGGTGGGCGCGCTCTCCTCGTGGCCAGGCACAGCGGTCATAATGACGTTTAGAGGCCAATAAAGTCTCCGGCAGGCTGGGCCACGGTCATGATGTGTTCTGCCAACGTGATCAAGAGACACTTACCACACTTAGTGTTCGGCTCACACAGCGAGAGAGTGACGGCTCAGAGGCGTGGACTTTTAGGCTATCTATACAATGGAAATGGAGCCAGAAACATAGGGGAAGTAACTCTGACTAGGTTAGCATGTACATTTACAGCATAGGACATGAGAAAAATTGAATTTTAGATATAAAAAATAAAAATAAATAAAAAATTGAACGATTTATTTCACATTGAAAAGCGCAATGACTTTATTAAAGATTCTCACAATAAACAAATCAATGTCAAAACGTTAAAATTAAATTTCACGGTTACCAACTAAATAAAGAATTGAGCTATAATTTTAATGTCTCGATGCACGGCAGTACATATCAGGCCGAAGGACCATTCACTAGTTATACCGGTACGTCCTAAAATGTCTGATGTCTATTGACATTATTTTGTGCAACAAACCGAAGCGCCAACAAAATGTCCATCTCCAGTGCTACAAAGTGCTTACTAAGTATTCTCTCCCCTTTACAAACCTAGTACCTCAATTCTCTCCCCTTTACAAACCTAGTACCTCAATTCTCTCCCCTTTACAAACCTAGTACCTCAATTCTCTCCCCTTTACAAACCTAGTACCTCAATTCTCTCCCCTTTACAAACCTAGTACCTCAACAAGTCTTTTACTTTTGTACACCGGAGACACCAACCCCCCCCCCCCCATCTATTTATAGAATGAATATATGTATTAAAATCTTCAATTGATGAATCATGGGAAATACCAAAATAGACATTGTTTATAGGGATTGAAATGTCACATTTTTCGGACTGGTTAGCAATGCTCGAAGAGGGTAATAGTTTGTATATTTTTGTTTGAAATGTTGTGGAAAGATGTGAGCCTGATAGAAACGTTTTGTGGAAACAACAGCAACATAAACATTTCATGTTTCTGTGTCCTACATTGATCTCAGGTTGTGCACAGGTTTAAGTGTGCACAGGTTTAGGTGTGCTCAGGTTTAAAGGTACACAAGGTGAATAGTTCGAATGGCTAATATTACTAAAATTGTTTTTGAAATTAATCATTACAAAATTTTACACGAAAAAAAGATTTTTTTTTATTTATTGTGATAAAATTTAGATCTTAGATACAGTATATTTCTATTGTAAACCATAAATACTATTAATATTTTATGGATATAAATAGAAAAGGTAAAGCATATGTGTGTATATTGCACATATCTATGCAAAGCTTAACATATGACATATCTATTTTTTAATACACATAAAGTACACGCAGTACACATGTTTAAATGTATACAGGCTGACGTAATACACATAAAGTACACGTAGTACACATGTTTAAATGTATACACCATCCTGTCCGCAGTACACATGCTTAAATGAATACACCATCCTGTCCGCAGTACACAAGTTTAGATGTACACTAGATCAAATGTATACAACTAAATCAAGATTGGTTTAAATGTACACTAGATCCCTTCAGATTGGTTTATCGATGCCAAAACCACGAGATTTAATGTTATATTTCGTTACAATCCTGATTTATCTTATATAATACAGACGTTACTTCACAAAAAGAAGATGATGGCGTCCTACGCGTCATGGATTTGGAGGAGAAATAACGTCAGACACGATCACGTGATAAAATAAAATTTTAAAAAAAATTTACGCGATACTTTTTGTTTTCTTTGAGTAATTTCTTTAATCCTTCGTTGACATTCATTGTTGACAATATTGATCTTGACAATTGACCTGATATCTTTCACTTAAAGATGTATGACTCTAAACCTTGTATTATCATCTTAGAACTTGTTTGTCCCATGGGTACCTGAGATACTTAGTTTTATCCAAACCATTGTTAAGTTTATCTGTGAATGGTATCTACGAAAGGTTTCAGAGCAGGGCATCTCAGAATGATATTTATGTATAGTATCTGTGCATGGTAGCCTTATATCTAGGAATCGTAGCTTTGTATCTGTGAATGGTAGCTTTGTATCTGTGAATGGTAGCTTTGTATCTGTGAATGGTAGCTTTGTATCTGTGAATAGTGTGAATGATAGTTTGAGTATGGTATATGTGGGTTTTATTTGTGAAAGACAATGGTTAAGATTAGAAAATGAACGACTACTGGTAACTGGTGAATCGGAACGTGACACATTTTGTAAATATTTTGTTTTAAATATCAAGCTTAATCACTCTTTTGTTGGGGAAACAAGTATTTTACAATCTTATGTATTACCGTGTTGTGAAAAGCTTTTTAAAAAAGATTATACATGAATTTAAATCCTATACCTGTTTTTTTCCCTACTATAAATTGTTAAAAGAATGATCTGAACTTTTGTGTCTGTAGTACTGGGTCTGCGGGTGTGAAAATATGCTCTCGGTTGTCACACTAAAAACAAAAGTGCCGTTCAGATCTTTTCAATTATGTAGAGTAGCCTAAATGTCCGAGCTCCATACAAACATGAACAGCCTTATCTCCCATGCCACCATACATATTCTTCTTATGAATAGCCATATCTCCCCTGCCATCATACTCATTTTTCGAATGAATAGCCACTTATCTGCCCTGCCATCTCATCTTTCAATTTTCCAATTAGCTGCATGTTTTGACAGCAGGTGACAGATCCCATTAAATGAGATCTCAAGTCTTAGTCCTACCCCTGGCCACCGATACAGACGATCAATCGTAACATGTATTACCAGGTCTTGGCAAAATCAAGCTAGAGATGTCCGTTAATAAAACAAGCTAGAGACGTCTACTTGCATGGCCGAGCCAACAAGTTGTAGCAAAATTAAGTTAGAGACGTCTACTTGCATGGTCGAGCCAACAAGTTGTAGCAAAATTAAGTTAGAGACGTCTACTTGCATGGTCGAGCCAACAAGTTGTAGCAAAATTAAGTTAGAGACGTCTACTTGCATGGCCGAGCCAACAAGTTGTAGCAAAATTAAGTTAGAGACGTCTACTTGCATGGTCGAGCCAACAAGTTGTAGCAAAATTAAGTTAGAGACGTCTACTTGCATGGTCGAGCCAACAAGTTGTAGCAAAATTAAGTTAGAGACGTCTACTTGCATGGTCGAGCCAACAAGTTGTAGCAAAATTAAGTTAGAGACGTCTACTTGCATGGCCGAGCCAACAAGTTGTAGCAAAATTAAGTTAGAGACGTCTACTTGCATGGTCGAGCCAACAAGTTGTAGCAAAATTAAGTTAGAGACGTCTACTTGCATGGTCGAGCCAACAAGTTGTAGCAAAATTAAGTTAGAGACTTCTACTTGCATGGTCGAGTTGTTATTTGCATAGTCGAGTCAACAAGTTATAACAAAATCAACTTAGAGACATCTATGTACAAGGACAAGTCTCAAACTAGAACACAAAGTGTCTGACAGACATTGACAGACACAATGCATAAATGTAGCTCTTCCGTGTACACTATAAGTTGAGGAACAGCAACTTGTGCACACTGCTAACTGAATAGAACTAGACTTTCTGACAGGCACAGACATCAAGTCTACAACTTGTGCACACTGCTAGCTGAATAGAACTAGACTTTCTGACATGCACAGACATCAAGTCTACAACTTGTGCACACTGCTAGCTGAATAGAACTAGACTTTCTGACAGGCACAGACATCAAGTCTACAACTTGTGCACACTGCTAGCTGAATAGAACTAGATTTTCTGACAGGCACAGACATCAAGTCTACAACTTGTGCACACTGCTAGCTGAATAGAACAAGACTTTCTGACATGCACAGACATCAAGTCTACAACTTGTGCACACTGCTATCTGAATAAAACTAGACTTTCTGACAGGCACAGACATCAAGTCTACAACTTGTGCACACTGCTAGCTGAATAGAACTAGACTTTCTGACATGCACAGACATCAAGTCTACAACTTGTGCACACTGCTAGCTGAATAGAACTAGACTTTCTGACAGGCACAGACATCAAGTCTACAACTTGTGCACACTGCTAGCTGAATAGAACAAGACTTTCTGACAGGCACAGACATCAAGTCTACAACTTGTGCACACTGCTAGCTGAATAGAACTAGATTTTCTGACATGCACAGACATCAAGTCTACAACTTGTGCACACTGCTAGCTGAATAGAACTAGACTTTCTGACATGCACAGACAAGTCTACAACGTGTTGATGACATTGACATATTTTATTCCCCTAAATTGTAGACATCATCTTGTGGTCATTATCTTGTGGTCATTATCTTGTGGACCAGGCTACATGTCGCGTGTATCTTGTTATCATTATACTGTGGACATCATCTTGTGATGGTCATGTGGTCATAATCTTGTGATTATTTTCTAGTGAGGTTCTCGTGGTCATCATTTTGCGGACATCATCTTGTCAGGTTTTTGTTGTCATTATCTTGTCGACATTATCTTGTGATGGTCTTGTGGTCCTTGTAGATTTGATCTTGTGTTATCATGTGATGGTCTTGTAAACATCTTGTGATGGTCTTGTGGTCATTATCTTGTTTTTATCTTTTAGTGAGGTTCTTGTGGTCATCATTTTGTGGAATCATCTTGTGATGTTCTTGTAGACATTATTTTGTGATGGTTGTGTGGTCATTATCCTGTAGATTTTATCTTCTGTTTATCTTGTTGACACCCTCTAGTGTTTTTGTTGTCATTATCTCATGATAGTCTTGTGGTCTTCATCTTGTGATAGTCTTGTGGTCTTCATCTTGTGATAGTCTTGTGGTCTTCATCTTGTGATAGTCTTGTGGTCTTCATGTTCTGATAGTCTTGTGGTCTTCATGTTCTGATAGTCTTGTGGTCTTCATCTTGTGATAGTCTTGTGGTCTTCATCTTGTGATAGTCTTGTGGTCTTCATGTTCTGATAGTCTTGTGGTCTTCATGTTCTGATAGTCTTGTGGTCTTCATGTTCTGATAGTCTTGTGGTCTTCATCTTGTGATAGTCTTGTGGTCTTCATGTTCTGATAGTCTTGTGGTCTTCATCTTGTGATAGTCTTGTGGTCTTCATGTTCTGATAGTCTTGTGGTCTTTATCTTTTGATAGTCTTGTGGTCTTCATGTTCTGATAGTCTTGTGGTCTTCATCTTGTGATAGTCTTGTGGTATTCATCTTGTGATAGTCTTGTTTTCATTATCTTATGGGCATGCTCTTTTGATCATCATTTTGGGATTATCATCTTGTAGTCCACATTTTGTTATCATCCTCTTAAGGTCATCAGATTGTGATGAGCATTTCATCATTATGTGATCACCTCATGTTGCTGTCGCGTTCCGCATTGCTTCCTCTTGTTAGCACTGTTCACCCGATACGCTGCTATCATTGTGTGGGAGTTAAGAAATAAATAGACGAATGATTTGATCTATAAACTAGTTATACCAGCTAGATTTAAAAGCTTTGTTTTAAAATGCTGTCAGCATTCCAAAGTGTCAACTGATTGTGTAGAACTTAAAACATTAATCAGGCAATAATCACATTCAATTTCAAGATGTATTATTAAAACATATTTTTTTTAAAATTGCATTCATTCCGAATCGCATGTTATTTAAATAAATTGAGTTCTTTCCCCTGTCAACATGTTCACCTGGATTGTTTTTTAATTTGTAACCAGATCTATGCAAGTCAAATTAGTGTTGACAAAAGTATGGTATTCCAGCCTACGATTGCTGTCGTTTAGAAACAGTGGACATCAAAGGAGAGATAAATGTTCTAATGAAATAAATATTGCTTTCTGAACAGCTGATTACGTTCTTTTAAATAATTATTATTTTGATATGAAAATGACGAAGACTAGATCTAGCTACAGAATTGAATGTGCTGAATGAAAAAGTGCAGACACTAGTTTGGGAACGCTATACCATATTATTTTCTATTGTACTCTGCGTGGCCCCCACGAATTGGAGGATCTAGGTGGCCCTGATTAAAGCTTTAGATTGTAGTCACAATATCAACCGTACATATAGATTTTTGTAATGAAGTAATATTACGTTTACGTAATGCATTGTAATGAATTATTGAGCACCTGAAACCAACGTATGGTCTTAGAGCAGATCAAGACACAACACCAGCACCTGAAACCAACGTATGGTCTTAGAGCAGATCAAGACATAACACCAGCCCCTGAAACCAACGTATGGTCTTAGAGCAGATCAAGACACAACACCAGCACCTGAAACCAACGTATGGTCTTAGAGCAGATCAAGACACAACACCAGCACCTGAAACCAACGTATGGTCTTAGAGCAGATCAAGACACAACACCAGCACCTGAAACCAACGTATGGTCTTAGAGCAGATCAAGACACAACACCAGCACATGAAACCAACGTATGGTCTTAGAGCAGATCAAGACACAACACCAGCAAGTCAAAATAAATACCGAGATATAGGATTATAGTCTCCACTATAGGGTTAGAATGTTAGATGCTCTTGTCATGGTGACATTTCTGTAAGCGTGCAAATCATTGACTTTAACTACAGAATCATAGCCACGGAACTGAGATGTTACAGAAAGATTCTAGGCATCACAACAAAGTAGGTCTATAAACGGTCCAACAGACTAAGGGACAATTGAAGGTGAAGTGATGTGTTAGATTTGAAAGAATGTGATCTTGTATTTGCGAGAGAATGTTCCACGATTTGACATTTATTTCCTATGTCTACTTGTGGTTGTGTGACACGGATTGTTTGTTTGAATACAGGACAAACACATTAATAGAAACAAATGGATTCTCTCTTTGCAACAAGTTTCTACTTCTTCCTCATTATGTTGGAGCGTTCAGATGACTAGACCAATATATGAGATGAACTGCACAGTGGTTTCCAAATCAGGGAGCTCTCCTTATAGTTTTCTTTCTATTGGGGTGTTTTGGGGTCCATTGTTTTGTTCGGGCCTCTTGGTAAAGAATTCAATTTTGAAGGATATGGTCAGTATTCTGTGGTGACACTCCGCACTTCGCTCGTTCCAGTAGACAATGAGTGAGCACGTCATGGAGTTCATGACATTAAACTCATTGATCATATTATTTGTTAAAAGTGTTTGATGCTATCAATCAGGCTTAGACAAGTTTCTTTACAAGGTAAACATCTCCATGGATCTAAGCTCCACACAGCGTCTACAAAATAAATCACTCCGAATAGAGATCTATAGTGAACGGGGTAGAGAACCAATTTGTTTATGTACTGTCGTGGCTGTCTGGCATTGAGACGAACTTTGAACTGTGCGGGTAACAAGAAGATTAAATATCTCGTCAATTTATCTCGCAAGAAATAAACTTGTGCCCAACATCCAGGGGCGGACTGGCTATTTGGGCGTTCGGGAAGATGCCTGGTGGGCCGGTACCTAAATGGGCTGGTGGTACTGCTGATTGGCCCACTTTGAATTGCAGCAAGTCCTGTTAAAGTGACTGATCAAATATTACATTGGTGTCTGTGTGTGTCTCTGAACAGAGTGTATGTGTGTCTCTGAACAGAGTGTATGTGTGTCTCTGAACAGAGAGTGTGTGTCTGAACAGAGTGTGTGTGTGTCTCTGAACAGAGTGTATGTCTGTCCCTGAACAGAGTGTATGTTGTATTTGTGGTCTTTGCCATTCAGTATTTTTATTAAAACCCCTAGCTAGGTATTTTCAAAACCAGTTTAGCTCTACTGTCAAGAGTAATGCATCGAGCCCAAGACACGACTAGCAGAAACCACTAAGGGAAGATAAATATGGTCTTGGTCCAAAGAAGAACAACTCTGTATGTAGTTACTCTTCGCGATCCAAACTATCTCAGTGTTTCCTTAACACTTTGCACCTTCGGAGAATTTAGCGGAACACTTTGCACCTTCGGAGAATTTAGCGGAACACTTTGCACCTTCGGAGAATTTAGCGGAACACTTTGCACCTTCGGAGAATTTAGCGGAACACTTTGCACCTTCGGAGAATTTAGCGGAACACTTTGCACCTTCGGAGAATTTAGCGGAACACTTTGCACCTTCGGAGAATTTAGCGGAACACTTTGCACCTTCGGAGAATTTAGCGGAACACTTTGCACCTTCGGAGAATTTAGCGGAACACTTTGCACCTTCGGAGAATTTAGCGGAACACTTTGCTTATGAGTTGGCTAATCTCCTATTTTTTTAAAGTATTATTATTAAATGTAACAGTGTTATAAACATCTGAAAAAAAATGCTTTAAAAACCTTGCATTGTGTCCTTGAAGAAAAGAAGCTTTTCATTTCCGTCACGATACTAGTGAGCATACTTGTAATGTCTGCAGTGAGCTTAATTCTAATGTCTGCTGTGAGCTTTATTCTAATGTCTGCTGTGAGCTTAATTCTAATGTCTGCTGTGAGCTTGATTCTAATGTCTGATCAAGCATGTTCCTAGACTTTGTTGAAACATAATAATGAAAACCCTGCTTCACAACAATAGGTTTATGCTCAGCAGCAGTTTTAAACTATTGTGACGCTCGACCAGATATCATTTAATTGTAGCTTTTTTTGTTTTGAAAATCATAGTCAGAAACTTGATTAGTTCAAAGGTCATAATTATGTTGATATAGATTTTTTTTTCTTTACCGAGAAAAGCTAATATAAGATCATTTTCACAAACTTCTATTCAACTTCAATCTTCGTAGAAACTGGATGTGGATACAACAGACTAAAACCTGGCTGCACACGGATCGAAACAAACAAAAAGACGACCTTAACGATTTCCTAGAAATTTGACACTTGATGTCTATCGTTGGGAAAAGAATGACTAGCTCTTTGGTAACACTGGGAAAACTCGAGTTATCATTTTTCAAAGTAAACTAAAATTGATTTGGCTATAAAATAGAAAATATTTATCTTGAACAAAGTATTCGTATTCGGGTATTTTCGCGTTCATTAAAGAGTTTAAAATTAATTAATTAATTTTGCCCATCGTCTTCTGAGTTAGGACTATTATGAAGTTTAGTAGATCTCTATATTTGCGTAGCCAGGATTCTTTCTCTGAAAAGTGCCGGCCTTAGGTAATTGGAAGCCCTAGGCGAAGTGAGGCCGCAAATAAAATAGAAAAATGAAAAATAAGTACCATACAAATAAAATAACCCGATTTCAATGGTTTGATTGAAACAATCAATGCTGACAAGTAATGCAATTTAATAAAGCACCTCTTTGAGGTAAAGTGTTTTACGTTTTAAAGCAACAGACTCGAAATAACGTTTTTACATATTTACTATGTTAGACACTTAGTTTAGTTCAGGAACGCACTATAGCAGGCTGACTTTGAACGCGACAGTTTCTAGTGAGGACATAGGCGTTGGGTTAGATATTAGTATTGTAACAGTTACTGCCAAGCTCTTGAAGGGACACTGTCGTTTTAGTGACTGACTCGACTGTGGCCCATTCTGTATTAAAGTTCGTGAACTTGGCTACTGTACATTGATCCTGTTGGTTATTGTTATATAATCTCGTGACGTGGTGTATTTCTTTAGTAATTGGACTCGCAACAGTAATACACTCTACAAGATACCCAAGCATCTAGAATTAACAAGGTACGATAGAGATACATCTAGTACAACTTATACATACACCCGTTACAACCAATAGGAAGAAACAAGATTATTGTAACATAGCTAGTCTAACAAGTACACCTTAATATTCACAAACGTGCACACAGTTATACAAGAGACTTAGAGCTAGGCTAGTTGACAGAGATCTGTGCTGTTTGAGATCCAGGCTTGGCAAATTTTGTATCGAAACAAATGTTCCTGTTCAAGACCCCCACAAATAGGAGGCCCTAGGCGGCTTTCTAGTTAGCCTATGGCTAAGGCTGGTCCTACACGGGGGCAGGGGAAATGGGGCGGGCTAAAAAAAATTAATTTTAAAAAAAATCTGACATTCATTAGTTCTAAAGAGAAAAACAATCGCTCAAGAAGTTGTATAGAGGAAGTATTTTGTCTCAAGAAGTTGTATAGAGGAAGTATTTTGTCTCAAGAAGTTGTATAGAGGAAGTATTTTGTCTCAAGAAGTTGTATAGAGGAAGTATTTTGTCTTTTCAAAAAAGTATTTTTACTGTTTTTCTTGTTTTCTTTTCTGTATTTAATTTGTAATTAATTCATGCGTAAAATTTAACTATCAGTTAATTACTCCAATGGTTCGTGGAACACCTCTTCAGGCCTCGAGGAACCCTAGTGTTGTGGAAACACTTGTTCTAATAAATAGCTATGTCTCAACAAAACTTGCGCCAGAAAAACTAACCAGATTTTGTTTTATTGAAACTGGTTTCTATTTCATCCTTTTTGTACAGTTGACATCCCACGTGACTAGATCTGCAATGAATTATGCAAGATACATCTAAAGGCTACTTGTTTCTTTTATTAATCATGATATGCAAGATGGGAAATTGCAAAAGTTGAAATCAGTGAATGAAATAAATAGTCTACATAGACTTGTTGAGTCAATGGGAAAATAACAATGAGAGACTTATCTAATTCCATTGGTAATTGATGCCGGGCCAAGAAACGAAGACACTTAAACTATTCGATAAAACATATACTTGAGCTTTTTATTCACTGGACTACAATGTACACTACAAACACTCTAGATTCGACCCCCCCCCCCCCAAATCTCCTCCCAAAAAGATAAAAAAGTGAATGGAAAAAAAAAATCAGAACTGAAATGACTAGAATAGCGACTCAAATTTGACTTTTAAAAACTTACTATGCTATAAGTAATAAGCTCTCTAATGAAAGCTTTAAGTTCTTGTTTACGTTTTGGTAAGCAATAGACTATAGTGAGAGAGAGACAGAGACAGAGAGAGAGACAGAGACAGAGACAGAGAGACAGACAGAACAAGTGATCTAAAGAAATGCGGTAGTGCTATAATGGAACCTAAAGAAAGAACGTTACAGAAGGAAAGGTCACAAGGTGAAGGTCGGAAGAGGATTGAAATGAGACACAATATACAAGGTCAAGGACGTCATATAAAGAGAGAGCACTCTTATCACCTCAGTCATACAATTCAATTAGTGCTACAATCAAAAGTGCTTAGAACTTTGTTCTACGGTGCTGAGTAGGGCACCAACAATTAAACGATTTATTTCAATAATTATAAATGGACCTAATAAAATAAACACGATACGCAAAAAAGTTTGCAATTTTTCGGATTTGCCTCCACATTTACAAATCTTCACTATTAGACCGCTTTCTTTTCCAATTTCGCCTCTTCCTGTCTTTAAACTTACTTACCTCCTCTTGTCGTACCATTCCGAAAGAAAGATCTATGATGTGTATACAGGTTGTGCTACTTGATACCTTATCATGCTTGTAGGAAGTCATTTGAACCGTTACCAAGGTTGGCGAGGAGCTCAATCCAGTCAACAGCAGTGTTTAAAAACAGTTTGCATTAATCCAGGAGAGTGTATGGAGCAGTATCCATCGATACAATAAACTAATGTAGACAAAGATTTAGTGTGGCGTTTCAGTAACCCAATTTGGTGTCTAGAATATATCGAATAGTACTATCAAGACTCGATTAGTACTAGCAATTTCAAGGTCATAATCAGTTGATACAGACCTAAGTAACGCATAGTAGAGCTAGATCTGTACAAATATTTTTTTAAATATAGGCTACTAAAAATACATTAAAACTCAACTGTTCAGATTTCAATACGAATTCAAACTGCACTCAGAGCATTTATTAACCATTACTGATACAAATATGTTACTTTTTGATAGTCATTATCCTTAAAGGCCCAATATTAGGTCAGTTAGGCATGGGCAGGTCAGTTATACACGGTCAGGTCAGTTATACACGGTCAGGTCAGGTAGGCATGGTCGGGTCAGGTATGTATGGGCATGTCAGGCAAGCATGGTCGGGTCAGGAAGGCATGGGCAGGTCAGATAGGCATGGAAGATATTTGGGAATAAAAATTTAGTTTATTTTGTTATAAAGATTTCACGTTTTTATTCCAATGTGTGTGTCGAGTTATACGCACACATACTGGTAATTACGTCAGGAGCCTCGTCATAACACCCAACGACTCACGTATAACCACAGTCATACATAATGCATACACACTATGTACAAACAATGAAACTTTTAAACCGAGGGTTTACTGTCAATCCAAAATATCTTGATGCTATTTCAAGACTTAAGAAGCCTACAATTTGTGGTTCACTTGCTAGGCTGATATAGGTGTGAGATTCTGTGCTCTGTCACTAGTAAGGCTTGCTTATATCAAATACAACTTTCGCAGCGGTGCAAAAATAGGATGGCCAAATTAAATTTCAACCAGAATTCTAAATAAAAATGAGATCGATTGAAATGTTTCCATGATTCGGATTAGGGTCCCATCAATGCAATTGCGCACATCGTCTGTTGTCCTTGACCTGATTTTGAAAACTTTAATAGACTGGACATTTGACTTGTCTAGGTACTTCACAGAGAGTGGTACCTTTCTACAAGTGAATTATAATTTATCTGTAGATCATAGCATTTGGTTTTGAGACTAAATCCCAGATGTTTGTTTAATAGTTGACGACTGACAGTTTGCATATTAACGACCAGAAGACAAAAAATTCAAAAGTGTATTGAAATGATTTTGAAACCATGAAGTGCATCAAGTGAATTGTTAGATAGAAACGAGGCAACACATTCCAGCTCCCAGTTGTATCCGTTGAGGGAGTATATTGCAATATCAAGAGATAGACTAGATTCAAACTATCTAGGGAAAGAGAAATAATAGATAGGACACCTGCTTTCGTCACAATTCTAAATTTGTATCGACCTCTGAGGTATAGGAAAAATGCCACGCATCAGTGAATACCAAATTTCTTGGGATTTATAAATCAAAGTACGTCCAATGAATGGCCTTTTCAAAGTGTCAGTATTATGTCAGATTAACATTTCTTGGATTGTACAACAGCAGAACAAAAGTATTCTAAAAGTTTCGCACTTATTTTTTGAAGAAATAATAATTCTGCAGACAACTCTAAATCAATTTCTTGCACTTTAAAATTTAATCCTTCATTGGCTCAATATTCCACACTTTGATGGTAATTTGTAAAAATAATATTAGTGTCACTTTTATGGTACTGGTTTCTGTGTACAGAATAAAAGGTAGCTTGTAGTAAGTGTAACAGAGTTTGTAACATAGAGTTTGTAACATAGAGTTTGTAACATAGAGTTTGTAACATAGAGTTTGTAACATAGAGTTGTGACATTGAGTTGTAACAAAGAGTTTGCAACAGAGTTTGTAACATAGAGTTGTACTATATAGTTTGTAACACAAAGTTTGTAATATAGAGTTTACAACATAGAGTTGTGACATAGAGTTGCGACATAAAACGTCCGAGGAATTTGTTATTCGTAACAGTCCATTGAGATCTAACTTGTAGCTTTAGTCAGCTAACGTGCTCATTGAAAAATGGGCAGACAACTAGTTCAACGTCTACAGTTTTTGTAACCAGTACGTAGAAAAAAAACGAAATTATGAAGAGATTAAAAACCAATTAAACGTTTCATTTCAACTCAGATATCTTTTAGCCACAAAGATAATTAAATATTAGCACAGTACCAAAAGTGGAATATAGTAAAAAAAAAAAACAACTAATTAAAAACTGCTCTACATTTCTGATGGCTCCAATGAAGTTGTTTACATTCAGACTGCGCAGCAAGCATTGAACTCCAACATATAAAATGTTTGTCTCTTTTTTGTCTGACTTAAAATGGTTTCAAAATAGAACAAAAAACTGAGTTTTAATAGTTGTTCAAATAATTCATTCTAAGAATTGTTCCCACAGAAAGAAGGAAGTAGAAAACAAAACAGCTGACAGGAGAAGTAATTCTATGGCTTGGAGCTACTGAAAGAGTCAAATTGTGAAACTTTATGAACTCTAACAAGGTAAATGATTCTTGGCCACCTATCACAAATCCAAGTCAGCAATTACAAATGATGATAATGCTTTTTTACTGGGAGTATTGGTAAAATGTTGTTATTATTTTTTTACCGGGAGTATTGGTAAAATGATGTTGTTATTTTTTTACTGGGAGTATTTGTGAAATGATGTTATTTTTTTACTGGGAGTATTTGTGAATTGATGTTACAACATAGACAGTTGCTTCTTCATCTCTTCTCCTCCACACAGTTCACACAGGGGCCGCAACTTGTCACACGAATATTGCCACTGCCACCAGGAATGTCTTCCTTGCGCTCTAACAAAACGACAGCAGGCACCATCCTGTAAACCACCTTCCTGACAGCAACACAAAGTTTCCTTGGACCTACTAGTCACTTCTCACCTCAATTCTGACCTGTTTCCTGGCGATGGTACCCCCCCTCCTCATTCTTCCATTTGATAGATCTGAACAAACGATTCCTTTCTACCACTCGGTCTAGACCTTTCTGCGGGGCGGAACTCTGTCATTACAAAAACATTATGTTCTTCTCCTGTCTAGAATAGTGCACAATGTCCCGTGCACTTGGGGCACTATCGGGATAGCAGTGCGCAGAGTTTCAACACTATTATATTTGTAACACGAAACATTTAGGGACACCAGCTCGTTTCACACTGACTTACAAGTTGGAATGCAGAATATTTGAGTGTTTTTATGTTTTTAATTGCCTTGTTATTTCGTGTGCCAAAATATATTACCTTTTTTTTTTGGTTGGCTACAGAATGAACTGGACGTTGTCTTAGCTAATATTGTGTCTGCTATTTTCTTCGCGCCAGTGCATAGCTTTACGGAAGAATTCCCTCAGTCTGGCTAAATCGTTTATAGCCGTTGCTTGGTCTTTAAGGGATCTCCATGGAGACCAACTTAATTTGTCTGGAGATGGGAAGACGTCGTGGAAAGATCTGGGAAACATGTATTAATTATAGAAACTAATTTGAGAAGCTGAAACAATCCTAGGGCTTTCTAGATGGCTCCTAATAATATATAAGTTTCTAAATATAGAAATCAGGAGTCAGTGTGTGTGTGTGTATTTGTTTCTTGATTCAATTGTAAGAGAAGTGATGCGGATATGACGCACAAAAGCAAGAAAACAATGACGTCACTCGAAACTAGTCGAGACATGTCTGAACGAGGGAGGTATCCTCCTGCTTCATTGTCTTACTTCATTGTCTTACTTCATTGTCTTACTTCATTGTCTTACTTCATTGTCTTACTTCATTGTCTTACTTCATTGTCCTATATTTATAAAGTCTGTTAGAAAGATGTAAATACAAATATTGCAGAGTAGTCAAATGGTGTGGAGGAGAATGCTAGGGGTACAGGAACTGGTTAGATGTTAGAGGAACTGATAAGATGTTACTTAGAGGAACTGGTTAGACCGTTAGATGTTACTTAGAGGAACTGGTTAGATGTTACTTATAGGAACTGATAAGATGTTACTTACAGGAACTGATAAGATGTTACTTATAGGAACTGATAAGATGTTACTTATAGGAACTGATAAGATGTTACTTATAGGAACTGATAAGATGTTACTTATAGGAACTGATAAGATGTTACTTATAGGAACTGATAAGATGTTACTTATAGGAACTGATAAGATGTTACTTATAGGAACTGATAAGATGTTACTTACAGGAACTGGTTAGATGTTACTTACAGGAACTGGTTAGATGTTACTTAGAGGAACTGATAAGATGTTACTTATAGGAACTGATAAGATGTTACTTACAGGAACTGATAAGATGTTACTTACAGGAACTGATAAGATGTTACTTATAGGAACTGATAAGATGTTACTTACAGGAACTGATAAGATGTTACTTACAGGAACTGATAAGATGTTACTTACAGGAACTGATAAGATGTTACTTCGAGCCCCTTCATAGGTAGCCAAGCTAAGCGAAGTTCAAGCGTACTTAGCATAACCACACATAATTGCATAACTGTAAACTTCGTGGCTGTTCTGTATTTGGTTGTACATAATGCCCTTTTTTTCTCCACAATTTAAAAAACAATAAAACTCATGACAATAAGATGTTTGTTTACTTTTATTCCTATCTTTTTTTCTGTTCCGTAAGTTGAGTGAAGAACTCAGTGTAAATAAATGACATGCATTTCATAAGAATGTTTGCCCTCAAAATCTCCATGATATAAACAAAGTCCTGTCAAAACAAAGGAGTCAAATATCTACCTCGGTGGTTGTCCATATTTTGGTGGATGTCTAGATGTCCAATACGTGGGTGGTGGGTTCTATCTCCTCAAGAATATTTCCAGTCTAACTGCAGCGAGCCTCCGTGACTCTGTTAGGCAGTGTCAGCAAATAGAGAGGCCGGATAGCGCGTCACGGGGTGGATTCCCGCTGGCAGTAGTTTGGGCTAAACTGATATGTACATTCTTACGTGTAAAGTGAGTTGATTCACAAGGGACGTAACTTGAGCGTTTGTCAGTGCTACACATTTTGTCTAAATCTTTTGTACGGACCGCAATTTATTTTAACGTGATTTACACCAAGTCAGTCACGTTACCAACCCTTGAAGTACACAAGTCAGTCACGTTACCAACCCTTGAAGTACACAAGTCAGTCACGTTACCAACCCTTGAAGTACACAAGTCAGTCACGTTACCAACCCTTGAAGTACACAAGTCAGTCACGTTACCAACCCTTGAAGTACACAAGTCAGTCACGTTACCAACCCTTGAAGTACACAAGTCAGTCACGTTACCAACCCTTGAAGTACACAAGTCAGTCACGTTACCAACCCTTGAAGTACACAAGTCAGTCACGTTACCAACCCTTGAAGTACACAAGTCAGTCACGTTACCAACCCTTGAAGTACACAAGTCAGTCACGTTTCCAACCCTTGAAGTACACAAGTCAGTCACGTTACCAACCCTTGAAGTACACAAGTCAGTCACGTTACCAACCCTTGAAGTACACAAGTCAGTCACGTTACCAACCCTTGAAGTACACAAGTCAGTCACGTTACCAACCCTTGAAGTACACAAGTCAGTCACGTTACCAACCCTTGAAGTACACAAGTCAGTCACGTTACCAACCCTTGAAGTACACAAGTCAGTCACGTTACCAACCCTTGAAGTACACAAGTCAGTCACGTTACCAACCCTTGAAGTACACAAGTCAGTCACGTTACCAACCCTTGAAGTACACAAGTCAGTCACGTTTCCAACCCTTGAAGTACACAAGTCAGTCACGTTTCCAACCCTTGAAGTACACAAGTCAGTCACGTTACCAACCCTTGAAGTACACAAGTCAGTCACGTTACCAACCCTTGAAGTACACAAGTCAGTCACGTTACCAACCCTTGAAGTACACAAGTCAGTCACGTTACCAACCCTTGAAGTACACAAGTCAGTCACGTTACCAACCCTTGAAGTACACAAGTCAGTCACGTTACCAACCCTTGAAGTACACAAGTCAGTCACGTTTCCAACCCTTGAAGTATACAAGTCAGTCACGTTACCAACCCTTGAAGTACACAAGTCAGTCACGTTACCAACCCCTGAAGTACACAAGTCAGTCACGTTACCAACCCTTGAAGTATACAAGTCAGTCACGTTACCAACCCTTGAAGTACACAACTCAGTCACGTTACCAACGCCTGAAGTACACAAGTCAGTCACGTTACCAACCGTGAAGTACACAAGTCAGTCACGTTACCAACGCCTGAAGTACAAATGTCAGTCACGTTACCAACACGTGAATTTCACTGCAATTGAATGAAATTGAATGTCAAGTTTAGACAAAAAAAAAGCCAAACTGAAAAGTAAATATTCCACCCTGACCACTTGAGTCTTCAATTAGCGTTCCTCACACGCAAATAGATTCTCTAACTGTATAGGAAGAGAGTTTCACAGTGAAATTGAAAGCAAACGTTCAAATTGTTGCCGGGCAATGTTGAGGACCAATCAACTGGCTCCATTGACTTAAAAACGACCAATCAGATGAAACTTCTTAATTCTTCTCATTTTCTGGTCAACGTAATTATTGCTCTCAAACTCTTGTTATTTTACTCCGTCGTGTGTGTGTGTGTCTTCATCTAACCAATCATTGAATGTAACAACGAAATAGAAGAGTGACTTGGTAGATAAACTCCCCACTTCCATCAGTTGTATCCCCTGCAGAAACAGATCCGGCCTGTCGTCTGCCAGAATCTGGCTAGCTAGAGGTCGCAAAGGTCTGAGAAGCAGAGGCGGCCTTAGCAGAGCCTGGGGCCCTGGGCGAGTGTACCACATCACGCTAACGAGCTCGTCTGCCTCAGACGCTTTATTTTCGCTACTAAACACATTACGTAGGTACCTTACTATTGGCATTTCACTAATGACATACTGTATTGTAATTGTTCTGAGTGAAAGATTTCATTTTTTAAGGTTAATAAACGTAACTAAGGATTCAGAAACATTTTGCATAGAAAATCAACAGACTAGATAATAATCATTTGGCTAGGCACGCTGAAGTTGTTAAGAGACTATTAATTACGGTAGAGAACCAGAAAACGGACAATAACCAAATAGTTGCTTAGACGGCATCGAGACATAACAGAAAGAAAATTTCTAAATCAAAACCTCAACAAATAGAGTGTCCTACTAACATCACTAATAGACATTTAATGATACCGGCCTCAAAAATGCGCCATGAGACTTTGAACCAAGTACCTTTGTTTCTAAATGCAAACATTCAACGTACATATTCACAGGAAGGTTGGCATTGTTCAGACATTGTTTCAACTAGACAAGAGTTTACACATACTTTATTTACGTATGCTAGGTGTGGTATGTGGAGAGACAGTTCACTCAATTGTATGAAAAACTACTTGTTAGTTGTTGTTTTAAATTATGTTCCGCTTGTATACATGCATACATGCTCTTTAAAAATAAAAGTAAACATTTTTTTAATTTCGCCGGCGGTCTCGGAACGTATCTCCCTCGAAAATCAAGAAAACACTTTATCATATTTCTTGATTAGATTTCATTTAAAAAATAATTTTTCAAACGTTGCATTTCTGTTACAACACTATCAATGACCTATGACTCTTTCATGTAGATAGAACTAGAGCCTTGTATCTGTTACAACACTATCAATGACCTATGACTGTTTCATGTAGATAGAACTAGAGCCTTGTATCTGTTACAACACTATCAATGACCTATGACTGTTTCATGTAGATAGAACTAGAGCCTTGTATCTGTTACAACACTATCAATGACCTATGACTGTTTCATGTAGATAGAACTAGAGCCTTGTATCTGTTACAACACTATCAATGACCTATGACTGTTTCATGTAGATAGAACTAGAGCCTTGTATCTGTTACAACACTATCAATGACCTATGACTGTTTCATGTAGATAGAACTAGAGCCTTGTATCTGTTACAACACTATCAATGACCTATGACTGTTTCATGTAGATAGAACTAGAGCCTTGTATCTGTTACAACACTATCAATGACCTATGACTCTTTCATGTAGATAGAACTAGAGCCTTGTATCTGGTTCAAACTTGATCACTGGGTGTTTTCCTAGTCAAATCCGATTGGATGTCATTTATTTACGAAATAAACTATGTTCATTGGTCGCTTCCGGTTACTTGTTTTTTTTTTTATACCAAGGTGAACTGTTCAACAATGAAAGCCTCGTGGTGTCGGAGGGTCATAAGATGCTATCTTTACCGCAACTGGACGGTATTTGAAACCAAAAGATGTCATGTTAAGAACTTGCATGATAATTGGTACATGCCGGAAAGGCTTCCAAACTATTGAGTAACAGGTCATAATTAATGAGAACTGATCTGGATTGCGAAGCTGAAAGTGACAATGAAATCAAAGATCGTTGATAAATCATTGCAGCACACGAGAGTTCTGTAAGGAGAGTTCTGAATGACTTCTTGTTCTGTAAAGAGAGTTCTGAATGACTTCTTGTTCTGTAAAGAGAGTTCTGAATGACTTCTTGTTCTGTAAAGAGAGTTCTGAATGACTTCTTGTTCTGTAAAGAGAGTTCTGAATGACTTCCTGTTCTTTAAAGAGAGTTCTGAATGACTTCTTGTTCTGTAAAGAGTTCTGAATGACTTCCTGTTCTGTAAAGAGAGTTCTAAATGAGTTCCTGTTCTGTAAAGAGAGTTCTAAATGAGTTCCTGTTCTGTAAAGAGAGTTCTAAATGAGTTCCTGTTCTGTAAAGAGAGTTCTAAATGAGTTCCTGTTCTGTAAAGAGAGTTCTGAATGACTTCTTGTTCTGTAAAGAGAGTTCAGAATAATTTCCTGTTTTGTAATGTCGGACATTATTGAGACACAAGAATCATGCACTGAAATTATCTGAGTCAATTTAATGCGTGGGAATACAGGGCACAGACAGGGAATAATTGTCGGTAAACTGTTGGATACTTTTTTTTTTTTACAAGTTTCTTTAAAATGCAAGAGAATCAATGTAGTTTTAAGTTTTCACACAAACTTGCAGGATATCTTTATGTGTCCGTTATTTGGTAAGGTAAAAAAGTGGTTTTGATATTTATTTATTTATTATCACTACGAAGTAAGAAAAACAAACTATTATTGCACACAATTCGATTTTCCGTCATATAAAATGTTTATTTAAAGCATAAATGGCTGCAAGCCGTCAAATGCAATGCACTAGGTTCTCCTTGTCACCTGTCTGAATACTGTCAACGTGAAAAGTGAACATTTTCTATATTTAAACAAATATGTGGAAAAATCGAAGATTACTGTTGGGCTGTACAGTGGTGGCTTACAATGGTGCAGGACCGGCCTTAGATAATTGAAGGCCCTATTAAAAATGAATTTGGTGGTCCAAATGAAATAGAAAAATAAAAAATAAACAGCGAAAAAATAAAAGTATGCAATTTATTGAAAGCCTATTCAGGCTAGTGTACTCAAACAATAACAATTTGCCCACGTTTAGCTATTTCGTCCTCATTATCAATTGAAATAACTAGTCGACCGGCGGCGTAGCATACGCCGCTATTTTGCAGGGGCGGCCTAAGGCCATGCAGCCTATGCGACCGCAGTGGGCTCCGCACTTTCATAGGAACCGCGCTAATTCTTGATGTATAAATTATTGAAATAAACCATTTTATAACTTATAACAGATTTCCCGCGGCCTCCTGATTTACCAGGAGCTCATGGAAATCTCATCAAATTGCATAATATTCGAAAGGTCCTGGAAATATCCAGAAATTATTAAAATTTTTTGAAAACTCATACAAATTTTATGATATACTGTTTGACTTTGCTACACGCAAGGCTCGTGTAGTAATTCTGTACGTAGTAAAGAATGAATAAAATGCACAGACGAATATATTTTCTAATACATACAAACTCTTAATTGTCACTTATTCTCCGTATCCCTACCCAAACTGCTCCCCGCGAAATTCGTTTCGCATTGGGCCCCACAATGGTTAAGACCGACCCTGCTATTTAGTGACGGGTGAATACTACTTGTTCTCTCCCCCCACTCTTTAAAATAACGTGGGGTAACTCTAGTCCGTCCGACTTGCAGAAATAAAAGAGTGATGTTTCCATTACTTGGTGTCCAAACTCTTGAGCCAAGAAGATAATGATATATATATATATAGATTCCTGTGTTAAGCCCCTACCAATCCGAGGCCCTGGACGGCTGCCTACATTTTGATGAGAAAACTGTTTTCAGTTCTAATTGTTAAAACGAAAAGTTCCTTCTAGAAGACAAAAAGTAATGATTGGCCTGTTTTAAGCGCTTCAAAAAGTGGCAAATTTGGATTTTCAGCAGCGCCTTTAGTTTTTGAGACGTGACAGACGAATGGACGGACGGACAGATGGGCGTTAAAAAAAAATAAACATCTAATTTTAATTACTTACAATAGTTTTGTTGATTTTTAGTGTGTTTTGGATCAGAACTTCATTACCTTGGTAATATTAATAACAACAAGGTTACAAAAGACAGTTAGTGTGGAAACACAAACTCAAAATCGGCCCCCGAAGAGGTCCACCCAGGCAGGCTTCAATATTTTCAGAAAGAACATCCAAATGAAATTATATCAAAGACAAATGAGAGATAAGAATGGAGAAAGAAGGTTAACAGATCTTGTGTAGTGCCCCAACGGTACCGCAGATCAAAGGATAGGTGTAAGTGAATGTAAAGTTAGATGTGAACCTGGCCTAACTAGTTCCCCTTTTAGACCTTATGATCTATAGGGCAGATGATGTAAAATTCATCTGTTTTTGTGGCCTACGGTTAGCGAGGGTGTCATGTAGCCAGCACAACGACCAACCGCCTATACTTTTCCCCAACTATTGTCAGGTACCCATTAAGGCTGAGTGGACTCAGAGGCGCCCAAAGATTCCAAAGTTGAAAATCCCAGTCTTCACCAGGATTCGAACCAGGGACCCCCCGGTTCAGAAGCCAAGCGATTTACAGCTCATCCTTCGCCCCTGCCGTGGCCTAACTGATGTCTTATAATTGATCTAATTGTTTTGAAAAGGCTCAATCTCTTATTCCAGTGATGCTCAACCTAATTCGACCTGCGGGCCATTTTAATCTCCGACACTCGTGTCGCGGGCCACATCAACAAAAAGGTACACAAAATAAATTAAGTGAACTTAACCTAAAACAGTTTAATTAGAAACCCGTTTGACAAGAACTTTCATTAATTAATGGGAAATTTAAAGTTTATCTTTTTTTAAATGGCTTCATTTCTCTACTTAAAATTTGGGCAACATTGTAGCTAGCTTTACTCCCAACGTATTTTCTTGTCTCTTTTGGATATATAGGCTATTCCCATCGATCCTCCAATCTGTAGGCGTAGATTAACAATCTTTTATTTGCGTCTCAAACCACGAATGCCGTCATATTTGTTTTATAATGCCGTTCATAAATTGTTTTGTAAACAGCCAAACTTTCTTTATAAAACAAAATATATTGGCTTATTATCATGTTCTACAAAACAGACCCGTTCAATTTTCCTGGTAGATTCTACAATTAGAGTCCCATTTCATTAACTCATCAATGCCCAATAGTTAAAAGTCATGGTTATTATCCATCAGAGAAAAAGTAATTGGGTTGGGAGGGGGAGGTTGTTTGTGCAAACACTTCGGTGGGCCGGATGGAACCATGTCGGCCCGCGGGCCGTATTTTGGGCATCACTGTCTTATTCGTATCCTTTAAAAAAAAAAAAAAGTACCTCAATAAAAAAAAATGTTTAAATAAAGTGAAATTTGTAAGATTACTATTCATTTTAAATTTGGTCTAACTTATAATGCATACTAATTAGCTTTTTCTCTTTAAAAAACTGCTTGCATAACTGATTTTAAAAATTAGATTTTTCGCTTTCAGGAAAAACAAAAAGTAGCCGTTGCATCAGAACTTTCAATGGTCTAAAATATTGTGATGTTGGATTTTCTATATCTTTTCTAGTTTACGAGATCTAAACGGGACGGACGGACAGACGGACAGACATTTCGCACAATACTAATTGCGTCTTTGCCCCTGCCGCTAAAAATGGGTGTATTATATACTATGTGGATCTAATTCTAAACATGTGTTAGTAGCCCCGATATAAAAAAAAAGTTATATCTTAGGTGAGCGATGTAATATAAATATCTTTAAAATATAAAATATACGTGTTTAATAGACCATACAATGTAAAAATCTTAAACATATAAACCTATGTATGCATTATCACATAGACGATGGAAAAAATATTCAAATTTCATAATGCAGGCATATTGTCACGTGAGTTATTGTCCTTGAGTAGCAAGAAATTGTTGGCCCTTGGAAAATAACTTTCGGAAATTTGATAGCCGCACACAGAAATCAAATTATAAAAATCAGATTTCTCCCAGCACGACATATTATTGTAAACGATTGAGCTGTGGGCTGCCAACTTGGATCAGATCAAATGTATTGGCAACTGAAAGACACTAAACTACTTGTAAGCTGTACATTTTGAAGCTAAAATTCAACCCATGTTGTTTAGATGGACTGGTGGTGACTCAGACATTTAGACACATCCATAGAACAACTTGATGGTCAGATAGTGAGACACACACCCAGTCAATTTATACCACTTGATTGTCGATGTATCATGAAATAGTTTTGACAGACTTACATTCGCTTGATTGACAAATCTGATTAGACTAGACGTCATTTCTAAATGGATTTCTAACAAATGGCTACTTAAGTTTACAGTTGTGTCTTCTTGGAAGTGGTTTATTTCATTTAGAGCTGGATTTTTATTCTTAAAAAAACTTTTTTTGTGTGTCCTATCTATCATTGATATTAACCGCTCTATCTTCTGTACAATAACATTGAAATTCTTGACTTTTAGGAAACATTATTAAGAAAAAAAAAAGAAGAAATTCTGAACTACATAAACAATCAACAATTAAAGTTTTGAAAGTTGATTTGTTAGGATAGAAATCTCCAATGTCCAACGAAATATTTTGTTTATAAAAGTGAGTTAAAGCCATTGTTTAGTCTTCCTTCAATAAGTACAGTAAGATCATCTTTTCCTAATACCAAAGTTTCTCTAATACTTAAGTTTCTCTTATACCAAAGTTTTTCTAATACTTAAGTTTCTCTAATACTAAAGTTTCTCTTATACCAAAGTTTCTCTAATACTAAAGTTTCTCTAACACTAAAGTTTCTCTAATACCAAAGTTTCTCTAATACTTAAGTTTCTCTAATACTAAAGTTTCTCTTATACCAAAGTTTCTCTAATACTAAAGTTTCTCTAATACTAAAGTTTCTCTAATACTTAAGTTTCTCTAATACCAAAGTTTCTCTAATACTTAAGTTAATCTAATACTTACGTTCATCTTTTCCATCTTCCATTGATCAAATACTGTCTACATTCTTGTAGAAATAAAATCAAGTAAGAAAGGGAAAAAAAAGTGAAACAAAGCTATTTGGAAAGATCAGTGTTGCCAACTAGAATATAAAAATAACTTTGTGGTCTATGAGCTTAGAACTGAGAGTCAGCAGCGCTGTAAAGTCCAAACCAATTATTTTATTCTTTAAAATGCAAATAAGTCCGTATTTTCAAGAAACCCCATGTCATTAAACAGACAACTTACTTGTGAACATTCTATACAAACATCAGGCTGACAAACCTTTTTTTGTTGTATTTGTTAAAGAGCTTTATAAAGATGACTGTGTTTCATTACACTCAATGGATGGCAATGGTAAACCACGCTATATCACTTTCTATTGCAAGACACTTTAAAGGGAGACAATGCTCAACTATTAATACCGGATGTTTTCATGGAATATCTGCTCTGTAAAGTTGTACATCTGGTGTGAATATAAACAGTTTAGAGTTTAGGGTATATTACAAAGCTTATATCAACTCATAGCGTCTGTCTGTCATTCTGTCTGTCTGTCTGAGTCAAATTTAGTCAGGTTTTTTTCTCCCTTTTCCTATTCTCGGATCAAGTTGATATTTTGCATAAGTATTCATAGTGAACGACAATACCTCAATCTATTGCAGAATGAACAAATTAATTATTCAATTAGCTGTTATCAATTAAATGTGTTTTATATAGAAAAATGAAGTTGAACTATGGTAATGATTTTGCGGTTCTTTCCGTAGATAATTTTTTTTTTAAAGTATTTTTTTTATATTTTACTTGTCTATTTTGAGTTCAGAAAAAAATATATATGTGTGCATTCTTCTACCATTCTAACTCGTCAAGTGAACTTAGTTTTGATCAAGTTTAGATCAACTCTCTCTTTGTGTAGTCAAACGTTTGTACACGTTATTTCTCTCACACCCATTCTCTGATCAAGCTGAATAGTTGCACAATTATTTCTTTTACCTGACAACAGAAGAATCAATAATAAAAATACAGTTAGTTAATTAACGATTGGTAATTATTTTGTTTGGTAACTCGAACAAGGGAAAAAAAATTTACTTGACTGATGTGTTGAATTAGTCACCTTTATATTTTGTAGAGAGAAAAGTTTAAAACTAACTATAGATAACAATGACACCTATTTTCACAAGCACTTTCCTTGCAGAGTGTTTATTGTATTGGCTTGACGAGCCATCTAGTTCGAATTCAGATCATTCATTTTGTTTTTATAAATGCATTTAAAAAGCGATCACTCAGTTACCTTTTTTTTTCTACCCCCAACCCGTTCCAATTGGTCCAGACAGGTGATAGGATCATAGCGTAGTGAGACAAGTGATAGGATCATAGCGTAGTGAGACAAGTGATAGGATCATAGCGTAGTGAGACAAATGATAGGATCATAGCGTAGTGAGACAAGTGATAGGATCATAGCGTAGTGAGACAAGTGATAGGATCATAGCGTAGTGAGAAAGCTAAAAGCATGAAATAGCACTAAACAAAAGCCATTGGTAAAAATATTTGTAATCGCACAGATCTATTATTGCTAGTCTAGATCTATTACAAGTTTAATGAAATGACTGATTCAAATTGATACCACTACGCTTAATATAAGCTGCTTGTCCTATTACATTAGTTCTGTGTTTTTATGAAGATGTAGACTGTTATGAAGTGAGGGAAAGGAAAGGACTAGAATTGGTTCTTTCAAAAACTTGTATTCACATCCCATATTGATGCACCTATCTGAAACCTAACCAAGGCACTCACCATTTATTCTTTTCGAAGTACGAAGTGTTCTGATCTAAAAGTACATGTAATCATGTAATCTTCAAATACAAACATTTTATATTGCGTGTAATCAAGCAATCAAATTCTTCAATCAGGGTTTTAATCCAAAGCGCTTTGATTATCTCCCTTACATAAGTAGTGCGTTTTCTTTAAATAACTAAAACTGAATATTAAACAAGCAAACAGATTGATTGTAATGGACACGAACTCCTTTCCGAGAACTAGCGCTTCATAAGGTGGAGGATATTCTCTTCTCATGTTTCTAACCCTCTAGCGCAGGCATGTCAAACTGGGTGTTCGGGGGCCGCATGCGGCCCACGACCACCATGCATGCGGCCCCCTTGGCCACCTAAATAATTATAAAAATAATGTTAAACTATTACGCTGGAAAACAAGAGATGACAAGCTACTTGAATTGAAAAATAGTATTTGTTAAACTGAACATCGAGGGTGAGTCTGCAGCGTAAGCAAGCTACATTTTGTCAAACTTCATTGTAGGCCTTGCAAATCATTTAATAAATGTGATTTTATGAAGAAGTGTGTCGTTAGAGCCGAAGTAATTTGTCCAGAAAAGGTGAAAGCATTCAAAGAAATAACGTTAACTGGCAGATAGAATAAATGACATGTCAGTCAGATTGCGTGAACAAGTAAAGAACAAAATAGCTGATTTTGAATTATGAGTCAACTGATGTAAAGGGTGTAGCACAGTTGGCTATATTCATAAGGACCTGTGACAGGAATTTTGAGATACATGAGGATCTATTTGAGCTCTGTTCTATGCATAACACCACAACAAGTGAGGATGTTTTTGAGAAATGACAGGAGGTGATAATGCAGTACAATTAATCTTTGATAAAGCTATCTAGTCTAACAAGGTATGGCGCACCAACCAAGAAATGAAATGATTTTGATGCAGAGTTACTTGCAAAAAATAAGACAGACTGATGATAATTTTAAATTTGCTCATTTTCAGTGCATCATTCACCAAGAAACATTCTGCGTACAGCAATTACAGTTCCAACATGTCATAAGACCGGTTTTAGTCGCTTCTCAATTTTATTCGTGCCCGTGGTTTTATTGCTCGCCAATTTTTAATGTTTCTGGATGACATTGGACATGAATTTGATTGTGTTCCCTACTACACAGAAGTCCGCTGGCTCTCATGACATATAATATTGAAGAGATTGTTTGCACTGCGTGAGGAAATCGCATTTTTTCAGAACATGAAAGTTGAACCTGTTGAACATTTCCAAACTGACGAATGTGTTCAGGATTTGGCATTAGCAGTTGATCCCACTGGTCACCTGCAAGACTTGAATTTGAAACTTCAAAGTAAAGACAAAATTGTCAAAACTGAATGTGATGATGTGAAGTGCTTTCAAGCAAAATTAGGACTGTGGATGAACCAAATATGAAGCAAAAATCTTGTTCACTTCTCAACATGTCAGGAACTAAAAAGATTAAATACGGTTGCGACATTTGGCGAATGTCTTAACTTAGAATCGTTAGTAGACGCTTTCAATTCGTTACATAAGAGCAAGAATTTTGGTGTTTTGTATCTCCATTCTCATTTGATTCTGAAAATACTGCTGGAAATGTGGAACTAGAACTGATAGAATAGCAGTCAGATTCTTAGTTGAAATCGAAGTATATTGAAATGGCTGTGCAAAAATTGTACAGTTATTTACCCTGAACGGTATGTTGAATTGCGAAAATTTGCAGCCAGAATTCTAGCTATGTTGTGCATGCACTGGTCTCTATGAGCAGTTCTTTTTCATAATAAAAGCTACAAAAACACCTCACCGTTCGAGATTATCTGATCAAAATTTGTCATCTGTGATGAAAGCGTCAGTGGTAAACAAATTTCAACCTGACATTAATAAAAATGGTATCCCAGAAAAGATGTCAAGCTTCAGGACAAAGAAAATAATGCGTAATCAAAGTATTTTTTAATTAGCCAATAGTACTACAAATGTAAGTAAGGGACATGTATGCCATTAATTATTGTATTCTATTGTATTATTTCTAATTTACAAAAAAAAACAACTAGTAGGTTGTTTTGCAACTGATTTTTTTTTTCTGCGGCCCCTCAGGTCATAGTAAGTTTTCTATGTGGCCCATACACCTAAATGAGTTGACATGCATGCTCTAGCGCCTATTGCGATGCGTCTCTTGCGAGATTAGCAGAGTGCTGTAGAGGGCCGTAAGGTGTGTTGGGAAGCTATTAGAATTTTTAAAAACTTTTCCATAGGAAGAACCCAATGTCTCTTTCAGAATGAAAACGAGAGCCTGAATGTACTCTTTTTTTAACTAGTTCTGTAGATATGTATGGCTTCTTGAATAATTACTTTATTAATTTTTCAAACGAACTAGCCCGTAGCCCCAATGTATGTGCTCCCACCATGGAAATTGAGTATTTTAAAACTTTGTTTTTATTCTAAAGGTATAAAACATTAAAATGTGTATATTATTTCAAAATTGACATATTTGTCTATTTTTAGTTGGTTATTGATTAGTTTTATCTGTAATATATTTTTTTAAAATATATTTTTTCCCTTTTTATTTCATTTAGAGTTATCTCCTTCTAAAATATTTTTTTTACCAGAAATAGGCGCCATTGGAATAAAAACAGGCGAGACTGTAGGTCAATGCAACGTCAAGCATGAAACAGTTGATTTATTATCGTCTTAAGTTATTTCTCTTGCAAATTAACATTTTATTTCAATATTCCGGTTTTTTATTTTAACAAAATAAAAAAAAATAACGTCTAACATAGCAATAATTTTTTATTTGAAGGAAAAAAATCAGATTGTTATCTATTCAGCATGGCGTCTTTCTATGAAGTTGAATTCATAATAATGGCATGTGTTCTATAAAATGTCTGCAGTCTGTATTTATCAAATATCTCTTCGTTTATTTCTACAGTCTCAAATTTGTAAAACTGGAGACAATTTGGTGTGCAGAGTAGGAGACTGTCTGCGCCTAAATCATTGCGCAAACATCAATTACTTGCAAGCAGAGTGGAGAGTATATCTCATAAAATGACGTCATTCGTCGCCTTATTGAGAAACAGTTTGTAAGTCCACACACTTGTTCGATAATAGAGACAACAGCTGAGTTTAGATTGGAACAGTTCGACTCAATCTGGCCAGTTGACTTAACTGATCCAGATTTTTTTTTTCTTTATCTCTTGTGGTACAGCGTGGAAAAAAGAGTCCGGGTGGAGGGGGGGGGGGGATAGGAATCGAAGAGTGAGATCAGTCTATGTGAGACTTGCGTCTTAATGAAGAGCAGACGTTTCTCTTCTGGTCAGCACGTACTGCCCAAGGGTCTTTTATCTAATAGCTAATTATAGTATGTTTCATTCAAAGTTCAAAGCCCCACTATTATACTATCTGACCAAGTGTCACTACTTTGAGTAAGGGTCAACAAATGTCAACCCTTTGCCTGTTTATATTCAGAAATTAGTTGCTGCTCTATTTTTGTTACTTCTTAAATTTCTCCTAGTTTTATTTCAGTTTGTTCTCATTTTGAGTGACAATTTACCACCAACAATTTGGCACTACAAAGCAGATGTGTTAGTCTCTAAACTCATTTGTAACAATACCTCGCAAAGTCACAACTTCATGTATGGTGAAGGAACAGGGATCTTAAAAACGGCTCCTACAATTTTCCTAGAAATTTAACAGTTAATATATACCGCTGAGAAAACAATTACTTGGTCGTTGGCCACATTGAGAAAACACTTGTTTGACCGTTCTAGTTTTTCAAAGTAAAAAAGAAATGCATTTAAACTTGGCTACAGAACTAGGTCTAGATCTAGATCCAACATAGTTTTTGAAAAGACTATCGCATTCCTAAAAGGACTGTCGCGTTCTGAATTTCCTAATTTTAGACATTGTAGATTAAAGAGTTTAATAAATTAATGTTCAGAAAACTTTTGCGCATCATCTTCTAATTTTAGATTTTAAAGTCTATCATTCGAATATTATCAAGTCTAGTAGATTTATTATACATTCGCTTAACCTGAATTCTTTCTTGGGGCAACGGGGGAGAGGGTACAAGCGCGTTGTAAAAATGTTCCATTGTTTTTCTTTAGTTATTAAGAGAAAATCAATCGCTTTATAGAAAATGAAGTATTTTCTTTTTTAAAAAGTAGTTTCAATGTTTTTCTTGTGTTTGTCTTTTGTGTCTGTATTTCTTAAACTCATTTGATTCTAAAGCTATTTCTAACATTTTTTTTGTCTGGTTAGGCGTAGATCTGTAGATCTTTACCTGTCTCTTGATTGCAGCTGACAATGTAAGTTGAACTCGTGCTCCTAGCTTCACTTAGTTGTATGTTGGACTTCATAAGTTAATCCTAATCTTAATCCTAATCTTAATCATATGTCAAAGTTGACCGTAAAGCAGACGAAATCTATACGTCAAAATCCTCTCCCCACTAAGATGGTGTCCCCCTTGGCGTGTCCCATCTACTCCCTACTAGTGACATCCGTTCTCACTGCGCATGTCAATCAGTTTGAGTAGGAATGTTCTAGACCAATGTTGGAAGAGAAAGAAGAACTCATTACGTCAAGTGTTTGAATTATAACATGACACACTGGCAGTAAGTTTTGTGTTTGCCTATGACACCAGTACATGCTACTGCAACATTGGCACCTAATCAATTGTCTAGTGTGTTTCTTTCATTTGGTTACATTTTTATGCTTATAATGAAAACCAAATTAATTCCTGAAAGACATTCTATTTTCATGACAATGTTAAGAACATCAAGATGGGCAGTGTCTTTGTATCCAATGTTTAGATATTTGAAATAATACTTACTCATAATATTTTAAGCATTTCCAATTCAGATACGGATTTACGAAAGTTCAGCTTTGCAGCCTCTCAGGACTTGGCCATCAAATGGGGTCTCCCAGTTCAAAAGTATACAATTTGTTTTTACACATCGCATGGGGTCTCCCAGTTCAAAAGTATACAATTTGTTTTTACACATCGCATGGGGTCTCCCAGTTCAAAAGTATACAATTTGTTTTTACACATCGCATGGGGTCTCCCAGTTCAAAAGTATACAATTTGTTTTTACACATCGCATGGGGTCTCCCAGTTCAAAAGTATACAATTTGTTTTTACACATCGCATGGGGTCTCCCAGTTCAAAAGTATACAATTTGTTTTTACACATCGCATGTTAGAAATAAAGAAAATTAGATATCATCTTCAAGCACTCTTATTCACAAATATAAACATTTCTATTACTTAAAATGAGTAAGTGCATTTATATTAAAACTGAAAGAGGGTAGGGGCCTCCACTAAATTTCTGCCCAGGGTCTCCACTAACTCCGGCACTGAATATGTCCAAAGAGTACAATGGACTACAAAGCTAAATCTGTCTTGTTTTCGTCTCCTACTGAAGGACTCATAACTGCCTGTAGTCTACATAATAAACATTTATTGATATTAGTGATAACAGACTTCAATCAATATTTACAATCTCATCCTAGAAGTATTTCGTTCATCTCTCTAGTCAGCAAGACAATTTTAATGAGCTCCGAAATGTCAATGACATAAGTCAAATGTAGCTGTCATGTAGACGTCGAGTATTATCCATCGTCTGAATCGAGTCTATAGCCCTTGACAGCTACGTTCACCTTGGACTTGCTTAAAAAATAGGTCTCCGAGAAACTCTTGAAATATGAATACTTTGTGGTACCGAGAAACTCTTGAAATATGAATACTTTGTGGTACCGAGAAACTCTTGAAATATGAATACTTTGTGGTACCGAGAAACTCTTGAAATATGAATACTTTGTGGTACCGAGAAACTCTTGAAATATGAATACTTTGTGGTACCGAGAAACTCTTGAAATATGAATACTTTGTGGTACCGAGAAACTCTTGAAATATGAATACTTTGTGGTACCGAGAAACTCTTGAAATATGAATACTTTGTGGTACCGAGAAACTCTTGAAATATGAATACTTTGTGGTACCGAGAAACTCTTGAAATACGAATACTTTGTGGTACCGAGAAACTCTTGAAAAATGAATACTTTGTGGTACCGAGAAACTCTTGAAATATGAATACTTTGTGGTACCGAGAAACTCTTGAAAAATGAATACTTTGTGGTACCGAGAAACTCTTGAAAAATGAATACTTTGTGGTACCGAGAAACTCTTGAAATATGAATACTTTGTGGTACCGAGAAACTCTTGAAATATGAATACTTTGTGGTACCGAGAAACTCTTGAAATATGAATACTTTGTGGTACCGAGAAACTCTTGAAAAATGAATACTTTGTGGTACCGAGAAACTCTTGAAATATGAATACTTTGTGGTACCGAGAAACTCTTGAAATATGAATACTTTGTGGTACCGAGAAACTCTTGAAAAATGAATACTTTGTGGTACCGAGAAACTCTTGAAATATGAATACTTTGTGGTACCGAGAAACTCTTGAAATATGAATACTTTGTGGTACCGAGAAACTCTTGAAAAATGAATACTTTGTGGTACCGAGAAACTCTTGAAAAATGAATACTTTGTGGTACCGAGAAACTCTTGAAATATGAATACTTTGTGGTACCGAGAAACTCTTGAAATATGAATACTTTGTGGTACCTAAAGTTTTATGAGATACTCATTCTGGTTCAAGGATTGTCAAATTTTGTTCATAAATTTTAAAACTCTGACAGAAAGGAATTGAGCTGGTTAAATGGTAAGCTGCGTCATTCATTTCCCAGAATTTCTGTTCACAATCTTAGCTGGCTGGTCAAAATAAGATTTCAAACTATCAGCATGATTCCATTCACAGTCATCCCACGCTCTGTTTATACAGGGGGAGGGGGGGGGCGGTTGCACAGCAACTTAAATGCTGCTGTCATGGTGTCAAGGTACTTGTAGGTTCAACTTAAAGGCTGTTGTCATGGTGTCAAGGTACTTGTAGGTTCAACTTAAATGCTGCTGTCATGGTGTCAAGGTACTTGTAGGTTCAACTTAAAGGATGCTGTCATGGTGTCAAGGTACTTGTAGGTTCAACTAAAAGGCTGTTGTCATGGTGTCAAGGTACTTGTAGGTTCAACTTAAATGCTGTTGTCATGGTGTCAAGGTACTTGTAGGTTCAACTTAAATGCTGCTGTCATGGTGTCAAGGTACTTGTAGGTTCAACTTAAATGCTGTTGTCATGGTGTCAAGGTACTTGTAGGTTCAACTTAAAGGATGCTGTCATGGTGTCAAGGTACTTGTAGGTTCAACTTCATCTCGAGCATGGCGGATTTTCATAATAAAGGAAAATCTTTAGAAAAGCTAACTTTTTGGTGTCTCCGGACTATTCAAAAGCATACTAGAATGTATTGATAGACTAATACATAATGATTATAGAATGAAATAACTTATTTATCACTTTCTATCATTTACCAAACTCAAATGTCTAGACTCTTACGAGTGGACCAGAAAGTAATTTGTATTATTTAGTTGGATCTCCCAATATACCATTGTGAATAGTGTTCCTAGTTGGAATAGGGTTACTATTTGGGATAGGGTTACTATTTGGGATAGGGTTACTATTTGGGATAGGGTTACTATTTGGGATAGGGTTACTATTTGGGATAGGGTTACTATTTGGGATAGGGTTACTATTTGGGATAGGGTTACTATTTGGGATAGGGTTACTATTTGGGATAGGGTTACTATTTGGGATACTGTTTGTTAGATCCATTGATGTCCCCTTTTTTGTTTCCCCATAAATTGTTCTGTACGTTTCGTTCTACTCTCGCAATAAGTTGACGGTTTCGCTTCAATGATTTTATTTGTTCCTCTATCGTATAGTATTTGTTGACTTTGACTCATAAACAGGTCATTAAACATGAAGTATAAGTTAAGAGCAGATAACTGCGATTTACTTCATTGTGATAATTCCCTAGGCTTGGAGCTAACCTAACAAACGGAAGTTACATACAATTTAGTCACGTCAAAGCGAGACCAATGGTCATAAAAAGCCTGCACCCTAACCTGCAACGTCGCAACTTGTGGGCAATGGAGGCTACTAGCTGGTTGCTACGTTAGTAGTCTGTACTCACTACAAATGTATGTCTTTCTGCCCACACGTCTCTCGTCTCCCTTTCTCAACATTTACTCCTCTATTTCTTTGAACTACGACAGACACCTTTGTAGTTTCATCAGTCAACACAACCAAACACATCCGCTCTACTTTCTTCGTGGTTACGTCAGAAACACACACACACACACACAATCTATAACAATTCGCAAGTCACTTTCTTGGTTAGGATGACAAGTATTAAGAGTCACACACACACACACATAAACTTGTCCGTCGTAATGTTCCTTCTTATTCTCATGATTCATTGATTATCTTGTTTCTCTCCCTTTGATAGCCCTCTTCTCTCCCTTTTGTCTTGAGAATTAGCTTCCACGTGTTGTAACTGTAGGCAGGCAGAAAGGAGATAGAACCTCTCAAAGAAAGGGTCCTAAGAAGACTTAACCCAATGTTAACCCCTGACAAAAAGATTAAAGAAGCCTAACCGACCAAGTCATGACAATCCTGTTGGAGGCGTAGATCGACTTATCGATTTAAATTGGCGTTAATGGAGAAAGCGAATTTTATTTTCTCACCAGCTGGAGCTGTGCTCATTAGAGTTCATCTTATGGCGCACAGCTACGGCTAAATGGAAAAAAAAAGCAAGAGTTTATTGAAATATTTTATTTATATGAGAGAGAGAGAGAGAGAGAGAGAGAGACAGAAAAAGAGAGAGAGAGAGAGAGATAAATAGTCATATAGGAATGCAGTGTTTCTCAAACTTTTACCAGTAGCGTCCCCTAAATTGTAAAAAAAAAATATATATTTTCGCCCTCCTAAGTCAGAGTTGGACCTGGAAGAACGCAGTAATCTCCCACGGTGGGTCCGGGGAAGGTTTCAGGAATGTAATGAAAGGAAACTTAAAGATATATAACAGAATTTTCCGGCTTTATTTTGCATTGCTATTTACACTTTGTTTAGAATCCAAATTTGCGTAATTAAAGCTAGTTCGTTTAGTCACTGAAACTTACGTAATGTTTCGTAGATAATTGTGAAGTGTTTTGTATGCTAGAATAAGTTCTTTCTAGAGACAGTATTGGCGATGTAGTAATTTGTCTTTGCTTTATCTAGTAAGATTTTACTGTTTTTTATGATAAATAGTTGCATTCTGATTAATTTAGTACATCAATTAATGATCCCTCTAGACTTACTGAAGGGACTAAAAATTCATTGTAGTCACCAGGACAGCAGTTTCTTTGATATTCTCTAGTAATGTGGCAGGTCTGGTGTAGTACCTCCATCGTGTAAGAAGAATTGTCTAATATCATTCTTAGATATTTAGATGTTTTAAGGATATATTTTTAATTTCAATGACAAGTCAGTAAATTGGTAACACTTAATCGTCTGCCTATTTGTGCAGGCTCACTGTGAGTTATCGTCTCTTGGATATTGCTTTGTTATTTTGTTTTTTTCATTCTTCGACATCGGTTTTTGGTGTTTTCGTTGTTTTTTAAACAAGTTTGTGCGCAAATAATCTAAACATAATCCCGTTTCAATCTCTTCACTCTCTCTCTCTCTTTCTCTCTGCCTATTCTTCTCTCTCTTTCTCTCTCTCTTGCTCACCTTCTCTTTCATTTCATTTTTTCCACAGACACGGTTGGCCTCTAAACTAAAATAGTATTTGACACAAAGTCAGAGCCTAGTGGATGTACAAGCTGGTTGATCAGTTCTTGGTTATGACGTAATGTCACCAGTGGGAGATGTCAGGTTAACTCTATTCTACTCCCACGCGCTGACACTCAGTGGGTCAGCTTGAAATGAGTTAATGCTCTCTCTATATATAATTAAATGACAGCTTTGGTTTTAGTAGGATCAATAGCTTGTTTAGTTTGCAGTAGCCCTAACCAAAAGTATCCAAGGCCAGAGAAGTCTTTGGGGAAAGGGGATAAGAGGAGGAGTGTCTTCTAACGTTGTCCTATTCCAATGTAAGACTCTCCTTTTTTTGTCCTATATTCTGATGCCTAAACAAATCAGTACCGGCACAACTTTGCAAGTAGCAGAGAAAAAAAAGATTATTGTGACTCAAAGGTCATCTATCAAAACGTCTACAATTGTTGTATAAAAGTGACCGGTAAGTCAACTCAGAACCTAACAAAAAGCCTCAAAAAAGCCTCTGTAAAACAAATTTGCTTTTCTGGATAGATACTGGGTAGCGTAATGATCAGTTTATCACTAACTGTTTTAATACCTAAAGATTAAAAGTTTGTAAAAACATAACTCACGGATATACATTTGTATGAACGGTAAAATATAGGCGGCAAATAGTTCCAATATTTCCAGATACTCTTTTGAAATATAATAGACTTCGAATATTCCCAAATTTTAAAACAACAATTGATTGCGAACTTGGCATTCACTTGCAATTAATTTAAACGAAGTTCAATTCAAAGACTACTGAAGATAATAAAGAAAGTAACACAATGGTCTTCTATCACCAAATGCAATGGCATTTATCTTGATCTATCTGGAGTGTGACAAAAAATGTAAAGTGTCATTATAGTGTCATTACAGTGTCATTATAGTGTCATTACAGTGTCATTATAGTGTCATTACAGTGTCATTACATGTATACAAATAGCATATCTTCGTATCATATTAATAGGTTGCCCATGCTTCTCACCTGTAGAGACGAGTACAGTCAGTGTCGTATGTAAACTTGAAAAGAGACATGATGACCTTTTGGGGCCCTTTATAAGTCCAGATGTTAGTATTCTGAAGATCATTTCGCCCTCACTGGCATAGATGCCATACAGGAAAGTAGATGCGCCTGAAGGAGACAGTCAAAAAGCTCTCTTAAAAGCCGCGGGACACATTTCAGACACAAACCTTGGTGAAGTCAGCCGCAGAGAACAGAAAGAAAACTTAAATAGACCCCCAGCGGACAGCAGCTTTGTCTGCTTCAGATCTTGAAAAATATGCAGGTCGGAATTGGGTTTGTCAATAGTCATGTCACTGAGCTCTTACTTCATCTTAGGAATCGAAGATATTGCACTTAAATATTTCTTGGGGGCCCTTAGCTCTAGCCTGTGTTGTAACTCCGGCCCTAGTTACAGTGATCAACATTCATTCAATGCATTGGAATGAGACTGATCATGTTGTTTTCCTGTATCTCAATCCTGTTATAGCCCCTACTCGTAATGTTTTTAACTTTTGCTTGCATACATTTTGGCTGAATTCACAGTCACTGTTTCAATCCTGTAATTTCAAAAGGATTTGTTTCTCAGTCTAAAGTTAACACTAAAAAAAAAAGAAAACATTCTATTTAAAAAAAAAAAAAACCAATGAGAATGAAATGATCAAAGTGGCCGGGTGTTAGTCTGGTGATTTCCGCGGAGACCTAGGGAGATAATTGGTAGGAGACGAGAGAAACATGTCCTTGAATGGGACAGCAGGATAAGTGCATCTTTAGAGAGAAAGAGAGAGAGAGAGAGAAAGACAGAGAAGGGGAAGGGGGGCTACACCAGCTGTCAGATGTGAATTTAAGAGAATCTAGCCATGGAAATGGAAGCGTAAAAGGTTTTTGTCTACAACGATTACGATCTAGACCTAGTCACCATTGGCCAGTTTCAGCATACTTCTAGTATCTTTAGACCTAGTCACCACTGGCCAGTTTCAGCATACTTCTAGTATCTTTAGACCTAGTCACCACTGGCCAGTTTCAGCATACTTCTAGTATCTTTAGACCTAGTCACCACTGGCCAGTTTCAGCATACTTCTAGTATCTTTAGACCTAGTCACCACTGGCCAGTTTCAGCATACTTCTAGTATCTTTAGACCTAGTCTGTACTGGCCAGTTTCACCATACTTCTAGTATCTTTAGACCTAGTCTGTACTGGCCAGTTTCACCACACTTCTAGTATCTTCAGACCTAGTCTGTACTGGCCAGTTTCACCATACTTCTAGTATCTTTAGACCTAGTCACCACTGGCCAGTTTCAGCATACTTCTAGTATCTTTAGACCTAGTCACCACTGGCCAGTTTCACCATACTTCTAGTATCTTTAGACCTAGTCTGTACTGGCCAGTTTCACCATACTTCTAGTATCTTTAGACCTAGTCTGTACTGGCCAGTTTCACCATACTTCTAGTATCTTTAGACCTAGTCTGTACTGGCCAGTTTCACCATACTTCTAGTATCTTTAGACCTAGTCTGTACTGGCCAGTTTCAGCATACTTCTAGTATCTTCAGACCTACTCTGTACTGGCCAGTTTCAGCATACTTCTAGTATCTTTAGACCTTGTCTGTACTGGCCAGTTTCAGCATACTTCTAGTATCTTTATACCTTGTCTGTACTGGCCAGTTTCACCATACTTCTAGTATCTTTAGACCTAGTCTGTATTGTCCAGTTTCACCATACTTCTAGTATCTTTAGACCTAGTCTGTACTGGCCAGTTTCACCATACTTCTAGTATCTTCAGACCTAGTCTGTACTGGCCAGTTTCACCACACTTCTAGTATCTTTAGACCTAGTCACCACTGGCCAGTTTCAGCATACTTCTAGTATCTTTAGACCTAGTCACCACTGGCCAGTTTCACCATACTTCTAGTATCTTTAGACCTAGTCTGTACTGGCCAGTTTCACCATACTTCTAGTATCTTTAGACCTAGTCTGTACTGGCCAGTTTCACCACACTTCTAGTATCTTTAGACCTAGTCACCACTGGCCAGTTTCAGCATACTTCTAGTATCTTTAGACCTAGTCACCACTGGCCAGTTTCACCATACTTCTAGTATCTTAAGACCTAGTCTGTACTGGCCAGTTTCACCATACTTCTAGTATCTTTAGACCTAGTCACCACTGGCCAGTTTCAGCATACTTCTAGTATCTTTAGACCTAGTCACCACTGGCCAGTTTCACCATACTTCTAGTATCTTTAGACCTAGTCACCACTGGCCAGTTTCACCATACTTCTAGTATCTTTAGACCTAGTCTGTACTGGCCTATTTCAGCATATTTCTAGTATCTTTATACCTTGTCTGTACTGGCCAGTTTCACCATACTTCTAGTATCTTTAGACCTAGTCTGTACTGGCCAGTTTCAGCATACTTCTAGTATCTTTAGACCTAGTCTGTACTGGCCAGTTTCAGCATACTTCTAGTATCTTTAGACCTAGTTACCACTGGCCAGTTTCACCATAATTCTAGTATATTTAGACCTAGTCACCACTGGCCAGTTTCAGCATACTTCTAGTATCTTTAGACCTAGTCACCACTGGCCAGTTTCACCATACTTCTAGTATCTTTAGACCTAGTCACCGGCCAGTTTCACCATAATTCTAGTATTTTTAGACCTAGTCACCACTGGCCAGTTTCACCATAATTCTAGTATCTTTAGACCTAGTCTGTACTGGCCAGTTTCACCATACTTCTAGTATCTTTAGACCTAGTCTGTACTGGCCAGTTTCAGCATACTTCTAGTATCTATAGACCTAGTCTGTACTGGCCAGTTTCAGCATACTTCTAGTATCTTTATACCTAGTCTGTACTGGCCAGTTTCACCATACTTCTAGTATCTTTAGACCTAGTCTGTACTGGCCAGTTTCACCATACTTCTAGTATCTTTAGACCTAGTCTGTACTGGCCAGTTTCACCATACTTCTAGTATCTTTAGACCTAGTCTGTACTGGCCAGTTTCACCATACTTCTAGTATCTTTGACCTAGTCTGTACTGGCCAGTTTCAGCATACTTCTAGTACCTTTATACCTAGTCTGTACTGGCCAGTTTCACCATACTTCTAGTATCTTTATACCTAGTCTGTACTGGCCAGTTTCACCATACTTCTAGTATCTTTATACCTTGTCTGTACTGGCCAGTTTCACCATACTTCTAGTATCTTTAGATCTAGTCTGTACTGGCCAGTTTCAGCATACTTCTAGTATCTTTAGACCTAGTCACCACTGGCCAAATTCACCATAATTCTAGTATCTTTAGATCTAGTCTGTACTGGCCAGTTTCAGCATACTTCTAGTATCTTTAGACCTAGTCACCACTGGCCAGTTTCACCATACTTCTAGTATCTTTAGACCTAGTCACCACTGGCCAGTTTCACCATAATTCTAGTATCTTTAGACATAGTCACCACTGGCCAGTTTCACCATAATTCTAGTATCTTTAGACCTAGTCTGTACTGGCCAGTTTCACCATACTTCTAGTATCTTTAGACCTAGTCTGTACTGGCTAGTTTCACCATACTTCTAGTATCTATAGACCTAGTCTGTACTGGCCAGTTTCAGCATATTTCTAGTATCTTTATACCTTGTCTGTACTGGCCAGTTTCAGCATACTTCTAGTATCTTTATACCTTGTCTGTACTGGCCAGTTTCACCATACTTCTAGTATCTTTAGACCTAGTCTGTACTGGCCAGTTTCACCATACTTCTAGTATCTTTAGACCTAGTCTGTACTGGCCAGTTTCACCATACTTCTAGTATCTTTAGACCTAGTCTGTACTGGCCAGTTTCACCATACTTCTAGTATCTTTAGACCTAGTCTGTACTGGCCAGTTTCAGCATACTTCTAGTATCTTTATACCTAGTCTTTACTGGCCAGTTTCACCATACTTCTAGTATCTTTATACCTAGTCTGTACTGGCCAGTTTCACCATACTTCTAGTATCTTTATACCTTGTCTGTACTGGCCAGTTTCACCATACTTCTAGTATCTTTAGATCTAGTCTGTACTGGCCAGTTTCACCATACTTCTAGTATCTTTAGACCTAGTCTGTACTGGCCAGTTTCACCATACTTCTAGTATCTTTAGACCTAGTCTGTACTGGCCAGTTTCACCATACTTCTAGTATCTTTATACCTTGTCTAAACTGGCCAGTTTACCATACTTCTAGTATCTTTCAATCTTGTCTCCACTGGCCAGTGTTACCAAACTTCTAGTATCTTTCAATCTTGTCTCCACTGGCCAGTGTTACCATACTTCTAGTATCTTTCAATCTTGTCTCCACTGGCCAGTGTTACCATACTTCTAGTATCTTTCAATCTTGTCTCCACTGGCCAGTGTTACCATACTTCTAGTATCTTTCAATCTTGTCTCCACTGGCCAGTGTTACCATACTTCTAGTATCTTAACTGAAGAATGCACCATTTTGTTTGTAAATACCTCACATTATCTCATGACTGACAGTAAGCTTGAACAAACGTTTCATGTAGACGTTTTTTTTTTCTAAATTATTTCTTTTTATACAACATATTTGTGCAAAATTTCAAATTGATGAAGTGTCGGAGAAAAAATATGTACAAACTTGTTACCAGACAGAGTTAGTTGATTTAAGCTTTGTAAAATTTGAATTTAAATCTCCTCTGCCTTGTATCTAATCCAAACATGGGAAAGACTTCGCGAGTTAACCCTGAGGAAAACTCGGGTGTCAGTGTTCCTTCTTAAGCTCCCTGCACTCAGTGCTATATTCTTGCCAAAATTGTAGCGATTTCTATTTTAAACTGCATCGGTTATTTGCTCTTTCCTTTAGAAGAGGGTCGGGGTCGGGATACAACTAATGGCCAGGCTTTCAATTGATTTCTAGAAATGAGCCATTCTCATCCTACGCATGAATGCAGTCAATACATGCTCAACAAAATAATAGGACAAAAATTGATTAACAAGCAAAATATTTTTTTTTAAAGACAAAGCTTATCTAAGGAGAAGAACCACAAAATCACTGCCATATCTTAATACTGCAGAAATAAGCTCCCTTTTTTATATGTAACAAAATTAATTAAATAACACTAATTGATTAATTTTTTTTTATCGATTCATGTGATGTCATCGACTATAAATAATTCAGCAAAATTTCAACTTGATCCGAGAATGGAAACTGGGAGGACAACAAAAAAAAAAACGTGTACAAAACTTAATTAGGGAAAAAACTTCAAATATACAGCCACATCTCTCAATAAGTAGAATTTATTTCCCTTTTTGGATACCAAACAAAACAATTAATTTCCAATAATTAACTTAATTGGTTAACTCTTTGTTGATTGGTGTATTCACGTAAGAACTAACGTGTAACTAAGTCGTACCACACAAACAGAGTGAGTTGATATATAAGTTTTGTCAAAACAGCCGCGCACGCAGAAATGTACGAAACTAAATAGCATGACCATTTCAATAACATAAATCTGACACATTAAGCATAGTTTCATTGGTACTGTTTGAAAGGAATATTGAAATTGATAAACTAAATCTGTTTGGTACATCTGGAATGCACCTGTTGTATTTAACAGTCAAACAAGAAATTAGCCATTCTAGCTGAGTTGACTCTTAACTCAATCCAGATGCAATGGTCTGTGGACTTGGTACAACCGATTAAGGTGTAATAACTGATTCACTAGTGTACGGTTCTGTTGACTATCACTTGATTATCTTATTCTACGCCATGAAGTTTTATGTTCTCTCATTCTGTCCCCACTAACTCCCTCTTCATTCTGTCCCCACTAACTCCCTCTTCATTCTGTCCCCACTAACTCCCTCTTCATTCTGTCCCCACTAACTCCCTCTTCATTCTGTCCCCACTAACTCCCTCTTCATTCTGTCCCCACTAACTCCCTCTTCATTCTGTCCCCACTAACTCCCTCTTCATTCTGTCCCCACTAACTCCCTCTTCATTCTGTCCCCACTAACTCCCTCTTCATTCTGTCCCCACTAACTCCCTCTTCATTCTGTCCCCACTAACTCCCTCTTCATTCTGTCCCCACTAACTCCCTCTTCATTCTGTCCCCACTAACTCCCTCTTCATTCTGTCCCCACTAACTCCCTCTTCATTCTGTCCCCACTAACTCCCTCTTCATTCTGTCCCCGCTAACTCCCTCTTCATTCTGTCCCCGCTAACTCCCTCTTCATTCTGTCCCCGCTAACTCCCTCTTCATTCTGTCCCCGCTAACTCCCTCTTCATTCTGTCCCCACTAACTCCCTCTTCATTCTGTCCCCACTAACTCCCTCTTCATTCTGTCCCCACTAACTCCCTCTTCATTCTGTCCCCACTAACTCCCTCTTCATTCTGTCCCCACTAACTCCCTCTTCATTCTGACCCCACTAACTCCCTCTTCATTCTGTCCCCACTAACTCCCTCTTCATTCTGTCCCCACTAACTCCCTCTTCATTCTGTCCCCACTAACTCCCTCTTCATTCTGTCCCCACTAACTCCCTCTTCATTCTGTCCCCACTAACTCCCTCTTCATTCTGTCCCCACTAACTCCCTCTTCATTCTGTCCCCACTAACTCCCTCTTCATTCTGTCCCCACTAACTCCCTCTTCATTCTGTCCCCACTAACTCCCTCTTCATTCTGTCCCCACTAACTCCCTCTTCATTCTGTCCCCACTAACTCCCTCTTCATTCTGTCCCCACTAACTCCCTCTTCATTCTGTCCCCACTAACTCCCTCTTCATTCTGTCCCCACTAACTCCCTCTTCATTCTGTCCCCACTAACTCCCTCTTCATTCTGTCCCCACTAACTCCCTCTTCATTCTGTCCCCACTAACTCCCTCTTCATTCTGTCCCCACTAACTCCCTCTTCATTCTGTCCCCACTAACTCCCTCTTCTTTTTGTCTCTTCTTTCTATCGAAAGTCTGAATAAGTGTGTATGTGTGTATCTATAGACCTGGGAGTGTGAGGGTGGCATTGTTTCAGGAGAAGAGAACTCCGAGCAATTAGTTGTGCCAAGAGGAGACAACACTATGTACCAAGGGGACGTAATATACACAGACTGAAAGATTAAGAAGGTTAATGAAAAAAGGGAGACGAGTTTTGGAAGACTTGATCAAGACTAGGGACCAGGTTTGAAGTACTGAGGATATAATGTACACATGAAAACAGGGGAGGGAGGAGAGGTTGAAATGTGAAAAAAAAAATGTCCGAAACAAAAGATTTTTGTTTGCTTGACTAATGTATTGCTCTTTCTTGTTGACCAAAATACAAACACAAACATACAATTAGAAGACGGTGTAACTGGCATACAGTTCCCACACATAATAATACACACACGCAGGCAATGAAACACTCTGTCAAGTATTTCTGTTCAATGTAAGTAAATACACATACAGTCATACGACTGGTAAAAAAAAATTCTCCAGAAAGACTCATTTAAATAATACGGTTTTAAACCTTTGTTTTAATTCAGAATGAGTTTTAAAATATTGCAAGGTCAAGAAAAAAAAATGTGTGGAATTTCAGAAACATCATTAAAATAGAGAATGAGAAATCTTTGCTCGGATACAAGGAACTGTATTTAGAAACACGGAGTGTTGTATGTTAGTTCTCTGGTAAGAGCCAAAACACTTTAGCCTGAGACATTTTACATTCAGTGTTAACTTTAAAACTTTTTTCATTTCGTAAACGTTTTGAAGTTATTCAACAGTTAGTTTAACCTTGATGCATTAGTCATGTGATGTGATGACTTAGTAATAGGATCATATGTTAGTGATATTAAAGGGATGTGATAGGGATATAATGTGGCAATGTGGTAGTAATATGCTAGTGATGTAGTGTGATGATGTTGCAACGTGAGAGAGATGTTTTAGTGATGTGCAATGTGATAGAGATGTTTTAGTAGTGTGATGTGGCAATGATGTAGTGTTGTTATAGTGATGTAATGATGTGGTAACGTGATAAAAATGTTTTGATGTGATGATATGGCAATGTGATAGAGATGTAAAAGCCACCTTAACCTGCACTGTGGACGGGAGTGTCTCTCCAAAATAGGGCTCCACAGCCACATGAGGAAGTGTGCTTTGAGATGAACCATAGTCGTTCTACGACTGAAGGAGGCCAATGAATGGGAGATGTTTTAGTGATTTGATGTGATGATGTGGCAATGTGATAGAGATGCTTTAGTGATTTGATGTAATGATGTGGCAATGTGATAGAGATGTTTTAGTGATTTGATGTAATGATTGGGCAATGTAACAGAGATGTTTTAGTGATTTGATGTAATGATGTGGCAATGTGATTGAGATGTTTTAGTGATTTGATGTGATGATGTGGCAATGTGGAAGAAATGTTTATTGATGTGATGTGGCAATGTGGTAGTAATGTGCTAGTTATGTAATGTGGTAGTGTGACAGTGATGTTATAGTGGTGTAGCTGTGACGTGATAGTGATTTGGCAGTGATGTGATGGTAATTTATGTCTTCATGATGTGATTAGGTGACGATGTGACATTGATGTAACTGTGATGTCACGTGGTTGTGATATGCTAAGGTACTGTTACAGTCAAATCCAGAGACACTGATTTCTTCTGGAGAACCCTCATAGGGTCCCAAAATGAGCCGACGCAGGCCGCGATCAATCAATTAGCCCAGAGTTTGAGCGTCAAGTGGCCAGTTATAGGACAAAAGAAAAGTCTAACAACGTTGCGTGCGTGTGTGCGTTTGACTTTATTGGCTAGTGGGAGAGCAATTTAGTCTTTAGCGATGTGATTTAACACTTTTATTAGGTGATTTTTTAGCCCTTTAGTTGTTGATTATCTACCTTTTTGTTGGGTTTTTATAGCTCTTTTGTAGATCATTTGATGAAGGATTGTTTGGTCATTATTTAGTCAGTATTTAGTTGTTGTTTTTTTGTTTGGTTCTTTTGTTGGGCTACATGTAATACTTTGTTAACTAAGTTATTTCCCCCCTCTTTAACCGTTGTACCAGAACTTAGCAAGACCTAAAATATCATGATATCGGATTTTCAATAAATGTTCTAGCTTTTGTTATCTAAATGGGACGGACAGACAGACAGACGGACGGACGGACAGGCAGACCAACACAAAACTAATAGCGGCTTTTGGGAGAAGAAGAGGCAGACAGAAAAAGCGATGGGAGGACAACATTAAAGAATGGAAAGGCCTGCCATTGAGAGAGGTTCTGATCAAGGCAAAAAAAAGGGAGAAATGGAGAAAGACGGTCGACAAATCTTGCCTGGTGCCCCAACGGTCCAACAGACTAAGGGATAGGTAAAGGTAAAAAAAAAATTATTGAAATCTATTTGATACTTATGCTTTATATATAGACTGGCCTTTTGGGGAATACCAAAAATTAAATACAAAGGTTTACTAGAAAGCTTGTGATTTGTTGTGACTTTCAGTGACCTGCTCTTATATATTTAAATCATATAGAATCAAATTTTCTAAACTCTTCCGTTCGTGGCTCTGTTTTTTAAAAAGCTTATAACAACTCCGTCTATATGTCTGTCTAGTAAAAGTCTGTACATGTTATTTCACCAACACTCAATCTGTAAAAGTCTGTACATGTTATTTCTCCAACACTCAGTCTGTAAAAGTCTGTACACGTTATTTCTCCAACACTCAATCTCCGATCAAGCTAAAATTTTGCACACTATTTCTTTTTACCTAAAAAAAAAACAAGAATCAATTTTTTACAAATTACCGATTAGTTAATTAGCTATTGGTCATTAATTATTTTGTTTGGTATCTCTAACAAGGGAAAGACTGATGTGGTGGTATAAGTTGAATTAGTTCCCTTTACACTTTGCTTTAAAGTTTGAATCTAACAATAGATAACTATAAAACCTTCTATTTTCATAAGCACTCATCTGGTCTAGTGGTTAGTGTATTGGCTTGAGGAGACTAGATCCCTCGAGTTCGAATTAAGTTCGTTCTACTTTCTTCTTCTTCTTTTTTTATTAATGCATTTAAAAATCGATCACTGTAATATTCTCACAGATACCACATTCTCCCTGTCACGTCCCTAGTGACACCTCATTGTTCACAACATGAGCTCAGGTCAGCGTACCCACACTTAAATGCCAGAAAGACGCCGATTAAAACTTAGTTCAAGGCTACAGCAGGGAAACATAATAAACGTAGGTTAAATTAAAAAAAAAAACAATTAAAAGGAAAATTAAATGTAAACGGATCAAGGAGTCAAGGATGGGTATTGAGATGTCATGGTTCTTTATTCTAAGGAAAGATATAGAAGGAGGAGTAGCTTGAGACGAGAGAGAGAGAGAGAGAGAGAGAGAGAGAGAGAGAGAGAGAGAGAGAGAGAGAGAGAGAGAGAGATGGGTATTGAGATGTCACGGTTCTTTATTCTAAGGAAAGATATAGAAGGAGGAGTAGCTTGAGACGAGAGAGAGAGAGAGAGAGAGAGAGAGAGAGAGAGAGATGGGTATTGAGATGTCATGGTTCTTGATTCTAAGGAAAGATATAAGAGGAGGAGGAGTAGCTTGAGACGAGAGAGAGAGAGAGAGCTAGAAAGTTAGACTTAAAAATCGCTAGTTTGAAAGTAAATAGTTACTCATTTTATTTTATTGATCATTTTCACTGAATCCTGCATGTGTTATATATATATATATATGTATATATATATTTTTTTTTTCTACATAGGCCTACATTTATTGTTTCAAGTGCAAGTTTTAAATAATTAAAACTCAAGCAAAACATATCAGCACTTTGTTACTTCATTGATTATTAAAGTGTTTGAACTATAATGAAGGCACCTCCGAATCCGCATATGTCACAAGTTTATATCATCAAATCAAACAAACATAATAAACACGTGACACTCCCCACCTTTTTCCCAACAGGTCCAGGCCATTGATAGCATCATAGCGCATTTAGAAAGCTAAAAGAATGAAATTGCGCTATTAAAAATACACATTTACAAATATTTCTAATCGCACATATTTATTAATGTTAGTCTAGAATAGTCTAGATCTATTACACATTTAATTATATGACTGATCCAAATTCATTGATACAATTATGCTAAATGTAGGCTTTGCTTTTTTTTTTTAATGTATCTTTCTTATCCATTTGGTAGACAGAATTGAAGTTGAAGTGAGCGTACATGGCATTGTTTAGGTTCTACTGGAACTAATAATCGTGTGATGAAGTAGTCCTCTGTACACGAATTACTTCCCTTTATTCTTTCGATAAGACTCATTGCTATGTGTAGCCACCCGTGTCTTCTTGGTGTGGTCTCTGTGTCAACATTCAATTCATAATTGTCTTCTTTGGACATGGTTTGATCAGCTAGCACTCTAGTGTCTAATCATGACATTCTATCAGATGTTTAAGGACTTGTGTTCTAGATGTGTTCAGATGTTTAAAGACTTGTGATCTAGATGTGTTCAGATGTTTAAATGACTTGTGTTCTAGATGTGTTCAGATGTTTAAGGACTTATGTTCTAGATGTGTTCAGATGTTTAAATGACTTGTGTTCTAGATGTGTTCAGATGTTTAAGGACTTGTGTTCTAGATGTGTTCAGATGTTTAAAGACTTGTGTTCTAGATGTGTTCAGATGTTTAAGGACTTATGTTCTAGATGTGTTCAGATGTTTAAATGACTTGTGTTCTAGATGTGTTCAGATGTTTAAGGACTTGTGTTCTAGATGTGTTCAGATGTTTAAGGACTTGTGTTCTAGATGTGTTCAGATGTTTAAGGACTTGTGTTCTAGATGTGTTCAGATGTTTAAAGACCTGTGTTCTAGATGTGTTCAGATGTTTAAATGACTTGTGTTCTAGATGTGTTCAGATGTTTAAGGACTTGTGTTCTAGATGTGTTCAGATGTTTAAATGACTTGTGTTCTAGATGTGTTCAGATGTTTAAGAACTTATGTTCTCGTTTTTAACCACACGTTCCAATGTGTTCGAAATATACTTTGCGTAGTGCTGTTGATGAAAGATCCGGTTGATTGACCTTGACCTTGTTCCACGAACATTTCTCGCGACGCTTGATTGGATTTGTCAGCTATTAGATGAGGGCATCAAACATTACAGAGATATCAATCAATCAATCGGCGCGTGCATCTTGCTATTGAGGTCATTCAGACCATTGCCCAAAGAGATCGATCGTGGGCATTGGGGAGTGCATTTCGTTGTCGACTGTAATGGTCATTTATTTTGACTATGTGGTGAATCCAGACACCCTCTCCCGAAATAGCCTTGATTTATTGAGTTACAGGACTATTGCAACAGTGTTGTTTGTTTGAGTTACAGGAGCAGGAATAGTAACCATCTTGACTTTTAGGACTTCTTACAGCACTAGCGTTTTTTTTCTTTGACCTCGTGAAGTTGTCGGCCATGTTTTATTCGCTACAGCAGACGTCGTTGTCTTCAAATGGAACAAAACTGAAGGAAATAGCTTCGGGGGGCCTCATAGTCCCTTAAACATCATAGTCGCAGAAACATCATAGTCACTCAAACATCATAGTCACTGAAACATCATAGTCACTGAAACATCATAGTCACTGAAACATCATAGTCTCTGAAACATCATAGTCACTCAAACACATTTATATATATATATATATATATTTAGTTATTTTCAACCTATTCAGCATATTTACACAAACACACACACACACACTCAAACAAACAAAGAATGTTGTCAAAAGAGTCACATGATGAATCTTCAGCAATTCTGAAGTGTTTTGTTCATTACATCTATTTATCTATCTATCTATCAATCTATCTATCAATCTATCTATCTATCTATCTATCTATCTATCTATCTATCTATCTGTCTGTCTGTCTGTCTGACTGTCTGTCTAGATATAGATACATATGACCTATTTATCTATATATACACATAGATAGATATGACCTATTTCTCTAGATCTAGATATAGATACATATGAGCTAGGTAGGTATTTCTTGAAGAAAGATGAGTGATATATATTCCTAATAGAATCAAAATGTTTGTTAACTTAGCAGTAAACTTTGAAACAAAAAAAAAACTCATCTCATTTATTGATCACGCTCTTCGCCTGCATGTACGGACACACTATATCAAGAAACTAGAGGAATAAGCACCAGTAACAAGAACAAACCAACCTGACATCGGACATATTTTAGGAAAGTCATGACAACCTTTTAGCAAACCTTATATCAACTCTGGGGGGGGGGGGGGGGGGGTAGAATTCATTTTGAATTGATACAAACAGCGCAGCAGTAAATCTCTGGCCAGAGGCGTAAATCCGCTGATTGGTTGGATGGCCCTCGAGTCAAGTTAGTCTTCCGGAATGATGACATTTTGTTTCATCCTACTTATAATGAATGAGTAATTTCACACTTTCAGATAAAGGGACACAACTAGTGAACATAGATAACTAGATAACATAGTCCGCATATGCACCCACGTCAATGCTTAAAGTGTTTGTGATGAATTTTCAGTTGATTTGATGAAATGATTTATTCAAGAGTTATTGCACTCGTATCTGATGAGCCGTAGAAAGTACCTTGCGTTAGGATTTGAAATAAGGATCATACAAAATGGACTCTTTTTTTTTTGTCGATACTATGTTCTATATGCGACATTAAATGTCAAGATCAGGAGTCACGTGATTTAATGGAAATTAAAAAAAAAATGCTTTTAAAGATGGAAAAAGGATTCATGTTTTAAAATGTAAAATAAACTTTTGAATGTTGCTTTCCAATGCACTCGGTGTTTTTATGGGATTTATTTTCCTTCATTAGGGAGGAGCGATTTCCATTGATTGTGAAGTCTTATCCAAATATGTATTTCTGGATACATTTTAAATGTATGAAGCCCTGGAAAATGTCCAGTTCATCAGCACAGTATCTGGATACGACTTCTGATTTTGAAATCTCCGTTTAAATCCAAGACAGTGGCGTCACTGGGGAGGTGCGGTACCAAAATATGCTTATTCATTTTTAAAATCTAGAACCAGGTGTCATATTAAGACTTGAAATGATCCTAAACTACTTTATTTAAATAAGTCAATATTTATATTATTTGTTTAATTACTTTATTAAACATGACGCTTACAAAAGAGGGGAGGTAATGTGTTTTCAAAGACAGCAAATTGACTCTATACTAGCACTTTTTTAACAGCCAGATACCGTCTCCTGATGTCCAGTAAATAGCTCTATACTGAACATTTTGCAAAACTTCTAAATAAACATACCTATGTTCTATTTTTATTTTATTTTTTTTTCCCCTTACTGTTTTGAAGTCTACCACTCATGGATGAGTTAAAGTTGATTAGCATTAATGAACAAATAGTACAAACCATTCTGTTACATCTCTGTACATGTAAAACATGTAGAGCACTCAAAAGTAAAGTGCCATCTGGGTTGTATAGTGGGTAGATATGTATGTGTTCATGTATTTCAGACCAATCAACTGGTCTGGTTTTAAAGGCCATAACATGCTTCTGGTACTGGCTTCTAGGGCCAGATACTGATAGTGTATATAAAGTACATATGTAAGTACACAGTGTAAGTAAGAACTGTAATAATGGGATGTTGCTTGACAGTAATAGCTGTGTACAGTGTCAAAAGGCTGTCCTAGCAAGTAGCGTTAATCCCTTCTGCTCAATGTTTAGCAATAAATTCTGTGGCGTGGATCAAGCGAAGAGTAGGTGTTTAGCTCTCCACATTTATTTATCACACTCATTATACTAGACCGCAGACGCGGAAATTGCCGAACAGTAATTCACCTCTAATATACTTAGAGGAGAGTATGGCCGCGTTCTAGATCATATGGCTAGAGATAGTGAAGGTCTCCGGTTCCTATCCCAGCGGATTCTAGAAATAATGTTTGCCGCGAAAATTGTATACAGGCAAAAACCAAAAGGCAGGCGACCCAAAGGCAGACCCCGAATGCGATGGATTGATGATGTGGAAGCAGATCTGCAACAGCTTGGGGTTAGGGCGTGGAGACGAAAGGCCGAGGGGAGATCTGAATGGAAGAATGTGTTGAAGCAGGCCAGAGCCCCTTGTGGGCTGTATCGCCACTGGGATGGATGGATGGAACCTAACCCATTATTAGAGGCGAGGTGGCTGAGCGGCAAAGCGCTTGACTTGGCGGGGTCCCGGGTTCGAATCCTGGTGACGACTGGGTTTTTTTTTCTTGATCCTTGGGCGCCTCTGAGTCCACCCAGCTCTAATGGGTACCTGACATTAGTTAGGGAAAAGTATAGGCGGTTGGTCGTTGTGCTGGCTACATGACACCCTCGTTAACCGTAGGCCACAGAAACAGATAACCTTTACATCATCCTCCCTATAGACCACAAGGTCTGAAAGGGGAACTAGACTTTTACTTAACCCATTATTAATTTAATATTTTAAATCTTTTTAAAAGTCCGCAAAAAATTAAAAAACAAAAAAGAAAAACTAAAGCAAAAAATAATAATAATCAATTATTTCTCTAGGTATTGTCCGCTGCAATCAGGAGCGAATAGTCAGTTTCTTTTCAATTTTTATTTTTAAAAAGATTACACTAATTAAATTATAATAATTAGGTAGGCCAAGGGAGTTAAGTTTTATACTTATACCTACATCAAAAATAGTTACTGGGAAATGGATTATTGTAATCTACTGGTGCTTTGTGAAGCAAAAGGTCACTCGTGTAGGTGTGTGTGTGTGTGTGTTACATAGTCTAGCTTGATAATTGAGATATGTCTTTAAGTAAGCAAACTCGGTACCCTGTGTCTTGAAGTCCAGCTTCCTAATTCACATTTTTCTCCAAGTAAACAAACTCATTTCCCTCATAAGGTGTGACCTTTAGCCAGTGTCAACATGTTGAATGCTGACATTACGTTCACCTGGACTTCATGTGGTCACCTGTCTATCAACTCATTGTGATGGGCTCAACAAATAAATGGGCTGGATGCTGTTCATCTCTACCTCTGGAGATGTACCCGCACAGCTAGACAGACTGGTCTGGTCAGCTTTATGGAGTTCAGGAATATAGCATGTTAACTAATCCACTCAAAGGCAGGCATGTTAACTAATCCACTCAAAGGTCAGGCATGTTAACTAATCCACTCAAAGGTCAGGCATGTTAACTAATCCACTCAAAGGTCAGGCATGTTAACTAATCCACTCAAAGGTCAGGCATGTTAACTAATCCACTCAAAGGTCAGGCATGTTAACTAATCCACTCAAAGGTCAGGCATGTTAACTAATCCACTCAAAGGTCAGGCATGTTAACTAATCCACTCAAAGGTCAGGACAAACAAAAGTTTTAAAAAGTGCCTTATAGTGATGAGTCGTCGGGGCTCAAATTGGGCACAAGTTTTGATCCACTGCCACATTTTCTTTGAACGCACTGTTACATTCATCCAAACATACACACATACACATGTATAAACACTTGTACGGTTATATGGTGTTACTAATGGCTCGATCTTTTGTATCGTACAGACTCATGACATCCTTTGGATTGATTTAGAATGTATTTCTTGTATTAGATGAAATGTCTTGTTTTAGAATCTATAGAGAACGAAGAAAAAGAAAGAAGAAGAATCTATTTTCTTGTTTTAGAATATATTTTTGTATTAGATTAAAAGTCTTGCTTTATATTGCCTCTGCAATTCTATCTGTTGTTTCAGATTTTGTTCTTGTATTAGAATATATGTTTTATTTTAGCTTCTGGTTATTGTTTTAGATAGTCTTTATTATATTATTTGAGTCTTTACGTATGTATACATATATATATAAATGACAAAGGACAAACACAACTAATCGCTTTCTTTGATCAACACACATACCACAAAACTGCAGAAATAAATGAGTCACTAGAAGAGATTGAGAATAAAAAGTGCATTTTGTGAATGAACAGAGAACAAAGACTAGTCCAAGGAAGAAAACATCGTGGAATAGAGTCCAAGGAAGAAACATCGTGGAATAGAGTCCAAGGAAGAAAACATCGTGGAATAGAGTCCAAGGAAGAAACATCGTGGAATAGAGTCCAAGGAAGAAAACATCGTGGAATAGAGTCCAAGGAAGAAACATCGTGGAATAGAGTCCAAGGAAGAAACATCGTGGCATAGAGTCCAAGGAAGAAACATCGTGGAATAGAGTCCAAGGAAGAAACATCGTGGAATAGAGTCCAAGGAAGAAAACATCGTGGAATAGAGTCCAAGGAAGAAACATCGTGGAATAGAGTCCAAGGAAGAAACATCGTGGAATAGAGTCCAAGGAAGAAAACATCGTGGAATAGAGTCCAAGGAAGAAACATCGTGGAATAGAGTCCAAGGAAGAAACATCGTGGAATAGAGTCCAAGGAAGAAACATCGTGGAATAGAATCCAAGGAAGAAACATCGTGGAATAGAGTCCAAGGAAGAAACATCGTGGAATAGAGTCCAAGGAAGAAAACATCGTGGAATAGAGTCCAAGGAAGAAACATCGTGGAATAGAGACAAAAATTACTAACGATAAATTGATCCCAGAAATTGCCTAATCAAATTTGAGATGGCGACGTCAAGCGCAATGATTGGCCCAATCATAAAAGAGATATTTGAAATAGAGTTTCAAAAAAAATTGACAGAGTTGGTAATAGCATGATGCAGAAAAATAATCCTGTTGATAACTTCATAAAAAAAAGGTTTTCAGCATGACCTAATTGTCCCAGATAATAGCATTTCTACAACAAGGTTCCTGTTTTTCTAGAATCATTATTTTTTTTTGGCGGGAGGGAAAAAATCTTGAACAAAATGTTATATAAATTGTGTGCTTATGAAATAAGTAAACCTCTTCTTTCTGACGTCTTGCGTGTGTGCTACGTTTCAATAGCCTGACTTCCTTAGCCTTGGAATAGTTCACAAAATCCTCAGAGTGACAGACTTTCCTTCAAAAAAAAATCATCTTATTCGACGAGCTATCACGTGCTAATCTAGTCGTGTTTGTTAATAAGTAATTAGACACTTAAACTCTGCTAAGTCATTGGTTTTCTTGGCTGATTCAGGCACCCCACTCTAGTGGTACTAGGGAAGAAAGAGCACTTCTACAGATTCGCCCTTGCATAAACAATACAAAATGTGCCTTTATCTTTATGTCTTTCTGAATATTTGGATTAGGTTGTGTTTCTATATCTGTAAGTTATAGCTCATTATGTATGATTGTTACTAAGTGGGGTGATTTTACTCATGGTGTTACTCACATGTGAGTATTCATTTGTTATAAACTTCAAGCCAATAATTTGTCCTCTATACAACTTATTTTAAATACAACTAACCTGCAGACACTTGACAATCTTGCACATCTCCTGCCCCAGGTACCAGACGCCAGTGATATCTTCGGCCACCGTGGGCGGTAGGCAGATCAGTATTACCAGAAAGTCAGCCACCGCCAAGTTAACCAGGAAGATGTTGGTGGCGCTGCGCATCCTGGGGTTTCTCCAGACGGCGAACCACACCAGACAGTTGCCTAGCAGCCCGATGACCAGCACCACAGCAGAGAACAGGATGAACAGCCAGTTAACGATAATAACATCCAGGGGGTCCTCCTGGAGGGCGTCTAGGAGACCCTCCGTGGTGTTGCCACTCAGAGTATCATTGGCAGAAGAATGGTTGCTCGCGCTGACAATGAATTTTATATTTGTGGAGAGGAGATTTATCCAATCTGTGTTTGCCTGGGACTCCGTCGATGACATGTTTGAATAATGATAAGAGCCGTGACCCCACATCTCCATAGTCCTCTGGTTTATTGTTTTATAGTGAGTATAAGGCTTTTTTTTTATTTTCACAATGTCTTGTCTATCACGTGACCATGTTGTTAGATATTAAACTCTTGTCATTTTTCATAAGATTGTATTACTAAACTTTCAATTGGAACAAATCACTAGTCATACTATCGGTACAAACATATTTTAGGAGTGTAGACTTTTAACATTTAACTTCTTTAGATGCTTGGAGTCTATTCCCCTTAAGGTAACAATGGCTCTTCTCTAAATCAATACTTGGTAGTTACGTCACTAATGTATCAACCTCTAAATTCTATATCCATATCTCGTTAACTGCTCGTATCAACGCGCTCAGTTAAATGAACATGTAGATAACTCTAAGGCAGAGACCTGTACCTAGACGTATACCAAAGTCGAAAGACCATATCTTGTAATTAACAGTCAAAAATAGATTTAATAAAATATCATTGTAAGGCTAGTATTACTCCAGAACAAAGTGGAACCCGCCAAAAAAAAAAGCCTTTGAAAAGAGAGAGAGAGTCGTACCTTCAGCTCGTGGCTTTACAAAATCTAAATTTGATGAGAACCTACGCGGATATTTACCAATTAGCAACTGCACTCTTCCAATGGTAACATATTGGAATGTCGTTGTGTCCAAGAGGATCACGGCTAAAGACACAGCTCCATTGCTAACCACGTGACTAGTACCATTGAGAGTAAATCACGTGACTGAGAGTCAATAGCTTCTTGAATGCAACTGAAATAGAGATAAAAGTAAGAAATGATTAAACACCAGACAAGCGGAAAGGAAACAATCAAGAAATGAAAACATAAAAACAGGAAGAAACAAAACAAACTTCGAACCAGCAGCAAAGAAAAACAAAACAATAAAGACACAAAAACACAGACGCACACACACACACACACTGAAGCTTCTGTCTAGTAAAAGAATAGCCCACGGAAGTGAATTTTTTTTAAAGTCTGGTCATCTTCCATCCAATATCCACTTTGTATTGAAACTTGACCTTGTAGCCAGATCAAGTCTCAGATCAAGTTCATGTGTCTGTCTTCAAAGTGCTTTTAGCATTAGCTGCGCGAGATCTTTGTCCCAATTATGTAAATGAAGCACGAATACTGGATTTAACAACAGGGGCGTAGCCAAGTTACAATTGCGCACCGGACATATCGAGACTCAACCCACCCCAACATTATGGAAATATAATAAAGATTTCATGATTCAAATCATAAGCAAATAAACAACAAAACCAAACCGTTTATCTTTAGCTGTTCTTAGTGACTAAAGCAGGCAGAAACTACGCAAAGATCTAGATACACTCAAATGTCTTCTACTTACTCTACACGTTTGTCTACAATGAATCTTTTTTTTTCTGCTTTACTAGCAGTTGCGATGTATACACCACAAGATCTATGTCATTAACATTACAGGACACCAACAAAAAACAAAACTTTTTGATATTGTCCCCAAGAGAAACTCAATGAACTTCATAAACTTCTTTTATTACACAGCACACGTACAAACACAAAAAGAAACCACTCAGCAGTTTTATCTTAATTAGGCTCTGTCTATGCCCAACCCAACTGCTACAGCTTTTCCAGTTCTTAATATTGCTTTTACATATCTATGTACTATATATATCTAAGTGGCTAAATTAAGTTTTACTAATTATCATGGGCAGAGCTCTTCTTTGAGCTGAACTAATTCCTTGAGATGAAAGAATAGAACTTGGTTGAGCGTGTCTGAAAACTGTACAACCAATTGTGTGGCTTACCGCCCTTGGGCTGATAGTCAGCTCCTGCGTGATAGAAGCATGTGTATTAAATAAATAGCAGGCGTACCCATAATGGACAGCTCAAATAGATCTTGATCACAAGGGTGTTGTCAATGTATTTTCTTCACTAGGCTTATGTTTAGTTCAGATCACTTAGACTTACTTTGACTTGGGTCCTCCCGAGATATTCGACGCATAGAGCAGCAAGCTTTCTCCAGAGATATCGATACATGGTCACTGCAATTTATTTATTTATTCACTAAATTACACGTTTTATTAACTTTATTGATTTGGTTCAATATTTGAGGTATTAAAAATATGCGCAATTGTCCCAGAGCGCAGATGCGCGATGATTTTGATATTGTTTAATGTAAAGTAGAGTGCCAATGAAGAGTGCCGATGAATTAGATCTATATATGATGTGAAACTCATGTGTTTTAAGGCGAACGGCTATAGAGGGTGTTATGTGGGCGGAATAACAACCAACTGCTATCAGGGCTGGACTCAGGGATGTCCTTAAAACAAACAAAATCCTCACCGGGATTTGATCTCAATACACCTCTCAGTTCTATTCTATTCAAAGAAAATGAAACTAAACAAACGAATAGAATCATTCATACAAAAGAAATATATTTATCTGACTTGCAACCATGGCGCATAGTATGAAATGCCACAAAAAAAAAAACATGTACTGTGTTATTGAAATTCTGATGACTTTTTACAAAGCTTATATCAACTCATTATGTCTGTCTCTCTGTCTGTCTGTTAAAAATGTTTTACACGCTATTTCTCCCACACCCATTCTCGAATCAGGTTGAGATTGCATAATTATTCATTTGCATATATACATAAAGCTCCTCTTTCGTGGTCGAAGATGAGCACATTTCTGATTTCCTATAGACTTGAAGATGGCTTAAAGTCCAATCCTCGCTTTAAAAAGCCGGCCGCATACATGGCACGGGTGGGTTAGGTCAGTTGCAGATAGGCCTGCTTCTTCTCTCAGCTTTTTGATGGTTCGGCGCTCTTTCGCCTTGGCCACTCTTCTTACTTCAAATCTTGAGACTCCGAGACTCATAGCTTCACGCCATGAGGAGCGATGGAGAGCTAGTGCTTCCCAGCCGTGAATGTCGATATCGCATTCCTTGAAGGAGCTATTGAGAGTGTCTTTGTAGCGCTTGTATTGACCTCCCTGGGAGCGTTTTCCTGCACACAACTCCCAGTACAGAAGTCGCTTGGGCAGGCGATTGTCTGTCAAGCGGACTACATGTCCCGCCCATCGAAGTTGGGACCTTGGCATAGACAAGACATTACCAACAACCAAAAAAAATGAACCAACTAGTTAATCAATCTCTGGTAATTAATTATTTTGCTTGTTAATAACAAAGGCAATTAATCCTTCAGTATTCACAGACTTTCGTCCCCTTAGAAAATTGAACACGTTATTTCTCGCACATCCAGTCTCGGACCCAGTTGGACCCAGTTTAAACTTTAAATAATTATTTATTGCTCCTAACAAAGCATGAATCAATTTAAAAAAAAAAATTAAACAAATCTTCAATTAATTATTGGAAATGAATAATTTTGTTCGATATCGAATAAGGGAAATAACTTCTACCTTATTGAGAGCTATAGTTGTAAGTGCGGAGTTTTTATTATTGCTTGATAAAAACGGATTTTTAAAAATATTAGGCTTGTTCTTCTGTGGAATAAATCTGATAACATGCAAGCCCATTGAGGTGTTTCCACTTGTCCATTGTTTCAATGGGAACTAAAGAATGAAATGTGTTTCCACTTGTCCATTGTTTCAATGGGAACTAAAGAATGAAATGTGTTTCCACTTGTCCATTGTTTCAGTGGGAACTAAAGAATGAAATGTGTTTCCACTTGTCCATTGTTTCAATGGGAACTAAAGAATGAAATGTGTTTCCACTTGTCCATTGTTTCAATGGGAACTAAAGAATGAAATGTGTTTCCACTTGTCCATTGTTTCAGTGGGAACTAAAGAATGAAATGTGTTTCCACTTGTCCATTGTTTCAATGGGAACTAAAGAATGAAATGTGTTTCCACTTGTCCATTGTTTCAATGGGAACTAAAGAATGAAATGTGTTTCTTTTAATGTACGTTTTAGAACAAAATAACAAGATATATTGCTGGCAGGAGATAGAGTGGAGATCTTGGACAAAGTCATCAGCTTCGTAATGAAACATAATGATGACCATATTATTTAAAAGGAAAACTTTTCATGGTAAAGCGACTCTTTGATTGCGACATAAGCGAACAAAAATTGAGACATGTTTTAAATGGTAAGAATGAGTCATATGAATAATCACATCTTATTCGTTGTTAACAGGTGATTAAAAATCTGTTCTAGTTACGGGTTTGTGAATATCGTCATCAACAATTGTGTTAGTCGGCATGAAATTCTGTTTGAGAAACACGATTGTTAGACAGAGACGATGATCTGAAGAAAAGTTCTCAATCTTATATATATGTAGGCAAAATACCACTCGTTGACCACGAGATCTCTTACGTACAGTCTCGCATCACAATCAGTACACAAGTTCCTTTTATCTCCTAGGCGTTCACTAAGAACCGGTTTTGACAGATTCGCAACCCGACGACCGCAAGTTCTATCAAACCTTTGTATTTTATTTTCGATATTTCCCACAAAAAAAAAAAAGCTGCAGTCTATATAAAAGCATAAATAGAAATATCTCACAAATTACGAAATGTTACAGCATCTTTTTCTTTTTTCATTTAGTCTATTTTTAATATGTTTTACGTCATTTCCGCTTCCTTTAAAAATCCAATCCTAATAGCATTAAAAAGATAGATCTATCGTCTTTTTCTTATGATTAAAAAGTATGCACTCAAAAAAGTTAAAACTATTCATAGATGCTATACATAGATTCAAAAGCTGAAAAGTGTGTGTTACAGGGATAACTAATCGGAGGATTCTAAACAAGTTTAGGGTTGTTTCTGTAATAACAAAAAGGTTGAAAAGTGTGAAAGTGTGGGTTTTGTGTGTGTGTGGGAGTGGGTAACGGTCAAAAAAGCAACATTGATGGTTCGAAGCCGAAAACAAAAGTTTGTGTGTAAGTAGGACCAACTGTTTTGTTGTGGTAGGGAAGGGGTCGGGGGAGCAGGTCAAAGTCATACTAGAATTCACGGGCCAAAAGCATATGTGCGTGTGTGTGTCTGGAGGGAGGTTATCAAGCGGGTCTTTCTACATCAAGTCAAACGTCTATGTCGGAAAAATTAAGACGCACAGGGTGAGCAAAAAATGCAAAAAGAAAATGTGGGTTCCAGAAAGAGAGAAAGAGAGAGAGAGAGAGAAAGAGAGAGAGAGAGAATAGAGAAAGAAGGAAAGAAAAAAAAGGCCGGGCCAATACATCTCCTTGTAACAGCTAAACTAATCCATGGGCTAATACGTGTGTTCAGGAGAAGCGTCCAAATGTGGCCATCAAAACAATGTAATGCTGGGAACAAAGCAACGGCCGGTGTGTACTTCTAGTCACATGATAGCCATAGAGAAAGTTCAAACATTAGTTTAGAATTTAGTTTACAAGCTAATAAGAAATTGAAATATTTAAAAAAAGTAGTGTTTTTGTTTTTTTGGTTGCAGGAGTAATTTTTTTTTAAACATGTATATATAAATCATAGAAATAGTGATACTAAAATGATGAATAGTATAAGCCTCAAGACCATCTTACATCTGTGCTTAGAATACTAAGCCAAGAATAAAATAAATCTACAGACTGAAACGAAGCACATCTAATGTTTACGTGGCTCATAGAGTTCGAAATGAATGGAGTGAAAGTACATGGACATGCCAACTAGAAAACAATCCAACTCTAATATAACCCACAGTTAGTATCTCGAGGATTTCAACACGACACCAAAGCCCCCAACACCAAGGGAGGCAAATCAATCAATGGGGTGGTTTTTTACGCTCTCAACATTCAAATCAAATCGAACATTTTACGAGTCAAATTATTTTTTATAAATCTTTACCACCGGCTACGCCCGTCATTTATATCGCGATATTTTTACTTGTTAACCGACAAAATAGCGCGGACAATATAGCGCCGACAAAATAGTGCGAACAAAATAGCGCACAAAAAATATTTTTCAGTCATTTTGCAAGAAATACTTTTTATATCGTATAATAGGAATAGAGTCAATATTTTTTATTTGTTTTAATGTTATCATTATTTTAGATTTCTTTAGACTTTAGATAGCTTAAAACATAAATATGCAAACATTATGCAAGAATTATAATAAGCAGTAATGAATAAGTTCAAAATATAGCATTTATTTATATATATTCGGTGACCGGTCACTTCATCCCCGGTCACTTCATCCCCGGTCATTTCATCCCCGGTCACTTCATCCCCGGTCACTTCATCCCCGGTCATTTCATCACCTGGTCACTTCATCCCCTGGTCACTTCATCCCCCGGTCACTTCATCCCCGGTCATTTCATCCCCAATTAAATATTTTATATATAAATATGATAATGTAAAATGCTTTTTGACATTTTATGACTTGTTACTAATGCGTTTATAGTGTTTCCTGTTCCACTTTGTTTTCTTAATGAGAAATCTTATAGTATATTGTAAATCTGGGTGTGTACTTAGCTATAGGCTTCTATTGGATGTGGGGGTTGTAATATCATAATATTTTCCGGATCGAAGGCCAAGGTTTGGTGGAAGTAGTAAAAAATCATTTCAGAGATAGAAGTGCGATTAGAATAATTATGACCGTGCCGCTGATAACTTATCATCAAAGGCCAAGGTGTGGGGGAAGTACGACCATGTTTCACTTTATTTTATTTTTCAATCGCTCTTTCTTGAAAATGGGCACTTCATTTTTAGCCTTGAAATAAGGTTTTATTTTTTTCTAAAAAAGGCTGAGTTCACCCATCCTCGTGATATCATGTCGCCTGTATAAGTTTTGCTTTAATTCCTTTTAAACATTAACGTGTTACAATTTTGTCATTTAAATAAAAATGAATACATTAAATATTGCTCATTTCATAATTTTTAAAATTACAATTTGTTAGATAAAAATGATCAGATGATGAAAATATCAGGGGATGAAATGACCGGGGATGAAGTGACCAGGGGATGAAATGACCGGGGATGAAGTGACCGGGGGATGAAGTGACCAGGGGATACAGTGACCAGGGGATGAAATGACCGGGGATGAAGTGACCGGGGATGAAATGACCGGGGATGAAGTGACCGGGGATGAAGTGACCGGGAACCATATATTCATATATCAAAAGTGCACTTCAAAAACAAAGATACTTCTATACTTGTCATATTTACACACACACACACAAACTTTCACAAAGTGAAATTGTATGCAATGTCACGTAGAAACTCGATCACTGGCTTGTTTCCATACATTGGCAATATAGCTTCAAGTCGTCTGTTAAGTTGGAGCTGTACTTTGTCTCGCTTTCAGCTTGACTTCGTTCTCCAGCATTGTACCTCATAACCTCTTGTTCTCAGTGTTCTCCTGTTCTCTGAGGAAGTAAGAGATTAACTTGTACACATTGGGGGGGGGGGGGGGGGGGTTTAACTTGTACACATTGGGGGGGGGGGGTTAACTTGTACACATTGGGGGGGGGGGGTTAACTTGTACACATTGGGGGGTTAACTTGTACACATTGGGGGGGGGGTTAACTTGTACACATTGGGGGGGGGTTAACTTGTACACATTGGGGGGGGGGGTTAACTTGTACACATTGGGGGGGGGGGTTAGCTTGTACACATTGGGGGGGGGGGGTTAACTTGTACACATTGGGGGGGGATTTACTTGTACACATTGGGGTGTGTGTGTTAACTTGTACACAGTGGTGGGGGGGTAAGGGGTATCTCTCAACTGATAGCTGAAATGCATGGTGTTAATCCTCTACTGAATTGTTTTGTTTGTGGTAAATTGTCTTGTACTCAATCTTAACATTCCTTATTTTTTATTTCGGAATTCTTGGAGTTATTTTTCAATTTCGTCTCTTGCCACCAACGTAGTTGTGCTGCCAAAAGTCATACATATTTCCTACATCTGGCCGAGCATCATTTAGTTCTTCGAAGACAGTATTTACATCGGCCGGTGAGATAAGTCATCGCCAGCTTAACTAATCCTGGCACGCCTAAGCTTGCCCATGTTGCAGTAGAAGACGCCATGATTTGATCAAAGAGAGATGCCGCAGAGAATCAACATTTCTGATTAGACTATAACACACATGTGTAACACACACATCAACATATACCTAGTCCTTGAACGGGGTCACCACATTTCAAAAAGATATTTGTTAATAACTTATGCATTCTAGACATTCGTGAAAAGGGGGAATGAGATAAAATGTTAAAGTACTCTCTTTCTCTGCAAATATGGCATACTTTTAGATTTATTAATATTGAAGTTGATAGAGACCTCAGTAAAAAAAATTGTGCCCAAGGCCTTCACTTACTAAAATCCGATATTTTTATACACATCATATATTAGTCCGTGTTATTTTGTCGGATCACCATTTTTACTTCTAAAGAGAATTAAAATCAAAGATTTCCAGAAATTACTTCCCTTGTTTTGAATCTCTCTCCCTCCCATTTTGTTATGTATGGTAGTAAAGCTAATACATGTAGGAGAAATATTACTTTGTTATGTATGGTAGTAAAGCTAATACATGTAGGAGAAATATTACTTTGTTATGTATGGTAGTAAAGCTAATACATGTAGGAGAAATATTACTTTGTTATGTATGGTAGTAAAGCTAATACATGTATGAGAAATATTACTTTGTTATGTATGGTAGTAAAGCTAATACATGTAGGAGAAATATTACTTTGTTTATGTATGGTAGTAAAGCTAATACATGTAGGAGAAATATTACTTTGTTTATGTATGGTAGTAAAGCTAATACATGTAGGAGAAATATTACTTTGTTATGTATGGTAGTAAAGCTAATACATGTAGGAGAAATATTACTTTGTTTATGTATGGTAGTAAAGCTAATACATGTAGGAGAAATATTACTTTGTTTATGTATGGTAGTAAAGCTAATACATGTAGGAGAAATATTACTTTGTTTATGTATGGTAGTAAAGCTAATACATGTAGGAGAAATATTACTTTGTTATGTATGGTAGTAAAGCTAATACATGTAGGAGAAATATTACTTTGTTTATGTACGTACAAGGATGCATCAAACTCTCCTACCCACTTACGTACAGCTGTATTATCTTACAGTTAATTACTTTTCAATTCATTGACAATATGTCATAGTTTTCAGTATTGCGTCTTAAAACTGATAAAGAGCTTATGGCTTACTTTATAACGCAGAGCAGTGGTTCTCAAACTGTGATAAACTGTTTTAAAACTCAATTATTTTATGGTTGAAAACAAACTACGACCATTTTGTGGTTAGCACCAGTGTCTTTGGACTTACTACATTGTTGTGACAATCATTAAAAGTGACAACATATAGAATTAGGTCGAACTAAGAATAGTTAATATCTTGCTACTGGTAAATACAAAGGTAAGCACATTTCTGAATGCATACCAACTGTTGTAACTGCATCAAGCTTTTTATCTTTCTCACGAGATGTCATTTATGATAGGCTGTGTCACCTTTGTTATTAATGAATCTATTGTATGTTATATATATATATATATTATTTTATAACGTATTGAAAAGTTTGGTCTCTATTATTTAGATATGATTTACTAGATTATTAAATATGATAGTTTGATATGATTCACAAGACAATAAACTATGATATGACAGAATAATCCTCAACCATGATATTATGATATTTTCAATATTATATAGTATAATATTATAATTATAAAATATGATTCACTTTTTAATAAGAAATTATTACAAAATCCACCTAATAGTCAAATTTCCGACGGCTTCGTGGTTGTCGTTCCTAACTAAAAGCAGACGTATTGAAACATCCGGTCACGTGTGTTGAGACCGCAGTGACACATGTTTAAAACAATAACAATACCAAGAAGAATGTTATCTGTGAATGTATAAACTATGAATACACTATCTCCCAGCGACTGGGCCCACCACGATGGTACTTGAGTCCAGCACTGATTCAATTATTTCTCTTCTGCTGAGATTCCATTCCCTCCCTCCCCTTGTCGGCCAACAACCTGGGCTCTGGCCTGGACTTTAATGTTTTTAGCACTTTGTCAGACCTAGTGATACTTTTCTCCCTTGTTTAGTTTTTGTACATGGGAGGCAACCCTTTGAATGACACTCTAGTTAGGAACTATTTTTTCTCCACTGGGTCTGTCCAACATCTTCAGTTGCTGAGTAACTATGTCAGATGATAATTGATTTCATTTTAGTTGAAGTGTATTGTCAGAAATCATTTTAATAAAAATGTTTTCCTGATGGGATCAGATTATACTTTTGTGTAGTTTTTTTTACTTCTGACGTCACTATTAATTCCTGCAACTTTTCTGGATTCACCAAGTTTCTAAACGTGCAGATAATCAAAAGGAAAGAGTATCTACTAGCACTTGGCTTTCTTGGTAAAGAAATGTGTATTACATAAGAATAATTACATTGTTTTTTAAGGCCGGAACACCAATGGAACGCCCTGTATCCTAAAGTAAAAAGTATGTCTTAGGAAAAGTTGTTTTTTCTTTCTCTACAAGTAAAAGATCCAATAGTTGTACTAGAGCTCCTCCCATGGACACATCGTCTTTCAGAAAGTAGACCCACACACACACACATTTATTTGATCATCCATTGAAGCCCTAAAGAAAAAGAGATGTGTGCGTTTAGCTTTGCGTTCTCTCTGGAAACATGGAGACAGACGTCTCTAGCTCTACAGTTTGAGAACATCAAAATCAAGATGGCGGTGAACAAACACTAGGGATGGAAACGACGAGGAAGAACTAGACAACTGATGAGCTTCAAACTGGCGTCACTAGCGTCTCGACACACCAGGACGTCTTGCAGGACGTCTTGCAGGAGATTTGAGCTAGGACGTATGTTTATGATGGAACGTCCGAAACTTATAAAGAAACAAAACAACTTATAATAAACATGGTAATAACCAGATACACATATTTGTAAAATACAACACGTCCGTTATACAACTTACAATAACATAAAATATTTGAACTGTTAGATATTCTGCAAGTAATCTAACAGCAGTGAACTATGTCAGTGGTTTGAACCTTTTTTTTTTTTGTATCCAACATTGAACAGTGACAACATCAGCAATGTCGCAGACATTCATTACAATAATCAGTAAATGAACATTCCATGGATGTATTGAGTCGCCTCAAGATAAACGTAGACCAATGTACTTTGCATAAAAACATTTTCAACGGAATAAAGCCATGAAATCAAGTCTGCTTCAGGAGCATAAAAACAGCAAGCCTCTTCACAAAAAAGGACCAGGTCCTACTATAAGAATCATCATGAACTATTAAAAAAAAACTATCGACTATTCAAACAAATATTTAGAAAAACAGCAGCAAATCAGAAGATGGTTTATTGACCTTTTACATAATTGCAGAGTTTATTCCAGAAAAAAAGTCTCATAATGTTGGGAGAAAATTGATTATTCCAATTTTACAAGACGTCATTTCCACAGTGATGCATTCAGATCTAAATGAGGTTCTGAAAGTATTACCATTATGTGACACTTCCTTTCAAAGACGGATTGATGGAATAGCTTGTGTTGTGAAACAATAAACTATAAAGATGGAATAGCTTGTGATGTGAAACAATAAACTATAAAGATGGAATAGCTTGTGATGTGAAACAACAAACTATAAAGATGGAATAGCCAATGATGTGAAACAACAAACTATAAAGATGGAATAGCCAATGATGTGAAACAACAAACTATAAAGATGGAATAGCCAGTAATGTGAAACAACAAACTATAAAGATGGAATAGCCAGTAATGTGAAACAACAAACTATAAAGATGGAATAGCCAATGATGTGAAACAACAAACTATAAAGATGGAATAGCCAGTGATGTGAAACAACAAACTATAAAGATGGAATAGCCAATGATGTGAAACAACAAACTATAAAGATGGAATAGCCAATGATGTGAAACAACAAACTATAAAGATGGAATAGCCAATGATGTGAAACAACAAACAAAATAGCCAGTGATGTGTGTAGATGAGTCAACTTTAACTGATAACTTATCCTTTACCTTGGTTATGTCAATTGCACCATGTTCCGTTAGTCGTTTCAAACATAATGTAAAGATTTGTTTTCCTGACAAACTTATCAGTTACACATAAGGTGAATCTACTTTTTGCTTTAGCAAGGAGACTCTAAAGAAATGAAATTAAAAAATGTTGTAGCTTGTGCAAGTGAGGCTTGGGAGCTACAAAGGTTTAAAAAGATTTAGGAAATAGGAAAATCTTTCCAATTCAGGTCACATCTTGTTGCTAAACAACATAGTCTACAACTTCTACGTGACCTACAACTTCAACGTAACCTACAACTTCAACGTGACCTACAATTTCCACGTGACCTACAACTTCAACGTGACCTAAAATTTCCACGTGACCTACAACTTCAACGTAACCTTCTACTTCAACGTAACCTACAACTTCAACGTAACCTACAACTTCAACGTGACCTACAACTTTGTCTTACATGTCTTGTTGAGCGTGACCTACAACTTTGTCTTACATGTCTTGTTGAGCGTGACCTACAACTTTGACTTACATGTCTTGTTGAGCGTGACGTACAACTTTGTCTTACATGTCTTGTTGAGCGTGACCTACAACTTTGTCTTACATGTCTTGTTGAGTGTGACCTACAACTTTGTCTTACATGTCTTGTTGAGCGTGACGTACAACTTTGTCTTACATGTCTTGTTGAGTATGACTTACAACTTTCTCTTACATGTTTTGTTGAGTGTGACGTACAACTTTGTCTTACATGTCTTGTTGAGTGTAACCTACAACTTTGTCTTACATGTCTTGTTGAGCGTGACTTACAACTTTGTCTTACATGTCTTGTTGAGCGTGACCTACAACTTTGTCTTACTTGTCTTGTTGAGTGTGACCTACAACTTTGTCTTACATGTCTTGCTGAGTGTGACGAACAACTTTGTCTTACTTGTCTTGTTGAGCGTGACCTACAACTTTGACTTACATGTCTTGTTGAGCGTGACGTACAACTTTGTCTTACATGTCTTGTTGAGCGTGACCTACAACTTTGTCTTACATGTCTTCTTGAGTGTGACCTACAACTTTGTCTTACATGTCTTGTTGAGCGTGACGTACAACTTTGTCTTACATGTCTTGTTGAGTGTGACCTACAACTTTGTCTTACTTGTCTTGTTGAGTGTGACCTACAACTTTGTCTTACAAGTCTTGTTGAGTGTGACCTACAACTTTGTCTTACATGTCTTGTTGAGTGTGACCTACAACTTTGTCTTACATGTCTTGTTGAGTGTGACCTACAACTTTGTCTTACTTGTCTTGTTGAGTGTGACCTACAACTTTGTCTTACATGTCTTGCTGAGTGTGACGAACAACTTTGTCTTACTTGTCTTGTTGAGTGTGACCTACAACTTTGTCTTACATGTCTTGTTAAGTGTGACCTACAACTTTGTCTTACTTGTCTTGTTGAGTGTGACCTACAACTTTGTCTTACTTGTCTTGTTGAGTGTGACCTACAACTTTGTCTTACATGTCTTGTTGAGTGTGACCTACAACTTTGTCTTACATGTCTTGTTGAGTGTGACATACAACTTTGTCTTACATGTCTTGTTGAGTGTGACCTACAACTTTGTCTTACATGTCTTGTTGAGTGTGACCTACAACTTTGTCTTACATGTCTTGTTGAGTGTGACGTACAACTTTGTCTTACTTGTCTTGTTGAGTGTGACGTACAACTTTGTCTTACATGTCTTGTTGAGTGTGACCTACAACTTTGTCTTACTTGTCTTGTTGAGTGTGACCTACAACTTTGTCTTACATGTCTTGTTGAGTGTGACCTACAACTTTGTCTTACATGTCTGGTTGAGTGTGACTTACATCTTTGTCTTACAAGTCTTGTTGAGTGTGACCTACAAATTTGTCTTACATGTCTTGTTGAGTGTGACCTACAACTTTGTCTTACATGTCTTGTTGAGTGTGACGTACAACTTTGTCTTACTTGTCTTGTTGAGCGTGACCTACAACTTTGTCTTACATGTCTTGTTGAGTGTGACCTACAACTTTGTCTTACATGTCTTGCTGAGCGTGACCTACAACTTTGTCTTACATGTCTTGTTGAGTGTGACCTACAACTTTGTCTTACATGTCTTGTTGAGTGTGACCTACAACTTTGTCTTACATGTCTGGTTGAGTGTGACTTCCATCTTTGTTTTACAAGTCTTGTTGAGTGTGACCTACAAATTTGTCTTACATGTCTTGTTGAGTGTGACGTACAACTTTGTCTTACATGTCTTGTTGAGTGTGACCTACAACTTTCTCTTACATGTCTTGCTGAGCGTGACCTACAACTTTGTCTTACATGTCTTGCTGAGTGTGACGAACAACTTTGTCTTACATGTCTTGCTGAGCGTGACCTACAACTTTGTCTTACATGTCTTGCTGGGTGTGACTTACAACTTTGTCTTACATGTCTTGTTGAGTGTGACCTACAACTTTGTCTTACATGTCTTGCTGAGTGTGACGTACAACTTTGTCTTACATGTCTTGTTGAGTGTGACCTACAACTTTGTCTTACATTTCTTGTTGAGTGTGACCTACAACTTTGTCTTACATGTCTTGTTGAGCGTGACCTACAACTTTGTCTTACATGTCTTGTTGAGCGTGACTTACAACTTTGTCTTACATGTCTTGTTGAGTGTGACCTACAACTTTGTCTTACATGTCTTGTTGAGTGTGACCTACAACTTTGTCTTACATGTCTTGTTGAGCGTGACGTACAACTTTGTCTTACATGTCTTGTTGAGCGTGACGTACAACTTTGTCTTACATGTCTTGCTGAGCGTGACCTACAACTTTGGAATTGTGTATGAGCAAAAGGTTGATCAATTCGTTTACAAAATGTATTAAATGAAACTGCAGCTACAAGGAAAGAAATAAAACGTGATCTATTCAAAGCAACTCATTGTCTCTACTACCGAAAAACTATATCTCTTTTATCACAATGTTTCAACAAAAAATCTATTAAAAATGTTATTTCATTTGAAATGACTGCACTTTAGAACTAATACTAGTGACCAATAGTACTGCCACTCCGATGGTATAAAGTGTGCCTTAGAGTTATTACTGTGGATTCATTGGTAACTTCTATCTTGCATTGAATGCTTAGGATTAATTCTTCCTGTCTGCTTGGTGTGAATACATTTCCCAGCAGTCCATGAGACAAATGGTTTGTGACAGGGAAGGCCGATAACCTGAGTCAGATTTTCATGTCATTGACTTTCTGTCTTCTCGAATCCTGTCAGGAACTATCTGCCTATTGTTTGTCATTTCAAGTCGTGTTGACATTTAAGACAAATGACATCATGACAAGTTGACAGTTTGCTAAAGTTTAATTTGAAGTAGACAATTTAAAAAAAAAAAGACATTTCGATCAAATAAATCTCGGGGGTTCAAACATTCAATGTTCGTCTTCTCAAGAAAAGTAAAAAAAAAAATATAATATTCGAATACGTCTCGTTTCCATTATGATACCGCTAATTGTAGCAATTACACGAGAGTCGTCAGCCGACAAAGTCGTTACTTAATTTAGATGTTCAAATAAAATAAATACTTTTAAAAAAATACAATCCTGCCATTATGAAGTGGATAACTATTTCGTAAGAGCCATTATTTTAAATACTAAATAAATGATAGATTGAAAACAAAGTGGATCAGATTTTACCCCGTTTCAATGCACCCTCCCCTCGAACAAAAGTCCTGGTTAAGTGAATGTATAAATCTACTCAGAGTATATACAATTCTTAAGACAGGCCTATAGATCTGGACTTTAGACTTTGAATGAAGGCGGTGCTAGCCCTATAGATCTGGACTTTAGACTTTAAATGAAGGCGGTGCTAGGCCTATAGATCTGGACTTTAGACTTTGAATGAAGGCGGTGCTAGGCCTATAGATCTGCACTTTAGACTTTGAATGAAGGCGGTGCTAGCCCTATAGATCTGGACTTTAGACTTTGAATGAAGGCGGTGCTAGGCCTGTAGATCTGGACTTTAGACTTTGAATGAAGGCGGTGCTAGGCCTGTAGATCTGGACTTTAGACTTTGAATGAAGGCGGTGCTAGCCCTATAGATCTGGACTTTAGACTTTGAATGAAGGCGGTGCTAGCCCTATAGATCTGCACTTTAGACTTTGAATGAAGGCGGTGCTAGCCCTATAGATCTGGACTTTAGACTTTGAATGAAGGCGGTGCTAGGCCTATAGATCTGGACTTTAGACTTTGAATGAAGGCGGTGCTAGGCCTATAGATCTGCACTTTAGACTTTGAATGAAGGCGGTGCTAGGCCTATAGATCTGCACTTTAGACTTTGAATGAAGGCGGTGCTAGCCCTATAGATCTGGACTTTAGACTTTGAATGAAGGCGGTGCTAGGCCTGTAGATCTGGACTTTAGACTTTGAATGAAGGCGGTGCTAGCCCTATAGATCTGGACTTTAGACTTTGAATGAAGGCGGTGCTAGGCCTGTAGATCTGGACTTTAGACTTTGAATGAAGGCGGTGCTAGGCCTATAGATCTGCACTTTAGACTTTGAATGAAGGCGGTGCTAGGCCTATAGATCTGGACTTTAGACTTTGAATGAAGGCGGTGCTAGGCCTATAGATCTGGACTTTAGACTTTGAATGAAGGCGGTGCTAGGCCTATAGATCTGGACTTTAGACTTTGAATGAAGGCGGTGCTAGGCCTATAGATCTGGACTTTAGACTTTGAATGAAGGCGGTGCTAGGCCTATAGATCTGGACTTTAGACTTTGAATGAAGGCGGTGCTAGGCCTATAGATCTGGACTTTAGACTTTGAATGAAGGCGGTGCTAGGCCTATAGATCTGGACTTTAGACTTTGAATGAAGGCGGTGCTAGGCCTATAGATCTGGACTTTAGACTTTGAATGAAGGCGGTGCTAGGCCTGTAGATCTGGACTTTAGACTTTGAATGAAGGCGGTGCTAGCCCTATAGATCTGGACTTTAGACTTTGAATGAAGGCGGTGCTAGGCCTGTAGATCTGGACTTTAGACTTTGAATGAAGGCGGTGCTAGGCCTATAGATCTGGACTTTAGACTTTGAATGAAGGCGGTGCTAGGCCTATAGATCTGGACTTTAGACTTTGAATGAAGGCGGTGCTAGGCCTATAGATCTGGACTTTAGACTTTGAATGAAGGCGGTGCTAGGCCTATAGATCTGGACTTTAGACTTTGAATGAAGGCGGTGCTAGGCCTATAGATCTGCACTTTAGACTTTGAATGAAGGCGGTGCTAGGCCTATAGATCTGCACTTTAGACTTTGAATGAAGGCGGTGCTAGGCCTATAGATCTGGACATTAGACTTTGAATGAAGGCGGTGCTAGGCCTATAGATCTGGACTTTAGACTTTGAATGAAGGCGGTGCTAGGCCTATAGATCTGGACTTTAGACTTTAAATGAAGGCGGTGCTAGGCCTATAGATCTGGACTTTAGACTTTGAATGAAGGCGGTGCTAGGCCTGTAGATCTGGACTTTAGACTTTGAATGAAGGCGGTGCTAGGCCTATAGATCTGGACTTTAGACTTTGAATGAAGGCGGTGCTAGGCCTATAGATCTGGACTTTAGACTTTGAATGAAGGCGGTGCTAGGCCTATAGATCTGGACTTTAGACTTTGAATGAAGGCGGTGCTAGCCCTATAGATCTGGACTTTAGACTTTGAATGAAGGCGGTGCTAGGCCTGTAGATCTGGACTTTAGACTTTGAATGAAGGCGGTGCTAGGCCTATAGATCTGGACTTTAGATTTTGAATGAAGGCGGTGCTAGGCCTATAGATCTGGACTTTAGACTTTGAATGAAGGCGGTGCTAGGCCTATAGATCTGGACTTTAGACTTTGAATGAAGGCGGTGCTAGGCCTATAGATCTGCACTTTAGACTTTGAATGAAGGCGGTGCTAGGCCTATAGATCTGGACTTTAGACTTTGAATGAAGGCGGTGCTAGGCCTATAGATCTGGACTTTAGACTTTGAATGAAGGCGGTGCTAGGCCTATAGATCTGTACTTTAGACTTTGAATGAAGGCGGTGCTAGGCCTATAGATCTGGAGTTTAGACTTTAAATGAAGGCGGTGCTAGGCCTATAGATCTGGACTTTAGACTTTGAATGAAGGCGGTGCTAGGCCTATAGATCTGGACTTTAGACTTTGAATGAAGGCGGTGCTAGGCCTATAGATCTGGACTTTAGACTTTGAATGAAGGCGGTGCTAGGCCTATAGATCTGGACTTTAGACTTTGAATGAAGGCGGTGCTAGGCCTATAGATCTGGACTTTAGACTTTGAATGAAGGCGGTGCTAGGCCTATAGATCTGGACTTTAGACTTTGAATGAAGGCGGTGCTAGCCCTATAGATCTGGACTTTAGACTTTGAATGAAGGCGGTGCTAGGCCTGTAGATCTGGACTTTAGACTTTGAATGAAGGCGGTGCTAGGCCTATAGATCTGGACTTTAGATTTTGAATGAAGGCGGTGCTAGGCCTATAGATCTGGACTTTAGACTTTGAATGAAGGCGGTGCTAGGCCTATAGATCTGGACTTTAGACTTTGAATGAAGGCGGTGCTAGGCCTATAGATCTGCACTTTAGACTTTGAATGAAGGCGGTGCTAGGCCTATAGATCTGCACTTTAGACTTTGAATGAAGGCGGTGCTAGGCCTATAGATCTGGACTTTAGACTTTGAATGAAGGCGGTGCTAGGCCTATAGATCTGGACTTTAGACTTTGAATGAAGGCGGTGCTAGGCCTATAGATCTGGACTTTAGACTTTGAATGAAGGCGGTGCTAGGCCTATAGATCTGGAGTTTAGACTTTAAATGAAGGCGGTGCTAGGCCTATAGATCTGGACTTTAGACTTTGAATGAAGGCGGTGCTAGGCCTATAGATCTGGACTTTAGACTTTGAATGAAGGCGGTGCTAGGCCTATAGATCTGGACTTTAGACTTTGAATGAAGGCGGTGCTAGGCCTATAGATCTGGACTTTAGACTTTGAATGAAGGCGGTGCTAGGCCTATAGATCTGGACTTTAGACTTTGAATGAAGGCGGTGCTAGGCCTATAGATCTGGACTTTAGACTTTGAATGAAGGCGGTGCTAGGCCTATAGATCTGGAGTTTAGACTTTAAATGAAGGCGGTGCTAGGCCTATAGATCTGGACTTTAGACTTTGAATGAAGGCGGTGCTAGGCCTATAGATCTGGACTTTAGACTTTGAATGAAGGCGGTGCTAGGCCTGTAGATCTGGAGTTTAGACTTTGAATGAAGGCGGTGCTAGGCCTATAGATCTGGACTTTAGACTTTGAATGAAGGCGGTGCTAGGCCTATAGATCTGGACTTTAGACTTTGAATGAAGGCGGTGCTAGGCCTGTAGATCTGGACTTTAGACTTTGAATGAAGGCGGTGCTAGGCCTATAGATCTGGACTTTAGACTTTGAATGAAGGCGGTGCTAGGCCTATAGATCTGGACTTTAGACTTTGAATGAAGGCGGTGCTAGGCCTATAGATCTGGAGTTTAGACTTTGATTGAAGGCGGTGCGCAAAGTGTTCCTAACGTCTAGTTAGTTATTCATGATTATAACATTTGCCTAGGTCTCTAGTAGTTTTAAGATTAAACGTGTACATTCATACGAGTTCTAGTTGAGATATAGTAGATTCTATATCAAGATTCTAGATCTAGAATTAGATCTAAGTGTATATCTAGATCTAGACTTAGATCTAATTCTAGACTAGACTTAGAGCGTCCAAGTTCTGACTTTAATAAAAGTATTGTTACATTTCTAGGAAACTCGTTAGAGCTCAGCTCGTCCAGGTTCCAGGAAGTTCTGACTTCAATAGAAGTAATGTAAAAAAAAAAAAAACACGTCACTTTGGCCGTTAAAACTTAGCATTATGTAATGTCTATTAACAAACAATGTTCATTAATGACAATGTCCTCCTAAGTCTATGATCAGTTTGTCACATACAAAACACAGAGAATTCGATGAAGAATCAATGTCTTCGTGGCTGTAATTACTCAGTGGAATCACTGAAGACCTGTATCAACATGACGTCAAGACGTGTATCAACAGGTCTCATGACCCAATACGACAGGTCTTAAGTACTAGTTACCATAGAAAAAAAATCAGCCTTGAAATGGTGTCTGTCTTTGCTACTGTTAAAGAGCCAATTAAGACCAGATTAAATCAAGTCTTACAAGCACGACAGCCTCCAGCAACGAAGAGCAAGGATTCAACCCTTACAAAATGTTTCTCTAAACCTTTTTTTTTAAATGAAAGCCACGTTTGGATTGATGGGAGGGATGACTATTACAATACTATTACAATACTATTAGAATACTATTACAATACTATTACAATACTATTACAATACTATTACAATACTATTACAATACCATTACAATACTATTACAAACTAAAATATTTTGTTATTTTGACTATGATTAGGTCAGGTAACCTGTTATTTAGGTTACAGACCTGAATGTTTCTTCTAGGGATCATTTCTCATTACTCCAGACCTGGTTGTTTGGAATCCTTTCCAAGCTGTTACATAGCCCGAGATTTACTTCAAGGAAATGACGGGACCCAAATAGCTTCTGTACTTTTAGAACAAATCTTCATCTCCATTTTGTACACATCTTTTTGTTTCTTATTCATTTTTCTTAATCTCTCCGACTCTCTCTCTCTCTCCCCGACTCTCTCTCTCTCTCTCTCTCTCTTTGCCTCTCGCCTTCCCTATATGCCCTAAGATTGAATTAATTGCTGAAAGGATGCCACATAGCTGTTTTCTCTTTCAAGTAGTTTGAAATGGTTTTCTCTAGTGCTGGTTGAACTCCCAAGAAAATCTATATTCAAGTTTCAACACCTCGAATCTATCTTTATATAAATCATAATTTTTTAAGCTATTAAAAAAGAAAAAAGAGTCTAGATAAACGGAACATTTGATCATAAACACACATTTGGTACATAAACACACATTTGGTACATAAACACACATTTGGTACATAAACACACATTTGGTACATAAACACATCTTAACATTCGACTGTGTGGAGCTGTCATTATCTGGCATGTGGAACAGTCATTCTCTAATGTGTCCAACTGTGTGTGTCTGATGTGTCCAAATGATGGTTAAGTTTATTCTTCCTATGGCCGACGGTTAACGACCTCAAGTTGGGTAGACTAGAGGCGTTTTAAAAAATCAGATAGTGCAAAATCAAAATGCAAAATAAGTTATATAAATAATATTTCTTAACAAAATTTAGCTCACAACCTTTCAGTGTCACGTTCTGGAGTCGTCTGTTCTAACTAGGACCAAATGACAACAATGCCACCTTTGTTGCATCATTCACAACCAATTGCTAACCTCTTCCCACCGTCACCATATAAACACACGCTGTAATGTACTAGTTTAGAGAGTAGGTTAGTTTTGTTAGATAAATATATTGTGTATAGTTTTAGCAACGGTAAAAGTAATGACGTAGTAAGACAGACTAATGACGTAGTAGACTTAGGCGAACAAGAGACCAACATGGCGTTATGTTAGAAGTAGGCTGTTTTGAATAGTAATTGAATAGTAGTTGGTTATAGCGACTTTTTAGAAAGACTGGACGGATTTCCCAGTGGTTAATAAAGTCTCATTTTATAGAACTGAATGTTGTTATCAAGTATATCTATTTTGTAATGTTCTGTGGCTAATGTTAAAGTAATAATTGCACAACATGAAGTCAGATTAGATTAGCCCACAACACGCTCCATAGCACGCACTAACCACCGAACGTCGAGGGAGGACTGAAGTCTTAAGAGGAAGTCAGGAGATTACAACTCGAGGCTCTTCCTGTTTTAAAGAAAGTTTTGCTTAAAGACGACTTAGATGAAATGAACATTACATTAATTACAATTAACAAATCAAACAGGAATGGATTCATGTTAATTATTGTTAATTATAATTAATCTTAAGCCTATCATTTGAAATTTTAAAAAAATATTCAAAAATCTTAAATTGACATTGTATTGAAGAAGTCAGGATTCAAGAGTTTGTAAAGAAATAAGCAGAATGAGAAAATGTAAACCGCCATCAGCTTTATAAGTAGGCATTGATATCAACACATTGACTTGTTTTTTAACAATCTAGTATTGTATTGTCTTGACCTTTAAAGCATCTAGATCTAGTTTGTTCTAACCTTATTAAATATAGGAAGTCCATCATTTAAAAACGTTTCGAGGAAATGAGAGGTTGGGAGTGATAATTGCCTCCAAGATTTAAATTGACCGCTGGCATTGATATTGTAATGATCTTTTGTCTCAAAACGTGAGGGCTGTTTGCTCACGTGCGCTTTGTCTTATATGGACTGTGGGCTATTCACGTGCCTCAAATCTCGTGCTGTCTACCACGTGGATCAAATCTTGCGTTGCTTATCGTCTGGAGATAATCTCGTTCCTTCACGTGCATTAAATCTCGAGTTGCATAACGCCTTTAGATAATCTCAGGAGTTTATCGCTTGCTTTTAATCGCATCAGAACCAGTTAATCTGCTAGATGAAAAGATTTATAGAGAATCGCTTTGAAATGTAATGGATCGTTTCAAATGTCGAGATCAGACGAGATTTTGGCGAGATTTTGACGAGATTTAGTAATTTATAGGCCTATTCATAGCTCGAGTACAGAATCTGATTTTCAAAGCTCCATTTCGATTTTCAAAAAGCATTTCATTTTAGAACAAGGTATAATTTCTATTTAGCTTTGAATAGTAAGTTTTTAATTTTAATATTTTTGTATGCCTATCTTGGGTATTTTGTCTTTATTCTACTTAGATATTGTTGCATCCATACATCACTGTTGTAGGACATTTTGACTTTATTCTAGTTAGATATTGTTGCATCCATACATCTCTGTTGTAGGACATTTTGTCTTTATTCTACTTAGATATTGTTGCATCCGTACATCACTGTTGTAGGACATTTTGTCTTTATTCTAGGTAGATATTGTTGCATCCATACATCACTGTTGTAGGACATTTTGTCTTTATTCTAGTTAGATATTGTTGCATCCATACATCTCTGTTGTAGGACATTTTGTCTTTATTCTAGTTAGATATTGTTGCATCCATACATCACTGTTGTAGGACATTTTGTCTTTATTCTAGTTAGATATTGTTGCATCCATACATCTCTGTTGTAGGACATTTTGACTTTATTCTAGGTAGATATTGTTGCATCCATACATCACTGTTGTAGGACATTTTGACTTTATTCTAGTTAGATATTGTTGCATCCATACATCTCTGTTGTAGGACATTTTGACTTTATTCTAGGTAGATATTGTTGCATCCATACATCTCTGTTGTAGGACATTTTGTCTTTATTCTACTTAGATATTGTTGCATCCATACATCTCTGTTGTAGGACATTTTGTCTTTATTCTAGGTAGATATTGTTGCATCCATACATCACTGTTGTAGGACATTTTGTCTTTATTCTACTTAGATATTGTTGCATCCATACATCTCTGTTGTAGGACATTTTGTCTTTATTCTAGGTAGATATTGTTGCATCCATACATCTCTGTTGTAGGACATTTTGACTTTATTCTAGGTAGATATTGTTGCATCCATACATCTCTGTTGTAGGACATTTTGTCTTTATTCTACTTAAATATTGTTGCATCCATACTGTTGTATCACTGCAATGTAGTCATGTGCAGCAAGTTTACATGTCTGGCAAAGTCCAAAATGTCAAACACGTCATTAACGTAAGGCCTTCAAGCTGCGTTTGTTTCTTCATTGTAAGGAACCAACTCTTGATAGCAAGCACCTGTAGGGTGTCAACAACAAGATTACTGTTACTAGATCTAGGCACTTCCGCTGACGCATGATTTGTCGCCACTAGCTTATGTCTTTATAATTATTTGTTTCGGTTATTGTCTTCGTAAAACTTAAATATTTTGTTTCAACCAAAGTTCTAGATGGTGATTGGTTCAAATAAATGAACATTACGACCATTACCCAAAAACAATTAGCAAATCAAAAGGAATGGATTAATGTTAATTGTTATTTTCAATTTTTATTTAAACTATCTTAAGCTGAGGTGTATTAAAATGTATACTTTTAGCATGGTCGAACCAGCACAATCATCAATGATAAGTGTTATTCTTATTAAACATGTTACTTATGTCAAAATGGATCTCTGGGCTCTGTTTAGACGGTTTTGAGTTTCCTGACCGCTAATGGGATTGACGAAACCTCCCCCCCCCCACCCCGCGAAAAAAAAAAACACCCAGCTAAATGTGCTGAAATGTCTTCTCCACACAGTTTGGTCGAAAAAACTACGTTACACATAACACTTAGTCTATGTGGACTATTGAACTATTTTTGTTTTGTTTCTCTTTTATAAGGGCAGTTTCGCTAATTTTGTAAATTTCACTGTAAACTTTGTACAAATACATTTCACTGTTTCAAAACTTTGTATAAATACATTTCATTGTAAACTTTGTATAAATACATTTCACTGTAAACTTTGTAAAAATACATTTTACTGTAAACTTTCTATAAATACATTTTACAGTAAACTTTGTATTAATACATTTTACTGTAAACTGTATAAATAAATTTCACTGTCAACTTTGTATCAACTTTGTATAAATTAAAGAGACGTCGCCGCATTCAATTTCAAGTAACATTGAAGTCACGAAGAAAGGCGATACGTTTTAATCAACAGCCGGGGACTCGGTTCAGCTTTTTGTTTTCATTCTTGGAAGTGTCTAAACAAACTAAAAGTCATTTTTGTATTAACTACCAACATTTTCTCTCTTTCTGTCTGTGTCTAGATCTCTGTGTCTCTCCAAGCTGCTAATCACAGAGTTGGATAGACTACAACTACCTTCATACGTGTACACCTGGAGAACTATTGTTCCAATCAGTCAGGTCACTGCGCGGCTTGATACTCAAACTTGAAACTTTTAGGTTTCTGGCAGTAAAGTAAATAAACAAAAGTTTAGAAGTTGTATTTCCGCTGGGATCTTGTAGTGTCCAAACATTGGCTGCCCATCGATCTGGCCAGTCACAGTCACAAGTCATTCTCACATTAACCTTTGGAAAAATATATTGATCTCTTTCTGCTCGATGACCAGCTGCACAACAAGAATTCATTGAGAATGTCATTTCCGCCACAATGGCGACAGGTTTCCATTGATCCAGTGTGAAAAGATCGAAGTGGATTGAACGATTTAAAGTTTGAAAACTAGACAAAGATTAGAACTTCTGATTGACGTATAAACTAGACAAAAATTAGAACTTCTAATTGACGTATGAGCTAGACAAAGATTAGAACTTCTAATTGACGTATGAGCTAGACAAAGATTAGAACTTCTAATTGACGTATGAGCTACACCAGCTTTAGCTAAGAGCCCCTAATTTCTTGAGGGCCCTCACAAACAATTATCCGAGTCAGTTTCTTGTGAATAATGATTTTAAGCTCAAGATGTAGTTTCACAATTTAGATCTTTATACTTCTTCATTAGTTGACTCAGTTGAACCCTCCATGTTAGGCACTAACATAAAACATCAGGACTTATAAAGGACCCCCCCCCCGCCCCACATCTTATCATGTCATGTCCAGAAACTTCAGTGTGCAGGAAGCTAGACCAAGATCAAATTTCCATATAAGTTTTAGATTAAAATTCCACATGGAACCTATGTTTTAGATAAAAATTTAACATGAAACCTAAGTTTTAGATTAAAATTGAACATGAAACCTAAGTTTTAGATTAACATTGAACATGAAACCTAAGTTTTAGATTAACATTGAACATGAAACCTAAGTTTTAGATTAACATTGAACATGAAACCTAAGTTTTAGATTAACATTGAACATGAAACCTAAGTTTTAGATTAACATTAAACATGAAACCTAAGTTTTAGATTAACATTGAACATGAAACCTAAGTTTTAGATTAACATTGAACGTGAAACCTAAGTTTTAGATTAACATTGAACATGAAACCTAAGTTTTAGATTAACATTGAACATGAAACCTAAGTTTTAGATTAACATTGAACATGAAACCTAAGTTTTAGATTAACATTGAACATGAAACCTAAGTTTTAGATTAACATTGAACATGAAACCTAAGTTTTAGATTAACATTGAACATGAAACCTAAGTATAACGCCTGGTCTTGGTCCCCTTCGTGGCTCATTAAATTACAGACGCTACTTCAGAAGAGAAGATAATTACGTCCTTTTTATTTATTGTTTTTCAGTCTAGTCATGCATGTTAATCAGTGACTTACACTTGTAACTCTATAACATTATTGTAAATGTTTTGTTCTATTCCCTATTTTGAGAAATGATTCTTTGAAATAAAAGATACTTCTACCCAGGCCCGAGAGTGTTTAATCTTTAATGAGATGAAAGATGAATAATTGCAAAGCTTTATTGTCATATAACTCGCATGCATTGAAGCAGGAGCTAGAATAGAAGATGGTATAGTTATCTATTGTTTATTACAAAGTTACTTTAAAGCGGCGACCTATAAAGTGGACTAGTTCAGCCAAGTACAAATTCTTTCCTTTGTTCAAGATACCGAACAAAATAAACAATTACCAATAGTTAATTATCTAATGAAATGATTTTTTAAATTGACTCTTGTATTGTCAGGTTAGAGAAATAAGTGAGCAAAAGTTCTGTTGATCCGAGATTGTGTGTCGGAGACATAACGTTTACAAACTTTTCACCAGACAGACAGACAGACTTGATATCAGATCAGCGTTACAAAAACATGTTCGTGCAAAACAATCTTGTTTATCTGTGAGATATCAAATGTATTTACTCATTGCAAAGAATTCACTGCAGCCTGTATGGAAATTATGCAAAGAATCATTTACATTTAAGAGATATTTTCTACAGTTATGTCCCCTGGATTTAATCCAGACTGAATTATTCAAATCATATTTTTGAAGTTTTGTATTCTATTACTTTGCATAGCGGGTATCCAGACTGAGCATGTTTCAGTGGAGTTAGGTCATAATGAATCGTTGGCATGGTGGGAGGAAGAGTAATCGAGAGATGGTTTGTTTTGTTTCGAATCACGAATCAATCATTTTAGTTTCCCCTCAGTTCGATAGCCAATGTCTAAATGACACTCAAGCGAGCACTTCACCACAACAAATACATGTCTTAAAAGACCGAATGTTAAAATGTTTTTGATCAGATTGTGAGCACTAGCAGCATAGGTCTTGACGTTCTCCCCCCCCCCCCCCCCCCCCACGATGTCTCTCCTGTCTCTGGCTAAACACAGCACAGTGCTGACACTGTACACAATGTTTCGGGAGAAGCGTCGACACAATAGCTGTACAGAAATGTCGGAGTTGGACTCAATTTTCAAGCGTTTTGACTTCTTGTAAGTAGCCAGTAAACATTTACTTTACAAGTGGAGTTAGTATCAATACAAATTATCAAACACACAGGAAAAAAAATTCTCAAAAACATTTTGAATGTTTTAATATTTGAAACAAAAACTTAACTTACAAAACCTCAAATGTTTTTTTGAAGCATTAATTAGTTGGTTAATAGAGGATCTTAAGAATGTAATGAATTTTTTGTTAAAAAGCATAAAAACATATAATTAAAACACTATATGTATATGTGGAAGTGGGTGGAATCCAAATGTACGTAATAAATCAAACATTAAAGCTGGTTGATTTAGTTGTTGTTTTTTCGGAAATAGTGTTTCGTAGATAATTTGTACATTGTGTTTTGTATACTAGAAAAAGGTTGATTGCCCAGATAGTAAAGGTTTGATTCCCCAGATAGTAAAGGTTTGATTCCCCAGATAGTAAAGGTTTGATTCCCCAGATAGTAAAGGTTTGATTCCCCAGATAGTAAAGGTTTGATTGCCCAGATAGTAAAGGTTTGATTGCCCAGATAGTAAAGGTTTGATTCCCCAGATAGTAAAGGTTTGATTGCCCAGATAGTAAAAGGTTTGATTCCCCAGATAGTAAAGGTTTGATTCCCCAGATAGTATTGAGGAGACAAGATTCTCTCTTAAACCAAGGGACATGGAGAACATTGTATGCTCCCCCAGCGCCTAGCGCTCTCCTGCGTTCTGAGATTTAGAATTTCTTTCTCCTTGAGTCCACGTCTCAGAAATGCGCATGTCAAAAAAGGTTCAACTAAAAAGGTTTGAACTGTTTTATTACAAGCTGAGATGTTCGTACTATCTAGAGTGCACCATTCATCCTAGTAAAAAAAAAGTCGCAGGTCATATGAATTTTCTTAAAGAAAGAGGCAGCGGTTAACTTTCGAGGTGTATATGACGTACGTACGTCTGTCATGGGCGTTATTGTCGTTAGCGCATCTTTCTGTTTCAGTAAGACGTTTATTGTCGTTAGCGCATCTTTCTGTTTCAGTAAGACGTTTATTGTCGTTAGCGCATCTTTCTGTTTCAGTAAGACGTTTATTGTCGTTAGCGCATCTTTCTGTTTCAGTAAGACGTTTATTGTCGTTAGCGCATCTTTCTGTTTCAGTAAGACGTTTATTGTCGTTAGCGCATCTTTCTGTTTCAGTAAGACGTTTATTGTCGTTAGCGCATCTTTCTGTTTCAGTAAGACGTTTATTGTCGTTAGCGCATCTTTCTGTTTCAGTAAGACGTTTATTGTCGTTAGCGCATCTTTCTGTTTCAGTAAGACGTTTATTGTCGTTAGCGCATCTTTCTGTTTCAGTAAGACGTTTATTGTCGTTAGCGCATCTTTCTGTTTCAGTAAGACGTTTATTGTCGTTAGCGCATCTTTCTGTTTCAGTAAGACGTTTATTGTCGTTAGCGCATCTTTCTGTTTCAGTAAGACGTTTATTGTCGTTAGCGCATCTTTCTGTTTCAGTAAGACGTTTTTGTGTCACACACATGTCGTCAACATAAAAGATTTACGACAGTCGTGAGAATGTCCAACATCCGGACACTTCAAGAAACACTTTCACCAAGACCTTATCTAATGTCTCTCTTTAAAAACGGTAAACATCTTATCAAGGTCATCTTAATTTTGTTTTTTCATCCGAATTTCGCGTCGCCCTAGCTGGGCACACCCTACAGTTTGAGAAACGCCGCTTTCCAGAAATTACACAACCGGATACGGCCGACAGATAAAGTCTTACAAAGAAAAAAGAATATATCTGACTTACGTCTACGATTTTAAAGACTAGATCTCTAGGTCAGTGTATTTCTCCACTCTCAGGAATCACAAAATGTACAGTTCAGTTAGAAAATACAAACTTTTTTTTGTTCAGGAACAAAGTTTGTGTAACGTTGTAGAGAGAAAGAATTGTTTGTACACTAGAATCACTGAGGAGACAACTCTAAGAAGCAAGAACTACAGAGAGAAGGGGAGATAACTGCGCTACGGTCTCTGGTCGCGCGCTGCGTGCTGCCAACATCTATTAGCACAGTGGGGTGGGGCAGTGAGGAGAGGAATTCAGGAGAGTGAGGGAATTAAAGAAGAGAGTGCATGAGAGAGGAAAGAAGAGAGTGTAAGATTGGAGTTTAGAAATGAGAGAATAAGTTATTCTAGTAGGTAAACTGCATGATTGAAAATAGAAAGGATTTTATGATTGAAGTTTGGATAAAATTCGAAATATCGTATGATTTGCAAAGAAGCAAGTCTATGAGCAGGGCCGGCCCTAATATTTGCGGGCCCTATGTGAAATGGACTGGACCCAGTCAAGGTTCTGAAAAGAATAATAAGTGAAAAATTAAGATTTTTTATTTGAATATAAATTCGTCTTTGCATTACATTTTATTAAATGAAAGCTGACAATGCCGTTTTCTTTTGATCACGCGAGTATTGGCGTCTTCTTTATTGAATGACACCCCTAAACGACTAGTGTGTCTATTTTAAAGATTTTTATGCATTTTCTGGAGATTTTAATAATTTCAGATAATCCTCAGGACTTTTCGTATACTTTGCATTTTCATGAGATGTCCAAGAGCTCCTGGACAATCAGGAGACGGCGGGAAATCGGTTCTAAGTTATAATGGTTTCATTTAATAATTTACACCTAGAATTAGTGCGGGTCCTATGAAAGTGTGGGGACCATTGCGGCCAAAAAGGTTGCAGGCCCTGTTTAAGAGTGAATGAATGTATACTTAAGTATAAGAGTGATTGTATGATTGTGTAAAAGAGAGATTGCAAAGTGACATGTGTATTTTTTTTTTTTAATAATAAAATTCATAACCAAGAATTGTGTAGATTTGGACAGAAAGTGGAGACAATGATTTCTTCCATAGAGAGGCTTGTGAGTCCACAGAGAGGCTTGTGAGTCCATAGAGAGGCTTGTGAGTCCATAGAGAGGCTTGTGAGTCCATAGAGAGGCTTGTGAGTCCATAGAGAGGCTTGTGAGTCCATAGAGAGGCTTGTGAGTCCATAGAGAGGCTTGTGAGTCCATAGAGAGGCTTGTGAGTCCATAGAGAGGCTTGTGAGTCCATAGAGAGGCTTGTGAGTCCATAGAGAGGCTTGTGAGTCCATAGAGAGGCTTGTGAGTCCATAGAGAGGCTTGTGAGTCCATAGAGAGGCTTGTGAGTCCATAGAGAGGCTTGTGAGTCCATAGAGAGGCTTGTGAGTCCATAGAGAGGCTTGTGAATCCATAGAGAGACTTGTGAGTCCATAGAGAGGCTTGCGAGTCCATAGAGAGGCTTGTGAGTCCATAGAGAGGCTTGTGAGTCCATAGAGAGGCTTGCGAGTCCATAGAGAGGCTTGTGAGTCCATAGAGAGGCTTGTGGTCTGGCAGCTGACCTTTACAATAAGCCTCTCCAAGACCGAAATCCTGGCACAAGATGTCGCAGAAATACAGGTGATACATAATGGAAATCACACACTTACAGTGATGCAGGAATTCACCTACTTGGGAACAACAATAGCAAGCAACCTAGATTTAGACAAGGAGTTGACAAAAAGAATAGGAAAGGCTTCTGCAGCAATAGCAAAACTCTCCAAGTGCGTGTGGGAAATAACTACGGCAACAAAAATCTTGGTCAACAATATCTGCGTTCTGGGCACACTTCTTTATGACAGTGAGAGCTACTCAACTTACATGCGTCAAGAGCATAGATTAAACAGCTTTTACTTACGCTGCCTGCGACGCATACTGTACATCTCCTGGAGGGATCATGTCTCCAACCAATGCGTTTTGAAACGGGCCAACATGCACAGCAACTATTCTCTTCTGACACAGACAAGACTACGCTGGCTCGGTCATGTCACTCGCATGCCAGATGGAAGAATCCTTAAAGACATCCTATACGCTGAGCTTGTGGAGGGAGTCAGACCCAAGTGCCGCCCAAGACTAACCTACACAGATGTCTGCAAGCGAGACATGAGAGCCACTGGTATGTAGGGGAGCCTACTGCTGGTACGAACTTCGCCGAGAGCAAAAGAAACGAAGCTACCTCAGTCAAGAGAAAGAAAAAAGAAAGCTGCCCTGTAAGCTAGGCCAGGGGTCGACAACCTTTTAAGTCGGAAGAGCCAAAATTTACAATTTACAAAATTTTCGAAGTTTTTAAAGAGCCACAAAGTTTTTTCTTGACAACTATAAATAGTTCTCATACAATGAGTTTTTTAAAAATGAAAAAAAAAAACTATTTCATGTATGTAGTGTTTTTCACAACAAATTAGACAGGTAATATATATAGGCCTATATCCTTATTAGGAAATTATTTTTCATTCGGTAACAACTATAGGAGTTCAACATTTACTAATGACAACGACCAGTACTTCAATAACGAACAATGAGGAAACCAATTCAATGGGAGCGATGGCTTTGGTTTTAGAAAGTTTGAATACATTTGGCTCATAACTTATTTTTAGTTTCAAACACGACTCTCAATTTTCAATTGTTCGTCGGCTTCTTCTTTTACCTTTAATTCTATTCCTGCAAGAGAACAAAGGCTCGCACGAAGATGTCGATCAATTAGTCATCACTCCAAATGCCAACATATTCACCTAACTGTAGAAATCTGGAAGACTATTCCATGCGCCGAATCAACTCGCAGCATTACTTTTAAAGCTGTCCCCTTTTGCTGCGTTACGTACATTTCTGGACCTCGAACTTGCTTTTCTGTAAATTTTTTACCTTTTAAATCGATCAATTGCATTTCTAGAGATCTAAAATAATTCCAAATGGATCAATGTGGATTTCGATACTATTTGTGTTGAGATGGTGTACTAGGAATGCTAAAATTATTTTGTTGGTTTTGAACTGCTCAAATCTATCAAGAAATTCATCTTTGATATTTTTAGCGCCCCCGAAAGGGGAAAAGACGCTATTAGTTTTGTGTGGCCTGTCTGTCAGTCCGTCCCGTTTAAATCTCAGAAACTAGAAGAGATAGTGAAAATCGGACATCATGATATTTTAGATCATTCAAAGTTCTGATGCAACGGCTACTTTTTTCTTTTCTGAAAACGAAAAATCTAGTTTTTTAAATCAATTATACAAGCAGTTTTTTTCTTCATAAAAATAAACCATTTTTACAACTATTCACTATTTATAGTAATAAACACTGAAGGCTTTTAGTAAGAGATATAGCAACTTATCATTTTTTAACACATTTATGCAACTTGTTTTAGATTTTTGATCAAAAAATATAATTTTTTACAATTGTTTTGCTAAGTTCTGTAAGTTCTTAAATAATAGATTTACAAAAAAAATGTTCATTTTTTTAAAAGAGAAAAAATCTATTTATTATGCAAATAAGTTGGACATAATTTAAAACAACAATTGATAAGTAATTTTTCATATTATCGCGTGAACTACAAGGTGTCTACAGAACCATGGAACACAAAACTAAAGGAATTTGTACCTTTAAAAACAATTGGACACTTATTATAAGAAATCAGTTAGGCCAGGTTCACATTTAACTTCACATTCACTTGGTTTGCTGGACCTTTGGGGCACCACACAGGATCTGTCAACCTTCTTTTTCCAATTCTTCTCTGTCTTTTGCCTTTGATAGAATTTCATTCTGATAATATTGAAACTTGCCTTTTTACCTGCCTGGGTAGACCTCTTCGTGGGCCGATTTTCAGTTTGTGTTTCCACACAGTCTTTATAACCTTGTTTTTTTTATTCTAGATTTCTGGTTTGTTTTTGAAATCACGAAACAGTTCTTCAGATGCACGTAGGAAGCAGTCTTGGACATAATCACCATCTGTAAATAGTTTGCGTTTTTGTGTAATTTCTAGTGGTGACGCAAAGCTTGCCAGATCAGCATTAATTGTAGATTGATTCTAATTTTGAGAAGATAATTCTCGTCAACTCATATACTTGAAACAACAAACTATACGTCACAGTCAAAGCACGAGGTGAAGATGCCAATTCGAATTAAAACCTACATAGAAACATCCAACGACGAACTGACAACAGTCACGACGCGTGAAATGGGGGAGGGGGTGTGGTGGAAAGCAAGTACAAATGGCTGAGAGATCGAATCGGCGCCTAATCTCCGTTAAAAGGTTCAGAACTATTTTTAAAAACGATTCGATAAAATAAATAATATTTGCGTTTGGAACTAAAGAGCCGCAGCTTCACATTCAAAGAGTCGAATGTGGCTCGCGAGCCGCAGGTTGCCGACCCCGAAGCTAGCCCTAGGATAGATGCAAATTCATGCACAAACTATGGGAAACTCTACCGCTTGATCAGTCCCTCCAGATTCTGCCCCGTCTCAAGAAGAGACCAAAGCCAGTGACTCATCTGGGCGCATCCATTGTCTTCCGAGACAGAAGGAGCCATATATATATATGTGTGTGTGTGTGTGTGTTTATTTATTCTAAAAGATCAATTAATCTTTATACGTTTAAATCATAACGTGCGATCACTCATCTTTCAAGGTTTATAGGTCAAGGACTATTTTTTGTTTGACGCAATGGGCCCAGGTCACGTGCTCAATAGACACTCGCATGTGATTGTGAATGGCCAGATTTTCTGGCCTCCTTCGATGTCCGGCAATTAGGCTAATCACTTACATCTACGTGGTCAATGTTTGACAAACTGAATAAGAGAGAGAGAGGGAAATGTCACACCAGGACAGAGGGAAAAGGTAAATAACGCGTGCCAGATGAAATCATACAAGTATATTAGGAGCAGGGGAGGGTAGAGAAACAAGAGAACCAACTCAGACACATCCAAAAGATAATTAGGAACTGAACAAAATAAAATTGAAACAAAGAAAAAAACAAATTGGAAAGAGAAAAAAAATGTTTGAAAAAGCTGAACAGAGAGGAAGAGAACGAGAGAACGAAAGAGTATACGTGAAAAAGAGAAAGAACGAAAGAGAAAACAAAGAGAGAGAAAGACTATACGAGAAGGAGAGAGAGAGAGAAGATAGATAGATAGAGAGAGAGAGAAGATATATATATATAGAGAGAGAGAGAGTAGAGAGAGAGAGAGAGGGGTAAGAGAATAATACTTAGCCTATAGACTGGAGTTTTGTGGAGGCTCCTATATTTTTTTTAAAAGCTTTAATAAAATATCCACTTTTTAGCGCCCCGTGTGGTCTGTCTGTCTACGTGTATGTCTAACAGCTCTTCCCGTTTATATCACAAATACTAGAAAAGATCACATGACAATCCGACATCATGTTATTGGAGATCTTTCAAACTTTTGGTGCGACGACTGCTTTTTTTTTTTCCAGAAAGCGAACCGTTTAATTTTCAAATTAACTATGCAAGAAGCACTGGCGGATCCAGGGGGGGGCGGTAGGGGCGATCGCCCCCCCCCCCCCCACTCGGCGACCCCCCCCCCCCGAAGGGGGGGGGCGGACGAATTATAGTATAGAATTCACACAATTTGTATGCGAATTTATTACTTATGTTAATAATATATACTAATTATTTATATTTCAACCTATTTTTAGATTATTTCGCCCCCCCTTCTAGTATTTTGGCCGATTTGGTAGGGTCGGGAGGGGGCGATGGCATCAATCCGCCCCCCCCCCCACCATAATCTTTCGAGTGGGGGGGCGGTCTTATTTATTTGTAGAAATCACAGCTTTCTAATAGAATCAATTAGATATATATATGATTAAAACTTGTTATTGGTATTTTAACCGGTCTTTATATTATGTCGTTCACCTGTTGGCCGATTGGAAGGGGAAGAGCGAATACCTCCACTGCCCTTCCCATCTAAACCCTTTGAGTGGGGGGGGGGCGGTCCTACTTTTATGGAGAAATCATAGTATGTGAACAAAATTAGTCGAATATCTATATAATATAAACAGGTGGAAGTGCGATACATGCAATCCCCTTCCCCCCATCGGACAAATCAATACTTTTTCTTTTTGTATTATAGTAAGAAATTACAAAATTTAAAAAATCTGTCACTAATAATTTATATATGCTATAAAGTAAATTCTTATATCGAGTCGCCCAACCCCTATTCTTTAATGCAAAATGCAATCATTAGCAGAAATTATAAAAAGGAGCGAGGATTAATCGTTTTCATTTTACCGCCCTTTCCCTTTCCAGACAGAGTTTGTGTAATTTCACATGAATTTATCATAACTATTTTAAGAAAGACTTTGCTTTGGAAAAGTTATAATTCGAACGAAATTTTTCAATATAACAGTCACCGTTGAGATGAGTTCAAAAGCCAAATAATCTTTTCCTAGTCCACTTTTTCCAACCTTTACTCTATCTCATATTTTTCTAGTTAAATAAATTTAAGACTATAACTCACAATGTATGCTTGAATTTTATTGAATATTATTTATCGAATTTTTTGTTTTCGGCGGCGATCCTCAAAACCTTAATCTAAATATGTGGGGTATCTTATCTTTTCAAAGAACAAATCGGTTTTATTTGCAATGTATTAAGTGACTATAAATTCATATTAGAATATTTTTCTCATTATTCAAAAGGCACTTTATAATAGAATGAATAATAAGCTGTAGATGTCAGAAGAATGCGTTCCAGCCGTGAAAAATGCAAGAAAACGCTTTTGGCGTCGGGGCTTCGCCCCGAACACCACTAATAGGTAATGAGCTGTACATGTCAGGAGAATGCGTTTCAGCCGTGAATAATACAAGAAAACGCTTTTGGCGTCTGGGCTTCGCCCCGAATCCCACTGATAAATAATGAGCTGTAGATGTCAGGAGGATGCGTTTCTGCAGTGAAAAATGCAAGACAACGCTTTTGGCGTCGGGGCTTCGCCCCGAACACCACTAATAGGTAATGAGCTGTACATGTCAGGAGAATGCGTTTCAGCCGTGAATAATGCAAGAAAACGCTTTTGGCGTCGGGGCTTCGCCCCGAACCCCACTGATAAATAATGAGCTGTAGATGTCAGAAGAATGCGTTTCTGCAGAGAAAAATGCAAGAAAACGCTTTTGGGCGTCGGGGCTTCGCCCCGAACCCCACTGAAGAAGCTTAAAGCGCTCTCCCAGACCCCCAAGCTTGCAAGAGAAAGACTGTTTTTTTTCTGTTTTTTTCGCCGAAGATTGAGAAACAGTCTTATTTTATTCTCATATATCGAATATATATATATATATATATATATATATATATATATATATATATATGCTGTACGCACGTTTATGCATAGGGTTAGGGTTTATTGGGCGTTAGGGTTAGGGTTTGGAAAAAAATCGCCCCCCCCACTCCAAAGTTCTGGATCCGCCAGTGGCAAGAAGTTTAATTTTTTTCTCATAAAAGTACACGAATTTTATAATAATTAATAATAATTAATAATAGTATTTGTGAGAGAAATAGAGAACTGTGCTTGTAAATGAAATATACTCTTTTTCAAACATTTATTATGTCTATTTCAGTTTAAAACATCTACATATATTTGAGCTGTACGGCGGGTAAAACCCTTTCGTTCACACACTGCACAAACCCGGAGCTACACTTATATAGTACAGGTAAAAAAAAAATGGTCAAAAAAAACGTCAAAGCAGCTAACCCATCGAAATCTGGATATTTTAAAAAAATCTTTATTGTGGGGGCCCCTCTCTTTTAGCCCCGTCTGCCCTACCATAAATCCGGCCCTGTCTAGACACTGAATCAGAATTGATGTAGACAGACCTTTAAGTCTACAAGATGCACGAAGTGTCAAGAAATTAACATTTCAAAAATCACAAAAAATTAATACATTATCAAATTTACCTTTCAGCCGTTAGCATCGCTGTTCAATGTTGTACCGCCGCCATTTTCACGGCTTTAAACTTTTGTCAGTAGATTTTGTATTCACTCGTTAAGTTACGTCATGATCTATGTTGTTACGTCATGATCTATGTTGTTACGTCATGATCTATGTTGTCGTTGTTTTTTTCTTAGCTTTAACTGATAAAAACTGTTTCACAATATGTTTACACAATGAAAGACGTATAATGGTCAATTAAATTTAAAATATGAAGAATAATGAACAAAATTATTGCTTTGAGAAAATTCAAAGGGAAGCAAACACGTAAGCATGTAGTTCTTTTAATGTTTTAGATTATCTCCCTTTTCTCATTTGAAACGGCAATATATCTAGCATGATTCACAAAATCAAAGTATGTATAATTCGACACGAACTAGTGATTTAAATTAACAGGGAAAAAAGTTATTTTCCATAGCAGTCTAGTTCCAAGTGTCGAGCAGTACAAGATAGGGGAAGCAACACATTATACAAATGCTCAAACATATTTATGCGTGTCATTGTAAAGAAGAAATATGCCAAACATGTCCCCTACATATACACCAGCAGCATGGTAGCTCGAGGGAGGACCATACGTACGAAAAGAAAACAACTGGAGCAAGAGTTTCATTTTCCCTCAGACTAAATCCATTCCCTCTATTAGAATCTATATGCTTGACACCAACTGCAGAGCAAGAGAGGAGAAACATATCAATGGCTAAGGATCCTATAGAATGATGCTACTAGGTGTCCTACAAAAACCGCATCACAAATGAAGATTGTGGAACAGGATCATAACGACAGTTTGGACCCACGATGTCTTGCTGACCACTGCCCACAGTTTGGACCCACGATGTCTTGCTGACCACTGACCACAGTTTGGACCCACGATGTCTTGCTGACCACTGCCCACAGTTTGGACCCACAATGTCTTGCCGACCACTGCCAACAGTTGGGACCCACAATGTCTTGCCGACCACTGCCGAAAACGTAAACTTAAACTTTATGGACTTATCACAGGGTTCCCAGGGCTCGCAAAGACCTTCCTTCAGGGAACAGTACCAGGAAAAAGAAGAAGAGGCAGACAGAGAAAGTGATGGAAAGAAAACGTCAAAAGAAAAGGAATGGCCTGTGTGTTGACAGAACGGTTAGAAATAGTGCAAGACAAGTGAGGACAAAAGTCTACTAATAATTACAAAGTAATGGTTACTTGCTGCAGTTTCTGGTTAATTAATTTACGCAAAACTTTTGCAATTTAGAATAATGTGTGTGACTCATAATATGATAGTAACACAGAGCCGTTGTGCTGCACACGACTGAGGTATATTTCTGTTAAATTTACTAAATTATTGAACAAGTATACAACAAATGTGTAACAAACATTAATTTAGCATTGAACTAATATTGAACTTATATTGAACAAGTATTGATCTAATTGATCTATACATGAACTAAGTCGTGTCTCACTAGTACACAGATGAATCTCACTAGTACACAGATGAACCATAAGGAAGTCGTGTTTGCGGAGGACTATCCTACTGGCCTTCGAAGCTAATTAAATGTCTCTTTCAAAAAAGTTATTCTCATACTAGAAGTTGAGCAAGTAATCTCTTTGGCATTCACGTTTTAAGGATAGGATATTCCAAGAGACACATTCTGCTTACAAACTTCAGCTGGAAGTTAGATATGCTACGATCAGCTGGAAGTTAGATATGCTACGATCAGCTGGAAGTTAGATATGCTACGATCAGCTGGAAGTTAGATATGCTACGATCAGCTGGAAGCTAGATATGCTACGATCAGCTGGAAGTTAGATATGCTACGATCAGCTGGAAGTTAGATATGCTACGATCAGCTGGAAGTTAGATATGCTACGATCAGCTGGAAGCTAGATATGCTACGATCAGCTGGAAGTTAGATATGCTACGATCAGCTGGAAGTTAGATATGCTACGATCAGCTGGAAGTTAGATATGCTACGATCAGCTGGAAGTTAGATATGCTACGATCAGCTGGAAGTTAGATATGCTACGATCAGCTGGAAGTTAGATATGCTACCATCAGCTGGAAGTTAGATATGCTACGATCAGCTGGAAGTACGATCTTTTCATATATAGTTATATGATTTAAAACCGAGTAGTTCGAAATGCTTGCCTTTAGAAGGATGTATCCAAACGCGATATGAAGCTCTTCAAAATCGACACTAACAGCTGGGAAAAAGGGGCACTGGATAGATCTACATGAAGAGCATGCATAAAGGAAGGGTCCCAGATTGCAGATGTCATACACACCAGAAGTAGAAAGAAGGGTGAAAGTGCAAAGGCGCCTGGTGAATACAGATGCCCAACCTGTGACCGCAGCTGTGTATTAAGACCTCTTTAGTCACTTAAGAAGTTGCAAAGGGAAAAGATCGTCTCTCGAGACGTAAAATGCCACAGTTCGAATCGCTTGCCTTGAGAAGTTTCACAATTCCTAACCTTAGTCTTTTGCTTTTAATTCAGCCACTTAAATTAGTTCCAGCCTTTTTATATCAATAAGCAGCCATTAATGTGCCGTATGCTACGTAGGTAAAAACCAGAGGTTCCTCGTGTGTAAGACCATCTGTCGTTTCCTTTTATTTTTCAACAGAAATCACTGCTAAAATGTTTTTTTTTTGTTGTTTTTTTTTTTACTTCAACTGAAACCTAAAGGAAACAAAAACATTTTTAATTCAATGACGTAGGCATCCCCAAAAATCATCCTCGGCCAGTAATGCACGGTTAGATGTCCCAATTTGAACCAGGTAGTCATCGGACTGTGGGCAAGAACCAAGGCCGCTATACCATTTTCCGCAAAAATCAGCTTCTCCTAACGCAGGCATGTCAAACACGGTGTTCGGGGGTCGCATGCGGCCCGCGACCACTTTGTATGCGGCCCGCTTGGCTACCTCAAAAATTATCAAAATAATGTTGAACTATTACGCTGGAAAATAAAAGATGACAAGCTACTTGAATTGAAAAATAGTATTTGTTAAACTGAAAAACGAGATTTGGGTCTGCAGTGAAAGCCAGCTACATTTTGTCAAACTTAATTGCAAGCCATAGCAAATCATTTAGTGAAGGTGGTTTTATTATAGAGTGTGTCGTTAAAGCTGCCGAAGAAATATGTCCAGAAAAGGTGAAAACATTCAAAGAAATAGCGTAACTAGGAACAGTGTGACAGATAGAATAAATGACATGTACGTCAGATTGCGTGGACAATTAAAAAACAAAATAGTTGATTTTGAATTCTTTTCATTGGCTCTCGATGAGTCAACTGTGTAGCACAGTTGGCAATATTCATAAGGGCCTGTGACAGGAATTTTGAGATACATGAGGAGCTACTTAGTTCTGTTCTATGCTTAACACCACAACAAGTGAGGATGATTTTGAGAAATAACAGGTGATATTGCATTACAATTTATCTTTGGTAAAGCTAGCTAGTCTAACAACGGATGGTGCACCAACCATCTTATCTTATCTTATATAATACAGACGTTACTTCAAAAAAGAAGATGATTACGTCCTACGCGTCATGCATTTAGTCATGCATATTAACCAATGACTTAAATTCTGCCAAGTCACTGAAATGAAATGGTTTTGATGCAAAGCTATTTGCAAAAATAAGAGAGAAAATAAGATGCTAAATTAAAATTTGCTCATTTTCAGTGCATCATTCACCAAGAAACATTCTGCGCACAGCAATTACAGTTCTAACATGTCATAAGACCGGTTTTAGTCGCTTCTCAATTTTATTCGTGCCAGTGGTTTAAATCCTCGACAATTTTCTTTTTTTTTTTCTGGATGACATTGGACACAAATTTGATTGTGTTCCCTACTACACAGAAGTCAACTGGCTCTCCTTTCATAAAGTATTGAAGAGATTTTTTGCACTGCGTGAAGAAATTGTATTGTTTCTGAACTTGAAAGGTAAACCTGTTGAATGGGTTCAGGATTTGGCATTTGCAGTTGTCTCACTGGTCACCTGCAAGACTTGAATTTGAAACTTCAAAGTAAAGACAAAATTGTCACAACTGCATGTGATGATGTGAAGTGCTTTCAAGCAAAGTTACGACTGTGGATGAACCAAATATTAAGAGAAAATCTTGTTCACTTCTCAACATGTCAGGAACTAAAAAGATTAAATACGGCTGCAACATTTGGTAAATATGTCCTACACCTGTAATCGTTAGTAGATGTTTTCAATTACCGTTTTCGTGACTTCGTTTCATACGAAAAAGAATTTTCGTTATTTGTATCTCCATTTTCATTTGCTTCTGAAATTGGAGCTGGTAATGTGCAATTAGAGCTGATAGAATCGAAGTCAGATTCTTTGTTGAAAGTGAAGTATATAGAAGTGGCTGTGCCATAATTTTACAGTTTTTTACCTGAACGGTGCGTTGAATTGCGGAAATTTGCTGCCAGAATTCTAGCTACATTTGCCAGCACTGATCTCTGTGAGTATTTCTTTTCCATAATGAAAGCTACAAAAACACTTCACCGTTCGAGATTATCTGATCAAAATTTGTCATCATTGATGAAAGTGTGAGTGGCAAACAAACTTCAACCTGACATTCATAACTTGTATTCAAGAAAAGATGTCAATCATCAGGACAACGAAAATAACGCGTAATCTTAGTAATTTTTGTTAATTACCAAAATGTACTACAAATTTAGCTAACTAAGGGACATGTATGCCATTAATTATTGCATTCTATTGAATTGTTTCTAATTTACATAAAACTAGTAGGCTGTTTTGCAACTGATTTTTGGCTGCGGCCCCTCAGGTCATACTAAGTTTTTATGCGGCCCATACACCTTAATGAGTTTGACATGCCTGTCCTAACGCATATGTATCTTTATACTATATAAATAGTTATACTAGCCAGGGGCGGACTAGGTGGCACGGGAATTTCTATACAATGAGGCCCACAAATTGTATGCCTTATGATGGGCATCCAATCATATGACCTCAAAAGCAAATGGTGTTTTAATAAGAATTTTTTAATTTTTTTTTATACTAAATCTTTTTTTTACACTGAATAGTTCGTTCGGGATAATATTGCAAAAATGTTTCTTAGAATAATAATTATAAAATTTGAAAAGAAATAAATATATTGTTTGTATTTTTTTATATTAAAATTTAGCTTTTGTGGATTTGGTACATTTCCATTAAAAACCAAAATTACTTTTAATATTCTATTTATATAAATTGAAAAAGTTACTTGCACAAGCGGCAAGACTTACCTGCTTTGCATGATCTACATTGAAACACAGAGCTTATTTAATTCATAGAAATATTAATTATGTGTATAAAAGACTGAATAATTAAGACTTTAGGACTTGCCTCTATTGTTTTTCTTTAAGTAAAATTAGAATTAGATCCTTGCATACCTCAAATCCACCATATATTTACTAAATATCACTCACTGATTAATCACAAGATTCCATCATTTAAATGAACCCCTTAAACTTGCCTTAAGTGAATTCCACTTCCCTCTAGACGCGGTCTAGATAAAAAACAAAACCAATCCTAATAACATTAATAAGATAGATCTAGTCTTTTTTCGAGAGAGAGAAAGAGAGAGCAAGCAAGGACTAGTTCTATTGTCATTTCGCTACAATCAAAAGGGGTGAGAGAATCTATTACATTAAATAAAACCAAATGGATATTTCTTTATATTCAGAGAACAAAATACCAAAATAATTGTAGAAAGGGAACGGGAATGTGGTAGTCAATTGGGGCCTTCGGAAATTGCACTATCTTTATTCTCTAGGCCTCAAACTGATGGTATGAAGAAATGGATGTGCTGTCAGTCCAATACCGTACACTGCTTGCATTTAGAGGCATGTGGCCGGGCAACGAGCGATGTCGCAGGTCAATGTTCTTTAACGATTTGTCTCGAGTCAGGACGTAACCTGATGACATCACAAAATGGATGACATCACAAACCACATGGCATCACAAAACCTGATGAGATCACAAATCTGATGACTTCACAAGCCAGATGACATGACATTTTTACAAAGCTTATATCAACTCTGTCTGTCTGTCTGTCTTGTAAAAAGTGTGTATACTTTATTTCTCTTATACCCATTCTCGGATCAAGCTGTCTTAGTACAATTATTCATTGGCATAGACAAGACATGAGTCAATTAAAGATAAGGTAGCTATTGAGTCAATTAATTACTGGTAATTAATTATTTTATTTGATACCAACTAATCCTTCAGTATTCACAAATATGGCTAAATGTGTGATCAAGTGGATACTTTAAACAATTATTTATTGTACCTAACAAAACATGAATCAATTTTATAAAATATTCAGTCAATTAATTAATTATTGGTAATTAAATATTTTGTTTGAGATAGAATAAGGGAAATAGCGTGTACATTATTGATAATTAGAGTTTGAATAAGAGTTCTTCCCCTTGAGATATGCTTTGGTTTTTATTAAAAAGTATTTGTTATGTTTTGCGTGTTTGTGATTCTCACTCCTGTGGAAGGTGGAAGACAAAAACTCTTAAAATCTGAGCTCTCCACCTGGGCTCATTGAAACATGTGCGCTGTATAATCAAAATTGGCTGTTTAAAAGAAACTAATAAAGGACTTGTTTTTAAGCAAGTGGTTCCTCATTGTTTTCTAACCCGCCTCCAATCTGTGTCATTAAGTGTCACTTAAACATGGTGTGTGCCCCACACTCAACAACCTTAGCCATGGAACAGAGTGAAGCCAACCCTTAGCCATGGAACAGAGTGCCGCGAACCCTTAGCCATGGAACAGAGTGCCGCCAACCCTTAGCCATGGAACAGAGTGCCGCCAACCCTTAGCCATGGAACAGAGTGCCGCCAACCCTTAGCCATGGAACAGAGTGCCGCTGCAGATACGCAAGTCCCAGGTTGAGAAGCTCCCAACTAAGTAACAATATTCTCTTCCAATTGTCATACCCTTTAACATACCCACTTTCCACTAACACACACTAAATACGGACACGGTACTGACACGTACCAGATTTTTTCACCCTGTGTATTAAAAAAAAAGGAATAAGTACATTTCAACTATCGGGACCCCAAGGTTTTGTTTTGTATAAGACTTACACAATGTACTAAAAATAGCAGATTATTAGATTTATATCTACAGTCATTTATGCATATACTTGTCAAGCGATATTTGATGTGCATCTCTTGGCTTGCTATATGAAAATGTAAAAGAAAAGTTATTCTCCCTACAGCACACAATCTGCCCACACACTCAGATATAGCTGGGCGTAGCAGGAGATTAAAAAAAAGTTAAGTAGGTTTTGACTCAATAACTTTTTAAACACATCAACACCAGATGCATTGAAGCAAAGAACACTAGTTAGTTAGCCTACTACAGTTAATTACTTCACTGGATGTTCTAAATCAGCGTTCTAGTTATTCCATGGACACATCTGTTTGATAGTTATATAGAGTGTATAAGTGAAACAGATGGATGTACACAATTAAAAGCTGTTTACATTTTGTGATTCTGCGAAAAAAAAGGGGGGGGGGGCTGTGTTCAATATTTGAGTAGGAGAAGGAATGTGAACAAATCATTTGAGTTGAACATCGAAATATGACTTTATTGTCTATGTGCTCGTGGTATTTGGGTTGAACATCTCAGTGTGACTTTATGTGCTCGTGGTGTTTGGGTTGAACATCTCAGTGTGACTTTATGTGCTCGTGGTGTTTGGGTTGAACATCTCAGTGTGACTTTATGTGCTCGTGGTGTTTGGGTTGAACATCTCAGTGTGACTTTATGTGCTCGTGGTATTTGGGTTGAACATCTCAGTGTGACTTTATGTGCTCGTGGTATTTGGGTTGAACATCTCAGTGTGACTTTATGTGCTCGTGGTGTTTGGGTTGAACATCTCAGTGTGACTTTATGTGCTCGTGGTGTTTGGGTTGAACATCTCAGTGTGACTTTATGTGCTCGTGGTGTTTGGGTTGAACATCTCAGTGTGACTTTATGTACTCGTGGTATTTGGGTTGAACATCTCAGTGTGACTTTATGTGCTCGTGGTATTTGGGTTGAACATCTCAGTGTGACTTTATGTGCTCGTGGTGTTTGGGTTGAACATCGCCGTGTGACTTTATGTGCTCGTGGTGTTTGGGTTGAACATCTCAGTGTGACTTTATGTGCTCGTGGTGTTTGGGTTGAACATCTCAGTGTGACTTTATGTGCTCGTGGTGTTTGGGTTGAACATCTCAGTGTGACTTTATGTGCTCGTGGTATTTGGGTTGAACATCTCAGTGTGACTTTATGTGCTCGTGGTATTTGGGTTGAACATCTCAGTGTGACTTTATGTGCTCGTGGTGTTTGGGTTGAACATCGCCGTGTGACTTTATGTGCTCGTGGTGTTTGGGTTTGCACCTTTGTTTACAAAAGTTTACATGAGATCATTGAACACGTTTTGGCTGACACACCCATTCTCGGATCAAGTTGAAATTTTACACAATTATTTATTGGCAAAGACCATACATGAATCAATTGTAAAGAATTAACCAATTAGTTAATAAATTACTGGTAATTAGTTGTTTGTTTTTTATATCCACAAGGGAAATTAATTCTTCAGTATTTAGTGAAATGGCTAAATATTTAGTGTTTTTCCCTTAGATATATTTATTCATTATTTCTCGCGCATCCATTCTCGGATCAACTTCAAACAATTATGTATTGTACCTAACAAAACATGAATCAATTAAAAAAACAACAATTAGTCAACTAGTTATTGGTAATAAATTATTTTGTTTCATATCGAAGAATGGAAATAACTTCTCCATTATTGAGAGGTATAGTTGTAAAGCCTTTTCAAAAGTATTTTATATATTTTTCTTGTGTAAATTGTTATTGTTACAGTAGTAACGCTGAAGTCGACAATACTAGTCGAACTGAATTTCCATTGGTTTGGACCAATAACATTATCTCAACTGAAACCAGTGCATATATTTACTTGTATCCAGGAAGAATAATGTTTGTCAAGACTAAACGTCTATTATAAAGCTAAAAGCATTAAGACTATACTGATAATATACACTAGTGGAGTCATTGATATTGTCTGTAATAGTATGTATGACATTATGTGTTTCATAATACCATCGGTGTAATTAAGACTTAAGATCTACCAGCTTCATATTAATTAATATTTGTATTTCTTGTGAGGTGACTGTAACCTGAACAGAAATGTTGTGGCTAAAATGAAAGTCTGTTACAAATGCAATGCTTGGGATTTTCATCAAGTCTGCAGTAGATGTCGGATGTACGTAGTTGGTATGGTTTCAGAGAGAGAGACAGACAGACAGACAGACAGACACAAAGACAGAGAGAGAGAGGGAGACTGACAGAAAGAGGAAATGAGACAGATACAAAGACAGACAGAAAGAGATGGAAAGATACAGAGAGAGAGAGGGGGAGAGGGGGGACTGATAGAAAGAGGAAATGAGAAAGACTGAAAGAGACAGAGAGAGAGAGAAAGAAAAGATAGAGACACAGGAAGAGAGAGAATGTGTGAGACAGACAGGCAGAAAGAGACCAAGAGATAGGGAGAAAGAGATTTCAGACTAAGAGAAAGCCCGTTGTCTTTGTTTGTAAAAATGTTTGACATGTTTCAGATGTTCACAGTTGAAGAGAATCTAGATCTGTAATCCTAGTCGAAACCTCCCGCAGGGGATGGCAGCAGGTAGGGTCTAATCTCGAAACCATTGAGACCACCGAGCGACAGTTCAGAGCGTATACCGCACGACCAGTTTGGGGCTTAGTTTTATAAAAGTGAAATTAAGAAAATAAATGAGCATGACATTTGTTTGGTCTGGTAAGCTAATTCAATTAGAAACATATCTACTTCAACTATCATGAAGGGGATATTGAAAAATTAAATTGTTATCTATTTTTTTAAATGTATGCCAATATTTGTTTTAGGCCTTGTCTTTTTGAAGAGGGTCCAAAAAAGTTAGCCTCATAAAAGGGGGGAGGGAGAAAAGCTACCCAAATGTAAACAAAATAAAATAAATTAATATTTGTGTTACTTTCAAGGATTGTTTACATTTGAAGGTCAGCAGTCTTCTTTCAATGGATATAGATGTATTGACTACATGAGCTGTTCCTACCTGCTAGAATAGGAAAGTGCGCAAGAGAAAAGACGATCAATAACATTAACTCATTTTACAGTACGGATTATGTCAACAGTTGTCTGCCTTGATTGTTCCATTGCCAGATAGAAACTAGCAGTGCTGTTATTCATCTAAGACCTGTTAGTGTGGATTGGAAGAGGAGAGCAGAGCTTTGAAGTTTGTTCAAAACTTTGTTTACAATTGTGTGTAATTATGGGATAGTACAGTGTATTCTGGTAATATAAACAACTTTTTAACGTCTATGAATGCGGGTATATTTAGTTCAGACTCTGGTTTCGTTTTTCAGCATGTCAATCTATTAATTTAGATGGATAGATTTCTTCTCTAAAACGATATTTTCTTTTTATTTAATAGACATCCTTAATTTACATTCTCACACATGTTTATCTGTCTCAAATATTAAACAAGAAAATTATTTTAAAACTTAAAAAAAAAAATAAAGCTTATAAGACGTAAAGGAAGAGCACCTTCCAATAGCTGACATCGCTCAATTGGAAGGTTTATCCCCCTTGTTTATATAAAACAAAATTAATTAATTGCCACTTATTGATAAATCTTTGGTTAGTTTTTATTGATTGTTTTTATTGCTGTCATCGACAAAAAATAATTATGTGCAAAATCTCAACTTGATCCGAGAATTGGAAGTGGGAGAAAAAATATGTAAAAGAATCCACCCAGACAGACAGACAGAGTTGACAACAAATAAATTGATAAATTGATTCATCTTGAATATTTTACACAGCATATTTAAAAACATCCTTGGCAAGGCATTGGAGCAACCATGATGAGACTGCTAATACTAACCCTGTGTTTCCATCTCGGTGTGGGAACTATCTCATGGCCTTTGCCCTACGGAGTCCTAGCATCGGATAGTCAAATAGATTCCAGTGACCTGGCTGTTGTTAGTTTCAGTCCAAGCTTTCCTTTTTACGGCAATACATACAACAGTGTAACAGTAAGTCTATTTATTTCTAACTCTATCAATGACTTTTTATTTATTGTCAGTTAGTAATTAAAGATTTTAATATACACATTGACCAGCAAAGTGACACAGCCGGAAATGATTGCTAATGTAATCTAAGTGAAGCTAGTTGAAGCTTATTAAGGGTTCTTTGAACAACATAAATCAGAACATTTGTGAATATCTGAAATAGTTTATGTCAATGTTCTTATAGCGATTAAAACTATTCCATCTATATCAGTGTTCTATGATGGGTTGGTTTAGCTTACTCCACGTAATTACATGTCTATCTAGTGACTATCATACACTCATGTCTAATCAGTAGGTCTAAATGAAATCCAATGTTTATCTAGTGACTATCATACTCTCATGTCTAATCAGTAGGTCTAAATGAAATCCAATGTTTATCTAGTGACTATCATACACTCATGTCTAATCAGTAGGTCTAATTGAAATCCAATGTCTATCTAGTGACTATCATACTCTCATGTCTAATCAGTGGGTCTAATTGAAATCCAGTGTCTATCTAGTGACTATCATACACTCATGTCTAATCAGTAGGTCTAATTGAAATCCAATGTCTATCTAGTGACTATCATACACTCATGTCTAATCAGTAGGTCTAATTGAAATCCAATGTCTATCTAGTGACTATCATACTCTCATGTCTAATCAGTGGGTCTAATTGAAATCCAGTGTCTATCTAGTGACTATCATACACTCATGTCTAATCAGTAGGTCTAATTGAAATCCAATGTCTATCTAGTGACTATCATACTCTCATGTCTAATCAGTAGGTCTAATTGAAATCCAATGTCTAATTGAAATCCAATGTCTATCTAGTGACTATCATACTCTCATGTCTAATCAGTAGGTCTAATTGAAATCCAGTGTCTATCTAGTGACTATCATACACTCATGTCTAATCAGTAGGTCTAATTGAAATCCAATGTCTATCTAGTGACTATCATACTCTCATGTCTAATCAGTAGGTCTAATTGAAATCCAGTGTCTATCTAGTGACTATCATACACTCATGTCTAATCAGTAGGTCTAATTGAAATCCAATGTCTATCTAGTGACTATCATACTCTCATGTCTAATCAGTGGGTCTAATTGAAATCCAATGTCTATCTAGTGACTATCATGCTCTCATGTCTAATCAGTAGGTCTAATTGAAATCCAATGTCTATCTAGTGACTATCATGCTCTCATGTCTAATCAGTAGGTCTAATTGAAATCCAATGTCTATCTAGTGACTATCATGCTCTCATGTCTAATCAGTAGGTCTAATTGAAATCCAATGTCTATCTAGTGACTATCATGCTCTCATGTCTAATCAGTGGGTCTAATTGAAATCCAATGTCTATCTAGTGACTATCATGCTCTCATGTCTAATCAGTGGGTCTAATTGAAATCCAATGTCTATCTAGTGACTATCATGCTCTCATGTCTAATCAGTAGGTCTAATTGAAATCCAATGTCTATGCGTGTGGTATGCGCTCTGTCGTTCTGGTTGGAGGCCTCTCTGTCGCCGTCATTTGGGAAGTTTGGGCTAAGATGTAATCATCTTCAATTCTGAAGGAACATCTGAAAGATTGAAAAACAAATAAGACTGTTATATAGGCTTGTGCATTGATCGTGTACAAGCCTGAAGGCCAATCAAAACTCAAGAGATAGCTGTTTGGTGTCAGATTTTTTTTAGCATAAACAAATACAAATAATTTAAAATATTTACACAAAATTCTATCAGAAACAAATAATTCAATTAATAAGCTAAAAAAAAATACACAGTAAGCTAATATAAGAAACAAAGATTGACCACGGTATATATTATTCTCGCTTTTTAGTCTTAAGCTCCTAAAATCATTTTCGAACACTGGATAATGTCTTTCTTTTGTCTTTGAATCTTTAGAGTATTAAGTCTGGCATGTTGTCCAGGTTTGTTCTCTTTTCTCTTCTACAAAAGGCTTATCTCCCTTTGGCTTAGTTAATACATTCTCTATTACAACAAATTTAATTACAAATAGGCATTCGCTTATTACATTTTTTATATAAAAACAAAATGATGGGGAATTTTTAAAATTGATTCTTGTGTTGTACTCGAGCATGAGCTTGTATGCAAAATTTGATGACAATTGGATAAGTAGAAGTGGTCTAAAAGTCGATTGTAAAAATCGAAACTTACAAAAAAGATATATATGTTAATATAAGTGATGTAATAATCGATGTTATATAGCAAAACCACAAAACAACAATGGAAAACAAAAATAGTTTTGTAGGTTTATGGCAAAATGTTCTAACTTTCAGGAATTTCATTTAGTCTGGTGATCTGACTATTTAAATGTTTGTTATTGGAATTGTTATCATAAGTACAGCGTTCAAATCAAGTCAACAGTCAATCAATAGATCCATTACGTCAAAGAGTTGAACAAAAGTTCAAGCCTAAATTGTATGGTGTTTAGTTAGTGTTACTCAATACCATAGACTTTCAGGAGGCGTTGAACCATGACATTATTGGCACACTAACAACGTATCCAAAGAGTGGAGGAACCATGTTATTACCTCCCATGTACAGAGTCTTTCATTCATCAGACTGTAACGAGTAGTAAGTAGAGAGAAAAGACCAAAAGACTGACACACCTGTCTGTTGGTCTACTTGGGCGTACTCTACGATCTGTCTAGAATGAGAACACGTCACATCAACAACAATTAAACGTATACACCGACATAGGCATAGCCAAAGGGGGTTTTGAGTTTCAACCCTCCTCCAGCGGGGTTTGAAGCTAAGAAAATAACTTTTCAATATTAAAAAAAGCAAATTACACACTCAAAATTCTATTAGCGTAGCCAAAGGGGATTTTGAGTTTCAACCCCCCTTCAGCGGCGTTTGAAGCTAAAATACCTCTTCAATATAATAAAAAAAAGCAAATTACACACTCAAAATTCTATGAACGTAGCCAAGTCAAGGGGGGGTTGAGTTTAAGCCCCCCTCCTCCAGAGGGCTTTTTATTAAAGTTAAAACCCCTCGGAGAGTTTTGAGGTTGAAAACCTCTCTCTTCAATATTATTCTAAAGCAAACTACAGTCACCAAATTCTATGACCGTAGCTAAATGGGGTTTTGAATTTAAAAAAAACAACTCCAGAGATTTTTTAGTTTAAAACCCCCAACTGATGATTTTAACGATAAAACTTCCCTTTTCTATATAAAATCTAAAGCAAACTACAGTCACCTAATTCCAAGAGCGTAGCTCAGAGAGGTTCCACATTTCTACGTGTGTCATGAGATCTATATCTTAGTTTTAAAGAACAAACGCTTGAGAATCACGCTACATACAAAGTATTGTTCTTTGAACATGAAACAATAGACTCTGAAAGGCAAAGAGCTTAAACTGAAGCAAAGAAGGTAACGCCTGTGAAACAGTCGTCAAGCTCCATAAAACAAGGTAATCAACTAATGAGACTTCTCTGTAACATGTTTCGACACTCAGGGTTTAAAACAAAACGTGTGTGCCTACATACAGACATCATGTCATTCTATGCCAAAATAAGTCATTATATAGCATATGATTTCTTTTTATAGTAACGTACGTCGTTGTGTGTCACTATTATACACCACCCCCGCTCGAATGGTCAGCCCCTTTACAACACTGCCTCTACCATACAGCGTATCAACTCGCGTTCAGTGAACCAATCTACCGAAAAATCTTAACGTGACCAAATCTTGAATCCAATTGACAATCACAAGATTCACTACCAACCCAACGACAACCCTAAGTAAGCCTACCAAACAATAGATCTATCGATTATTGTACAATGCACGCCTTGGGGGCAAAGTGCGAAAACGTTTGATGTGAATCTAAATAATGTATATCTTTGTTATGTATAACCAGTGCTTTTTTTTGTGTGACTGTACGCACCGGTACGGCGTACCGGCACCTTTTTCAATATTTTCAAAAAATATTACTTTTAAAAATTATTACTTTTCTTTCATTTTAACGTTTATTATTAATTTAGGCCTATTAGTAGTTAAAAGTTCGGCAATCCATCACTGAGTACCGGCACCTTTTTTTTTTAATAAAAAAGCACTGTGTATAACTAAATAATTTATATCTTTGTTATTTTTAACTAAATAATTTATATATATATATATATCTTTGTTATTTATAACTAACTATTGTATATCTTTGTTATGTTTAACTAAATAATGTATATCTTTGCTATATATAACTAAATGTATATTTTGGTCATTTATAACTAAATAATGTGTATCTTTGTTATTCATAACTATATAATGTGTATCTTTGTTATGTATAACTAAATGTATATTTTGGTCATTTATAACTAACTAATGTATATCTTTGTTATTTATAACTATATAATGTGTATCTTTGTTATTTATAACTAACTAATGTGTATCTTTGTTATGTATAACTAAATGTATGTCGCTATTACACATAACGTTCAGATCTTTTAATGCAGATTCAGAAAGATGGCTTTCTGGTGTTTGGCACTAGCACTAAGAAAGTTTACTCTGACTTGGCTAATGTGAACAATGTTCTACTTCCATCTCTTGGTGTTTGGGTTTCTGACATTCAAGCTGGCAAAGTCTTCTACAGGTAATTGATTTTCTTCATTTCTAAAGCACAGACACAAGCTGTTCGTGATATTCCAACAAATGGTGGCTAGTCCTCTCAGGCTAAATACAGTTTGTTTTAAACATCATCATTCAACGGGCAGTGGGTAGTGTCTTTTTTTCCATTGGTTTTGCATGGCACACCTTTCATGTTGTGACGTACACTTTAGGGAGATGGGAGTGGGCCTTTCTACCCCTGGAGCGTTGCACCCTCGATACCCCACTGATTTATAGGCTTACATACGTTTACACAGACTTACATAGACCTACACAGGCTTACAAAGGCTTTATAAACACATAACTTTATATTTATCACTTTAGTTGACTACTTCCCATCTGACTATCAACTAGTGTCAACCAATCATTACAATACATTTAATAAGTAGTAGCATAACAGAGGAATCAAATCCACTGGAGCTCAAAGTAGGTACACTAGAATCAATTGACAGATAGTATAGCCTGCACCGATGGATCTGCCTTCAAAGCTTCCATAAATGCTGGTGCTAGGTGTAGGCTCAATTTTCCAGACCGAACTCCGAGTGTATCATAACAGGAATGCAGACAGTTGACAACAGTCTCTAGGACAGAACACAAACACTATCAGATAGTGTCTTTCCAGATTCTTAATACTCTCTTCAAGAAGTGACTAGCAACTCCTCATCTACCCCAAGAGAGTTAACAATACAAATCATGAGAATCCACCATAGGCAGTCACTACTACTACAAAAGTCGAACCTACAGTGCTGAAATACTGAAGAAAGAACATAAAATCTATGTTACTGTTGGAATGTTATGTTCCTTCATTCTGCATGTACCATTATTATCTGTTATCTCCCTTTTAGATTTATGTTCTCGTATACAACATGATGCTCGCACATAGGGGACACAGTTGTATCCAAGATGGCTGATGAAAGAACTACTTTGTTTTAGGTTACAAAGAGCTCACAGCTCAGCAGATAAAAATCCGGAGAGAAGAAGAAAAGATCTCACTATTGATTTCTACATCAATGCATAAGTTTATTGATGTCTGCTTCTATCTGCTCTGTTTCAGGTTGAGTACCGATGTCACGTTACTAAATGGGTTGGCACTAATGAGCAGAAGGTTCTCCGACTTTTCAGCCACTTTTACACCAAGATACGCATTGATAGTTACTTGGTTTGAAGTTGGAACTGCTCACTACAGCTTTGAAGGAGATTTCAAGGTCATTTTATTCACGTACTTGAATATGACTTTAGATGAAAGAAAGATTTGATGAAAATAAATGTCTTACAAGACAATAAAAGTGTCGCTATAAATACTCGATATATATAGAAGAAATGTCTGTTATTAGGCCGAGTGGTTGCCATTAGAAAATGTAGAAAAATGGAATTAACATATTTGAGTTATTATTATTTTCATTTTCTAATAACTTGCTTATATATATATATATATATATATATATATATATATATATATATATATATATATATATATATATATATATATAGTTCGTCCATCGTGGTTCGATGATGACCACTTTGTCATCCAGGGGGCTGAGGGCTTTGCACTTGGGTTCTATGCCTCCTCATATGGCTGGTGAGACCTATGTGAGCCCGGAATGTTCGGCCGCACACTGGGCAGGTTATTCCAGCTGGAGCTAGTGTCGTGGGCCTTGCTTTTCTTTTCTGGCGTTTTTCTTCTGCCAGCATTGATCTTTTTTCCTCAGCAACCTGTGCGCCAGTTCTCACAGCGCGACGCCATGATGCTCTGTCATGTGTCTCTGTCTCCCAGGTGCCTGGGTCATGGACGTAGCCAAGATTTTTTTCGGGCCCCCGCCCCCCCCCCGCGGAAAAAAACTATATATATGTGTGTGTGTTTAACATAATTAATCTTTATTACATTCTGACTCTTTCGGAAGACGCTTATTGTGCCCTAGAATAGGTTGTTCCTGGAATTAGTGGAAAACATGTAGACTCCTTACCCTTGCTAGCAAGGGGGTCTGGGGGAGCTCGCAGCGCTCAATCAGCGCGGGGCGAAGCCCCGCCGACGACCACCATTTCTGGTATTGAAAGCCAACAAAATGCATATTCTGAGGTATCTTCAGTGCATTATCTTGCTATTAAAAAGTTTTATTTCAAAAACCTAATGTGCTATTCTCACTGACTTAGACCCTCTCGCGCCGTTCGGCGCATTTTCTGGCAAGCTGTTTCCGCAACTCTTATTATGCGTAATTCATTTTGTCGGAGAACATGTCCCGCAAACCTTCATGCGACGCTCTGTCACAACCTTACTAAGGGTTCGACTCCCAGTTCGGCATATGATTTCTTTGATTTAGACCCGATCTCTATAACTGACTCCTAAAATCTGTCTTAGCCATCTTTGTTTAGCCACATTTAGTGTTTTTCAATTTCGGCAGATGACTATTCACACTATTAATGGAGCCCAGCCACTGGTAGAAATGTGTAACCTCTCTTGACTACGCTCTTGGAATTACATGCCTGTATTTCGCTTTAGATTTTATATCGAAAAGGAAAGTTTTATCGTCAAAATCATCTGTTGAGGGGTTTTAAACTAAAAAATCTGTGGAGTTTTTTTTTTATTTTTTTTATTCCAAACCCCATTTAGCTACGGTCATAGAATTTGGTGACTGTAGTTTGCTTTAAAATAATATTGAAGAGAGAGATTTTCAACTCAAAACGCTCTGTAGGGGAATTTTAAACTCAAACCCCCCTTTGGCTACGCTCATAACATTTTGAGTGCATAATTTGCTTTTTTTTTAATATTGTAGATGTATTTTTCAGCTTCAAACCCCGCTGGCAGGGGGTTTTAAACTCAAAACCCCTTTGGCTACGCTCATAGATTTTACAGTGTGTAATTTGCTTTTTTTTATATTGAAGAGGTAATTTTTAGCTTCAAACCCCAACTGGAGGGGGTGGGGGTTAAACTCATAACCCCTTTGGCTACGCTCATAGAATTTGAGTGTGTAATTTGCTTTTTTTATATTGAGAGGGGGTTTATCGTAATTTTTGGAGGCGGTTTTAAAGTCAAAATCTTCCTTAGCTGTTTTCTTGGAATTTGGGGATTGTCGTTTGCATTTTTTTTAGTTTTGTTTATAGACGAGGGGGATTTAACTGCAAACCCCTGGTAGGGGGTTTTAAACTCAAAACCCCTGTAGGGGGTTTTAAACTCAAAACTCCTGGTAGGGGGGTTTAAACTCAAAACCCCTGGTAGGGGGTTTTAAACTCAAAACCCCCTGGTAGAGGGATTTTTATCTCAAAACCCCCTGGTAGAGGGTTTTTAACTCAAAGCCCCCCTCGGCTGTGCTGTGGTAAGTGATGATTTAGTATTAAAATCTCACCTAAAATAATCAAAATGAAAGCAAAAAATCAGTCACTGAATTCCGTCCCCCCCCCCCCCTTGCGGGGGGAATTTCATTTCGCCCATGATATAAATATATCATTATTATATATATATATATAATGTTTTTTGTTTGGTGTAATGCACAAATTGTAAGACAAATTTCCTAACGGATAATAAAGATTATTATTATTATTATTATATATATATATATATATATATATATATATATATATATATATATATATATATATATATATATATATATATATATAAAAGAACCTTTTAAATCAATAAAAAAAAGTCTATGCATTATTTTATCTAGCTCAGTCATTGTGGCTAGTTCATTAAAAGCATTATGAGAACACTCACGTAGCATAATACGTTAGAACAAATGTAACAGCATAAAGAGGCTAACAAACGCTAAACTAAATCATATATTTAATGCGATGGGTATTTACACTTAATGAGGAAATCATGAACAACTAAAACAGCATGTTCATCATATTACGTTTGCGTTATTCAACCAAGTAAATGGACACATCTTTCAACTCTCCGCTCGACACGGCCATCAGGGACCTACAGTCCTCGCCAAATGTCCACACAAAACATACGACTTCTTGGCTAACTGGACCATGCATTAGCCATATCACTAGTCTGACTGGACCAAGCATTAGCCATATCACTAGTCTGACTGGACCAAGCATTAGCCATATCACTAGGCTGACTGGACCAAGCATTAGCCATATCACTAGGCTGACTGGACAAAGCATTAGCCATATCACTAGTCTGACTGGACCAAGCATTAGCCATATCACTAGTCTGACTGGACCAAGCATTAGCCATGTCACTAGGCTGACTGGACCAAGCATTAGCCATGTCACTAGTCTGACTGGACCAAGCATTAGCCATATCACTAGGCTGACTGGACCAAGCATTAGCCATATCACTAGGCTGACTGGACCAAGCATTAGCCATATCACTAGGCTGACTGGACAAAGCATTAGCCATATCACTAGGCTGACTGGACCAAGCATTAGCCATGTCACTAGGCTGACTGGACCAAGCATTAGCCATGTCACTAGGCTGACTGGACCAAGCATTAGCCATATCACTAGGCTGACTGGACCAAGCATTAGCCATGTCACTAGGCTGACTGGACCAAGCATTAGCCATATCACTAGTCTGACTGGACCAAGCATTAGCCATATCACTAGGCTGACTGGACTAAGCATTAGCCATGTCACTAGTCTGACTGGACCAAGCATTAGCCATATCACTAGTCTGACTGGACAAAGCATTAGCCATATCACTAGTCTGACTGGACCAAGCATTAGCCATGTCACTAGGCTGACTGGACCAAGCATTAGCCATGTTACTAGGCTGACTGGACCAAGTTTTAGCCATATCACTAGGCTGACTGGACAAAGCATTAGCCATATCACTAGGCTGACTGGACCAAGCATTAGCCATGTCACTAGTCTGACTGGACCAAGCATTAGCCATATCACTAGGCTGACTGGACCAAGCATTAGCCATATCAGTAGTCTGACTGGACCAAGCATTAGCCATATCACTAGGCTGACTGGACCAAGCATTAGCCATATCACTAGGCTGACTGGACCAAGCATTAGCCATATCACTAGTCTGACTGGACCAAGCATTAGCCATGTCACTAGTCTGACTGGACCAAGCATTAGCCATATCACTAGGCTGACTGGACCAATCATTAGCCATATCAGTAGTCTGACTGGACCAAGCATTAGCCATATCACTAGGCTGACTGGACCAAGCATTAGCCATATCACTAGGCTGACTGGACCAAGCATTAGCCATATCAGTAGTCTGACTGGACCAAGCATTAGCCATATCACTAGGCTGACTGGACCAAGCATTAGCCATATCACTAGGCTGACTGGACCAAGCATTAGCCATATCACTAGGCTGACATTACGAAGCATTAGTCATGTCACTAGGCTGACTGGACCAAGCATTAGCCATATCACGAGGCATATGCAGTTCAAAATCCAGATAAAGCCCGAAGCTAGTTCCCTAGAAAGACAAAGAAAGATTGCCTTGCGGTGACATTCCACAGAATCTCAGCGCTGATGCGAAATAAGTTGAAGATGAAAGAAACTTGCTCAAGCCCATAGACAAAAGGAAAAAACGTTACAACATCGGAAAGTATCAGTGAAAGAGCAGGTCAAGTTGGACGCCTCTCAGAATGTGTCCAGCAGGTAAAGTTGGACGCCTCTCAGAATGTGTCCAGCAGGTACATCAGGTATGTAAAGGAGTAGATCTAAGGTCTGCTCTTTGTGCCGCGCAGAGAATAAAAGCTGCTCAAGCTGCGCACGAAGTTCAAAGCCTGACATGTTTGCTTCTTAGTCTCGACTTGAAGTTCAAAGCCTGACATGTTTACTTCTTAGTCTCGACTTGAAGTTCAAAGCCTGACATGTTTACTTCTTAGTCTCGACTTGAAGTTGAAAGCCTGACATGTTTACTTCTTAGTCTCGACTTGAAGTTCAAAGCCTGACATGTTTGCTTCTTAGTCTCGACTTGAAGTTCAAAGCCTGACATGTTTACTTCTTAGTCTCGACTTGAAGTTCAAAGCCTGACATGTTTGCTTCTTAGTCTCTACTTGAAGTTCAAAGCCTGACATGTTTACTTCTTAGTCTCTACTTGAAGTTCAAAGCCTGACATGTTTACTTCTTAGTCTCGACTTGAAGTTCAAAGCCTGACATGTTTACTTCTTAGTCTCTACTTGAAGTTCAAAGCCTGACATGTTTACTTCTTAGTCTCTACTTGAAGTTCAAAGCCTGACATGTTTACTTCTTAGTCTCTACTTGAAGTTCAAAGCCTGACATGTTTACTTCTTAGTCTCGACTTGAAGTTCAAAGCCTGACATGTTTACTTCTTAGTCTCGACTTGAAGTTCAAAGCCTGACATGTTTACTTCTTAGCCTCTACTTGAAGTTCAAAGCCTGACATGTTTACTTCTTAGTCTCTACTTGAAGTTCAAAGCCTGACATGTTTGCTTCTTAGTCTCGACTTGAAGTTCAAAGCCTGACATGTTTGCTTCTTAGTCTCGACTTGAAGTTCAAAGCCTGACATGTTTACTTCTTAGTCTCGACTTGAAGTTCAAAGCCTGACATGTTTGCTTCTTAGTCTCTACTTGAAGTTCAAAGCCTGACATGTTTACTTCTTAGTCTCGACTTGAAGTTCAAAGCCTGACATGTTTACTTCTTAGTCTCGACTTGAAGTTCAAAGCCTGACATGTTTACTTCTTAGCCTCTACTTGAAGTTCAAAGCCTGACATGTTTACTTCTTAGTCTCTACTTGAAGTTCAAAGCCTGACATGTTTGCTTCTTAGTCTCGACTTGAAGTTCAAAGCCTGACATGTTTGCTTCTTAGTCTCGACTTGAAGTTCAAAGCCTGACATGTTTGCTTCTTTGTCTCTACTTGAAGTTCAAAGCCTGACATGTTTGCTTCTTAGTCTCGACTTGAAGTTCAAAGCCTGACATGTTTACTTCTTAGTCTCGACTTGAAGTTCAAAGCCTGACATGTTTACTTCTTAGTCTCGACTTGAAGTTGAAAGCCTGACATGTTTACTTCTTAGTCTCGACTTGAAGTTCAAAGCCTGACATGTTTGCTTCTTAGTCTCGACTTGAAGTTCAAAGCCTGACATGTTTACTTCTTAGTCTCGACTTGAAGTTCAAAGCCTGACATGTTTGCTTCTTAGTCTCTACTTGAAGTTCAAAGCCTGACATGTTTACTTCTTAGTCTCTACTTGAAGTTCAAAGCCTGACATGTTTACTTCTTAGTCTCGACTTGAAGTTCAAAGCCTGACATGTTTACTTCTTAGTCTCTACTTGAAGTTCAAAGCCTGACATGTTTACTTCTTAGTCTCTACTTGAAGTTCAAAGCCTGACATGTTTACTTCTTAGTCTCTACTTGAAGTTCAAAGCCTGACATGTTTACTTCTTAGTCTCGACTTGAAGTTCAAAGCCTGACATGTTTACTTCTTAGTCTCGACTTGAAGTTCAAAGCCTGACATGTTTACTTCTTAGCCTCTACTTGAAGTTCAAAGCCTGACATGTTTACTTCTTAGTCTCTACTTGAAGTTCAAAGCCTGACATGTTTGCTTCTTAGTCTCGACTTGAAGTTCAAAGCCTGACATGTTTGCTTCTTAGTCTCGACTTGAAGTTCAAAGCCTGACATGTTTACTTCTTAGTCTCGACTTGAAGTTCAAAGCCTGACATGTTTGCTTCTTAGTCTCTACTTGAAGTTCAAAGCCTGACATGTTTACTTCTTAGTCTCGACTTGAAGTTCAAAGCCTGACATGTTTACTTCTTAGTCTCGACTTGAAGTTCAAAGCCTGACATGTTTACTTCTTAGCCTCTACTTGAAGTTCAAAGCCTGACATGTTTACTTCTTAGTCTCTACTTGAAGTTCAAAGCCTGACATGTTTGCTTCTTAGTCTCGACTTGAAGTTCAAAGCCTGACATGTTTGCTTCTTAGTCTCGACTTGAAGTTCAAAGCCTGACATGTTTGCTTCTTTGTCTCTACTTGAAGTTCAAAGCCTGACATGTTTGCTTCTTAGTCTCGACTTGAAGTTCAAAGCCTGACATGTTTACTTCTTAGTCTCGACTTGAAGTTCAAAGCCTGACATGTTTGCTTCTTAGTCTCGACTTGAAGTTCAAAGCCTGACATGTTTGCTTCTTAGTCTCTACTTGAAGTTCAAAGCCTGACATGTTTGCTTCTTAGTCTCGACTTGAAGTTCAAAGCCTGACATGTTTACTTCTTAGCCTCTACTTGAAGTTCAAAGCCTGACATGTTTGCTTCTTAGTCTCGACTTGAAGTTCAAAGCCTGACATGTTTACTTCTTAGCCTCTACTTGAAGTTCAAAGCCTGACATGTTTGCTTCTTAGTCTCTACTTGAAGTTCAAAGCCTGACATGTTTACTTCTTAGTCTCGACTTGAAGTTCAAAGCCTGACATGTTTGCTTCTTAGTCTCGACTTGAAGTTCAAAGCCTGACATGTTTACTTCTTAGCCTCTACTTGAAGTTCAAAGCCTGACATGTTTACTTCTTAGCCTCTACTTGAAGTTCAAAGCCTGACATGTTTACTTCTTAGTCTCGACTTGAAGTTCAAAGCCTGACATGTTTGCTTCTTAGTCTCGACTTGAAGTTCAAAGCCTGACATGTTTGCTTCTTAGTCTCGACTTGAAGTTCAAAGCCTGACATGTTTACTTCTTAGTCTCGACTTGAAGTTCAAAGCCTGACATGTTTGCTTCTTAGTCTCGACTTGAAGTTCAAAGCCTGACATGTTTGCTTCTTAGTCTCGACTTGAAGTTCAAAGCCTGACATGTTTGCTTCTTAGTCTCGACTTGAAGTTCAAAGCCTGACATGTTTGCTTCTTAGTCTCGACTTGAAGTTCAAAGCCTGACATGTTTGCTTCTTAGTCTCGACTTGAAGTTCAAAGCCTGACATGTTTGCTTCTTAGTCTCGACTTGAAGTTCAAAGCCTGACATGTTTACTTCTTAGTCTCGACTTGAAGTTCAAAGCCTGACATGTTTGCTTCTTAGTCTCGACTTGAAGTTCAAAGCCTGACATGTTTGCTTCTTAGTCTCTACTTGAAGTTCAAAGCCTGACATGTTTGCTTCTTAGTCTCTACTTGAAGTTCAAAGCCTGACATGTTTACTTCTTAGTCTCTACTTGAAGTTCAAAGCCTGACATGTTTGCTTCTTAGTCTCTACTTGAAGTTCAAAGCCTGACATGTTTGCTTCTTAGCCTCTACTTGAAGTTCAAAGCCTGACATGTTTACTTCTTAGCCTCTACTTGAAGTTCAAAGCCTGACATGTTTGCTTCTTAGTCTCGACTTGAAGTTCAAAGCCTGACATGTTTGCTTCTTAGCCTCTACTTGAAGTTCAAAGCCTGACATGTTTGCTTCTTAGCCTCTACTTGAAGTTCAAAGCCTGACATGTTTGCTTCTTAGTCTCTACTTGAAGTTCAAAGCCTGACATGTTTACTTCTTAGTCTCTACTTGAAGTTCAAAGCCTGACATGTTTGCTTCTTAGTCTCTACTTGAAGTTCAAAGCCTGACATGTTTACTTCTTAGTCTCGACTTGAAGTTCAAAGCCTGACATGTTTACTTCTTAGTCTCGACTTGAAGTTCAAAGCCTGACATGTTTGCTTCTTAGTCTCGACTTGAAGTTCAAAGCCTGACATGTTTACTTCTTAGCCTCTACTTGAAGTTCAAAGCCTGACATGTTTGCTTCTTAGTCTCGACTTGAAGTTCAAAGCCTGACATGTTTGCTTCTTAGTCTCGACTTGAAGTTCAAAGCCTGACATGTTTGCTTCTTAGTCTCGACTTGAAGTTCAAAGCCTGACATGTTTGCTTCTTAGTCTCTACTTGAAGTTCAAAGCCTGACATGTTTACTTCTTAGTCTCTACTTGAAGTTCAAAGCCTGACATGTTTGCTTCTTAGTCTCTACTTGAAGTTCAAAGCCTGACATGTTTGCTTCTTAGTCTCTACTTGAAGTTCAAAGCCTGACATGTTTACTTCTTAGTCTCTACTTGAAGTTCAAAGCCTGACATGTTTACTTCTTAGTCTCTACTTGAAGTTCAAAGCCTGACATGTTTACTTCTTAGTCTCGACTTGAAGTTCAAAGCCTGACATGTTTACTTCTTAGTCTCGACTTGAAGTTCAAAGCCTGACATGTTTGCTTCTTAGTCTCGACTTGAAGTTCAAAGCCTGACATGTTTACTTCTTAGCCTCTACTTGAAGTTCAAAGCCTGACATGTTTACTTCTTAGTCTCGACTTGAAGTTCAAAGCCTGACATGTTTACTTCTTAGTCTCTACTTGAAGTTCAAAGCCTGACATGTTTGCTTCTTAGCCTCTACTTGAAGTTCAAAGCCTGACATGTTTGCTTCTTAGTCTCTACTTGAAGTTCAAAGCCTGACATGTTTACTTCTTAGTCTCGACTTGAAGTTCAAAGCCTGACATGTTTACTTCTTAGTCTCTACTTGAAGTTCAAAGCCTGACATGTTTACTTCTTAGCCTCTACTTGAAGTTCAAAGCCTGACATGTTTACTTCTTAGTCTCTACTTGAAGTTCAAAGCCTGACATGTTTACTTCTTAGCCTCTACTTGAAGTTCAAAGCCTGACATGTTTGCTTCTTAGTCTCGACTTGAAGTTCAAAGCCTGACATGTTTACTTCTTAGTCTCTACTTGAAGTTCAAAGCCTGACATGTTTACTTCTTAGTCTCGACTTGAAGTTCAAAGCCTGACATGTTTACTTCTTAGTCTCTACTTGAAGTTCAAAGCCTGACATGTTTACTTCTTAGTCTCTACTTGAAGTTCAAAGCCTGACATGTTTACTTCTTAGTCTCTACTTGAAGTTCAAAGCCTGACATGTTTACTTCTTAGTCTCGACTTGAAGTTCAAAGCCTGACATGTTTACTTCTTAGTCTCTACTTGAAGTTCAAAGCCTGACATGTTTGCTTCTTAGTCTCTACTTGAAGTTCAAAGCCTGACATGTTTACTTCTTAGTCTCGACTTGAAGTTCAAAGCCTGACATGTTTACTTCTTAGCCTCTACTTGAAGTTCAAAGCCTGACATGTTTGCTTCTTAGTCTCTACTTGAAGTTCAAAGCCTGACATGTTTACTTCTTAGTCTCTACTTGAAGTTCAAAGCCTGACATGTTTACTTCTTAGTCTCGACTTGAAGTTCAAAGCCTGACATGTTTACTTCTTAGTCTCTACTTGAAGTTCAAAGCCTGACATGTTTACTTCTTAGTCTCTACTTGAAGTTCAAAGCCTGACATGTTTACTTCTTAGTCTCGACTTGAAGTTCAAAGCCTGACATGTTTACTTCTTAGTCTCTACTTGAAGTTCAAAGCCTGACATGTTTACTTCTTAGTCTCGACTTGAAGTTCAAAGCCTGACATGTTTACTTCTTAGTCTCGACTTGAAGTTCAAAGCCTGACATGTTTACTTCTTAGTCTCTACTTGAAGTTCAAAGCCTGACATGTTTACTTCTTAGTCTCGACTTGAAGTTCAAAGCCTGACATGTTTGCTTCTTAGTCTCGACTTGAAATGGAAATCTTTATTTTTTGTTTCCAACCAGACCAACACGTTCCAAGTGGTTCTTACAACTGACGGTACCCAGAGCGGAGTCATTATGTTCTTCGATACCATTGAATGGGTTGTTTTCGAAGATATCACCAACTATGCTGCCTACACGGACATTGAAAGTTTCCCACCCGAGATAACAATAAGCACAAAGGTAAGTCAGCTGTTAAACACGACCCCCTTCCTCCATAGAATCATTCTTTACCAGCATTGATTCTACTAGGCTACTCGAGTCCGAATAGTTTACAATGCACAAAGATTGACAGAAAGACTCAAATATTTTTGTGTAAGTACTATTACGCTGTAGCTTCATAAACCTGTCGAGAGGTCTCTGGTGTAATTGAAAAAAAAAACGCAAGACATAGTTTCCTCATCCTCCCCTGATTTCGTTTAAATTATTCAATGGATCAAAGGAAATCATTGATGTTTTCATGTTGAGTTTAGGTTTAGGGATAATAAGGATTTATTTAAAGTAATTTCTTTTCTAAAAAAAAATAACAAAGCTTATCTAATGAAAATTATTTATCTGAAAATTGTAGGGTTTAGCTCCCTTTCTGATACATTAAACAAAATTAAATAATTAATTTTAAAAAAAGTTAATTTTTGAATTGATTCGTGTATGTCATCGACTATGAATAATGATGCAAAAATTTCAACTTGATCCGAGAATGAGAAGTGGGCTAATAAATGTGTCGAGACGTAACAAGAGGATTACATCCACATTTCTCGTTAAGTAGCATTTATTTCCCTTATATCAAACAAAATAATTAATCACCAATAATTAATTAACTAATTGGCTATTTTAAATTTATTTATTCATGTTTGTCAGGTACAATGAATAATTGTGCAAAGTTTCAACTTGATCCGAAAAAGGAAATGGGAGAAAAGTATGTTCAAACTTTTTACCAGACAGACAGACAAACAGAGTGAGTTGATATTAACCTATGTAAAAAGAAATGTTCATTATGATCTTGATGCAAAGTGAATGCTTGCTTCTATGGAATGCTCCAGGCGCGAAATGTAGAGCGAGAGAAAAGGGAGCAAGAGATTACAAGAAAGAGACCTGCATAGAAGGATAGAATATATGTATCCCTTTATGCCCTTTAGTTGGTGTTGCTATTATAGTACAATACTTTATATTAATAGTGTGACGGAATGCAGGCCTATGTTTCATTTATTATATTTGTAAAACTCTATATCTCTAATTAATTTCTCCATGTTAAGGTTGGCTTCTTTAAAGGAGATGGGGCCACTAAGGTACTTTTTCCACTGTCAATGACAAAATTTTTAAAGAGAATCACTTTAGACTCCAATGTTGGTGAAGCTGGTGTATATGTACTCAGGTGAGCTGGCACAAACTGCATAGCAAATGTTGCTTTTCTATACTAGATGCTATATAACATCTCAAGGAAACGGAGGGTAATGATTCATATGATGGCATGTTTAGACAATATGAGGGCGTGTTTAGACAATATGAGGGCGTGTTTAGACTATATGAGGGCGTGTTTAGACAATATGAGAGCGTGTTTAGACAACATGAGGGCGTGTTTAGACAACATGAGGGCATGTTTAGACAATATGAGGGCATGTTTAGACAACATGAGGGCATGTTTAGACTATATGAGGGCGTGTTTAGACAACATGAGAGCGTGTTTAGAATATATGAGGGCGTGTTTAGATAACATGAGGGCGTGTTTAGACAATATGAGGGCGTGTTTAGACTATATAAAAGAGTATTAAGACTTTAGACTATATGAAAAATTTATATTTGACATGAGAGACGTAACTTTTTTTTTTTATTATTTTCAATTTTTCTAAAAGTCGAATATGTCTCGTACTGTACTTAGATGGATGCTTCTAGTGAACTCCATTTAATGAAATATTGTAGATATTTTTTTATAAAAATAAACAACAGATTTATGGTCCTAGAGTCTAGAACAATCTTTAAAAGCTATTCAAATAATTATCAAGTATCTTTCATTTGGAATACTTCAGTTAATATCATGTTAAACTCATATCATCTCTGCCTGTGGTCCCTTCTGGGCCACCAACCAGCTTCCTCCAGGGACTCGAGTTTGGGCGAGTCTCTCCAACTGTCCCCACGTCTTGCCCATCTGCTTGGCATCTGCTTCCAAATCGCGGCGTCCCTCTTCCTCTTTCCTTGAGGGTTCCAGGTTAGGGCTTGCCTTGTTATGTTGGATGCAGGCTTGCGAAGGGTGTGACCTGTCCGTCCCCATCGTCTCTGAAGGATATCTACTTCAATGGGATGCTGCTTTGTTCTTTGACACAGTTCCTCATTCGAGATCTTGTCTGGCCAGCGGATCATAAGAATCTTCCTCAGGCAGGTAATGATGAATACTTGGATTTTGCCCCATATAATAATTGCCTTAACAATGGTGTTAAAGAGTCTGAACTTGGTGGTGGTGCTTATTTCCCTAGATCCCCAGGTGTTCTTCAGCTGTTGGAAGGCTGCTCGAGCTTTACCAATGCTGGTTCTGACATCTGCATCTTTTCCTCCATGGTGGTCTAGGATACTGACGAAGATGTCAGAACCCGCATTGATAAAATAAAATCAAGTTAAACTAGTCTACAATATTATTTAGGTCTTTTAATGTCCTACAGCATAATACTAATTAGGCTTGTTTTCGAGTCCGAAGATTTATGGGGAATACAGTATTTCCCATGGCAACGCAGCTCCAGCTGCGACCTACATATTTTTCAACAACCAGCGCAGATATAATCATTGTTCTCCTATGGTTGATTTAGATTTTATTTTCGCTGTTTACACCCATCCTTGACAGTGGATTTTCTTTTGGTCTCAAACGTGTATCCCGCTCCTTTGTAAGTGATCTCCAGCTGTCTCGTTCCGAAGCCGCCTGCAGGTGCTTTCTTCTATGTCAATGAAAGCAAGCTGGCGCGTAGGTGGGTCTTTAAAGCGTTTTTCTCTGTTATGTCGACCGCCTTTCCCCTCACTAAAAAGGACAATAAGAAGTTCTTCTATACTGTCCATACCGGCGTTCGCAAGGACATCGCTGTTTGCAGTGCGGTCTTGCCACCTTATGTCCTTGATGAAGCACAAGCATCTTTGGTGAAAGCGTTCAAGTAGTCTTAGATGCTTTCTGCAATCTGCATAATACCCATGTCTCAGATCCATATAGAAGGGTTGAGAGAGCAACTGCTTTGTAGGCAAGTGAAGCGATTTATTCCGCCAAACTCTCGCCTAGATGCGTCCAAAAGCACTACTGGCCCTGGCCAGACGGTTATCAACCTGCCTTGAAAGCCATGCTTCATTTGACACGATGCTTCCTGGCTATGTGACGTGGCATACCACGTTAAGGGGCTGTCCATTAACGGTGATCTTTGGCGCTGAGTAGGTTTTATTGGGTCACTCCTGGACCATAACTTTTGTTTTACCTAGATAAACCAAAAATAGGCGCTAATTCGTTGACCGCGAGCTGGAGATCATGTTCCAGCATTGCGTTAAGGATGGATGGCATAGGAGATAGATACCATTAATGGATATAGTTTCAACCTTTCTTCTATCAATAGTCAATAAGTATTATTTGTCATGTATGAGCGATGGCGGTTTCCGAAATTTAAACATATGGTACACAACTTGTTTTCCACTAAACAGAAATAGAAATAATTTCATCCCATTATATCATTATTATAATAATCAATGGACACCCATTTGTTTTTGTGGTGGGTTTTTTTTCATTGATTTTTTTTCTTTGTTTCAGGATAGACTCGTCACCAGTAAACGTTACGTTTGCCCCAACCACCCTCAGCCCAGTCACAGTGGAAACAACCACAACAAACCAGGCATCTTATCAACGTGTCTTTCTAACATTGACATTCTTAGGGACTCTCTTTGTTATTCTAGCCAGAAGCAAATTGACTGACTTTTAATATCAGAAAGAAGCATGTTTATAACTTAGTTGGACTAGAAACAAGCGAATGCACTGAATTGTTTTAATCAAAACAAGCAAATATATAACTTAAAACAAATGTAGGCCTATATCTTTGCAATACTAAAAACATCCATATGTACTTCTTTATTACACCATTATGGAGCATATATGGTATGCGTAAACTTTTGTGTGCATGTTACTTCTACATTTTGATACTATATTATGACTAGGGCCGGATTTATCTATGTGGAGGCCCTTACACTTTTTTTCGAAAGGTTTAATAAAAATCCACATATTGATTAAAAAAATAAACTAATATCTAAAATCTTGCCATATTATAAAAGAAAGTACTTGTAAATTAAATTTAATTTTGCTTTGTTTAAAAAATATATAATTATTTAAATTGCATATTTTAGTTTAAACAATATAAATATTAGGGGGGTATGCAATGTATTTGGTTTATCCATAGTAGGCCTAGATGACAAGAATACGAGCACACGAGAAGCGGACACTTTTTTAATTAACCACGACAGAGTTGCCAACTGTAAGATTGAAAGAATTGTTAATAAAAATGCGGGGAAAAAATGTCAAAGGGAAACTCCGATGGTTTTGACAATTTTTTTATATAATGTGTTTTGATTTACAGATAATGAATGTATTGTATGTATGTATGTAATGTATGTATTCTTTTTTTTTTAAGTTGCAATAATAACTTAGTAATTGGTGTTTTTTCTGGTGTAATTTTCCTGCACATTCAAAACGATCAGATTTTCACCGGGTTTCTATGTGACGTCACAACAACCTATTTAATCTATGGACTTATTGTATAACGAAGACCATACAGTAAAGTTTACATTCTCATCTATGCAGTTAGATCTATATCTAGTAAGCAAAGAAAAAATGCGTATTAAAAGTAAATTTACATGCTTGACTAACCACGGCAGTGTGTATATTCTCGCCTGACCACAGAATATACAACAAACACTATCGCTTGGTTGTCTTGTCATGACCGACTACACGTAGTCTAGATTAGTCTTACACTGACCAGTTTGTTAGAATCAGTCAGACACATGATCTATTTACTTTTTAGGACAGGGAGAGGTTTAGATGAAAATGTTACTTTTGTTCTCGAGTTGGTTATCCTAATGCTTTTAGATCTCTCTCTCTATATATAACTGTACCATAGTTCTGGACTAAGCCGTCACTAAGCATAAGAGCCTAACAGCTAGTGTAAGAATGAAGCGATACGATTGGTTAAATCTAGTTTCTCTTTCAGTATTGTTGAGGGAAGTGACGTTTGACTGAGCTAAAAACAAAATCTCAAAGAACCCCGTTTTTTTGTTGAGATGTCAAGAATTTACTGACTAAATTATTAAATATGAATGTTTCTAAGCATTTAAATACAAAATGGTAAAATGTTTACTTTTACAACTTTTCACGCAGAATTTAAATAGGCCTATGTCAATAACTCAAATTGGAAAAACCATCGGAGTTTCCCTTTAAAACAGTGGTTCTCAACCTTTTAGGCTCGGCGACCCCTTTTTACAACCCCCCCCATTCTGCCGCGACCCCCCCCCCCTCCGCATACACACACAGCAATAGAAGAATGGACAAAAACAATTCATTTTTTCGATGGTCTTAGGCGACCCCTGGCAAATCGTCAATCGACCCCCAAAGGGGTCGTGATCACAGGTTGAGAACCCCTGCTTTAAATGAAAATAAAAACGTAGTTTCATATCTGTCGAAATATTTTTTCTCTTTTATGGAGACCCCTGGACTGTAGCCTCGCCTGCCCTCTCTTAAATACGCCCCTGATTATAACGCTCTATATTTTGGTAAAATGTCGGCAGATTCCTTCCAATATTGTGTGTTAGGTGTGTGTGTGGGGGGGGGAATTCCCGAAGAAATAAGGAACTCTAGAAGACCATACTTGTGTTATGTGAGTAAGATTTTGAACTTCTGAATGAAGTGTGCAACTATTGACCTTACTAGACCTGCTATTAGAGTTCGGTTCTGAACAGAGAGAAACAACAATAGTACTTCTAGCCTTTGGCCTCGGTGATTGAACTAGTCTGTTGAACCACTAAGGCACTACAAGTAACAACTGCTGACCAGTTCCTTTCATTACTGTTGTTCGACAATCCTTTATCAAAGTAGGCTATCCCCCGGTCGGAGATGGCTCCTCCATTAAGTCTTCCTGTTTTACTGTACCTCGCAAGACGTGGTTGTCACGTTCTGAGTGGTCCGAGATTTTCTTTGGACTAAATACATGTGGTCATAAGGTCCTCTTGAATAAAACTAAAGAATTGTTTCTTTTCTGTAACGTACTTTTTTTTATATACATGGGATGAAGTCACTGAAAGCATTGTTTTGTCGTTTCTTTAAGATTTCACTTATATGGTATTTTATCGACCTATTTCTCTTTAAAGTGAAAATAACTAAACATTTTTGTATGTAATACCTGAACCTCTTATAGCAATGGTTTGTAGTATATACTGTAAACTGTGTTACTTACAGTGTAGAGAATATGTAGCATTGTTTGACAAGGATGGGTGTGAACTCGTAACGACCAGGTAAATGGCTACATCAAACTATAGTCTGGAGCTTTGTTGGCCCTATGTTAACGTATACAACAAGCGTTTATATAGCAAAGGTTGAATGAGTCATTGATGTGACATAGCATGGAGGAGGGTTATACTTTCAGGTAACATGTATATACATATAGGTACCCCGTGTTTCTATATGTGTGATGGGCTTTATTTGTTTTAAACGATCCGCTTTTGTGTTGTTTTTTTAACCATTAGTGTGTGATGTCATGCTGTGGCCTGTCACGTTCCTATCTCATAGTAGAAATAAAAAGTGTCAATATTATTTGCCATTCTTTGCCTTTAAATCACTTGCATCATTTCTATGACATTCTTTGCATTTTAATTACTAGAATCATTTCTATAAAATTCCTTGCATTTTAATCACTTGCATTATTTCTATGACATTCCTTGCCTTTTAATTACTATGATACGTCTTGCTTATTATATTTCTCAATATCCATTAGGTCTTAGCGTTAAACATTCCCATTCTTCCTCTATGGCTGACATTTCTATGTAGCCTCATAGCCACCTTACAACTACTCAATGTCTTATCTTTATGAAACTCTCTATTAGATCCAGTGCTATACATGGATGTAAAGAGTAGCGCTGGCTGATTGTCCAGGTTTTGGTTTCGGGAGAAACAAGAGAAAATTTGTGAAGATGGAGAGAAAGATAGGAAGGATAACTCACACCGATTTATGCAATAATTGTTCAATCTGTGCTAAATTAACTTGTGCTTTTGTTTTTAGCGACAATCAATGAATGTCGTGCTACGTATGTATAGGTGCTCGTGACCAAAAACTGCTTTGGACAAAGGTCATTTAGCAAATTAGAACTAAAGCAGACAACTTTGTATCTTTCTTGTTCACTAAGAGTCAAAACCCTCATTCATTATACCCGGGAATGTAAAATACCAAAATGAGAGATCCAGAGAAGCTCTTATTAACAATCTAACTTGTTGTTTCTGAACAACTTTGAATACAATAGACTTTAAAAAAGGAGATCAAGGTCGTGCGGTTTGCATGCTGGACTGTCGTTCGGACTTATCGATGGTCCCGGGTTCAAACCCTGAACGCTCCCATCCCCCGTCGTCCTGCGGGAGGTTTGGACTAGGAAGTAATTATCTTCAACTCTGAAGGAACATCCGAAATAAGTAAAACATTTTACAAACATTTTACAGATCATGGATGAGTGTATCTGTAACTTATTTCTACTAATTATGAGTTTGTGTTTTAATCAGAAAATGACAGAGAGGCATCCAAAATTTTGCTTTTTTTTTCGACTGTCATGAAAGAAACTCTAATGGGTACCTGACTTTAGTTGGGGTAAGTAAAGACGGTAGGTCGTTGTGCTGGCCACGTGACACCCTGCTCTAATAGGTCACCTGACTTGAGTTGGGGTAAGTAAAGACGGTAGGTCGTTGTGCTGGCCACGTGACACCCTGCTCTAAAGACGGTAGGTCGTTGTGCTGGCCTCATGAAACTATGCTCGTTAACCTTTGGCCTCAAACACCATCTGCCCTATAGATCGTAAGGTCTGATTAGTTCTGTAATAAGAGGCACTTGACTTACTTTTAATTACCAAACAGAACATCCATGCAGTTATAAGCTATTGCATTTGTATCAATATTCTTCAAAGGTTATCTTCTGAATACCGGGTATGTTTTAGATTAATTACACACACTAGCTCAACTTCAACGGGTAACAGCTAGGTGTTTGTGTGACTGTTTGAATAAGTCAACTATTACTCAGAGCTTCTCGAGATCTGAACTTTTCTCTTGCATTACTAGCTATAGGTACTGCAAACGTTGAATGGGCCATATATCCATTGATCTACAGGGAAGATGATGTTAAAGTCATAGGTTTCTTTGGCCATCTGTTAACAAACAATTGGCCTCACTAAACATTGGCGCACCTTTTTGTTGTAGATTGACTTATTATGGAACTATGAAGAGAAATAATGAAATGTGCCGGTGTATGATTCGTTGTTGTGTTTGAAGTGCTTTATACATTGTTTACACTTAATATTGCGTAGTGCGGTGTAGGTGGCTTTCACGTTATTGTTATTATGCTGGTGAAATATTACCATGTTTTCAAGCTTCGAAGTCTACTGTCCTGTACCAAAACAAAGGAAATGGTCATAACACAGCTTCTCTACGCCTTACTTGCTCACACTGAACAAGATATCTAGCTCGCGGTCAACGAATTTGCGTAGGCCTACGCTGTCACCTCTTTTGGTTTAACTTTATACCTCGGTAAAACGCCGGTAGAGCTTCTTCTAGTCCAGTGGTTCCCAAACTTTTTTGTGTTGTAGACCCCTTGCCATGTTTTCTGGTTTTCGGTAGACCCCCTGCTTAATTTGCACCTTTTTTCAAATTCATCAACATTTATGTTAAACTAATTTCTATCTGTAGTGAGTTGAAAAGTGAAAAATTAATTTAAAGCTACATACTAAGTTATAGAGATTTTTTTTTTAAACCAATTAATAATTAAAATAAAAATAGATATCTATTGGAATCACCAAACACACTGGAAATGTCTTTTTGCAGATTTATCATCCGTTGGTACGGATGTTATGTTTCAAATAGGAATTTGTTGTTCTATGAAGTAGCGCTTCAAACATTCAATATTAATTAATTAACAAATTTGCCTTAGGTTTAAGTATCATTAAAATTTTCTCAAAGAGCAGTTTTTCGTGTATTTCTTAATCATGTGTGGCTCAAATACTGAGTCTGCGAAGATGTTGTCACTACCAGGAGAAGGGGAGAAGCCAGTAAGCAGGAAGGGCTAATTAGCCTTGGTTGACTACCTAGCAGAATTCAAAAACTCTCCTGCCTTGCACTTAAACATGGGAAAGGTTTTGTGGGTCAACCCTGAGTAAAAATAAGGAGCCAGCGACCCTAATGCAGTTAGGAGCGCACATCAATACACCCTGTCAGAGCCTGCGACACTGCTGATCCCAAACTGTAGAGATGTCGTTTGTAAATAATTACATAATAAGCTTTTAATTTTATAACTCATGCCACCTATGTGTCTTTGAACTGTAGAGATGCTTAAAGCAATTCTTTTACTAATATCAGATGTAGCTTTATGTAAAACAGTTTTTACAACTACAACGGCTGGTAAAATAAATGTTTTACCATTAGTGTTTTACGTATTTGGTCATAAAAAGTAAAGTTCCTCTTTCAGACCGAGTGATGATGTTAAGATTATCTGTTTCTTTGGCCAACGGTTAACGAGCAGGGTGTCACGTGGCCAGCACAACGACCAACCGCCTTTACTCTTCCTAACTTAAGTTAGGTACCCATTAGAGTTGGATGGACCGGCACCTTCGACACGGAGGTCACGGGTGGGGAGCCCTAAAAAACATGACATTCAAAATTCACTGAGATTCGAACCCAGGACCCCAGGTTAGGATGCCAAGCGTTTAACTACTACCACCCTATTTTGATATAAGTAAACAGATATTGTAAGACGCCCACATACCATCATCTTCTCTATATGAAGTCGAAGACATATTTTGTGGGTCTATTCTGAACTTTATCTTTGAATGTTTGAAAGTTTTTCAAATCTTTTTATCACACCGACATTGTCTCAGATGATCCTCCAGTGTAATTAGTTTCATATCGGCATAAAAAAGGGGCAATTGGCATGTTTGATAAGGAAGGAATGAACAATTTTAACTAATCAGAGCGCTATACAGTTGACATTTCATTTAGCTCAGCATTCCTTACATGTAGACAAAAGGAACGGGATTGAAATAAGTCTTGAAAATAAATACAAGTTTTCATTTGGATAGCAGGATAAATATTTAAAGGATTAACTAAGTGTGAAGAATTATATTAATGTGATGTACACATTATATATTAGTGTGAAGAATTACATTAATGTGATGTGAAAATTAAAGTCATGACCTGCTTAAATGAAATCTATTATCGTAGACCCCCGTGGACATCTCATAGACCCCCAATTTGTTTATTCACTTTCATAGACCCCTTGGAAGTCTTCGTAGACCCCTGGGGGTCTATATAGACCACTTTGGGAATCACTGTTCTAGTCAGACAGTCACTCTTGGCAGGGCACGTATCCCGTATGAGGGACGAACATATGCCAAAGGCAATCTTTGTTAGTGAGCTGAAAGGTGGTTGGCGTAACAGAGATGCCCCACGGAAACTTTTCTTTAGAATACTAACGCAATGTTTTTAAGTCTCTTTGTTACAAAGTGAATGTACCCTATAATATAACGTAGGCTATAGATTTTGCGTCACTTGATGTTTCGTACTAAAACCATAATGAATTTATAAATTGCATTAGATGTCTGAACTTTACCATTTGAGAAGTTACATTGCAAAGACTTTCTTCCAAGCCAATATAGTACAATGTAGGCCTACAACGATACCACGTCACGTGAGCTGTTGTTTTTCGAGACTGTAGGATGGCTTAAAAGACTTTCTAATTGGTAGTCTTTACCCGATCGTTCATCTTATTTTATCTTATCTTATAGGCTGAGTATATTAGGCCTACAGACGTTACTTGAAAAAAGATGATTACTCCTACGCGTCGTGCATATTAACCAATGACATATAAAATTCTCATGCATATATTAACCAATGACCTATTAAATTCTGCTAAGTCAATGGTTTTCCTAGCTTTCTCAGGCTACCCATTCCATGCTCTAATATCACTGGGGAAGGAGCATTTGTACAAATTTGTCCTAGCATATGGAATGAGGGAATGTGCCTTTATCTTTGTGTCTTTCAGATTAAGAAGATAAAATTACAAAAAATATTCCCAAAATGACTCCTCAAGAAATTATTTAGCCGAGAGAGGCTCGGTGACTCGGTCACCTTCGATACATTATTAAACTTTACACAAAGCTCTTGAGGACAAGATGCCCATCATGTGGCATATTCTATAATTTGTGGCCCGGATTGTATAGAAATGCCCTGGCCGATTTTGACACCCAGTCCGCCCCTGCTGATTCTAGATTTAGATCATACAAAGAATCGGAATCTATATAAGAGATATAAGATTAGATCTAGATCTATACATAGATCCGTCGAAGGAATCGAAGTGTAAGGCCTACACATCTACATTTGTAACATCAGCAGTCTACAATCGATATTAATTTAAAACTAGGATTTTTTTCCGACTTCACAATCACTAGATCTAGATCTCATACAAATACAATGATAACATCTAGATCTACATACTGATGATACTAACATTACCACAGCAACTCAGATTCTAAATCCAGAATAGATCAAGATTATTCTAGATCTAGACGTCTTATACTTTGTTACCTAGGTCTACCCTCTAGACTAGAGTGTCACTAGAATCTAGTCTAGATTCTAGATCTATAAATCTATATTTACTATATTAACTATAATACTATATTACTATATTAATATTACTATATAATATTACTATATTTAGTATTTTAGATTTAGATCTAGATCTCTACATCTATAATAGATTTAGAAATTTAGATCTATATTATAGTATATATATAAATAATAAAGTATATAGTAATAGTCTTGTAGTAGAGGCTAGTTAGTTAGGAGTAGTAGCTAGATCTAGACTCTAGCGTAGAGCTAATCAGATAATGATCTGACTAACAAAGACACTGCTGCACTTTTTAAAATGAAAATCTAATAATAATAATATACCCAATAGATCTGTCTATAATAATACTAGACTAGTAGTAGTACTTTTTTTTACTAGAATACTAGTAGGCCTATTTCTTTATTATAGTTTATATTAATGAATAGCATAGTAATAATAAAAGTCAGTAAATAAAGTAGACTAGACTAGAGATCTAGCTCAGTAGACTCTAGACTTTAGTGACTATTTTTGTACCTTGAACTTCCCGAAAGTAAAATTATAAATTTAAATTTATACTAATATTTAATCTAATCTTATTTTAAATACAGTTTTTATACTTATACAGTCACCGAGTCATTAGATAGAGTTCAAGCGACAGAGACAATGAATAGCAAAATAACACTAACAGGGCCGGACTAGAGCTAAGCATAGGCAAACTAGGGCTTCCAATTAGTTGGGGCCTCACTTAGAAAGAAATAGCGAAACTTGTCCTCATGCACTCATGTTATTGTTGTAGAAAGTACACTAGTGTCACTAGGTTTTTAATCAATTGTGTGATTTTAGTTTTTTTTTCTGTTTATTTCTTATTTATCTATTTCATTCATTTGGAGCCACCAAATTTAATTTGCCTAGGGCCTTCAATTATCCAAGCATGGCCTTGACACAATACTCAATACATGATTGTAACTAGATCTATCTCTAGTTCTAGTCATTGACATCATAGTCTAGATTTATTCTACATCATGGCACAGGCAATACACTCTGAAAGTAGATCAGATGGATGGCATATATATTCGAATATTCACATTTGACTAGAGTAACACCTTTAGTAAAATCACTAAATTTAGAAAGCCTTCAGGACAGAAGGCTCAAAAGTAAAGTAGCAATCATACATAAAACACTGAACCATAATCTTCAAATACAAAAACAAAATTTAATAAAATACTCTGAAAGACACAAAGATAAAGGCACATACCTCGTCCCATATGCTAGGACAAATTTGTACAAATACTCCTTCTTCCCTAGTGCTATTAGAGCATGGAATGGGTTGCCTGAGCTAGCCAGGAAAACCAGTGACTTGGCAGAATTTAAGTCATTGGTTAATATGCATGACTAAATGCATGACGCGTAGGACGTAATCATCTTCTTTTTTGAAGTAACGTCTGTATTATATAAGATAAGATAAGATAAGATGACAATGCTAGTGCTGGGCTTTAAGTCTTTAATGCATGTTTATTTTTAATTTAAAAATGGAATTTTCCCAGATAAACAAAATTGTGTATGTGGACTGAGTTGCTAGATGAAAACTAACTTAAATTTTACATGAATTTTGATATTATATAAACTAAAATATAATATTTTATTTTATAACAAAGTAAATTGGCTACAAAAATGTTGAATCCAATTAGACTAATCAAAATAAAATAACTAATTTCTAATCATGCCATAACACTAGTTAAGTGACTTTAGGTATGGTTTTTACAGTGTATCTTAAAATGCTAAAAATATGCTTTAGTACAGTATCAATGCAATAATTTTGTTCAGTACACTGTCTATCTTTGATATATATATTATATATTAGTCCTAAAAATATCTTAATTTAAGTTTCCGATTATGCTGACTTTCAGATTACCGAAGTTTAGATTCTTGGACTCCACTGTATCATTAAACTGTAGAAAGAGGATAAAGTGTAAATAAAAAAGTATAGAAAAAAAATGAAATAATTGAACTAAGGCTTAAGTTTATCAACTTTTCTCTTGGTCATCGTTTAAATTTCCAGACAATGTCAAGCAGCCATGATTCAGTCAAGTCACAGACTGTCGCCTGCGCTGTCAAATTTTCTGAACTCTGTGGGCTATTAGAAAAGATACAAAAAACTCAAGGGAATGATAAGAAAAGAAAAGTGCTTCAGGATTTCATTGAGAAATGGAGAGCATGCCACAATCAACTGCACACAAATAACTCCAGCATTGTAGGTAGTTTAATAGCTAGCAATTTAGGGATGCTGTATTAGCAGAGATATTATGTGATCTTTTGGTTCTATTGATTTATATATTGTGTCAAATCTACATCTTTTATTCGAAAATCTTTTTATGCATATTACTCCATCTGCTATTGAAGATTTTCATACTTAAGTTAATCCCAGTAATCAACTATTTGTTTATATTTTGACTGTAAGATCCACTTTAGATGCTTTTATCCTTAAAATTCTGTACGAGGAAAAGATGAGAAAGAAAAGAGTCCTTTGGAGAAATGTGCTGGTGATATAATGGAACCTAGAGAAAAACATTTAAGAAATTAAAAAAGAATGATTAGCATAGATTTTGAAATTGAACAAACTAATTTCAAGGATGCTATATTTCAAGTTCACTGTTGCTGTTACTTTGTGGTCTAAGTGGAACAGCTTGAAAATTTCATATCCAGTATCTTTTTTTTAAAATACAAAGCATCTTCTTCTTCTTCTTCTAGCCAGCTTTTTGCTGCTGAGCTGTCAGCTCTTTTGCAGACTGTGCCAAGGAAAAATAGTGTGCTGTTTTCTTCAGTTGTTCAGCACTGCCGTACAGGGTGCTGGTTATGTTGGGCTGTAGTGGTAGTAGGGTCTGCCTAAGGTAGATTAGCAAGGGGCATTCAAAAAGGATATGATTTACGGTTTCATGAGGGTGGGCACAGTGTCTACAAATGGGGAGTTGTGTGGAATTTATTTTATTGAGATGGCAATTTAACAGAGGTGTGTGTCCTGTCCTTAGTTGGTCTTTGCAGGGGAGGAAGTTAATACTGTCCAGTTTGTTAGGCATGTTCATTTCTTTGTACACGGCTCTGCCTGTGTTTCCTGTTGCCCATTGGTTGAGCCACTCCTCTTTGTGGTTGTTGATTAACATTGACCTTAGGGTGAGGTAATTAACAGGTCTATCTGGTTGTTCCATAGATGATCCTGCCTTTGAAAGCTTATCTGCCCTTTCATTTCCCATGACGCCAATGTGTCCAGGGATCCACTGTAGTTGATGTTTAATTTTGTCATCAGTGTTGTCAACTCTCTTGGGCTTTTTGAGGTGCTGCTGTTAAGGGCTTGAAGAGTGGATTGGGAGTCTGTAAAGACAACAATATTTGATGGTAATTGTATCCCTTCATATAATTTGGTTTCAACTGTCTGCAAAGCTATGGTGATTGCCTCAATTTCGGCTTGAAAGTTTGAGCAGTAGTCGCCACAGGGTGCACTTATTTCAAAGTGTTTATTTTTGGGGAACACCAGGAAGGCACCAAGACCAGCATTGATGGTGGCTTTGAAGGCTGATCTGTCGGTGTATATATGGATGGCTGTTTTTGGATAGCTTTCAATTGTTTCAAGGGTGCCTACTTTGAGCTCCAGTGGATTGATTCTTTTGTTAGAGTGTTATTTATTAAATGTGTTTTAATGGTTGGTTGTTTGTAGTTAAGTCCAGGAGTTATGTTTGAGAATCTGGTAATTTTTTTCTCTGTTATTGGGTAGATGGTGTTTTAGGGCTAGTTCGTCAGTAAGTTGGATCAGAGTTCTTTGCTTTTTTTTGGTTGTTTTTCCTATTTCTCTGTGTTAGTAATTTATTTGGATGATCGTCCTCCAACCTTCTGTATCTCTCAATAGCTTCTAATGCTGCTCTGTTTCGCCTTAACTTAGGAGGTTCAATATTGGAGTCTATTTCACAGGCTGCTGTGGGAGTAGTTCTCATACCTCCACTAATTAGACGCAAGGCTTGGTTTTGGATTGTGTCTAAAGATGAATGATAGGTTTTGTTGGCGGCTACTTGTATGGAGTGACAGTTATCGATGACAGATCTGACGTATCCAGTGTATAACTGTCTTAAGGTTTTCTTTTCAGCTCACTTGGATGTTCCTGCTAGGTGTTTTATTATGTTTAATCTTTGTGATGCCTTTTCTTTTAAATCTGCCATAAAGTGTTTTAGAGACAGTCTTTGGTCTAATTTTACACCAAGATATGTTGGATTTTCTTCTTTATTTATTTGCTGTGAGTCTATTTTTAGGATGTAGTTTCTTTTTGCTATTTTGTTGCTGTGGCTAAAGATTGAGTAAACTGACTTATCTTTGTTTATTTCCATTTTCCATAAAAGCATCACAATACTTCCATTTGCTATACACCAAATTCATATTTATGAAAATCCCCTTTTGGTTTTAAATGTACTTGTCAAGGTGTAAATGTCAAAAAATTGTTTTCACTTTGTTATCTGAATTTTTCCAACAAAAATTTAATGGTTAATTTTAGTCATTGATTGACACATACACAATAAGTAATTAAATTGTAGCTTTCAGTGTGGAATCTTAGTTTAGCTTTTTTTGACTTGAAATTGATCAAATATTTCTTTCTTAAACAAGATAAGTTTTTAAACTTATTTTTCAGAATGACTCATTTCACCCTGCTATGAGGTTGTTACTTCCCCATCTTGAGAGAGAAAGAGTTGCTTATGGCATTAAAGAGGTAGGCAAAAAAAATCCTAATTCTTCTTTCTTATTGTTACGAATCTCACTATCCAGGCTCTCTGCAAACTGCACCATACACCACCAACTTAAAGAACTTGACAAGTCAGGGCTCCAAAATAACGTAAAGGTTTAATGTCCATAAATAACAGCCAATACTGTACAATTGGCAGCACGTAGAACAGTACAAATAGCTCTGCGATAACAAATATCTCTCCGATAACACCGTTCCGCCGTATCAAGTCTTGCACTGGTCTCTTCGTCTTGTTCCGGGCTTGCACTGGGTTCAACAGTTCAGGACTGACTTCACACACTAGGCTCGTTGTGTCGGACTCGATCACAGACCAAGATCAAGACGCCAGCCGTCTCAACTGTACTTGATAGTACTCCGCACTGAACCGTCGTAATGCTCCGTACAGGACCACACCGTTGAACTGTGCTGTAGTCGACCGTGTTCTGAACTCCTGTCGTAAACCCGCTTTCTGAACCTTGCTGTATTGAGCCCCTTTTCTCGACCGTCTTGACTGCGCAACCTCCGCTCTTATATAGGGTCCCTACTGGCCTTCTCGAACCGGACAGAACGCCCCTCGACGTTTCTAGGTGGTTAGATGACTATAACTCTCGTGACGCTCCTGAGCTCTGTTCACATCGGCGATCCTTCCCGAACTGTCCTGTTGACCCTCGACTCGGCTGACAGTCGTAACTCGTCACGCTTGACCGCTCGTCTAGCGCTGGCCTGGGGCGATTTGCGTCGGCTGACTACACTTACACCACTACCCCCATCTGTGCCACCACCAGGTTTATAACACTGCCCCCTCCTTAGATCTGTCCGTCCCGGACAGAATCAACATCATGACATTGGCTGTAAAGTTTCATCGCTGCAGGTGGGGGTCGATCAGTGGCAGTTGGCTTGCCTCTTGAGCTTGATGGAGCCATCCATGTTGCAGTCAGCAATGGTCGCTTCCTTCTCCTCCAATTGGCCTTCACCTGGTTGCATAGACGTCGTGCTTTCATTGCCATCCACGTTGAATTCAGAAAACGTTTTCTTCTTCTCCTCCAGTTAGCCTTCATCTGGTTGCATCGATGTCGTTGTCGCATCGTCATCCATGTTGCACTCAACAAAAATAGCCTTCTTCTTCTTCTCCGCCAGTTGGTCTTCATGTGGCTGCAGTTATTTCTTGGTAGCATCACCATGAACGATGGACTACGCAAACGCCGCCTTCTTCTTTTCCTCCAGTTGATCGTCCTCTTGTTGCAGTGACGTTGTGGTTGCATCGCTCTCTTGTCGGTCGGTACTGAGGACATCCACTTGACACATGGAGAGGTATAGGATGTAAGGGCAGGGATTACCAAGATTGTTGACCAAAGAGGTGGTTTCATAGGGCTTTGCTTAGAAGGACTGGGATGGGCTTCAAATTCACAGGACAGGGAATTGTGGGACAGGTCATCATCGTCAGCCTTGTCTGGAGGGCATGCTTGTGGGGCAGGTTGGTAACACTCCTCGTGCAAAGGTCCCTCGTCTTCGGCTTCAGGCTCCATTCGGCTTTCTTCACCACCATCAGGGCCTCTCTCTCTCGTCTCAGTATCGGGCCAATCGCCTGTTGGTTTCAGACCCGGTCGATGACTTTCATCGTGCGAATGTCCATCAACTTCAACGTCAAGCTTCCTTGGATTCTCTTCACCACCTTCAGGACTTTCCTCTCCAGTCTTGGCAGCTGGACCAACGGCTGTTGGGTACGGACCTGGCTGGTATCTCTTAGCTTGCAAATGTCCCTCAACAGCTTCGTCAGATTTCATTGGGTTCTTATGGTCACCATCAGGGCTTCTCTCGCTGGTCTTAGAATCTGGGCAAGCGTCAGTAGGGTCCCACCTTCGTACGCCACTTGCAACTTGCAAACGTTCCTCAGCAAAATGCTTGGACGCGGAGCAAACATTCACTTGATATGCCTTGCTGTTTGAGGTGCTCATATCAGGTACAGCTGCATCACAAGCTTCGTTCGAACTATGGGCAGCTTCCATTGTCTCTTCATCTGTCTCTTTCGGCTCCACAGGTCTGTACTCCCTGTTTTCAGATTGACAGGCAGCACCACATTCATCAGCATTGCCGTTGTCACTGCATATTTCTTCAAAGCTTTGGGTGGCTAGTAGTTCATTGTTTAACGATGGCGCAGCTCCTTTATCTTTCAAGTCTCTTTGGTCGTACAGGGTTTCTTCCACCACGTCCATCGTTTTCACCACGGGGCTCGTCACTTCCTTCACTGAGGTATACATCTTTTCAAGCTTGGTACAGATCTCTTCGTTGGACTTTTTCAGTGTCACACTCATAGCCCGAATGAACTCTCCAAAATCTGGTGCGACTTCAAACAGATACGTGTCTGGATCTTCCTCTTCTTCAACTATACATTCTCGGAGGCGTGCTTGTAAGGTTTCTTTATTTCCGCTCGTTTTCAGATCTCGATCACGGAGTTCTTCCTTCAGTTCTCTAAATTCAAGTTCGTACAGCAGTTTCAGACGAGCCATAGTAGATCCGATCCAATCCGATTCCGATCCGATCCCACTTCTGACACCAGTGTTACGAATCTCACTATCCAGGCTCTCTGCAAACTGCACCATACACCACCAACTTAAAGAACTTGACAAGTCAGGGCTCCAAAATAACGTAAAGGTTTAATGTCCATAAATAACAGCCAATACTGTACAATTGGCAGCACGTAGAACAGTACAAATAGCTCTGCGATAACAAATATCTCTCCGATAACACCGTTCCGCCGTATCAAGTCTTGCACTGGTCTCTTCGTCTTGTTCCGGGCTTGCACTGGGTTCAACAGTTCAGGACTGACTTCACACACTAGGCTCGTTGTGTCGGACTCGATCACAGACCAAGATCAAGACGCCAGCCGTCTCAACTGTACTTGATAGTACTCCGCACTGAACCGTCGTAATGCTCCGTACAGGACCACACCGTTGAACTGTGCTGTAGTCGACCGTGTTCTGAACTCCTGTCGTAAACCCGCTTTCTGAACCTTGCTGTATTGAGCCCCTTTTCTCGACCGTCTTGACTGCGCAACCTCCGCTCTTATATAGGGTCCCTACTGGCCTTCTCGAACCGGACAGAACGCCCCTCGACGTTTCTAGGTGGTTAGATGACTATAACTCTCGTGACGCTCCTGAGCTCTGTTCACATCGGCGATCCTTCCCGAACTGTCCTGTTGACCCTCGACTCGGCTGACAGTCGTAACTCGTCACGCTTGACCGCTCGTCTAGCGCTGGCCTGGGGCGATTTGCGTCGGCTGACTACACTTACACCACTACCCCCATCTGTGCCACCACCAGGTTTATAACATTATTTTAAATAGATTGTCTGAAAAATTTAGTTATTCTACTCAATTTTTAATACATTAAAAATAAAGTTGAGTCCATTGGCTGTCTATTCTTATAAAGTTTAATTGTTTCTATGGCACACACAAGATTTTCTGTTGTTAATAACACAGCAATCAATCACCTTCATTGGTTCCTAACATAAGTTGGGCATCATCCAGAGGAAGGAGACACCTTCACCTATCCCTTAGTCTGTTTGATCTTCCTCCATTCCTCTTTAGAATTAAGTAGATTATCCTAAAGTGACAGACCTGTCCACTCTTTTATGCTGTCTTCCCATTGCTTTTTTTGTCTGCCTCTTCTTTTTCCTGGTACTGTACCCCGAAGGAAGGTCTTTGTGAGCCCTGAGAACTTTGTGATATGGTCATAGCATTTAAGTTTGCATTTTTAACAGTAGTTAGCAGGTCATTGTGGGGTTGAATAGCTGTATTAATCCTATTTCCAATCTCTTCATTTGTGATTTGGTCTTTGTGAGGGATTTTACAATCATTATTAATCTTATTTAAATTCTCTGAGTTTTGTCAACTAAGTTTTTTCCACAGTGAATTGTGTTTATATTTTTTATATTAAATGTGTTTGTTTTCAAATGGATTAATTCTACAACTTTAATGAACTTTGCTATCAAATTTATGCTAATGTTTTTGTCTCCTCACATGAAGTATGTGTGTGTATGCTTTCAAAGCCAACATGAATAGATGAAACTATAATTACACGTTATAGACATCCTACTTGACAATACAATAGATATTTATATATCTATAGATCAAGAAGCAATAGATACCAACTAATGCATATGTAATCATCTTGTGTGATATATTTACATCTATAGATCAAATCGAATAGTTTGATGCTGACCATACATCTGAGGTTCTGAGGAACTAATACATTCTATAGATTTAAGAGTCCTAGGAGCATTTGTATTTATACTTTGTGGTATTTAAAATATGTAAGAAGACTCTTTTTCTACATATCCTAGCATACGTTAGCCAAGCTCCTTATTGAACTACTGTGCCTGGGTCAAGATAGTCCAGATGCTCAAAGACTTCTAAATTACAAGGCTCCCAAAACAGCACAAGCAGTAAGATACAAAAACATTTTATTCAAATGTAGCTTATAATATTTAGTTTCAAATATATACACACCCTCCAATTTATGTACTTTCTCATTACAGCAAGCTGGAGACTTTGCTAATGTTGCATACTTTGTTCTCAAAAATCGCTGCCCCAATAAAGGAAGTCTAAGTATTTCTGATGTCAACAGAGACTTAGATGCTATTGCTAGTGGAAATGCTGCCAAAGCTAAAGAAACTGTGCGCAAGCACCTGATGCATCTATTAACATCCCTCAATGCCACAGAAATTAAATGGCTTATACACATGATCTTGAAAGAGCTAAAGATAGGGTTGAGTCAAGCATCTGTGCTGAATGTCTTCCATCCAGATGCAGAGGAGCTTTACAATGTTAACAACAGTTTGGAAAAGGTTAAAATATGTTTTCATTATAACACAGTTCATTCACTGTAATTCAAAGAAAAAGTTTTCAGAATCAAACAAAATATTTGGATTTTATGTAATATCAAATCTACTGACACTTTAGGTTTGTGTTCAACTTCATGATATCAAGACAAGAGCTTATGAAATTGGAATTGAAGTCTTCTCTCCATTTACACCAATGTTAGGAGAAAGAGCGTCTCCAGATAAGGTAAGGCTGTGTGCCTTGAATGTTCTTTTAAGTGACTGTCAGAATAATAAAAAAAAAATAACTAGTTTATAAAAAAAGCAGTTGAAAATTTCTCTAAAAGTTTCTAGCACATTTCTTTTTCAATTACAAGGTGAATGTTTTTAGATGACTCTTGCAGGTAGAAAAACTGATGGATAATAAACCTTATCTGATAGAGACCAAGTTTGATGGGGAGAGAGTTTTACTGCACAAACATGGAGATGAATACAAGTTTTTCTCTAGAAGGTTTATAAATTTCTTTTCAGACCTATGCATTATATCACCCCAGATTTATATCCTTAATCTTCATTGTTCCAATAAAATTTGCTTTTATCATTGATCTCCAAGAGTTTAAACTCTTTTGCTAAGCAATGGACTTTTAAGTCTTGAAAAAGAAACCTTAGTTTTCAAAAAATAATAAATCATAAAATAAAAATTAATATAAAAACCTGTACCATATACATTTTTCATTGTGCAACATTTTCCCAGTGGTATGGAGTACACCCAGGTGTTTGGCTCCAATCCATATGAAGGGACATTGACCCCATACATTTCAAGGTGCTTCAAGTCTAATGTCCAGAAGTGTATTTTAGATGGTGAAATGATGGGCTATCATGCAGCTACAAAAACATTTGGTAAGTTGACCACAGCATAAAAAAAAGTTTTTTAATATGATATTTAAAGCAGCAGTTAATTGAATGATTCTTATCTCAGGACATCATAATGCATGAGATACTAAGTTGAACTGAAATGATTTCATTGGTCTTTATGCAGAAAATCACTTGATGAAAACATTATGGAAATAACTAAAAAAAATTGTATTAATGATTGGACCAATTGTGACACTTTCTAAATATAAAAAAAAAGTAAAGTTCCCTTTTCAGACCTTGTGTTCTATAGGGCAGATGATGTAAAGGTCATCTGTTTCTGTGGCCTACAGTTAACAAGGGTGTCATGTGGCCAGCACAATGACCAACCGCCTTTACTTTTCCCCAACTAATGCCAGGTACCCATTAGAACTGGGTGGACTCATAAATCCCAAAATTAAAAATCCAAGTCTTCACTAGGATTTGAACCTGGGACCCCGGTTCGGAAGCCAAGGGATTTATCGCTCAGCCACTGCATTTCCTCAATTTATAATTATAGTTCAATTATATTAGCCATTTAGTTCACTGGTTGTAATAATTTTGTTTTCAAAACAAAGCTTTTATTTACTTGTTATTATTTTGATGCATTAAAACCAATTGCTGTTGTGTTAACACTCAAAGTACTCTAGTACTAAAAAAAGGCTTATTTTTGAGTCAGACATTTTTGAAAATACAAATGAAAAATTCTAGCAGACTTTGTATCAGTCATGTTGTTCATTTTTAGCATTATCTTTAACAAAGTAGAGTTTTTAATAACAGACTTACTTATTTTTTTATTGGAATGATATTTTTTCTAAGAATGCTAAAACATTTATTTTATATTCTTTTTTTTTTTCAGGAACCAAAGGGGAACAGTTTGACATTAAATCAAGAGATGTTTTGGAAAGAACTGGTTACCAACCTTGTGTGCAGGTTTGTATATTATTTAACCTTTCCAGTCGAATGTCCCACTAAGCTGGACATTCTGTTTTTCCCTGTCTGGTCGATGTGTTCCACCCAGTCAGCCATAATAATTAGGACCGAATTTAAGTCGAATGTCCAACTTTTTGTTCCACTTGATAATTTTGAAAGCCAATAATTAAAAAAAAGTAAATATAATGGATTGATCGAAATCGTTTTTCACAGCATCAGAAGCAGGGCTAGGGGCAGATGGTCATCATTAGACCACAACCAGGGACTAAAAAGACAGCATTTCATAGCTGACTTTCCAAATAAAAAGACCAAAGACTGCAGTGTGTTTGCAGTGACAGAAAAACACCTAGAGGTCTGCGTAAGACACTATTCATTTGTGAAACTTGCTCTCAATAAGTCAATTACTCAAACGTAACCCTGGAGTGCACTCTAGTGAATGCTTCAAAAAGTACCTTACTGTCATGTATCAGTTTTAGAACCCCTGTAATATTTGGTGACTAGTAGTCACTGAACTATTCCGTGCTAACTGCACGAGATTTTTCTCCTGGTCGGGGACTGACCACGAGGTGGACACCTCAGTTAAGTGTAGACTCCCGTAGAGAGAGGAGTGCTATGGATATTTTTGACAGCAGAGTTATGTATAAGTATTGAAGTATTGAAGTTATTATAATTGATTTGTGTTCAGAATATGTTTCTCTGGACATATAATTTGTGATGGCTGAAGTCGCCAATATCTTTTGTGAATTATATTATTGTGTGCTACAAGAGCGTTTATTAATGATTCTAAATGTTGTGGTCGGAGAGTTCAGTGTGATAGTGTTCTCACGCACCTGCAATCTAGTGCGTGTGAGAAAGTATTTAGGTAACAAGTCAGAGAACGTTATAGTAGTACCAGAAGAGGTATCTACAACACACAGAGACATTCGCGTCATCACGCCTACAACAAGAACCAGGCTGTGACACTTACATAATACATTTTCAAAATTAAACATTTAAACATCAAGTTTGGAACAATTTTTCATTGTTATAAATAAATTATTACATAAAAATCAACTGGATTTATTTTTTATGTGATTTTTCTCTTTTTTTTTTATAAATAATATAAATTTGCTTTTCATTCAGACCTGGCTGCCAACAGCTTAAGAAATTGTAAAGATCATTAAGAATTAACAGTCTTATCTAAGAATGATTTCATCTCTAATAGCAAAAATGGCGCATACAAAATTAGAAACAATTTTTATGTAATTTTTTTTGTTTTGGCCACTTTTATTCTCTTTCTCTTCAGCATTGCTCCTGTAGAGAATTCAGTCTCTTGTAATGTGACAGTAGGTAGCACTCAAATTGTGTACAATTTATCTGGTGGACCTAACGATTTTTAGATCATGGAGATACAGATCTATTTTCGGTAGATGCTGCCTATATTTCTGAAACATTTTGCTACATGGCTTGAACTTATCTCTTTTGCACTGAATCTATCTGTCTGCCTTTACTTCCATACATACATAGTTTCAATTAATCTAGGTTTTCGATGTGCTTTTGCTGAATGACAAAGTCTTGACCAATACCCCATTGAGAGAAAGGCTTAGTCTCATTGATGATGTCTTCACTCCCGTAGAAGGAAGAATTGTGAAATCTGTTTACAAAGAGGCTCTTACAAGGTAAGACAAACATGTTTCTTTGTTTAGAGTTGAAGGATTAATTAATTACATCTTTTCATTATATAAATTCATTGTAACTAGTATTCTTTTTTTTTAATTTATACTTTTACAATGTTGCCCTCCCACCTTTTTTTTCTCTCATTTTTTTTTTAATGCTTCTAAATAATTTCTGAACTCACCAAGTAAGAATTTTTTAAATTTAATTTTAAGTGTATTCATTCTTTTCTGTTGTACCCTAATTAAAATTTCAAATTTTTGTTGTTACTTTTTGATTATGCAGAGATAATAATACTCTTACTAAGAAATGAAAAGCATTTCTTTTGCATTTTTTCTAATGAGTATATAATAATCTACAGCATTGCTTGAATTGAAGAACAATATGCATACTGGCTAGTCTATTTCTGACAATGAGTCTATTTCCACAAGGGTTAGACAAAGGAAGGAATGTTATAAAAATAGAATGCTAATAATAGGAAAAACTTCATAAATAAAATTGATCATTTCATGAGCTAATACTTCTTACAGATCAATTCATGAACTAATACTTCTTACAGATCAACTCGTGAACTAATACTTCTTACAGATCAATTCATGAGCTAATACTTCTTACAGATCAATTCATGAACTAATACTTCTTACAGAACAATTCATGAACTAATACTTCTTACAGATCAATTCATGAACTAATACTTCTTACAGATCAACTCATGAACTAATACGTCTTACAGATCAACTCATGAACTAATACTTCTTACAGATCAACTCATGAACTTGTTTTATTTCTTTTCCAAATGGAGACAAGATTGTGCCGATGCCTTAAATGAAGCCATAGACAACAAAGAGGAGGGCATTATGGTGAAACTTGCAGACAGTGTCTACAAACCAAATACTAGAAAAGGTTTGTGCTCACAATGCCATAGATTCAACGTAGTCTCACCCCCTGCCCAACTATATGCTGCATACTCTTATACATCTGACAGGTGGATGGTTCAAAATCAAGCCTGAATACATTGGTGGTCTGATGGATGAACTTGACCTTCTAGTTGTGGGTGGATACTTTGGTGTTGGAGAGAGGGGTGGGATGGTCTCTCATTTCTTGTGTGCTGTGGCTGAGCCAGTGTCTGATGGAGAGATGCCAACAATATTTTTCTCTTTTTGTAAGGTAAGATTGTATAATGAAATATCTTTATAAAGAATTAAAATTTTAACAATTTCAACAATATTTTAAGAATTATTTTGTGAATCAAATGTATATTTTATGTTGGTGTCTGTTATCCATGGTATCTATTTTTTCTTTTATAACGTTTCCATGTGAGACATTAAAATCTATATTATAATCCTAAAAAATATTTCTCTCAAAGGCTTTCAGTCAAATTTTATGATTTTATCCAGATCTGAAAAATTAATAGCAACTATATTTTCAGTCCTAATGCATTTGTACAGTTGCAATATTGAAGTATTTCTTTATGCACTGTATTTCTAGGTTGGGTCTGGCTACAGTAAGAAGCAATTGAAAACTTTTAATGAGCTACTGTCAGAACACTGGCAGGTATACAACAAATCCAAACCTCCTAAGCATTTAGAACTGGCCAGTGGGTTTAAAGAAAAGCCTGATGTTTGGTTACCACCTGACAAATCTAAAATACTGCAGGTAAATTCTGTTATAAACATAACAATTGATAAAAATTTGAAGAAGTATCACACACATCATGGTTAGGTGAAAGCAATACAATTTTATTTTTCACAAAGCTCCATCTGTCTTGGTGGATTCTTTTAACTTTTATTTCTCCCACTTCCCATTCTCGGATCAAGTTGATATTTTGCACAATTATTCATTATAAAAAGTATGACCAATTAGCTCATCAATTATTGGTAATTAATTTATTTTGTTTTATAAAGATGAGATTACCTCGAAATATTAAGAGATATGGCAGCGATGGAATGGTGCTTTCCCTTCACTTTATATAAGCTTTGTTGTTGTTTTTTTAACTATTTTTTTTATATCTGTCTTGTTTTTTAGCAGCCCCCAAAAGGGAAAAGACGCTATTATTTTTATGTGTCCTGTCTGTCCGTCCGTCCCGTTTAGATCTCGTAAACTAGAAAAGATAGCAAAAATCACTTATTAGATGCAAGCAGTTTTTTCATAAAAATACACCACTTTTACAACTATTCACTATTAATAGTAACAAACTTTTGAGGCTCTTTATTAGGGGAGACGACCATATTTTTAACACATTTATGCAGATTTTTTGTCAAAATTTTTTTTTATATTTGTACTATATTTACATACAAAAAAATGTTTATTTTTTTTTTAAAGAGAAAAAATCTATTTAGTATGCATATAAGTCAGACATAATTTAAAACAACAATTAAAAGTAGTTTGTTTTTCATATTATCGCGTGAACTGCAGTGCTGCGGTTACCATAGTACACCTAACCAAAGAAAAAAACATTTTTTTTTACGGAAATGTTTTATTCTTGAGGAATAAGAGATTGGCCCTTTACAAAACAATTAGATCAATTAGATATTCATTATAAGACATCAGTTAGGCCAGGTTCACATCTAACTTCACATTCACTTTCACCTATCCTTTGGTCTGCTGTACTACTGGGGCTCCACATGAGATCTGTTGTTAAACCTTTTTTTTTCTCCATTATTTTCTGTCATTTGTCTTTGATAGAATTTCATTCTGATAATATTGAAACCTGCCTTTTAACCTGCCTGGGTGGACCAATTCTGGACCCGATTTTCAGTTTGTGTTTCCACATAAACTGTCTTTGTAACCTTTATTATATAACTTTATTATGTTGTGCATTAAAGTTTTTTTTTTTTTTAATTATTTGTTATTCATTGTAATTAGGAGCTAGTACATAAGTGGTTAGGTAATGGTCAAAGCATTGGACTGTTAAAGTCAAAAGTTTTGGATGTGAATCATGACTTTGTCTACTGAACTTTAATTGGTACATTCATTGTTAGGCAGTGTGGAGACTGTCTGCCATTGTGCTTGCCACAGAAAACTCTGTTGGCTACTGAAACTGTTTAACTTGACTTCAATTGTGCTACTATATAGTTAAGTTTTAGTTATTTCATTTAAAGTGTTATATAGTTCAGTTTAAATTATTTCAAATGTGCTGCTATATTTAGTAGGAATCTTTAAGAAGAGATTTAGTTCTGAAAAAAAAATCTATTGTTTTAAACAAGATCAAGGCCACAGAAATTATAGAAAGTGATCGTTTTAAAACTGGATGCACACTGCGTTTTCCTAGAGTAGAGGTCATCAGAGATGACAAGCCTTGGTTTCAGTGTATGACAACATCTGAACTTGAGGACTTACGACAGGTATAACAATCGACTCCTTAACTAATTTAAGTTTCATTCTTTCTAATTGTCAACTCTGTAGGTTTACTTTAGTGCAGATCTTCAGTCCAAACTTTTATGTTCACAGTGTGTCAATACTTCAACAGTTGTTGTTTTTTTTATTCACATTTGTCTGCTCCTCAATGTAGGAATCTTAACTTTGCATTTTAAATGGTTCATTAATGTAAACAACACACAAAAATGAACTGTCTTAATTAGAAAAAGAAAAGTCATTATGAGAGGAACATTTGTATGTTGTAGATCAAGACAAAACTTCATAACAAAGTCATTTGGCGTTTATTTAATGTACAATCAGTATTTGAGAAATCAAGATGTCAAAATGTATTTTTTTAAATTCTATAGTTCTATAATTAGTAGAATTTTTAAAAATAAGTATAAGAATAGTATACAGTAAATTATTTCTAATTTCAGAAATCTGGTGGTAAATTGGCTGGAACTAAATATGAAATGGGAGCTCTAGATGAACCAATCAAGAAAAAGAGAAAAGTAGTCAGCCATAGCGTGCGTCCAACACTTATGGCTCAGTTTAAAGGAGCTGACATATCCAATATCAAGCAGGTTCTACATAAATTTTAAAACATTTTTAAAGATAAAAAAAAATTAATTTGAAGTTATCAACTTAATACCTGTACTGCTGTAGAGTGAGTTTCACTTGATTTGTGTTAAATTAAATAAGTTAAATGATAGACCAAAGTAATTTTTTAAGTCTTTTAAATACAAAGATGACATCAGGTTTATTGCTAGCCTTGAAGTTTTCTACTTTAATTGTTTCTTTTGAATGTTTTGTTAAGATTGGTCAAGTTCTAGTGGGAAAGGAATTCTGTGTGATTGACGGACCCAGCAATTTCCCAAAACAAGAATTGGAGACCAATATTGTACAACTTGGTGGAACTGTAGTCCAAAATCCTGGTAAAGTTCTAGTTTCTGTTTTATCTGGGATTTAGTGTTTAAACCCTTTTAGTGTTTATCATTATTAAGTGTGAATTTTGGTTTGAATATGTAGATGTACTCAAAGTAAAATGAATATAATCATTTTGTTTCTTAAAGAGTTGGAGACATTTTTCTTTAGCTTCTTATTTCTAACTTGTGCATATTTCAGATGCTAACACTCTGTGTGTCATTGCTGATAAAGTGGCAGTCAAGGTGAAAAATCTCATCAAAACAAATAAATACAACATTGTAAAAGTTGCATGGCTTATCAAAGTAATTGAGACCAAATCATGGGTAGATTGGTGGGTTTCTCATTTGAATTTTTATTTCACCTGATTTTCTCAATGTTTATAAATATAGTTCAGTCCCAAATTCTTAGCATTAGTCAGAAATTTCTAATCAATTAGATTCATCTCACATGTGATAATAGATGAAAGATTTGTACACTTACATTCTTTTTTCTTGTGTAAACTAACATTTTAATATTAATATTAATAATTACATAATGGGTTACTGAAAGTAAATTACTTTTTTAAAACTAAGGTCACCAAATGATATGATACACATGACTCAAATCACTAAGAAATTAATGGAACAAAATTATGATTGCTATGGAGACAGTTATACAGTGGATGTGAATGAAGAAGCACTGAGACATATCTTTCAAGGAATGGTAGGGATTACATTTTCTAATTCATATATTTGCTTAGGCTTTTAGATTCACATACTTTATGGTTTACTTACTAGGGTTTAGATCCTAAGTAATAAAGATAAATTTAGTTCAAAGCAAAATAATTGGGAAATGGGAAAAAAAGTGTTGCCAGTATTATATTTTTAGCTTTTACTAGTCGTATATGACCCGCAGCCTGTGGGCCTTATTTTGGGTATTACTGATCTAGTGGATAGAATTTAGATCTATGTCAAACTTGGAGAATATTCCCTTCACATTTTTTTTATTTTGCCAAGAAATAAAAGTAGAGAGTGAAAATGGGTTTTCTCATTCAGCCGACATATTCATATTTAATATAAAATACTGTGAAAACGGGTTTACCTGATTTATTAAAAAGTTTTGTTCTTTAATAGAGATCCAATAAGGTACTTTTTGGTATATATTTATATGGCCCTCCTGTTGTGGGATGGACATTAAACATTCACTATGGTCTTCACCATGATCTTAGGAATATTTATGCCAAGTTTTATCGAGATTGGTCTAACAGTTTTGATTTTATTTGGGGCATACATATATAAGCTTTACTTTCTGCTTTATATATTAGATAGCTTGAAGCATTTTTAACTTTCATCTCTATTACATTTATTCAACTTTTTAAAGTTATTGTTGTGCAATTGCAAATTTAAAAAATCATAGCATTGCTTTTTTAACATTCTTTTTCTTGGAAAAATTTTAATTTTTCAAGCTTTATAATTGGCATATCTCAACCTAAAACTCAAATGATCTAACCCAATGTAATGATGCATACTTTTTGTCCTTTAATAAACAGTAAATTTTTCTTGCAGGACCAAAACCTAGATGTTGTTAATATTACCATTTATGGAAAGTGTCATAGGCTAATACTTGTTGGTTTCCTTTTGAAATGTCAAGCAACTAGAAGAACAATGAGAACTTAGAGGCATACTTAAATCTTACATTCAACAAACTCCAATTCTAGGCAAACATTTTAGGCAAATATTTAAGCAAAAAAAAATGTATTTAAGATTTTGCTGAAGAAGGAAATTCAGTCTTAAGATTTGGATGTGTAGCCTCAGTAATATATGTATACTGTTGAAGTTGTCTTACCTTCATAGATCCAATTAGATGCTGTTTTGAACAGTAGCTAATGAGCCAGAATATTTCTTTCCTGGTAGATTTTTGTTTCAATTAGCTTTTACCTCTGGATATGTTCAAAAACAATTTCAGGGTGAAGATATCCCAGGAGTCTCACAAGATGACATCCGTGAAATTGAAGAAGAATACTTCCCATATGATTCACCTTTTGGTTTATTTAGGTCCTGCAAGTGAGTTTTTTTTTTTCTATCTTCTTTGACTGACAATCTTCTTCTTCTAATTTTATCAGGTAAATAATTATATTGTTAAAAAAATGAATTAGGAGTTTGCATTTGCCATTTCCTAGAGTGTATATTGATAACAAACTAGTGCTGAGTGATCCAGGGACTGCAATACCAAACTGTTCACTGGACTTGTTGGAATTAGAATTGCGGTTCTTTGGTGCAGAAACTTCTGACCAATTAGACTCATCTATCTCGCATGTGATTGTAGATGAAAGGTTTGTACATTCTATTATTTTTCTGTGTAAACTAACATAGATGTTGATAAACATCTTTTTAGGGTACCAAGTACCCTTTGAAGACTTTTTATTTTCAAGGACATAATTCCTTCAACCATTAACATATTTTTTTTTCTTCTGAAATATTTGTCTCCCAAAATTAGCAAAAATTATCACTTCCATAAGCTAATCCACATTGAGACATATAATGAATTATATAATGTATAAAAATCTATGGCTAGTTCTTTTTCAAGAAACAATGAATGTGTCCAGATCTCTTCAAGCTCATTCAAATCTTTGTCTCATAAAGTAATTATGTGTCCACATCCCTCTCATGACCTGGTCAGTAGGATCCAAGGAAATGATAGCTATTAGTTTTGAAACCAAATCAGTTGCAGTAGTTTTTAGAAGAAATAACGTAAATGGTAGTCTCAGCTTATGGAAGCAGAAGTGGTGAGAAGAACAGCTCTTTAATCCTAGATGAATAGCTTTAATAAGCTGATGAGCTCAAATGGCCCAGATCCTCTTGTTGAGGCCACGTTTTATCGACTTCTATGCTGTTTGTTATACTATTATAAAGACGTTTTCTAATGACGCCTACTGCATTGAATGTTATAAAATTGTTTGGGCTTGGTCTCTCCTTCTTATGAAAGAATTAAAATAAATCTTTGTCTGTTTGTTTTCTTTTTTGATGCAAACTAATCTAAATTTTCCAGTGACTTAATGAGACTGCATTCTCTGAAGGAAAAGAGACGCACCAATGATAGAAAGTATCACATTATGACAGAGAAATGGATCAAGGCTTGCATTGAGAATGGAGACCTGTGTCCTGAAAGGACATATGAACTCTGATATCAACATTCATGTTATTTCTTAGAAAGCTTATATCAACTCACTCTGACTGTCTTGTACAATTTTTGTCTGTGTTATTTCTCCATCTTCCCATTCCCAGTTGAAACTGTGCACAATTATTCATTGCTGATGACAACACAAATCAATAAAAAAAAAATTAACAGAGTAGTTAATTATTGGTAATTAATTTTTTTGTTTAGTGTCCTTCAAGGAAAAGAACTGGTAATTGACAGATGTAGCGGTATAAGTTGAATTAGTCTCCTTAATACACTGTATAGAAAATTAGGTCGTCGCTTAAGAGTTTGAAACTAACAATAGATAACTAACTTTAAAACCTATTTTCATAAACACTTCTCTGGCACAGTAGTTACTGTATTGGCTTGAGGAGTCTTTAGCCCTCCAATTCGAATTGTTGTTCAACTTTTTTTATATCAATTGCTTTTAAAAAGCTATCTCAGAAACATTCACCCAGATACCTCTTCTTTCCCCTCCCTCTCTTTGTCTGGTCCAGACAAGCAATTTTACCATAGGTCATTGAGCAAGCTAAAAGCATGAAATTGCCCTAAACAAAAGCATTTGGTAAAAATATCTCTAATCACACAAATTTGTTATTGTTATTCTATATCTATTACAAATTAATTGATACTATTACACTAAATATAAGCTTTGTTTTGTTTTGTTTTTTTTAGATTTTTCTTGTTTTGTGATAACTTCAGTATTTTACATTTTTTAAAAATATACATTGTGACTTCAAAGAACTTGAGAGTGTAAACAAAACAGTCATTCATTCTGTAAGCTTGTTTCTGATGGCTAGTCCTAAATATTTGTAATTCATATTTTTAATGATTGTCTTTTTCTGTTAGAAAAATATTAAACTACAAAACAATAATGCAATAATTGCTGTATATATGCTTTATTGTTAATATTTATTGAAATATATGTACATTTTGAAAGATCAATACTAATAAACAAACTTATCAAAATAATTTGTTTGTTTTTGCTCTGGTTCATGTTAAAGTGGAATTCTATTTTCAAGAGATGACAACATATTTAATTGTTGAGTTGAAATATATGTGAAACTTTTTAGAGCTGACAATTGTTGTTGTTTTTTAAGGCTGACTCTGAAAGTGAACCTATATAAGACAGCAATGAGCATGTGTAGTTTGATAGCGTCATTGAATATAATAAGAAATAGAAATCAAAAATACAATTTAAATTTAATAATCTTTTTTTTTTTCTTGCTTAAATGTGTTTGTTTATATTAACAACTGCTTTCTATGTTTTAAGGCATTATCATCCACATTATAGGGTGAGTAGACTCAGTTTTTACCTACATAAGTGAAGCTGTTTATCTGACAGATGTCACTACTGTTTTTTTTTTTAAAGGTGTTTGCTAACCTTGATGTCATTTATTCCATTTGTTTTTTGAGATGTACTTTTTGCTATTCATTAGAGTTGTCATCTATATAGAACTGATGAGCCCTTCTCTACTGATTCTCAATTCATATAATGTTGGGAACAAACAAGGAACATGAAGAGGATATAAAATAACACCAACATTATCTTATCTTATAAAATACAGATGTTACTTCAAAAAAGAAGATGATTATGTCCTATGCATGTTCCTAGGTCAATCTAGTCATGCATATTAACCAATGACTTGAATTCTGCCAAGTCATTAGTTTTCCTGGCTGACTCAGGCAACCCATTCCATGCTGCAGCATTTGTAGAAATTTGTCCTAGCATATGGAACAAGGAATGTGCCTTCATCTTTATATTTCTGAGTATTTTATTAGGTTTTGTATTTGAAAAATATGGTTCAGTGTTTTATGTATGATTGCTACTTTACTTTACTGAAGGGTTTCTAAATTAAGTGACTTAACTAAGGGTGTTATTCTAGTCAAATGTGAATATTTGTTTGTTATGAATCTCACTGCTCTATTTTGTGTCTGTTCCAGTTTCTTAATGTTTTCTTGAGTTGAAGAGTCCCAAACAGAGAATGCATATTCTATTATTGGTATAACATAACACTGATAACATTTTAGGTTTAGGTTCTAATTTGATTTGTAGAAATTTCTTTTAATAAACCTTTATGCTTTGTTTGATTTTTTAATAGCTTCATCAATATGGGAATCCATGACAGTTTTTCATTTATAAAAAACACTTAGGTATTTTGCGTTTTTAGTCTGTGTTACTGGCTTACCATGAGTAAGATAAGTGGAATTTGTTTTAGTTTTTTTGTTACTCTTAATAACTGACATTTTTCTGGGTGGAAAGACATGCTCCAATTTGATTCCCATTTCTGTAATACATCTAATATTCTCTTTGTAAAATTTCTTTATCTTGTGTTGTTTTTATTGTTCTATATATTATGCAATCATCTGCAAATATCTGACTTTTGTTCCTGAACTAATGCAATTAGATATATCATTTATGTAAATTAAAAATAGTAGACCTAATTCTGTTCCTTGGGGTATATCTGAGTTTACTGTTATTGGTGTTGATTTAGAGCCATTTATTATTACAGTTTGTTCTCTCCCTATCAGAAAATCTTTAATCCACTGATGCAATGAACCATCAATGCCAAAATATTTTAATTTTTTTAGCAAACTATGGTGGTGAACTTTGTCAAAAGCCTTAGAAAAATCTAATTTTAAGATAGCATCTATTTGCTCACTATTATCTAAACCTTTTGAAAAATCATCAATTAGTCCTATTAGTTGTGTTTCACATAATCTATTTCCTAGAGCCATGTTGGTATGTAGTAAGGACATTATGTTTGTCTAAGTGGTTTATAATGCTACAACATATTATGTATTCTAGGATTTTACATGTAATACTGGTTAGTGATACTGGTCTGTAGTTTCCTGGGGCAGATTTTTCTCCTTTTTAAAATAGGGAATGACTTTAGCTTCTTTCCAGTCCCTTGGTACTCTGCCCTGGTTAAGAGATGCCTGAGAAAGTATTTTGAGCACTGGTGCTAGTTCATTCCTTAGTTCTTTGAGTAATCTAGCTGAAATACCATCAGGTCCAGATGCTTTATACTGTTTTTAATGTTTGCTAAAGGTTATGGATTCCTTTTTCTTGTACTTCTGTATCTCCTATGTTGTCTACTTGGTTCAAATTAAGTAATATGTCTTTGTCTCTTGGGGCTCAGAATACTGATGCAAAGTATTTATTTAAGATGTTATTTTTAGTTTCATTATTATTAAGTTATCTTCTTTCAATGGTGCTACTCCTGTTGCTTCTATTTTCTTAGACTTAATGACCATAGGTTTAGACTTAATGACCATAGGTTTAGACTTAATGACCATAGGTTTTACTTAGTCTGCAAGCACTTTTATGTTTATAAATAAACTTTCACTTTCAGACCTTCCTATCAGAGGGTGTAAAGATCTCTTTTTTTTTCTTTGCCAATGGTTAATGAGGGTTTCAAGTGACCAGCACAGCATTCAACCACATTTACTTTCCTTAAACTAATGTGGGATACTAAGGTCCCCACAAGAATTGGGTGTACTCAAAGGGTCATACAAAATTCTAAATCCCTGGCTTTGCAGAGATTCAAACCTGCAACTCCTTGGCTTAGAAACAAATTTGTTTTACTCCTCTGCCATCATAACAAAAATGCAAGGCATATATTTAGGATAAAAAAGATAATTTCCAAAAACTGTTTCTTAACCTTTGTATTACCGGTATCTCTTTGAATAAATTAGATGGTTTGTCTGAGCTCCACTGTGAACGAATATTTAGTGCTGAATACGAGAGAAGGCCCTCTCGTAACAAACTCGACTACCCGTCAAGGTAAAGACAGTGTTTAACCATTTTAACGGTTATTTCCCCTTCGAAAGTCGCTGACAGTGATCCAGAAATAGGGATGGAGCGGGGCAATCAATAACTCTCCACTGAGAGAACGAGCGCGAGCTCGGCAGTCTCTGACTACCCGAGTAGGGCGTGCTCATTTAGTTTTGAAAGGGGCGTCAGGCTGGACACATTATAAAATGTAGCTAATGATTCATTATCGGCAAAATCTTTTCAACATTTGTTTCGGTTTCTTTTGTTCTAAAAATGTATTTTTTAAATTTAATAAGTCCAGCCGCAACAATCTAAACTGAAGTTAGCGCTATTTTGGTTGAATCTGTCAACAAGATTTGACTGTCTATTTCTTCTATATATCTTTCCTCCCCGGTATTTCTGAATGCATACGAATGAGCACTTTAGTGTGAGTGTGTGTGTAAGAAAGAGAGAGGGGGTTACTATTAGAAAGAACAATGGTGCTTGGCCGGGTGCTAAAATGGAGATGTCTATTGCTGTAAATAAATTGTAAGTAATGATGGTACTATTTTTTGTGTGATATTATCATCTAGCAATCAGGCCTACTCCCAATCTGTCCAGCAGATTCTGCGTGGAATTTTTGGAAGTCGCCATGTCTCTGGTGTCAGAATGTAGATCTAGAATATGAGCCTCGACGGTACGAAGTGAAAGTGTGTAGCCGATCTGGAGTGTGTGTTTTCTGTTATCTTACTTACGCCATCGGCTGTTTTTCTTAAAAACTCTCTACTCTAAACTGTTTGGAATTGCCGAGAGATACGGAATCAAGGACGTGAGTGGCAGCTATTTGAGAGTTCGGAAAATAAACCTTTGTATCAATTTGATTCAAACCAGTCTGTGATTGTAAACTGTGAGCCTAGATTACTGGTAAACTGGCTTGGGCAGAGAATAAGAGATGTTATCAATAATTTGAAACACACGTCCTTTTGATTAGCACACACATGCACACATCGGACTTTTTTTTTTCTAACGACATGTATACTCAGTAGTGCAAAGAGTGAAATTACATGATCTACACATGCATGCCTATACTAGTAGTTAAGGCAGGCTGGTTCATTGTTGATTAATTGCTGGCTAATTATACCTTGTCATTTAAATAACCGTATTGACGGCTGTTCTCCTGTGTTTGGAGATTAAATTATAACACGAATTGACGTAGTTGTGTTAAGTCAGAAATATGAACAGATGGTTCACATCTATATTTCTAGGAGGGTTTGATTCGTAACTATCTGACACACTTAAAAGGTCAGTCTGTCAAACTGCTAAGGAAATACGATACAGTGCTTTTGTTGTTGGCCAAAATGCGATGTAATCACAATTATATGAGAATAGGGCATGCTTGGCATAAGTCAAGAATTTATAACACTTTAACAGCATTGTGACTATGATAATAATTTATAATGCGTAATCTAACTACATATAAAGTGTAGATTAAGCTAATAGAGTTGTATTTGAGGACTTGATCTAGTCTGTTAGCCCTGAAGACGTCGAGTTAAACGCTTATCCTTATCTGAGGACAAGATCTATATTATCATGAGTAGGCTATATGCCACTAAGACTTAACAAGAAAATTATCTAATGTTCAGGATCTAGATTTAGATAATCTAGATCTATAACTTGTCTATTATCATCAATGGCTTGTAGAAATTTGATCAACTTTCATCTACTGCTTTAATAGGCTATACGGAGATTAAAATCTAAATCAAGATTTGTGCTGGCAATGAACAACAAATCAAGATTATGCTGTCACTAACTAGCCTATACCTATATGAAGATCTGGTCTATCTAGATTCTACATTTATTGTTACTTGTAGACCATTAGCATTGGGCATTGTATCGAGTGTCTTAGACTAATAGACCCTTAACAAGGCCGTACATTATTTGACATTGGAAATCATCATTATTCTTAGACATTATTATTAACATGTGCATATATCTTATAAATTATTATCTTATAAATATATATATATAGGCTATATATTATTTATATATCATTAGAAAAAGGACAAACATGAAGAAAGAAATCTTTAAAGAAATAATGATAACCTCCAAAAACAGGAGGCAAGAGAAAAAGCTGCTGAAGAATTATTTCTGTATTACCTTTTAGAAAATGTTCTTTTCAATCTCACTTCTTCTGTCATCATTTCAAGAATTAAGCTTCTGTTGATCAACCCTTCATATTATTTTGATCTCCTCTAATATACAAATCAGTGTAGGACAACACTTTTGCCTCTTGGATTAGGTAATAAAACTAATGTCTCCATTATTACCCTCACATAACTATATATAGTTATTTCTTCATGTTTGCTGTATAATATAATTAATTTTTTTTATAGCACAGTAGGACAGGGAAGAATTTTTTTTCCAAATTTATTTGGTGTTTCGACTGATATTAAAATGATTTGATTGTAAAAATAATGATTTTAGAAAGGTAAAGAGGTCTCCTTAGTGGTATGCGGAGCCCTGAGTGAGAGTCATATGTGGGGGCTTTTTATAATAATTGCTATAAATTACAGGAAAAGCTTTTTAAATATAAAGCTAAAAGTGTTGCTTTATGAGAGATGTCAATGAAATCCATCACTCTACATTTCAGTTTATAATGAGTTGATACAGTGCCTTAGATTGTGACAGAGGTACCCTATGATAGGCTGTGACTGACAAAAGAATATCCCTATCATAGGGCTCTACTCAAGTGCCTTGCCCCTGTTTGCCACTTCTTTGGCTACCACTGAGAGAAAGGTGATAGGTTGACTGGGGGGGGGGGGGGGGGCAGGGGAGAAGATTTATGATTATGTTAAAACTGAAAGTTTTTGAAATAGTTCCCTTTACTTCCAATCTTCATTAAAAAATATACTGAATGTTTCAGGTAAACTCTGAATTCTCAAGACATGGGAGTACACTTCATTCTGAGCGGAGTACACTTCATTCTGAGCACCTAGTTACTGGATGAAAATAAAACTGTGGTAACTTCTGGCTGTGTTTAAAGATGGATTACATTCGAGCCTTTGATGTAGAGCTGGACAGGTCAGTGTACCATTCTGGTGACATGCTGACTGGTCATGTATACATTGAGGTTGAGGAGAACATGCGTCTACAAAGTAAGATATTTAACTCTAAAAGATAAAGAGTTAGATGAGATACTGGAAATATTTAGTCAAAAAATAGGATAAAGCTTTTCACAATTTATATCTTTTTCCATTCTCTTGTAAATTATAAGCATATGCCACACAGATGTTTTAACATTCACTTAAAATATTATTTAATTTTTTTTCTTCAAAGAGAAGTGTTAGTTATATTTTTTAAATTAATAACAACAATATTTGTCTCCAAGATGTTATGCAACAACCAATACATTTTATACAAAGTTCTAAAATTGTTCTTATAGACATCAAAGTGTTTCTGCGTGGGAAAGCTCATGCTGAATGGAAAATAACTCGAGCTGGTGAGCGCAGAACTATGAAACAAGAAGAGCATTATCTTGAGGAACGAATGATGATCTGGGGCAAAGGTAAATATTTGTTCACTTAGCTCCATAGACAAATCCAAGTCAGTTGTATCTTTATCCTCAAATTACTATCATTACTTATCTGAAAAAAGTAATATAAGCAAAGAAATTTTATATTTATTTATGTTTACTTATCAAAAGGATTAGATGAAGATAAGATGACAAATAGTTCAAATAGAAAGATGCTGAAATGTATTTGTTGTTAAAAAAAATAAGCTACAAAATTGATCACAATGGCTAATTGGTTGTTTGGTATGCGCTTTGGACTGTGGACACTATGGTTCAGAGGTTAAACCCTGTCTGCTACCAAACTCTACTGTTCTGCAAACAGCCTGGGCTAGTACCAAACAGCCTGGGCTAGTTCAAAATAATCTTCATTTCTGAAGGAATGTCTGAGACTTGTGTATGAAACAAAACAAAAAAAAAACACTATAAAATTTTAATCCACTGGATATCACAAAGTACAGAAGAAAAAAGACTAAAAAAATTTGATGGCTCACTTTTTTTTTTTAACTTGCATGACATTTTGCAATTTCAAATTGTTCAGAAATTAAACATTCATTAAAATTATAGGAAAAAAAATGATTGTTGTGACTCAAATGTGCTGTTATTTGAAGCACAAAGAATGGAACTAGTCACTGGAAGTGTTCTGATGTAAAAGAATTTAAAATTAAAAAATATAGATGCTAAAAACAGTTTTAAAAATAAAAATGGCTTTGCTTAAAGAATTTTTGTATTTTTACCTAAACTACAACTCAGCTATGATTGAAGGGTATTAAAAGAGTTTAAATGTAATCTGTGAAAATTGAGGGTTTAAATGAAAGTATATTTACTGAAAATTATTAGTTGGAAGTTGAGCCAAGTCAGATGAGCATTATTTCCATAAGGATCAATAAAGCAGTCATAGTCTTAATCTTAGTCTTAGTCTTAGTCTTACATAGAAGTTTCTGAGAAAATAAAAAAAAGAAATTAAGGAGCGGGGCATGACTACATAAGTTCTAGAGATATTGAAAAGTTAAGAGATGTAATTTATAAGTATAAAAATGGTAATTTATATATATAAAAATACTAGTTAAAGTAACAAACTTATTTTCTCTTTCGTTATGTTGACTAGATGACAGTGATTCTCATCAAGGAATTCCCATATTAACCAGAGGACGACATCGCTATCCTTTCCATTTTCAACTGCCAGAGACTGTTTTGCCATGCTCATTTGAAAGCAAAATAGGAAATATTCGCTACTATGTACGGGTGAACCTCAACATTCCTTACGCATCATGTCCACAGTGTATTCGTTACTTCACAATCATTGGTCCACAGATTCATTGCATGGATGAAAGATATTTGGTAAGCAATTCCTAATAACTGTTCAATTTTCTAAGTCATTTTGTTGTTTTTTATTCTATTATTTAAAATATTAGTTTAAAAGCTTGGTCAAATATGAGTTAGGTTCAACAAATTTCAGTTATCTTAAGATTTTGTCATACATCATCTGTAACTACAATAGACAACGTTATCAGAGAATATTTAACTAAAACAATAAGGTGAAAGATAAAAAAAAAATGGGCACAATTCAAAATTAAAGGCACATTTCTCGTTCCATTAGCTAGGACAAATTTATACAAAAGCTCCTTCTTGGCTAGTGCTATTAGAGCATGGAATGGGTTGCCTGAGCTAGCCAGGAAAACCAGTGATTTGGCGGAGTTTAGGTCATTGGTTAATATGCATGACTAAATGCATGACGCATAGGACCTAATCATCTTCTTTTTTGAAGTAATGTCTGTATCATATAAGATAAGAAGAAAACTGTTATGTACGACAATGTTGCATAATGGTAGTTGTCAATACTGAAGATTAAAAACCTATATTGTGGATTAAATCAAAGTTAAAAAGTATTCCAAAAGAGTAGTGGGTGAGAGCAGTTCAACCTTTCGAATCATATGAAGAATTACAAAATCTGATTCTTATGTACTCAATGTCATTAAAGATGTTAAATAGCTACTCTATTACAATAACATAAAAATAAAGGAAATTTGCCCACACTATTTAGGATGTCTTTCAACTAGTAATAAAATAAATAAAATATCAGTAATTACAGCCTTTGCTGAAAGGAGTCTTTCAAAAGTAAAATGGAAACAAATTTTAAGAATATTATGGAAGACTTGAGTTTATGGGATTTTTTTTTCTTTTGATATTTATTGTTAGATCGAAGATAACCTCTAACCGTCATCGAAAAATTACAATACCAATTACGATATGATATAATATATGATTTCAGTAGAGCTTAAAGAAAGAAATTTCTGTTTATTTAATTCTTTTTTTTTTCTGAAATAGTATTTAATAAATATACATTGACAGTCCATTATTTTATAGTACAGTATCCACAAAAGGGTCATTTCATCCCCGGTCACTTCATCCCCAGTCATTTCATCTTTGGTCATTTCATCTCTAATCCATCAAATAATAATTTTAAAAAGTATGAAATTAACAATGTTTCATATTTTATTTTCATTTACATGACAAAAAGAGGGACACATTAAATAATAATATATTATGGTGTCATTAAAATTTAAAAAATTTAACATCTATTAATATAGAGCTAATGTAAAAATTGTTTTTGCATGTTAATTGAAATCTTATCTTATCTTATCTAATATAATACAGATGTATTTTATTAAACTTTGTTTTGTATTTGAAGATTATGGTTCAGTGTTTTATGTATAATTGCTACTTAACTTTTGAGTCTTCTGTCCTGAAGGCTTTCTAAATTTAGTGATTTTACTAAAGGTGTTACTCTAGTCAAATGTGAATATTTGTTTGTTACAAATCTCACTGCTCTATTTTGTGTCTGTTCCAGTTTCTTAATGTTTTCTTGAGTTGAGGGGTCCCAAACAGAGGATGCATATTCTATTATTGGCCTTACTTACTTAGACTTAGGTCCTCCCGCGCCGTTCGGCGCATTGAGCAGCAAGCTGTCTCCATAACGATCTGTCATTGGCAATGTCTGAAGCCTCCTCCCACCTGGTGTCCACTGTTCTGAGGTCCTCCATGAAGGTGTATCGCCAAGTAATATGAGGATGTCCCTGTTTGCGCTTTCCTCGTATTGGCTTCCATGTTATCGCAACTCTTGGTGTGTGTAATTCATTTTGACGTAGAACATGTCCCGCAAACCTCATGTGACGCTCTGTCATAACCTCACTAAGTGTTTGACTCCCAGTTCAGCATAGGATTTCCTTGTTTGAGACCCGATCTGTGTAACTGACTCCCAAAATATGTCTTAAGCCATTTTTGTTTTGCCACATTTAGTCTTTTCTCAATTTTGACGGATGACTTCCATGTCTCACATGCATATGTAGCAGTTGGAATGAGGATTGTGTTGAGAAGGTGTATTTTTGTCTCGAGTCCAATTTTTTTATAGTTTCATCAATATGGGGACTCCATGACAGTTTTTCATCAATTATAACACCTAGGTATTTTGCGTTTTTAGTCTGTGTTACTGGTTTACCATGAATAAGATAAGTGGAATTAATTTGTTTTAGTTTTTTTGTTACTCTTAATAACTGACATTTTTCTGAGTGGAAAGACATGCTCAAATTTGATTCCCATTTCTGTAATTCATCTAATTCTCTTTGTAAAATTTCTGTATTTTGTGTTGTTTTTATTGTTCTATATATTATGCAGTCGTCTGCGAATAATCTGACTTTTGTTCATCAGTAAGATAGGCAATTGATAGTAGGTACAGAAGACCATCATTTGATTCGTATTGCTGTACTTTGTCCTCATAAAATTTAGGTCTTGCACCACCATTGTTATTAGCTACTATAAAGTATAGTAATATAGAATTCAATGAATTTCTTTTGTTGTAGGTTCCTTCACAGTTTGTTTGCTGTTTTTGTTTATCATTGGGCTGATGGGAAGTCAAACCTGTTAAAAATATGAATCATTTGAGTAGATTGAATGAGGCTTAGCCTAGATGTGCAAGAAAATAGGAATCATTTGAGTAGATTGAATGAGACTTAGCCTAGATGTGCAAGAAAATAGGAATCATTTGAGTAGATTGAATGAGGCTTAGCCTAGATGTGCAAGAAAATAGGAATCATTTGAGTAGATTGAATGAGGCTTAGCCTAGATGTGCAAGAAAATAGGAATCATTTGAGTAGATTGAATGAGGCTTAGCCTAGATGTGCAAGAAAATATAATGCACTTTTTATTGTATCATTTCAGTCTCCTGTTTCTTCAGAAGCCAAGAAGAACTCATGCAGCTTATGTTGTGGTAAAGGACCAATGCTTCTCAGAACAACTTTAGAAAGAAGCTCTTATGTGTGTGGAGAGCATATTTTGTTGAAAGCAGAAGTACAAAATGGAGGAAATTCTGAAGCATGGGTTCTTTGTAAATTAATACAAGTAGGACTCTTATTACTTAATAATTTAATTTATTTTTTAAATACCTTATTCTTTTAATATGTTTGAAAATAATATTTTGAATATCCAATAGTGTTATTACTACAGAAGACCAGTTGTTTTCAAATGCACAGTGTTTTACATTTGATTCATAGTCGTGTTATTTATTAACAATTTTCAATGAATACAATTGTAGGCCTTCTAATTTATTTAATTCTAAACATACATATTGATTTTAATGCACATAAAATTTTGATTGCAGTATGTGGAGTTCTTCATCAATAAAGGTGTGTTAGGATTATCTAAAGAAGTTCGCCATACAGTATTAGAGGTTGAAAGTGAGAAGGTGCCGCCTCATGAAACTGCTAACTTGGATGAACTGATGGCTAAACTTGTCATCCCCATAATTCCACCAACAATGGTTGAAGTTTGTGGGGTCATTCAAATATTCTATACATTAAAGGTAGCCTGTCTCATCTTTTTTTTTTTTTTTTTTAAATATATATAAGTTTGTTGTTTATGTATAATTGAGAATTATTACTTATGTCAGTGTATGGTAGAAGCTAACTTGTATTGCTGTTATTGTAATCATGAAGAATGGAAGTGGTCAGTGGAAGTATTCAGATGAGTTCTTAAAGCTTTCTTCTTAGATGAAATTCTTTCTAGAGCTTAAATTTTAAACTCACTGTATCTGTTATTTGACTCTTGTAAATTTTTTACTATAAGTTCATTTCAATGAAATTAATAATAACTAACTGGCAAGTTGCAATAAACAGAAGATATCATTGAAGATATCATTGATATACCATTTCAACCATTACTTAATTATTCATTTTATTCAACTATAAAGATTTTTTGTTTAATAGGTTTTTCTAAGAATTATGCATATTCTAATAACAAATAGTGCTCTAGAATGTGTGTTTTTATGTTATGTAATTTTCAACTTAACATAAAAATAGAACATTGATTTTGTCTAAGAAAGAGATTTGGGGTGAGTGGGAATTGAAAGTTCCACATATTTATTCTCCATGCTCTATTTTAGTTGTCAAACTTTTCATTTAAAAACTAAAATCGAATCATGTGTTTAAAAAATCATTTGTTTAGATTTATTTGGAGACTTCTAAAGGTAAAGGTGATATAGCTGAGATCAGTATGCCCATTACTATTGGTACTGTTCCTTGTTTAGCTGCCAACAATACCATGCCTGAAATACACTATGGTAAGATTCTCTTTTAAAATAAGAAACAGTTCACAGATTTTTTATTTATATTAGGATTATTTTTAGTAGCCTGTATAGTACATCGAACATTTTATATTTGAATTCATTCCCTCTCTATAGAAATCATTCTCAACAATAAAAAAAACTAAAAATTAACCTATATTACACCCACTATATAACTTTATCAAGTCTAGACCTTAACTTACATCCACCTTTTTAAGTTAACAAGTCTGGTTAACTTGTAGGGAAGAGCAAGTTAGTAGTAAAGAGCTGACGAGAATGATTTGGAGCTGCTACAGATCATAGAAACGCGTACAACTCAGCAACAACACAAAATAAATTAAAGAAGCATAATAATAAGGGTTGTTCGAATCTGAGGATTAATGAGGAATGCAGAATTTCCAGTGTCTATGCAGCCCCAGCTGTGACTAATAGAAGCATATTGCCATGACAAATCACAAATTTAAATCATATACTTTCATTATCTCTTAACATATTTATTGACAATTATTGAAAGTATTTTTTCTGTGTAACCTAACAGAGGTGGCAGCGTCCAATGTGGAAGGAGGAATGTACATAAGTCCAGAGTTTCAACTAGGACAAGTGTACATGGGAGATGAAGTAGATCCAGAAACTGACCAGACTATTTTGTACAGACCTGTCTATGTGTGTGTATCTGGTGAAAGTCAGGCTCCTTGTAAAACTGATGTACACTTGCTACAGGTGACCAAACATAAAACTACATTTACACTTCCGTTGGATTTTTTTTTTCATTGTCTTATAACAACAAGATTCTTTCAGAAATGATTATTACATTCTGTGCTTGCATATTCTCCTCATGAATGCTAATTAGAGATTCAAAACTTAGTCATTGGGTTTTTAACTCTTTCAGTGTAAATTATTTGAATTATTTTGATCGAGAAAAATGGAGTTTTCCGGGACAAACAAAAATCTGCAAGGGGTAGTGTTACTAAAACACATAATTTTTCTATTTTATTAAACAATCCAACATTTGATTTTATTTTAAAGGAAAATGAATTAGTTACTAAAGTGTCAAGTATAATAAATTTTTCAATAAAATTTTTTTTTTGTTAAGTTTAAACTCAGAAAAAGGAACTATATAAATAATTCCTTAAAAATTGATATACTGAAAGATTTAACCTTTTATTATAAATTTAATCCATAAATATTGAGAGAAAAAAACAACTTAACAAGCAATGTATGGAATAAGACACCATATACATTTTTTCATACCACCAGTTTCAGGCCTAGAGTAAAAAATACATTTTCCTAAGGCCTCAATGGAATGCCACATTCCCATTCCTCTTTCTACATTTATTTTGGTATTTTGTTCTCTAAATAAAACAAAAAGAAATATCATTTTGGATTTATTTATTGTTATAGTTTATCTCACTTTTTTTGAATGTAGCGAAATGACAATAGATCCAGATTTACCTTTTTAATGGTATTAGTATACTTTTTTTTTATAGTAGGCCTACCATTCCTTGCTTTCTCTCTCTATCTCTCTCTTTCAACCTATCGAAAAAAAATGAATATATTGCAATTAGGATTGGTTTTGTTCTTCATTCAGACTGTATCTAAAAGGAAAAGGAAATAACACTAGGCACAATAAAAATAAGTAAGGTTAGGGAAAAATTTAAAAAATTGCTTTAGAAACATGAAATTTGTGGTATTTTAAAAAATCCTTTACATGTAAACTGCAGCCTTTTGGGGCAACACCAAAAATTAAATACACTGTTTGATAGAGCACTTCTGCTTTTTCACTTTTGGTGGTCATCAGGTTGCGTTTCTGTCAAAAACCATTCTTAGTAAGCATCTAGGAGGTATAAGGAACCAGTGTACGAAATTACATGTGAATTGATACAACAGTTTAAGAGATTTCTTGATCAATGAGTGTGTCATTGGTATTTTACAAATATATAATAGATTTATTTAGGAAATCACACATCAGTGCAAGAATAAATGAAAGCTTCTCTTATTATCTTGCTCATTTCAAATCCTCTATTCAGCTTGCAACTTTTTCATGCATGGAAAAATCTGGACACTGATTTCAAAACTGACTCTAAAAATTTTCCTAGATATTTGACAATGGGAAAAGAATTACTAGCTAATTTATCACAAAGTAAAATCTCTAGTTTGACCATTATAAATTTAAAATATAATCTTCCAAAAGAATTTAATAAATAGATAGATGTTTAAGAACATTTTGTGCGCTGTCTTCTTTAAGTCTTGATCTATAGGCCTATTAGAATTTATAAACTCTAAGTAGATTTGATTTATACATTTACTTAACCAAAATTTTTTTTGGTTGATACAAATTGTTTAATGGAAAAGACACTGATACCTTAAGAATCATAGTTCTAATGTAATGTCTTCCACTTCAACTGTAACTTATAAATATGTACTCTACAATGACTGTTGTTTAAAGACTAAAATGATAAGCTGTAGTATAGTTAAATATAAGAACAAAAGAAAACATTAATTTCAAAAATAAAATTGATAATCTTTGGTATTTCTATGTGCTCTGTTGACTTCGGACTAACAAAATTGCTATACTTCCAGGTGCCAAGTAGGCAAGTAAACAAAAGCCATGACAACAAAGGCAGTCAAGAGGGCCTGAATGTTCAAGAATTATCCAGTTTATCCCAGCACCATGTCAAGATGTTTCAAGTCAGTGGAGAAGAAGGCAGCTGCTCCAGTGGCCTTAAAGTGAAAAAGAATATTGTTGAGGATCAATTTCTGAAAGAGATAACAGCTAAGTTAGCATCTAGAAATGTTCAGGAAAGAGGGGATGATGGAGTCAGATATGGACCAGGGCATGGTGATCAGCAGCAAGAAATCGAGGCACACGTTGAGATGATGAGAAAACACAAGAAATCTAATGACACTGTTCACAAAGCCCTGGTCAATGAACTGCGTAAACATCTTTCTGAAGGGGATGAGAATGCAGAGGTTGAAAAGGTCCCTAGGGGCCTTAAAAAACCTTCTGGTGCAAAGAAAATATCAGAGACTGGTAATGTTACAGATTCCAGTAAACCACCCAATAGCTATACATCCCGAGACGTCCAGGACGAAGCCAGTGTTTCACTTATAAATGATCACTCAAAGCAGCAAGCAGAAAGTCCAAGAAGAAGTCAGACTGTGCCCACTGTTCAAACGTTCACAAAAATCTATCCGAAAACTGTTCTTTCTAATGCGCGAGAGGAAGCAGAAGTGGAAATCTGTGAGCAGACAGCTTTGTTGTCAGAATCTTTAAACACCTCTACTGAAACTAAGTGTTTACCTGACTTGGAACATGTTGAATGTCTGACAAACATGCAATCAAGTTTGCAAGAATCATTTCCTAAAGACCTCCCCACTCTGAGTGATCAAGATGGAATGACTGACTTTGAGAAACGTTACAGTGCCGCTGTAGAACAAGAGAGCTCTGATTTTGTTCCTGAGCTACATACTGTAGCAGACGTCAATGTCCGGTTCAGCCATCACAGCTCAATAGAACGAACAGTGAACACTATCATACCTGCTGCAATAGCTGCTACTGTCACTGCTGCAGCCCCTGCTGCTGCAGAATTATCACCTGCAAAACAAACACCTTCAGTGGCTCCAAAACCAAAACACAAAGACAGACATTCATTTCCTGCTGCAAGACAGACTTCTGATCAGACTGATGAGCACACAGAACATTTACTTAATTATGTTATAAGACCCAAAAGTGAAATGGTGGATCAAACAAGTTTCCACGATGACAGTACTGCCTAATAGATTTTAGTGACAATTTTGCAAGCTATTTTATGTAATATTTGTATTTAATACACATTTAATAGAATGTTTTTATTTTTTTTGTTTTTTTTTTTTTTTGCTAGTTTTTTAATTTTTCCATTGAACTAAACAGTAAATTTTCCAATAAATTTTCTACTTTCTTAAAAAAAAATTTTAATTGTGAAAATTATTTTTTTTTGTCATGCAAGATAAAAAAAACTATTTGAAATGTATTCACTATGGTATATTTTTATCTAAGGTCTCAATTTTTTAATGTAAAATGAATGAATTATTTCCCTTTATAAGCTCTCAACTAACTGGTATTGAGCCTGTCAAACAAACCCAAAAGTCTACCTATAGTCTATAAGCACTGTCAAATATAGCCTCAGATTTTTTGAGTTACAATCTCTATCAATTTAATAAGTAACATTGTTATTTAGATGTCAAGTTAAACCTAGTCTATATATTTTTTATGATTTTTTTTCCCATTTGTCTCACCATATTCTTAGACACTTGACTGCAGAGCTCAATTCTTGGGTGTATGACATGTTTCACATCTCAGTAGTTGAACTTTGAAAGAAAAATGTATTTTTTAGCAGTTATTTTCTTTATCTGTCTTTATCATTGGTACTAATAATATGGTTAATTTTATCACGTTAACCCACTTAAAACTTTTTTCAATTTAGATTGGTATTATTAATATCACTACAGCTTTTAATCTAATTTTGTTTTATTAGAACTAGATATCATCAAACAAACTTTAAGAGTTTTCCATAATTCTATTGTCATAATATTTGGTGAGATGTTATAGAGGTTTTTTTTATCAAATACTTCATTGAACTTACAGACTATAAAAAAAACTTCCTATAATCTGAAGAAATTGCCCTAAATAGAATTGATATATATTATACTGAATGAATTATTCATTGTTAAGCTGTATTTATTTAGATTTTAGTCTTCATTGCTCTGTAAAATACGGAACATGAATATAGCATACAATTTCCCCTAAACATGTATAAACATGGGAAATTCATTATGCAAGGATTATATGCAGGTGGACTTTACTTTCTAGTTTTAAAAGTGAAAAGGAATGAGTTGCTTTGAACAAATTCTGGGGCAGAATTGACATTTTTAATTTTGATAAACAAATTAGATGAGCACAGTGTTCTTTCTTTCTTAAAAGCAATGTCTAGAACTAAAAAAAACAAACAAGCACAAGCAAAAAAAAACACACCAAAGGGATTATAAACATACTTACATAGTCCATGTTCTTTTACCAAAAATTATATGGTATGCACATCAACAACTTGTAGTCCCTCCAACTCTGACATCCTAGGTTATATTAGTTTCAGTAGAAACATAACCTGAAGTAAATTGGTAACATAGTTCTATGGCCTAAATTATTTTTTTTACTTACAACTGTTTCATTTGTATCCAATCCCTAGTACAACTTGCTGCACAAAGTGTGGAAGACTTGATTTAACTCCAGTTTCTTGTAGAGAAATTGTCTGGGTGTATATATTTTTAAATTTTAATAGTCACTTTGTTAGTAGTCATTTTATTTTTATTTAAGTTTTTTTAGTTAACAAAATTATAACTTATAAATGAATCAGCATTTTTAAGTAATTTAACAAATTTACTGTTTCTATTTAATGCATAACTTTTCATTGGATATGTGTATATAAAACTTATATGTTAAAATAATTGATCAATTAAATTTAAAAGAGAGTAATTCTTGAAAACAAATAGGTAAGATTAATATTCAGAATACTATTTTTTTTTTATTGCTTTTATATAGTCCATCCTTCACAATTTCATTGTGGATTAGTGGAGAGAAGGGACTATTTGGGAAAAGGTTTTCATATGCATTTAGGCGTTCAGCAAACACAACTCTGCTCGTGTTGGGATTCAAACTCGATCCCCCTTGTTAGGTGGTGAAACTGTAGCCAAGCAGTTTTTAACCAAATATATTTAACTATTGATAATATGCAAAACAAAAAATGTATTTTCTTTCTTAATAATTAATAAACAACATAAGATAAAACTGAAATGTAGGAAATGGTTGACTAATTTTTAACTAACACATCATTTTATTATTTGGCAACATTTTAATTTCAAAATAATATTTACTAACATATACATTTAAAAAAACAACAACTGATGTTCATAATCTAAGTTTAAATTCTACTAGTGTTCTGTTTTTTTAGAGGACTCACCATTGTTTCTTGATTAAGGAAGTAGACAATATTGTTTAGTTCCAGTTTTTAAATAATAACAGCTTCATTTTTAAGAACAAATAACTGTAGATATGCTGTAGATATATCTGTTTGTTTGAATGTTGGTTGTATCACATCTGACAGGAGATAATGGCAAATAGACACACTGCTATTTAGTTTCAACATTTCTATTCTTTATACTCTTTTATTTATTTCAAGAAAAAGATTCACTACCATATATTTATCAACATGAATTATTTGTAGCTATTTAAATGTATGAACTATTTTATGCCTTAAGACAATCGAAGAGAAAGACTTTTAAATGATTAATGATCAGGATTATACAACTAGAGGTAAGACAACATTATTAGGACCATCCAATGCATTATATCGGCATAGAAAACCTTAATGTACCTTGATTATGTTATAAGGTAATTCTGATGTGGAAATTTCAGCTATTTATCAAATTACAATGACAATTGTATGCTGCTGTTTTTTTTTTCATGTTGTTTTATGTTTGTAGCCTCCATGACATGATCCTATGTAAATATCTTTGAACTAGTTCAGCTTCATTCACTAATCTATTTCTTTTGCTATCTTAAGTCCTACTTGTAAGCGAGGGGAATCACCCTAACATTGTATACTGTGGTCATAGGAGGAGGATCTAATCTAGTCATGAAGTGCAATGTTTTCTGTTTGATTCTATCGACTGGTCTTTGTATGATTTATCTTTAGACATTATTGGCTTTGTCCTGTACTGTTTAAACTCTATATTGTGGTTATACTTTTGTGCAATGTTGAATTGAAACTGCATCAGGCGCCTGCAGTTTTCTATTTCTTTTGTTAGATAATAATAACCTGTACAGTTTTGCTTCCGTTCTAACAGAATTAGTTTATTTATTAAATGAATTTTTCTTTCATTATTTATATCACTCAGCATTATTTGGATATTATTTGCTTATTTATTTGCTTTTTTTTTTTTTTTAGAAAATGGACTCTTTTTAATTAGAATATTTCTTTTTTTGCCTGTAATATACAATGAAGCTTAAACGGTACAACTTTTTTTTTATCCATTTATTAAATAGTTAATTCATTAAATAGTGGAGGAGCGGTGGCTGAGTGGTAAAGCACTTGGCTTCCGAACCAGGAATACCAGGTTCAATTCCTGGTGAAGGCTGGGATTTTTATTTGGGGATCTTTGGGTGCCTTTAAATCCACCCAGCTCTAATGGGTACCTAAAATTAGTTGGGGAAAAGTAAAGGTGGTTGGTGGTTGTGCTGGCCATATGACTGCCTCGTTAACCATGGGGCCGCAAAAACAGATGACCTTTACATCATCTGCCCTAGGGGTTCTTTACTTTTACTTTACTCATTAAATAGTGAACTCATCTTTTTTCTTGTTCCATTTGAAATTTACTTTTGATCAAACCTGCAAGTGTTAATTACTTGTGTGCCTACAGAAGAAGAAGATTAGTTCTACAGAAAGTGTCAACCAGTTTAGTATTCTGTGTAAACAATGAGCTGCCCCAGTCACTCTTTTCAGTGTAATTCATCGGCTTGCCCTGCCTGAAGCATTACACAAGCTTGTTCTCATTGCTTTCTTAACAATATTTTTGTAACAAAAATTGTACGTACCACAATTTCAAGTCTTGGACTAAAGCTGCACTCTTTGTTATGATAGACAGACTTTATTGCAAACATTTGTCTGGTCTGGACATTAGTTTAGATTGGTTCTCAAGTTATTTAAATACAGCTCCATTTGTAAAGCATATTTGTTATTGACTTGTTTTCAGCTAGTCTCTACATACAAAACTCTGTACTATAAGTGCTGCCAGTTTGGCTTTCAAGTGTCCAGCACAGCTTTCACTTACTTTTTATAATACTCCTTTATACTTGAGGCAATCAATTGTTTCAAAGCCAAAGGGAATGAATATTTTGGCTACTTATAAATAGACTCGTAAAGACAATTATCAACTTTGTACTATTGTATCCAATTCATAGATTTGTATTTGTGGTATTTATGTTATAGAATTATCAGGTATTCTTCAGATTAAAGTTGAGTACATTCAAGCTCTTACCTTTTGTCTGCCCAGGGGGATGAGTGATCTCAGTTTGATTATACTGACAGATCACATGACCTGGGTCTGATCTCAGTTTGATTATACTGTCAGATCACATGACCTGGGTCTGATCTCAATTTGATTATACTGACAGATCACGTGGCCAGGTATCTCAAATCAGCCAGAATGAACAATAGCTTAAAACGGAACATGAATGATACCAGTACTTCTTGGATATGGGAAAGAATTCATCTTCTTATTTGAAGCAATGTCTGACATTGATGACATAAGACTTTTTAGAATGTTTTCTGTTTCAGCTTCTTGTGTAAAACTTATTTAGCCTTTAACTTTCTTATACAAATTTAATTTAATTGCTATTTAAATATAGTCCTATATTGAAAAACTGACAAACATGAAGACCACAATAAATTTTTAACAGTAAACTATGAGGTGATAAAGCTAACTTACTAATACCCAAACAATAGACATGTTTTTCTCAAGCCTGGCTAGTAGATTGGAAATAATTATTTAATGTGCCAGGTAAAATGTATATTTTGAGATTGAAAGCCAGTAACTCCATCATAATGTCCTTACCACACAATCATTTCTCTAGTTTCATGTTATGATGGCTGCCTGGTCGTGCGGTTTGTGCGCTTGACTGTCGTTCGGATTTATCGATGGTCTCGGGTTCAAACCCTGCCCGCTCCCATCCCCCGTCGTCCTGCGGGAGGTTTGGACTAGGAAGTAATTATCTTCAACTCTGAAGGAACATCCGAAACACGTAAAACATTTTACAAACATTTTTTTACATTTTATGTCCCTTGAACTGATTAGAAAGAAGTGATGATATCATTTGTAACATGACACATAGAATTAATTTTTAAATATTTGTGGTGCATATTCTAGCACTTGATGAGATTGAGAAAGAGGCCTACAATTAACAATCATTTCTAGCAGTACCCAGAGAACAATGGGCCTACAATGGACAATCCTGAACCAACTTGAATTGCTCAGTAGTGTACAGAGAAGAGCTCTCATTGGCAATGCTGGTCTCACTTTTTGTTGCCAACTTTCATTGCTTGAATTCTGTTTTTATACTTTGTTTTTACTTTTAGAGTACTATGAAAGTATGTTTGGGGAAATAGTGTCTTTTGTTACTTTATGGGGACAATTTGTGTATGCACAATATTTGTAATATGTTGATACTAACTACTGATTCATTTTTTATCATTTGTATTGACTATTTAAATGTTTTAATGTGCATGTAATCTTATAGTCATTTTCTGACAATCTTTATACATAATTAAAACATATTTTTTTTTAAAGAGAATCATGTCTTTTGTTCATTTTGTATTAATGCTGAACAAACTAAGCTTTGAATGTTTTCATAACCTCATTACATCACATCACCTCAGTTTCATTAGCTTTGAATGTTTTCATAACCTCATGACATCACATCACCTCAGTTTCTAAAGCTTTGAATGTTTTCATAACCTCATGATATCACATCACCTCAGTTTCATTAGCTTTGAATGTTTTCATAACCTCATGACATCACCTCATTCAAACAAACTGCTAGATACTTTCAATATTTCATAAAGTCAAGATTTATTTGATTCATATATCTGCATTGATCAATGTTTTCTGTTTATACCTTCTCCTTAGACCTATGGGGCAGCACCAGACATTTCTCTGTTTTTTTGCCTTGAGTAGAATCTGTTCAGGAACGTTCTATCTATTGCCTCTACGTTTCTCCTGATTACTTCCCTTCAGAAAGGTCTTGGCGGGTCCTGAGGACTTCCTATGTGACAAATGTCAGCAGACGTGGGGCTCAATAAACATTGTGACAAATGTCAGCAGACAATCGTGGGGCTCAATAAACATTGTGACAAATGTCAGCAGACAATCGTGGGGCTCAATAAACATTGTGACAAATGTCAGCAGACAATCGTGGGGCTCAATAAACATTGTGATCCTTCTGAGGATTTTCTCATTTGTGGTGCGGTCTTTGTTCATAACTAGGATCCTATTATAGTATCTTTACTACATGTCTAGGAATCTGCTATCTAATTCGGCAAATGGCTTCCAAATTCGCAAGCGTGCAAGAAATATCATAAGTAAGATTTAAAAAACAACAGTTGGGGCGAGACTTTGCTGTTTACTTTCATCACTCTTCAATGTCTTCCTTAAAGGAGGATGCTCTTGAAGGTTACGAAGGTACTTTAAAAGCATATTGGCGGAAGAAGAATTATTAACTTTCGCTTTGCGGATGACCTGGCAGGAATAGAGGATGCTGACTTGGAGATACGCATAGACAAGACTTCCGCAGCATGGGGCATGCAAATCAATGCCGAAAAAAGTCACATTATGACCAATAGCGAACAAAGCTTTTAGATGTACATTCGTTTTTGGAGATACAAATTTAAGTCAGCGCTCCTTGGTCATGTTTTGCTTGCCTGTTACACTTTTACAAAGTTCTAAACAACTTGTGTGTCAGGCTATACATAGAAGATAATTTGTTGAACAAGGTTTGAAAGTCACATCAAAATAAAGACTTTGGCACGACAGATTTCATCACTTAATTCCTTTGGAAGAAATAAAATAATTCAATTAGATTTCTGTTAAGTCTGCCCCCCCCCCCCCAGTCTTGTAACGACGCTAGTTTATTTTACACAAAGACCGCCCATTAAAGAATTACAAGAATACATCATTCTAAGTGAATAAATGGTGTTAGTATCAAGTGCAAACATTTATATTTTTTTAAAAATTCACCCCTGTATAATAAGCAAACCTTTTTCAAATGTATATCTAAAATTTTAACATGTCTGTATCATTGATTGTTTCAGCTTACTACACTACACTCATATTTACATTTCCAATCTGTAATACTAGTGCACATTTTTTGTTATTCCGATACCTGGCACGTGTTTCTGGCCTGGCATTTCAATCCTATTTCTTTCACCACACGAAGCTCTGGGCTCGGTAACCAAATGATTTATCTGTTAGCTTATCCACTAATCAGATCCATTTCATCTTTTCAAAACAAAGTTCTAAAACAAATCATGAGAAGAAAAACAAAATGTCCATTGGAAAGGATTGAAAAGTACGAACGAACTGGTAACGTTGACTTTCTGACACTAAAGTTCAGTCTTAGCCTGAGCGAAAATAGCAACATTTCTCACGTTGTGCTGTGCACGTACCCCTGGTCAGAATTGACAGAAAGGGTTAACATTGGGTTAACGACAAACAGCAAGGGGAAAAAAGAAAAGTAAAAGATGGCGGCTGTTGATGTACACTGGTTAAAAGTAGAAGATGGCGGCTGTTGATGTACACTGGTTAAAAGTAGAAGATGGCGGCTGTTGATGTACACTGGTTAAAAGTAGAAGATGGCGGCTGTTGATGTACACTGGTTAAAAGTAGAAGATGGCGGCTGTTGATGTACACTGGTGAAAAGTAGAAGATGGCGGCTGTTGATGTACACTGGTTAAAAGTAGAAGATGGCGGCTGTTGATGTACACTGGTGAAAAGTAAAAGATGGCGGCTGTTGATGTACACTGGTGAAAAGTAAAAGATGGCGGCTGTTGATGTACACTGGTGAAAAGTAGAAGATGGCGGCTGTTGATGTACACTGGTTAAAAGTAGAAGATGGCGGCTGTTGATGTACACTGGTGAAAAGTAGAAGATGGCGGCTGTTGATGTACACTGGTGAAAAGTAGAAGATGGCGGCTGTTGATGTACACTGGTGAAAAGTAGAAGATGGCGGCTGTTGATGTACACTGGTGAAAAGTAGAAAATAAAAGGTTTCTGCTCAATAGGTGCTCCTCCAAGATCACTAGTAGGCCTAGATGCTCAATAGGTGCTCCTCCAAGATCACTAGTAGGCCTAGATGCTCAATAGGTGCTCCTCGAAGATCACTAGTAGGCCTAGATGCTCAATAGCTGCTCCTCGAAGATCACTAGTAGGCCTAGATGCTCAATAGGTGCTCCTCCAAGATCACTAGTAGGCCTAGATGCTCAATAGCTGCTCCTCCAAGATCACTAGTAGGCCTAGATGCTCAATAGGTGCTCCTCCAAGATCACTAGTAGGCCTAGATGCTCAATAGGTGCTCCTCCAAGATCACTAGTAGGCCTAGATGCTCAATAGCTGCTCCTCCAAGATCACTAGTAGGCCTAGATGCTCAATAGGTGCTCCTCCAAGATCACTAGTAGGCCTAGATGCTCAATAGCTGCTCCTCCAAGATCACTAGTAGGCCTAGAAGTGTTTTTGATGCCTACTGAATCTTTCGTCATTGTTTCTCCTCAAGAAGTATCACATCACTTGCATCATAAAATAAGGAGAAGGGATCACGTGATAGCCTTAAATAAACATACGGATTGTTTTATATTGTATCATAGGACAGTTACACTTTGTCGAGTAGGACAAGAACAAAAGACCAGTAACGCCCTCTAGGTACAATCAGAAAAGCTACTTAAACCTAGACACACTTCTTTTGAATTGTTACAACTTTCTTACGAGGCATACACCAGCGTATCTATCTATCTATCTATCTATCTATATATCTATATATATATGTGTGTGTGTAGATAAATAAGAATATCTATCTATCTATATATATATGTGTGTGTGTAGATAAATAAGAAGTGCTTTGTTTCTATATTGGACAAAGCCCTCAGTAGTCTCCGTAAAGATGATCAAAAAACAGCACATTTGAAGCCTCCATTATTAAAGTTAGAAGTTTCTATCATAGAGACACATTCATTAGAAGTTATTATAATCAATTGTTCATAATATAAAGGAAGGATCTTGGTATCTAAACTAAATAAAGGATTAACACATAGACTAAACTTACAATCTCTTGTTGGTTCGTTTTATATTTAGATCTATATGTAGAGATATTACTCAATACAATGTTGGTTGGATTATGGAAATACACAATTTCAATCAAATTTATTCTTTTACTATTATTCAGTCATTCTGTTGATGTTTATGGATTGATGTTTATGAATTGATGTATTCGGATTGATATTTATGAATTGATGTATTTGAATTGACGTTTATGGATTGATGTATTCAGTATGATGTTCATGGATTAATGTTTATGAATTGATGTATTTGGATTGATGTATTTGAAGTGATGTTTATGGATGTTTTTAAAGAACTTCTCCAAAAAGATTCAATAATGAAAGTCAAACACATTTTCTTGAAATAAAATACCTTGTTCTGTCATGTTCTCTAGACATTCTGTTGAGATATAATCGCTCATAGTAACTATTTTAATCATTCTTTAAGATATATTACCTTATATTTAAGTATTCCTCACAATTTTTTGAGATACAATAGCTCATGTCAAGTATTCCTCACAATTTTTTGAGATACAATAGCTCATGTCAAATATTCTCCAAAGTTCCTCACATTTTTGTCCAAGATATAAACTACTTTACCTGCATCAAGGACACATGGGGATCTTTTTATTTTCGCCTATTCAGTAAAACTTAGTGAACTGGAAGTCACGCAATCAAAAACATCGTGTCCCTCGTCGGACTGAAGCGCAGTGAACGCAAACAATTCTTGAGTCTAATTGAGTCTCGAATGGTGCACACTTTGAGACGTGACACTTCAAACATTGGGGATGGATGGGAAAGACTCAGTCAGTGCAAGTGACTGTACACCAGTCTTATTCCTTTGAGTCTTCCTAATTGTCAAGCTAAAACGAAAGGTTGAAAAGTAAAGAATTTTGTTGACGAAATGTAGTCATGAGTTTTGTTGTTTGTACATTTTTGCATAGAACAAAACTCTATATTTATCCTAATCTGGAAAAATATATATATATTTGCAGGTATATTTAACTGTCAGATACAATTTATCAATGGGAAGCAATAACTTAAAAATTAAACCACGTAAAAAAAACGTGCGAGTTAGCTCCCGTTAAAGTTATTTTTAAATATCAACAAACAAAATGTATGTAGTTGTACAGTCAATAAACATTGAGGTATGTTGTTGTTTACCATTCTGTCCTGACCTGTGTTATGAAGCTACAGGATTCCTGAAATACCTAACAGTCCATAAATACCGCCTTCATTTTGTCACGTGATCACATTTAGTTCAGTGCAGGCAGCGCGTCCAAGAAATTCGTATGTTCTGGACACGTTTTATCCAAGCACCTTGGTAATAGTACATATCAAGATATCATTTTTATCATGAACAGACGTTACAGGTGAACTATTTGGATTTGACACATTATTCAATTTTTTTGTAAATAGTTGTAGCACGCTTTCAGACGAACAATTTAAAATGATTAAATCCCGTTCTTGGTAACTTGTGCAATGTACGCAAGTACAAATGTGCAAAGGTACACTAGTAGGCCTTTTACCTTTACCTATCCCTTAGTTTGTTGGAGCGTTGGGGCACCAAGCAAGACTCGTCGACAGTCTTTCTCCATTCCTCCATGTATTTTGCCTTGTTTAGTAGGCCTACTCAGCTCAGGCACAAAGTAAACAATTACAAAATTACCAAGTCACTGCACTGATGAGCAGAAATATCACAAAATAAAATTAAACCGTAAAATAAAACAAGGTTATAAAGACAGTTTGTGAGGAAACTCAAAACCGACCCCCAAAGTGGTTCACCTGGGCAGGAATAAAGGCAGGTCTCAATATTTTCAGAAAGAATATCAGAATGAAATTCTATTAAAGGCAAATGACAGAGAAGAATGGAGAAGAAGGTTGACAGACCTTGTGTGGTGCCAAAAAAAGATCCAGCAGACCAAAGGATAATTGAACGTGAATGTGAAGGTAGATGTGAACCTGGCCTAACTGATGTCTTATTGAGTATCTAATTGATCTAATTGATTTGTACAGGGTAAGTCTCTTATTGAAAGCCTCAAGAAAAAAACATTTCCGTAAAAAAAAAATCCTTTGGTTTTGTTTTCCATAGTATTACAAACATCCTGCAGTTCACACGATAATATGAACAATTACTTATTAATTGGTGCTTTAAATTATGTCCAACTTATTTGCATACTAAATAGATTTTTTCTCTTTTAAAAAAATGAACATTTTTTTGTAAATGTATTATTTAGTATGACAGAACTTACATAACTTAGCAATACAATTGTAAAAAAAAAATATTTTTTTTTACCAAAAATTAAAAACCATTTGCATAAATGTGTTCAATATATGGCGTATGTTTCTGTCCCTTACTGAATAGCCTCCAGTGTTTTTTTACTATTAATACTGAATAGGTGTAAAAATGGTGCATTTTTATGAAAAACACTGCTTGCATAATTGATTTTAAAAAATTAGAGTTTTCGCTTTCAGAAAAGAAAAACGTAGCCGTTGCATCAGAACTTTGAATGATCTAAAATATCATGATGTCTGATTTTCATTTTCTCTTCTAGTTTCTGAGATCTAAACGGAACAGTCGGAGAGACGGACAGACAGGCCACACAAAACAAATAGCGTCTTCTCCCCTTTCGGGGGCCGCTAAAAAAACAGTATCAATGAAATTTCGAATGTATTCAGATACACAATGAGTTGGTATGATTACAGGGGCAATAAAGTTATGTCGTTATTTGTTGTGTCCGCCGATTGAAACAAAAATAAAGAGTGAGTGTCTACAGGTTGTGACGTCACAAGAGTGAACGAACGCAGAAGTTGTTGTCTGCTCATTTATAATTAGATTTTTTTTTATGCGGAACGTTAATTGCAAGCCAGTCTGCTGTAGTGAAGCACTCATTCATGGCACTTTAATATCTGGTAAGTCCCCAGTCTGCTGGAGTGAAGCACTTATTCATGGCACTTTAATATCTGGTAAGTCCCCAGTCTGCTGGAGTGAAGCACTCATTCATGGCACTTTATATCTGGTAAGTCCCCAGTTTGCTGGAGTGAAGCACTCATTCATGGCACTTTAATATCTGGTAAGTCCCCAGTCTGCTGGAGTGAAGCACTCATTCATGGCACTTTAATATCTGGTAAGCCCCCAGTCTGCTGGAGTGAAGCACTCATTTATGGCACTTAATATCTGGTAAGTCCCCCGTTTGCTGGAGTGAAGCACTCATTCATGGCACTTTAATATCTGGTAAGTCCCCAGTCTGCTGGAGTGAAGCACTCATTTATGGCACTTTAATAGCTGGTAAGTCCCCAGTCTGCTGAAGTGAAGCACTCATTCATGGCACTTTATATCTGGTAAGTGCCCAGTCTGCTGGAGTGAAGCACTCATTCATGGCACTTTAATATCTGGTAAGTCCCCAGTCTGCTGGAGTGAAACACTCATTCATGGCACTTTAATATCTGGTAAGTCCCCAGTCTGCTGGAGTGAAGCACTCATTTATGGCACTTTAATATCTGGTAAGTCCCCAGTCTGCTGGAGTGAAGCACTCATTCATGGCACTTTAATATCTGGTAAGTCCCCAGTCTGCTGGAGTGAAGCACTCATTTATGGCACTTTAATATCTGGTAAGTCCCCAGTCTGCTGGAGTGAAGCACTCATTCATGGCACTTTATATCTGGTAAGTCCCCAGTTTACTGGAGTGAAGCACTCATTCATGGCACTTTAATATCTGGTAAGTCCCCAGTCTGCTGGAGTGAAGCACTCATTCATGGCACTTTAATATCTGGTAAGTCCCCAGTCTGCTGGAGTGAAGCACTCATTTATGGCACTTAATATCTGGTAAGTCCCCAGTCTGCTGGAGTGAAGCACTCATTTATGGCACTTTAATATCTGGTAAGTCCCCAGTCTGCTGGAGTGAAGCACTCATTTATGGCACTTTAATATCTGGTAAGTCCGCCTCTGAGGTTGACTTCCACAATGGATGCACATCTTGGTTTGAGAACCATCAATGTCTTCCTTTGTTCCATTAACTTTAGAGCTAACTAAGCGACATGCAGGACATGTTGGTCAAAGAATATGCCGTCATGTTTGTCAAAGATTAGGCCGTCATGTTTGTCAAAGATTAGGCCGTCATGTTTGTCAAAGATTAGGCCGTCATGTTTGTCAAATATTAGGCCGTCATGTTTGTCAAAGATTAGGCCGTCATGTTTGTCAAAGATTAGGCCGTCATGTTTGTCAAAGATTAGGCCGTCATGTTTGTCAAAGGTTGAGCTTTTTTTTGTCAAAATTAAAATAAGATAAGATAATTTTTATTGGTCCAAATAAATAGAAATTCAGTTTGACTGCAATTGATCACCTCAGCGTAACTACTATAACAATAACAATATAGATGCAAATACGAACAACATTCACACTCGAAACACATACACACTCACAACCAGCGCTTTATCAATTAGACTTCCATGTACTTCTCTATGACGACAGATGACCTTGTAACACTGACTGAAATTCTTATAAAGGAGTCTTAAAATTTTTCTGTTTAAGTCCTAATGGAAAGGAGACGACCACTTCGTCCAGATCTGATATACAGTGGTTTATTGAGTGCAGGTTGTCTTTAAGGATTGTGTGTGTTTTAGAAAGGCATCTTTCATGAAATAGTTCTTCAAGAGATGGTAGCTGTGTTTGAGTGATATACGATGCTTTTTTAAATTCGTCTATTTAGTCTTTGTGCCAGTGAAGTATTACCATACCAGCAGGTGATGGCAAAGTCAATTAGACTGCTGATGGTTGATGCATAAAAAAGTTCAGTTATTGTTTTGTCGATTTTAAATTTTCTTGATGGGCCGTTGATGAATTCTGTTGTAAAGGTTTTGACAGTGTGCACCCCATTTCAGTTGCACGATGGTTCTACGATACCTAGATATTTATATTCTTGCACTTAGTCTACGGCTTACTTGCACTTAGTCTACGGCTTACTTGCACTTAGTCTACGGCTTACTTGCACTTAGTCTACGGCTTACTTGCTTTAGTCTACGGCTTACTTGCTTTAGTCTACGGCTTACTTGCTTTAGTCTACGGCTTACTTGCTTTAGTCTACGGCTTACTTGCTTTAGTCTACGGCTTACTTGCTTTAGTCTACGGCTTACTTGCTTATCTGAATTTCTGCAAGATGGCCTTTATGTTTCCTAAAATCTATTTTCATTTCTTTAGTTTTCTGAAATGTTTGTCAAAGATTAAGTCGGCATGTTTGTCAAAATTAGGCCGAACGATTGTTAAAGAACAAATTAGGAAAGATCCACTAAGCAATTTATTGCATGTGGCACTGATCTGGTACTTCATCTATCTTTATCCACTACCTGCTTGTGAAACTTTTGTTCTTGTTGTCAATATTAAGATTTGAAGTGACTTGATAACTCGTGCCTTAAATAGAATTAAGTCAACTAGCATCTGGACAAGCTTGGAAGTCTCACGATGACCACCAGGTAGAAAAGCTTATGAAAAGAAATAATTAAATCAATAGGGAAGCCATAAAGAAACTCACAGTTCATTGCATTAGTCGGTGATTGAAGAATGCCTGATCAGTGTCACGTTCCATTGGTGGACCACTGATGGCAGTGGCGGTATAGAAGAGGAAGATGACTTGCTCTACCTGGGGTGCTCGACTCTCGGCCTCTGTAGTACCGAGTGTCAGATGAGAGTTGGTTCCGCAAGGTTGTTGACGCCGGAAGTGATAATGGTCTTAAGCCCATCATTACCTATAAAAATGCTTCCAATGGCACGCGTCTCAAATAGCCTCTGACAACCAGTCCAACTCCTGGCCTTCACGTGTGGTTCAGATACTGAGCCCGGCGGAACTGTTCACCGACAGGAGAAGGGGCAAAGGCGAGCAACTGGCGCCTCCACCAGTAAGCTTCGGGCAGGATGGGCTCGTTAGCCTTTGTTGGCTACCCATCTAGGAGAATGATAAGCCAAAGCTCCGATACCTTGCGGCTGTATCCAAACACGGGAAAGGCTTCGGGAGACAACCCCGAGGAAAAATCAGGAGCTGGTGACCCTTAGGCAGACTGTGGCACACTGAGCTACAGCCTGGCAGAGGCTGCGGCGCTACTGGTCCCAAACTGTATCGGATATACCGTTCCATTGATCACGTGGAGAGTGGAGAACTTCACTGTTTGCGACATGGTTCCGACCATAAACAATGCCCAGGTTTTCATCTGGCTAGTCGTTCTACAACTGAAGGAAGTCAACACAGAAGATGAGAGTGGTGAAATAAAGCATAGACAAAAAATGTTTTAAAAATCCTTTTTTTTGAAAAACAACCTAGGGTTAGGAACTTCACACTTACAACTATATCTCTGAATAATGTATAAGTTATATCCCTTTTTCGATATGAAACAAAATAATTAATTACCAATAATTAATTGACTAATTGGTTACTTTTTTAATTTATTCATGTTTGTAAGTTACAACAAATAATTGTTTAAAGTTTAACTTAAGTTTGTTGGTATCACTTCTTCTAAACATTCAATAAGGAAGTTGGAATAGGATCAAGGTCACAAGACTTATTAGGCATTTCACAAAACAGAAACAAGGTGTAGAGTTATCTAAGGGGACATAACACCAGGTAATAATTAATTTCCGTTTTTGGAATCTAACAAAATAATTAATAACCAGTAACTAACTGACTTAATTTTTTGAGTGGTTCATAATAAATAATTGTGCAAAGTTTCAACTTCATCAAAGAATGGGAAATTGGAGAAATATGATATAAGCTTTGTAAAAACAGTCGTCACCTATTGAGAGACAAAGAATTGTTTTGATGAAAGCTGATGAAAGGAAGCCTTAACATTGTCACAATGTCATAGGCGATGACTCTCATCTTACAAATGTTGTTAGAGAGGGGGCTAGACTAAACTATTCATTAATTGACATACTTTTTTTTTGTCTCATAAAAAGGAATGCCTGTTTAGTGAGACTGTGTCAACATGAAATGGAATCACAAACTCTTCATGTACTTGCTAACGAAAGAGGTTGTCATCTGATGATGTAGTTTCTTAATTAGATTATTTTAACCTTTTGGCACTAACCTAGACTGTCGCAGGTAAAGAAGGTGATATGATGTACAGTGACAGTAGAACAAATAACTGGGGGCACCTCTTCTAGACTAGACAGAATTTAAACCTGACACTGCACCTCTACTAGACTAGACAGAATGTAAACCTGACACTGCACCTCTTCTAGACTAGACAGAATGTAAACCTGACACTGCACTCGACCCAGTCAGCACCAAGAGTTTAATTTCCTCGGAAAAAAAGCGGCCATTATCTGTGCTTATTTCTCTCTCTTTCTCCCTCCATCTCTCTTTCTCCCTCCATCTCTCTTTCTCCCTCCATTTCTCTTTCTCCCTCCATTTCTCTTTCTCCCTCCATTTCTCTTTCTCCCTCCATTTCTCTTTCTCCCTTCATTTCTCTTTCTCCCTCCATTTCTCTTTCTCCCTTCATTTCTCTTTCTCTCTCCATTTCTCTTTCTCCCTCCATTTCTCTTTCTCTCTTGTTCTCTATCCGCCCCTCTCTCTCGCCCTCGCTCTCTTTCTCTCTCTCTCTCTCTCTCGCCTTCTATTTATTTCATGCGCTTTTTTTCTCTCTCTTTCACTCGTTCTCTCTCGTTCTGTCTCACATTCTCTGTCCAATGCTCTCTGTCTTTGAAGTACATTTCATATTACAAGAAGAAAACAGGTTCCTTTCGGTCCTTGTTCCTCATTGTAACGATGGCTGCTCTTAATAAAATCACAAACAATACCACTGGTTCAAACTGACTAGATATCCACAAAGCTTACTTTTACAGAACCTGCTGAAAGAGTCTAACTAGTATCTTGAAGACTCTAACATTAGGAGTCTTTTGCCTTGATTAGTGCTTTCCAAGTTTGAGTAAAAGTACCACCACTAGTGGTGTTTCAAGCCATGCTAAGTGAACTCGTGTCCGCTTTTAGTTTCCACGAATCAATGTCTCGATCTTTTCATATTTTATTTTTTTACTTTTCCATCTAGAGACTAATTTAAAGTGTACGTGAACAATCTAGTCAAGGAAGTACAAATTAACCAGTTTTGTTTGTAATTAATCACTCCTAATTAGAAACAGAAAAAAAGGACGTCCTCGCATAACTTGGCGCCACGCTTTCATGGAAGATTTCAGAGCAGTGGACACCAGGTGGGAAGAAGCTTCCACCTCGCCAGTGACAGATCAGTGGTCGCTTGTCAGTTGGACGTGTCACAAGCACCTCAACAGTCTGAATTAATGTTAATCTTAAGAAAGGTGGCGCGTGTCTGTGGTGGCTGTTTTATCGCAAGCAGTTCTTTCAAATTGACGATAAGGGGGGATAAATGCAATGTAAAAATGGCAGTTAGAACAAAGTTTCAGTCGATTTCAAAACAGCAACATCGAAAGAACATCTTAGAAGAAAATAAAGACTGCTGGACCAAATCGCAAAAAAAAAGGTTACAAAGACTATTTGTTTTAAACACAAACTCAAAATCGGCCCCAGAAGTGGTGAGCTCAAACAGGTAAAAAAGCTGGTTTCAATATTTTAAGAAAGACTATCAGAAACTATAAACTACAAACTATCAACCACTAGAGCTCTATCTCAGTCGATACAAAAAGAAGAGACGTGCTTGTGTCGAAAGTGTTGCCGATACTGTTGTAGTGTTAGTTCAACTAACGAATTGATACCACAGGATATGAAAATTTATTAATGTTATTAATATATTACATTGTTAACTCTTTCTCTCCGTAATTATTTATCACATTGTAGTGGAATCAACGTTGGTATCGTCAGTTAGGAGAGAAAGAGTTAATATTCAATCAATGATTTGATAGCTATGAAGATATAGTTAAATCCTATGTTTCACTTGCAAAGATCGCACCATGAATGAAGAGATAGACAGCAATAGGACCCCACAATGACCTGCTAACCACTGTCTAAAAACGTGAACTCAAACTCTATGGCCACATCACAAGATCTCTCAAGAATCGCAATGACCTTTCTTCAGGGAACAGTACCAGGAAGAAGATGAAGAGGAAGACAAGAGATAACGATGGGCGGATCACTTATCTGCCCATTGCACTTCACATGTATAATGTGAAACACTACTTATTAATAGTTGTTTTAAATTATGTTCCACTTATATGTATACTAAATAGAGTTTTACTCTTTTTTTTTTTTTTGTTAATGTAGGTAATTTATTTCTTGAAAGTTATTAATTTTATTTTAAAAAATCCAAAAGCGTTTGCAAACAATGTGTTATAGATATGGTAAATAGTCATCTCCTTACTAAATAGTCTCCTGGGTTTTTATTATTGGACATTTATAGGCCATATATCTCCTCTTTTTTAAACAATTCTTTATTATATAAGGTTAGATGAAATATCCATTTACTTAACATTTTCATTAGAGATTTTCTTTCTAATGACTTTTTTTTCTTAAGAACATGGGCATCAGTCATCGAGTGGTACTTCAGTCATCGAGTGGTACTTCAGTCAACGAATGGTACTTCAGTCAACGAATGGTACTTCAGTCAACGAGTGGTACTTCAGTCAATCGAGTGGTACTTCAGTCACCGAATGGTAGTTCAGTCACCGAATGGTACTTCAGTCACCGAGTGGTACTTCAGTCACCGAGTGGTACTTGTTTGACAACTACTGTTCTAGTTGGTATCAGCTACAGAGAGTTCAGACCAGTTTTACTCAAGTCGAGATTCTGGTACTGCTCTCCTGAGCTTGTTACTTCTAGTCGTACTAAGCGACCTCGTGCAAAGAGACACGGCCATCTCTAATGAATCGAATGAAAGGAAATAATCCATGACTTCTTCAAATGTCACCAAGCGCCTCAAACAGTGATGGGTACACAAGCACTAGTGCATTTCTTATATCAGATAGTGTCAGATATTTAGAAACACCATCACCCATTTCAGGGATCTTGATTCCCTTATATTAAGGAATCGCAACCATGTTGCGTACGATGCATGGATGTCACCTAGACGAATCTATAGTGTACACACTCTGAACCATTAGTGACCAAACTCTAGTGCACACACTCTACACCAGAAGAGTCAAATCTCTAGTGCACACACTCTGAACCAGAAAGGACAAACCTCAATATGAATCACTAGCTCTTAGAGCACACACTCTCGGCTATGAATCACTCCCTTTTAGTTCTATTGATTCACAACTTGGGTGTTGAAAAGAGTTTCAAGAATTCATTTGCTGAAACATTTGACATCATTAAACATTGATACAACTTTTCAACTTGGGAGTGTTCCAAAAACTTAACAAAATTGTTTTCTTTTGTGTGTGTTAGAAAACTAATCTCTAAAATTTGTTTAAACTTTAAAGTACGAACTTCAAACGCTCAACCATAGACATATATATTATATCTAGACTGGACATGGAGATCTTTTAACACTACAAAAATGTGAAAATTTTTTAAAAAGTTGAAACAAGGCGTTGTTTTGTAAAGTAGTTATAAGAAGTAAAGTGGGTTTTTTTTTTCAACCCTAACCTATGTAACATATAATTTAATTTTTAGATCTAGATCTAGTAATTGAACATCAAAAATAAGAGTACTCTCGTCTCATAATTATTATTTTGCAATTTTTAGATGCATAATCTAGAAAGATATAGTTAATCAATCTATTTAAATGTACATAGGATAATTGTCCACCGAGAATCACTATGAAAAGAAATTGAGAATACGGCATACCAGAAAATTCGTCCAGATCCTACGACACCTTTACAGTCAGTCTAGTTGCTGCATTAAAACAGAAGAGGGAACAACAGAGTTTTTTTTACAATCGAGACAGGTGTGAGACAGGGGTGCATCTTATCTCCCTTCCTTTTCCTCCTAGCCATCGACTACATAATGAGGAGAGCAATGAACCAGACTGCCTTTGGTATCCCATGGGATGAACAACTCCGATTGAAGGACTTGGACTTTGCTGATGATATTGCACTACTCGGGGCTACAAATAAATGCATTCAAGAAATGACGGAGAGCCTAGACAGAGACACCCAAAATTGGCCTCCGCATAAAATAGGATAAGACTAAAAATTATGCGAGTGGGATATAAGGCAAAGGGTACCCCCGTCAGACTTGGCGAGTCAAAGCTTGAAGAGCTGGACAAGTTCACGTACCTTGGCAGCATCATAACAAATGATGGAGATGCCTACCATGATGTAGCGTGCCGAATAGGAAAGGCATGGAGCATTTTCCAAAGGCTGCAGCCTATTTGGACTAGCCAAACCATTGGACTCGAGACAAAAATACACCTTCTCAACACAATCGTCATTCCAACTGCTAGTTATGCATGTGAGACATAGAAGTCATCTGTCAAAATTGAGAAAAGACTAAATGTGGCTCAACAAAAATGTCTGAGACGGATTTTGAGAGTCAGTTACACAGATCGGGTCTCAAACAGGAAATCCTATGTCGAACTGGTAGTCGAACACTTAGTGAGGTTGTGACAGAGCGTCGTATGAGGTTTGCGGGAGATGTTCTACGTCAAAATGAATTACGCACACCAAGAGTTGCGATAACATAGAAGCCAAAACGAGGAAAGCGCAAACAGGGACGTCCTTGTATTACTTGGCGCCACACCTTCATGGAGGACCTCAGAACAGCGGACACCAGGTGGAAGGAGGCTTCAGACATTGCCAATGACAGATCTTCATGGAGACAGCTTGCCGCCCAATGCGCCGAACGGCGCGGGAGGACCTAAGTCTAAGTCTATGGATAATTGAAACCAACAGACATGAATTATTTCGATCTAGGAATTTTTGAAACGTTATCTCTGGAAACTAACAGGAAATGGCTTTTGTTTCATACATTTGCGTGAATATATAGTTCTGCGATTAATGGCCCATTCTAAAGAAAATCAGAGAAATGATTTTGCATCATTTCTAAACTTTGAAAACTAAAGATCATTACTTTTCTAAGACCGAAAAGATCGATTGGGGCGACTTCCCTTACAGTTTGAAAAAGAGTTACGTACATAAAAATCTGTATATATCGGTCTGTGAATTGATCAATCGCGGATAAGAATTGGTTTCCGATTTCCAGTCTCGATAAGTCTATGGGCTCAACATTTTCTTTTAGTTCTAGTTCTACTTGTTGAATTTTTTTTAAATTTCCAATTATCTCTTTAATAATACTCTCCCTTGATAAGTATTCTATATACTTTCAATATAATAGTGTCCCATTATGTAATACAAATATAGTTATTAATATCATAAATACTCATGCACACATACTTTTAAAACTGTCAGGTGCAGTTGAGCCATAGGATCTTGAAACTCTAGGCCAGCAAAAGCGAACAAGATCTCCTTCTCACTGATTGAACAGTGTGTTCTGTCTGGTATAGGGTGTTACGGGTGTCTATTTTGACGATATTTTTCCAGTAACACGGTCACACCGGACTTGCGGGCTAGAGACACGTGAACCACTGCCATTATCCTTTTCTATACCTGGCTAACCGACCGGGACACGCCAGTTATGAAACGGACCCTTGAGGAATTGCGCCTGGATTGTCGATAAGGTTGTGGGAGCTATTTCACAACCCCGAACAGTGCAATGGAAATACTTCCACACTCCTTAGCCCCCCCCCCCCCTCCCACGGGAGTCTTGTTTCGCTACCCCTTAGCCCCCCCCCCCTCCCACGGGAGTCTTATTTCGCTACCCATTTGACGTCATCATTTCCTCCTAACATCGTTTCCAACCTGGCACCACTATGTGTGTAGCAGGATAGCATTCCCAGGACAAACATACTTAGATCTAGTTGCAGTGTCACTAAACTAAGTCAAGTTAACAGGACTCATAATATATCACCTAATGTCTGTCAAGAGCAACTCAAGTGGCAGTACTTCTGCGAACTCGGTAACTCCTTACCGAATAGATTGGTTAATTACCTGGCTAGTGCCTGGTGACTTTCTAAACACAACTACCTGTAGCCAGTGGGAAGCAGGGTTTAGGGGTGATGTTGGTCATTGATCTGGATCTAATTATAGCACAGTCTAATAGTCCTTGTGAAACACTAATATTATTAGGGATACATTAATAATATTTAATAATAATTTTAAATCTATATTATCCATAAGGAGATGTGTCTTACAATTAGTGCATTACACCAAACAAAACATTATAACTATAGAAAACGAAGACTAAGACTAAGACTGCTTTATTGATCCTTGCGGAAATTTGTTGTGATTACAAGGACTCTTTTCTCATATAAAGACAACACAACAGAAAAATACGCCTAAATACAACAGACAACATAAAGAGTTCATTCAGCGACTACAAACAGGTATCTTGGTGCATTTCATGTTCCCTGATCAATGAGTGGCGGTGATATAGTCTGACTGAGTGAGGTACGAACGAGTTTTTGTACCGCTCCGTTCTTGTTTTGATTGACAGCAGTCGCCCACTTCGCGACGACCTGACGTAGTTCTGATGGAGCGGGTGGCCGTTGTCTTCCAAGATTTGTTCGATTTCCCTTAGACACATTTGTTCCAAAAGTTCCTTTAAATAATGTGGTTATGTTGTGGTCATGTTGTGGTCATGTTGTGGTCATGTTGTGGTCATGTTGTGGTCATGTGGTGAGTGTCATTTTGGATGCCCTTTTTTTTGGATGTTTTCTAGACGTCGCAACAGTTTAGATGAAGCGTTGCTTTGCCAACAAGTTATTCCGTATGTTAGCAGAAGTATACATTCACTCCAGATTGACTCTAAAGTCACAGACGACATGTTTATATCAGAAAGTTTATTGTATTTAATGATATGAAAAAAAAATTTTTTGTTTTTGTTGTCAGTGTCTTGTATCTCTTTTGTGATGGTACAAAAAAACATCCATAGAGTGGGTTGTTGTTGTTGTTGTTGTTGTTACTTTAAAAGTTATGAACGTTTCTCTCAAACAATTGTTCAAATGTGTTGTTTTAGTTTAGCATGTATGATTTTCTGCAGTTTAATTTGAATGTTCAGATTGACAAACCAGGAAGTAATATGGAAATTTAAAAACAAAAAACTGCAGATGTGAGCATTGTAAAACATTGGCAAGGCCTTTTCGATATTTTTGCTTAGTAATCGTTGTCTTTGTTGCACCTTTTTTTCTGATATAATCAGCATTTGGAGTCATTCGATATTTTTGCTTAGTAATCATAGTCTTTGTTGCACCTTTTTTGCTGATATAATCAGTATTTGGAGTCATTCGATATTTTTGCTTAGTAATCATAGTCTTTGTTGCACCTTTTTTGCTGATATAATCAGTATTTGGAGTCATTCGATATTTTGCTTAGTAATCATAGTCTTTGTTGCACCTTTTTTGCTGATATAATCAGTATTTGGAGTCATTCGATATTTTTGCTTAGTAATCATAGTCTTTGTTGCACCTTTTTTGCTGATATAATCAGTATTTGGAGTCAAATTTAATGTATTGTCTAAACCAGTCCCAAGGTATTCAAAAGTTTGCCCTCTCCAGCTACAGCAACATTGTCTTACTTTTCCTTACGAAAACCGATTCTCATTTCTTTGGGTTTTATTGCATTCATTATGAATAGAAAGTATCAGTACAGTATTTCTCAATGTGTTTTAGTTACGTCTGGGCTGTCTGAGAGCAGGGCAAGGAGAGCCGCAGCAGCAGCGAATTTTGTTAAGGAGCAAAGAGGACTATCGGATTGGGAATCAATAGTGTATAATAAAATGAACCCTGTGTTAATTATTCAACTAAAAGTCCCTGTTATTATAATTTTTATCATTTAGTTACGTCATAGAAAACAAATGTAGATATTCTTACTGATACAAAGAACTATAATCAACAGCTCTGTATAACTATAGTGGGGTGGGAGAAGGAGTAAATCAAGCGCACGCCATTCATCACAATAGCCAACATCGTTTCCTCCTAATTGGGATAGACTGAGCCTTGGAACACAGAGTTTCTAATGTGTGGAGGCCTGGCACTTGTTGTCAGTCACTTGTCGGCGGTAGGTCTAGATCTAGTTTGTGATTTCACGTATGTATGTGCATATTTTATTGAATGTATGTTTCTGTATGCTTTATGTGTATGCTTTAGTGCATATATGTATGTGTATGTTTTTTGAAGGTATGTATGTATGTGTATGTTTTATTGCATGTATGTATGTGTATGTTTTATTGCACGTATGTATGTGTATGTTTTTTTGCATGTATGTATGTGTATGTTTTATTGCACGTGTGTATGTATGTGTATGTTTTCTTGAAGGTATGTATGTGTATGTTTTCTTGAAGGTATGTATGTGTATGTTTTATTGAAGGTATGTATGTGTATGTTTTATTGAAGGTATGTATGTGTATGTTTTCTTGAAGGTATGTATGTGTATGTTTTATTGCACGTATGTATGTGTATGTTTTATTGAAGGTATGTATGTGTATGTTTTATTGCACGTATGTATGTGTATGTTTTATTGAAGGTATGTATGTGTATGTTTTATTGCACGTATGTATGTGTATGTTTTATTGAAGGTATGTATGTGTATGTTTTCTTGAAGGTATGTATGTGTATGTTTTATTGAAGGTATGTATGTGTATGTTTTATTGCACGTGTGTATGTATGTGTATGTTTTATTGAAGGTATGTATGTGTATGTTTTATTGAAGGTATGTATGTGTATGTTTTATTGAAGGTATGTATGTGTATGTTTTATTGAAGGTATGTATGTGTATGTTTTATTGCACGTATGTATGTGTATGTTTTATTGAAGGTATGTATGTGTATGTTTTATTGCACGTATGTATGTGTATGTTTTATTGAAGGTATGTATGTGTATGTTTTCTTGAAGGTATGTATGTGTATGTTTTATTGAAGGTATGTATGTGTATGTTTTATTGCACGTGTGTATGTATGTGTATGTTTTATTGAAGGTATGTATGTGTATGTTTTATTGCATGTATGTATGTGTATGTTTTATTGAAGGTATGTATGTGTATGTTTTATTGCACGTATGCATGTGTATGTTTTATTGAAGGTATGTATGTATGTGTATGTTTTATTGTTTGTATGTATGTGTATGTTTTATTGCACGTATGTATGTGTATGTTTTATTGTTTGTTTGTATGTGTATGTTTTATTGTTTGTTTGTATGTGTATGTTTTATTGTTTGTATGTATGTGTATGTTTTATTGCACGTATGTATGTGTATGTTTTATTGTTTGTTTGTATGTGTATGTTTTATTGTTTGTTTGTATGTGTATGTTTTATTGTTTGTATGTATGTGTATGTTTTATTGCACGTATGTATGTGTATGTTTTATTGCACGTATGTATGTGTATGTTTTATTGCACGTATGTATGTGTATGTTTTATTGCACGTATGTATGTGTATGTTTTATTGTTTGTATGTATGTGTATGTTTTATTGTATGCATCATTAGCACAATTAGCTATTACCTATTGGGAGTTAATTATTTTGTTTGGTATTTTGAACAAGGGAAAGAAATCGTACTTGACAGATGTGGTGGTATAAGTTGAATTAGTCCCCTTGTGAACTTTTTAATGCATTTTAGACAAAGATCATGTCAATATTCACCAAGATACCCCCTTCGTCCCTTCCTCTTTTATAACTAGTCCAGACAAGTGATCCTAGGAGCATAGCCCATTGAGACAGCGAAAAGCTTAACAAACACAATTGGTAAAAATATTTCTAATAGCACACATTTATTATCTCTAGTACATCCGTGCGCATCATCACACAACTGATCCAAACTAATTGATACAACTACATTTAATTTAACCTTTGTTTTTTTAACTTGTATTTTTTAAATTTTCTTGTATATCATCGTAGGCTTTAAATGTGTTTTGTTTGAACTGGACAAAGATCGCAGTGATGAAACCTGTTTGTATTTCTTGTAACCTTGAAACATCGCGAAACTTGGGAGGAACAAATCCTCCTACCATTGTGAGTCTGTGACTGTATCCAGAGATGTCAAAAGGGAAGGGTGCGGTCACGTCGGGTGACACCCAAAAGAGAAAAATTTCCTTTTTTCAATAGAAGAAAATGTTCTAAAACTAATGTCAGTGGCTAGATACCCTAACAGGACAGTATAATGTAGAGACATTGTTTCGTGAGAACCTCTTTAAAGTCTATCATGGATCACATTTTAATGTTAGACTTTCTAATTTTCATAACTTATATTTTAATACATGTCAAAACTATTGATAAATTATTGTCATAAACAACAAAATTTCAACTAAAAAAAAAAGACAATCATTTTACAGTGGTCTAACAATCAATGATTGTAGAGAATGAGCTCCATTTATTATATTTCAACAAAAGAATTTACCAAAGAGATTTTTTGTTTTGATGGAGGGTTGACACCAACCTTAATGACGCCACTGTATGTATCTATACATTTAGAGCACATGACTTTCCTTAACCTGTCGTATAGGAGGTCAGCTGACAGTTGAAAAGAGTATGAGACAGCTTTTGATTTCTTCTCGCATTGAAAGTCAAAGTCTGGCCTGAACATTTTTATTCACAGCTTCAGATGAACTTTTTTTTAGTAATTTAAAAAGCAGAAACTGTTTCACTTGTATATAAAGAGCTGGCAGACACTTCAGTATGTCTTCAGACTTGACACTTGTATTAACTCTAAGTGCCAAGTTAGTAAATCTTGCACAGACCTAGCTAAATAGAAAGAGATGGGGTAATACCGAGTAAGAGGCTGCCCCACACATAGTAGCATGGGGCTCTAAAAGTGAAAGATTGTCTGAGTAATTTAATTATGCATTTTCATAGGTAACTAAAATGTTCATGCCTTATTGCAACAATGTTCAGATTGTTGAGCTACGCCTATGTCAAACTTCTGTCTGATAGCACAAAAATTTTTTTTAAATGTCATCACAAGTAGGTCTAATGCGGAAAATAAAAAAAAAAATAATGAAATAAGATTTTTTTAAAAATATCCCTTTTCGAAATTAAATCTGAATCACTTGTAATCATTATTTCTCTGTCACACACCCACACCCTTTTTTTTAAGTTTGTATTTTATACAAAGATGCTAATTAAAACCATGATTTTTAGTGGCCCCCAAAAGGGGAATATGCGCTATTAGTTTTGTGGGGTTTGTCTGTTCGTCCGTCCATCCGTCCGTCCGTCCTCTATTTAGTAAGGGAGATAACAATTTATCATATTTTTAACACATTTATGTTAATGGTTTTAGATTTTTTGTCAAAACATATTTTTTTACAATTGTATTGCTAAGTCAAGTAAATTCTGTTATACTTGCTACTACATTTACCAAATATTTTTAAAGAGAGAGAATCTATTTAGTATGCATATACGTAGAAATAATTTAAAACAATGAATAAGTAGTTTTTCATACTATCGCGTGAACTGCAGTGCGGTAGTGTATGTCTAAAATTAAAGAATTATTTTTTTTACGGAAATGTTATGCTTTTTTTTTTTAGGCTTTGAATAAGAGATTGACCTTTTACAAAACAATTAGATCAATTATATAATCATTATAAGACATCAGTTAAGGCAGGTTCACATCTAAATTCACCTTCACTTTCACCTATCCTTTGGTCTGCTGGACCGATGGGGGCACCACACAAGATCTGTCAACTTTCTTTCTCCATTCTTCTCTGTCATTTGCTTTTGATAGATTTTTATTGTGATGTTATTTCTCAAAATATTGAAACCTGCCTTTTTACCTGCCTGGGTGGACCACTTGTCGGGTCGATTTTGAGTTTGTGTTTCCTCAAAAACTGTCTTTGTAACCTTGTTTAAAGTTGTGTTTCTTTTTAGAATTGTCTTAAATGGCATCAGATGAAATGAAAGGAGTAAGGCACTTTCTGTGATCAATGCCAGATGCTAGTCTATTGTATCAATCCACAAGGAGTGTCACACTGTTGATGTATTGGGAGACACAGACAGCAGTTAATAGAGATACTTGGAATCGAATCGTAGTTTGAAACATGAGAAGCGATCAATTTTGCTAGAACAAGACGTTCTCGACATTACTCAAGGAAAACATTCTATCAACTTATGAAATGAGTTCTCTTTTGTGTGCACTTTATGGGTATATAAAAACAGAGCATTGTATATAGAACTTTAACCAAATGCAGCGATAATCTTTTCTGCATTGGTCCTATAAGTAAAGTAAGTTCCCTTTCAGACATTGTGATCTATAGGGCTGATGATTTAAAAGGTCCTTTTCTTTAGCCCACAGTTAACGAGGGCGTCATGTGGCCAGTGCAGTATGGTGCTGTATAGCAGTGCGCAGTATGGTGCTGAATAGCAGTGCGCAGTATGGTGCTGAATAGCAGTGGGCAGTTTGGTGCTGAATAGCAGTGGGCAGTATGGTGCTGAATAGCAGTGCACAGTATGGTGCTGAATAGCAGTGCGCAGTATGGTGCTGAATAGCAGTGCGCAGTATGATGCTGAATAGCAGTGCACAGTATGGTGCTGAATAGCAGTGCGCAGTATGGTGCTGAATAGCAGTGGGCAGTATGATGCTGAATAGCAGTGGGCAGTATGGTGCTGAATAGCAGTGGGCAGTATGGTGCTGAATAGCAGTGCGCAGTATGGTGCTGAATAGCAGTGCGCAGTATGGTGCTGAATAGCAGTGGGCAGTTTGGTGCTGAATAGCAGTGGGCAGTATGGTGCTGAATAGCAGTGCACAGTATGGTGCTGAATAGCAGTGCACAGTATGGTGCTGAATAGCAGTGCGCAGTATGATGCTGAATAGCAGTGCACAGTATGGTGCTGAATAGCAGTGCGCAGTATGGTGCTGAATAGCAGTGGGCAGTATGGTGCTGAATAGCAGTGGGCAGTGTGACAGGTGGGGAAATGTGACGTGTGTTTGGCACGTTTTATGTCTAGGGGATGATTATTTTTAATGCTATCACACCCCCACTTATCCGCATATGAATCGGGAGCAGACACGCAACAAGACAAAGCAATGAAAGATAGATACAAAAGTTAAAATAAAGGATATTTATTTACATAAATATACATATAATAATAAAAAGGGGGAGGGTTTGCATCTATCTCTAGTATATTCTATGTTTAATCATCACTCTTGCACATAATAAGAGAGTATGTCACTTTGTCCTCTGACTTAGCTGGTTGTCCTGTTGATGTCGCAGCTGGCTGGGTCCTGGCTTGAGGTTCTGCAGCTGGAGGTGGCGCTCTAGCGGATAGAGGGACGCCGGCGATGTAGCTCTTGTGGAGTCTCAGTCCCAAGTTCTAGTATCTGTAGTGGGCACAGTATGGCGGGTGGCCGGATACCGTGGGCACAAGGTTACTGCGGGCAGAGCTGATCTGCCGTGGGCAGTGTGAGTAACAGGATATGTCCAGTGAGTTGCAGAGGGTTGGCGTAGCTATGACGTCTCGCACAGATCTGACTCTATAGGGACGTCGCGCCTAATAGCTTGACAGGTGGGCTGTCGAATAGGCGGGCAATGCCGATAGCGCCAAGTAGTAGAGTTGAGTAGATCTCAGTAGGCAAATGCAGCGCTGAATAGCACTAAGCACAACTGCAGGTAAATGGATCGTTGAGCCAGTAACTAGGCAATAGGTGATAGGCAAATAGGCAGGTAAGTGATCCGATAAATAGGCAGACACCTGAGGGAGGCTGCGGATAAATAAAGACAAGTTAGGACATGTCTCTCATGCATCTTATCGATGCCCTCGACTGAGGTGCATTCGTCAGATTGGTAAAATTGCTTTTGAGCACAAAAGGGGAGATGATGACAATGGGATTTGGGAAAATAGATGGCAGATAGTGGCCATATAGAAAAGTACATAAAAGGGGAAATAATAATATAAAAATGTACATAGAAGGGGAAATAATAATCTCAAATAAACAACACAGGTGGATAGAGAAAGAAAAGGGGGGGGGGTGAATGGGCGGTGGTCATCGACCGAGACGCTTTGTTTGCATATGACCGTGGGTCGAGAACAATGGAGCGCGCTTGAATGGTGTGGGCGCAACTCTCGTAAGATTGAAATGACTGCAGGGGAGATAATTCAATACACAAAGAAAAGGGGGGGAGGGGATAGTTCATATTTCTTCACTAGACGCAGTATCAGTGCGCTAGTCAAATTATCACGGCTGTCAGCCGAGATAAAGAAAATAAAATAAGATGTACAAGTATATACATGCATGGTTGCACCAACGATCAATTGAGCAACGTAGCATTAATAGATTAATGCAATACAAAATAAATACATAGGACATGTTTATGTTTTCTACTTACGCCAGTGAGAAATACACAATGCACTAATTAAATATAAATGAAATAGGCAAAATACACATGATAAAATCCAATGGAAATATACACAGAGTAATTAAGATGGAACTTGTGATTAAGTTCGGCTTACCACCAGGTATTCCTCTAGGAGGGAGAAAGAATAAGTGATATAGTCCAGACTCGATAGCTCAGCTCGAATGGGAAAGAGAGGGTGATTTGAGTTGGTTCACTATATATATATGCCTGAAAAGTGTGGGCGGACACCGGAAATGTCCTGGGCTAAGAATTATCTTACACGTGGGTGAAGTAGACTTGAGCCGCACCTTGGAGTATCACGCGGTGTGTAGACCAGGGTAATCTCTTGGATCAAAGAGAGACGTGAGGAAAAGGGGGGGGGGAGGATTAGCTTGCATTCAACCAAGGTGGCGTCAACCGCGGCTGTCAGACATCCTGTCGATAAGATCAAGGTCTGAGCGTATCTTTGCCCCGGTCAAGGGAAGATAAATGAAAGGACTGGCCTAATTTTCTCCAAGGTGGTGGACTAAGTCTAGCCTGGTAGAGAGGAAAAGGTGTGGCGGGTGAATAATTTAGGGGTAGGATGGAGAAATAATTAAAATAAAATAAATAAATAATGAAAAATAATAATTAATGCTGTGATAATTTAGAGTGACTCTGACAGCGAGTTTTTGACTTGTCACATACGCCGCCGCCAAGATGGATCTATCGCAGAAAGATCCATAAAGTGCGAGCAGACTGATGTCACTCTAACTTTAAGATCAGTTGTTATCACAGCATTAGAAAAAAAAAATCTGGAAAAATAAAGGGATAGCCATGCCAGGAGGAGAGTCTGTCCAAGTCCGTCCGTGGTCTACTTCCCGTCCCTGTGTATGTAGTCACCTGAGTGAAACATATGGGGTTGCTTGGGAGAGTAGATTGGGCGATTGGGTGAGTAATCATTCCTTCCTGGGGCGGATTGGGGAGTGCGATTGGGGCTTAGGCGGGGTGCCCAAGGCACGTTTGCTCGTCGGGGCTTATCTCCGAAGCCGCTGTGAGGCGCTTCTTCACGAGAGTGAGTGGTCAGCTTACCTCGGTATCGTCTGACACGATCAATGTCAGGGAAGAGTGGCCTGATAAAGAATGTGGAGTTCTGCCGGAGAACGTCCCCACGAGTGCGATAATTCGGCTTACACCGTGGCTTCCTGACACAGTCAATGCCAGGGGAGGGTTGATTTCGCATGGTGGCTGAGGAGCCATAGTGAGAAGTGTTTTCACGAGCGCGATGGTTCGGCTTACCTCGTGACTTCCTGACACTATCAATGCCAGGGTGAGGTTGATTCGGAATGGTGGCTGAGGAGCCATGAAGAGGAGTGAGTCCACGAGAGCAAGGGTTCATCTTACCTCGGGGTATTCTGACACTGTCAATGTCAGAGGAATGTTGCTTAATTTTGGCTGAGTAGCCTGGATCAAGTAGACCCTCACGAGCGCGGGTACACGACTTAACTCGTGACTTCCTAGCAGTGTCAATGCCAGGGCGGAGTGGTTTGAGCTTAGCTGATGAGTCGGGACCGGGCGGGTGAGTGTGGCGACCAGGGCTTCCAACCTGCTGGTTGCTGCCACGTTTCTGCTTCGTCGATCTACCGACGGGCAGAGAGAAGTATGGCTTATTGACTACTCCCAGAGGGACATATTTGGAGCCTAGAATGAAGTCATACACTGGCGTGTCCATAACGGCGGCGTCGATGGTGCCATGTACGTATCTGCACTCCACGTGCACCCTCGCGACAGGTAGAACCTGCGGAGGAGTGCCACGGTCAATAGACTGGATTGTCACTGTTCCACCAGTGAGATCCGATGGGTCAATCAGCTTCTTATTGATAACCGCGCCGAACGAACAGCCTGAGTCGTAGAGGCCCAAAACTTCGACACCGTTGGCCAAAATGTTCTCTACTCCCGGAGGAGAAGAGATGGGGTGAGGTAGCACTGGTGGGAGTTCTGGTTGGCCGAGATCAATGGCAGTGGGTTGAGGAACCACGGCCATCGTGGAGACGAAGTATGTGTCCTCCTCCGGTTGGTCAGAAGGATCGATCGCGGAGGGTTGAGAGACTGGCGTCACCGTAGATACGGTCCGTGGGGCCTGCTGCTGCCGTTGTGGAGTGGGCCTACTGTCACGCGCGCTATGACGTAAGTCACGCTGAGAGTAGTTGGACTGGTTATAGCGAGACTGATGGTTGGGGCGGTTATTGTAGTTATGAGGGGCTGATTGCCGGCCTGGTGCCTGGTTGTGCTGGGGAGTTTTAGGAGCAAGGTTGGATTGAGCAGGAGAAGTGGGTTGGTCTGTTTGCTGGTCTGTCGCGGTTGCTTTACCTTTTAAGTCCTTACGGGCGTTCAAGTACCGGTCAGCGGCGGAAGCTATGTCAGCGGGAGCTGTTGCTTGTTGCTCCTTGACATAAACTCTGACCTCTGGGGACATGCATTCTAACAGCTGCTCAGAGAGTACGAGGCATGCTAGGCCATCAAAAGTCTCTGGTAATTGGCTGAGAGCGTGCCACCTGATAAGGTACTTGTCCAGCCTTTCGCAGAGGTTGCCGTAGGTCTCTCTGCGTTCGAGGCGGGAACTTCTGAACTTTTTGTGGTAGGCCTCGGCGGTCAACTCGAACTGGACGAGTAGCGCCTGCTTGAGGGCTGGGTAGTCCTCTCGCCGGCCGGAGGGAAGTTTGGAGTAAACCTCGTAGGCTTTGCCTCGGAGGCATTGGGATAGCCGGAAGCACCATTTCTCCTCTGGCAGACCGTAAAAGCGTGCTACTTCCTCAAAACGGACAAGATAAACTTCGATGTTCTCTGTCTTGTCGTCGAAGTGCTCCATTGGCATGTGGGGTAGACCGTTCAAGGAACTTTGAAAGGATGCTGGGCTAGCTGGGCGAGACTCAGACGAAGCCTGGCGGGCGGCCTCGTTCTCTTTGTCCGCGGCTATCTTTTCTCTCGCCGTTATTTCTTTCTCCTTCTCCCTCAGAGTTATTTCCTTTTCTCGCTCTGTGACTTCCTTAGCAATAGCTATTTCAGCTTCCTTTCTTTCTCTTTCTTTAGCTGTTTCTGTTTCCCTTCTCTCCCTTTCCATAGCTATTTCATGCTCCCTTGCCAGTTTTTCCCGTTCCTCTCTTTCAAACGCCTCAAATCGTGCTTTCACAAATTCTTTCCGTTCTGCGTCATCATCAAATATGGAGGCTGCGGCGTCTTTCCATTCAGCCATTCTCTGCTTCATGTCAGAGTCCGCTTTGGAGCGTGTGCCGCTGGCCATAATGGTGAGGGGTGGGCGATGAGGGGTGCTGGGATGGTGGAAGGGCAGATAGAATGGATAATGGGATTGAGCTAGACTTAAAGAAAGTGGGTTAGCGAAAGTGAGTCGCCGGTTATAGGAAAGAGTGCGAAAGGAATGTGGTGTCTGCCTATGTTAATCACAAATTCCTGCAATGAAATATTACAAATAAAATGCAATAAATATAGAATATAAAATATGACAGAAGTGACACTCTTGAAAATGCGAAGTGATGATACTTATAAATATTCTTAGAAAAATTATTGATAGGAAATTTAGTTATTGCTGCCTGTTCGTGCCTGCTGTACTAATGGGTTAAATCCACGGACGGGCTCGCCAAAATGTGACAGGTGGGGAAATGTGACGTGTGTTTGGCACGTTTTATGTCTAGGGGATGATTATTTTTAATGCTATCACACCCCCACTTATCCGCATATGAATCGGGAGCAGACACGCAACAAGACAAAGCAATGAAAGATAGATACAAAAGTTAAAATAAAGGATATTTATTTACATAAATATACATATAATAATAAAAAGGGGGAGGGTTTGCATCTATCTCTAGTATATTCTATGTTTAATCATCACTCTTGCACATAATAAGAGAGTATGTCACTTTGTCCTCTGACTTAGCTGGTTGTCCTGTTGATGTCGCAGCTGGCTGGGTCCTGGCTTGAGGTTCTGCAGCTGGAGGTGGCGCTCTAGCGGATAGAGGGACGCCGGCGATGTAGCTCTTGTGGAGTCTCAGTCCCAAGTTCTAGTATCTGTAGTGGGCACAGTATGGCGGGTGGCCGGATACCGTGGGCACAAGGTTACTGCGGGCAGAGCTGATCTGCCGTGGGCAGTGTGAGTAACAGGATATGTCCAGTGAGTTGCAGAGGGTTGGCGTAGCTATGACGTCTCGCACAGATCTGACTCTATAGGGACGTCGCGCCTAATAGCTTGACAGGTGGGCTGTCGAATAGGCGGGCAATGCCGATAGCGCCAAGTAGTAGAGTTGAGTAGATCTCAGTAGGCAAATGCAGCGCTGAATAGCACTAAGCACAACTGCAGGTAAATGGATCGTTGAGCCAGTAACTAGGCAATAGGTGATAGGCAAATAGGCAGGTAAGTGATCCGATAAATAGGCAGACACCTGAGGGAGGCTGCGGATAAATAAAGACAAGTTAGGACATGTCTCTCATGCATCTTATCGATGCCCTCGACTGAGGTGCATTCGTCAGATTGGTAAAATTGCTTTTGAGCACAAAAGGGGAGATGATGACAATGGGATTTGGGAAAATAGATGGCAGATAGTGGCCATATAGAAAAGTACATAAAAGGGGAAATAATAATATAAAAATGTACATAGAAGGGGAAATAATAATCTCAAATAAACAACACAGGTGGATAGAGAAAGAAAAGGGGGGGGGGTGAATGGGCGGTGGTCATCGACCGAGACGCTTTGTTTGCATATGACCGTGGGTCGAGAACAATGGAGCGCGCTTGAATGGTGTGGGCGCAACTCTCGTAAGATTGAAATGACTACAGGGGAGATAATTCAATACACAAAGAAAAGGGGGGGAGGGGATAGTTCATATTTCTTCACTAGACGCAGTATCAGTGCGCTAGTCAAATTATCACGGCTGTCAGCCGAGATAAAGAAAATAAAATAAGATGTACAAGTATATACATGCATGGTTGCACCAACGATCAATTGAGCAACGTAGCATTAATAGATTAATGCAATACAAAATAAATACATAGGACATGTTTATGTTTTCTACTTACGCCAGTGAGAAATACACAATGCACTAATTAAATATAAATGAAATAGGCAAAATACACATGATAAAATCCAATGGAAATATACACAGAGTAATTAAGATGGAACTTGTGATTAAGTTCGGCTTACCACCAGGTATTCCTCTAGGAGGGAGAAAGAATAAGTGATATAGTCCAGACTCGATAGCTCAGCTCGAATGGGAAAGAGAGGGTGATTTGAGTTGGTTCACTATATATATATGCCTGAAAAGTGTGGGCGGACACCGGAAATGTCCTGGGCTAAGAATTATCTTACACGTGGGTGAAGTAGACTTGAGCCGCACCTTGGAGTATCACGCGGTGTGTAGACCAGGGTAATCTCTTGGATCAAAGAGAGACGTGAGGAAAAGGGGGGGGGGAGGATTAGCTTGCATTCAACCAAGGTGGCGTCAACCGCGGCTGTCAGACATCCTGTCGATAAGATCAAGGTCTGAGCGTATCTTTGCCCCGGTCAAGGGAAGATAAATGAAAGGACTGGCCTAATTTTCTCCAAGGTGGTGGACTAAGTCTAGCCTGGTAGAGAGGAAAAGGTGTGGCGGGTGAATAATTTAGGGGTAGGATGGAGAAATAATTAAAATAAAATAAATAAATAATGAAAAATAATAATTAATGCTGTGATAATTTAGAGTGACTCTGACAGCGAGTTTTTGACTTGTCACAGGCAGTATGGTGCTGAATAACAGTGCGCAGTATGGTGCTGAATAGCTGTGGGCAGTATGGTGCTGAATAGCAGTGGGCAGTATGGTGCTGAATAGCAGTGGGCAGTATGGTGCTGAATAGCAGTGGGCAGTATGGTGCTGAATAGCAGTGCGCAGTATGGTGCTGAATAGCAGTGGGCAGTATGGTGCTGAATAGCAGTGCACAGTATGGTGCTGAATAGCAGTGCACAGTATGGTGCTGAATAGCAGTGCGCAGTATGGTGCTGAATAGCAGTGGGCAGTATGGTGCTGAATAGCAGTGGGCAGTATGGTGCTGAATAGCAGTGCGCAGTATGGTGCTGAATAGCAGTGCGCAGTATGGTGCTGAATAGCAGTGGGCAGTATGGTGCTGAATAGCAGTGCGCAGTATGGTGCTGAATAGCAGTGGGCAGTATGGTGCTGAATAGCAGTGCACAGTATGGTGCTGAATAGCAGTGCACAGTATGGTGCTGAATAGCAGTGCGCAGTATGGTGCTGAATAGCAGTGCGCAGTATGGTGCTGAATAGCAGTGGGCAGTATGGTGCTGAATAGCAGTGGGCAGTATGGTGCTGAATAGCAGTGGGCAGTATGGTGCTGAATAGCAGTGGGCAGTATGGTGCTGAATAGCAGTGGGCAGTATGGTGCTGAATAGCAGTGGGCAGTATGGTGCTGAATAGCAGTGGGCAGTATGGTGCTGAATAGCAGTGGGCAGTATGGTGCTGAATAGCAGTGGGCAGTATGGTGCTGAATAGCAGTGGGCAGTATGGTGCTGAATAGCAGTGCGCAGTATGGTGCTGAATAGCAGTGGGCAGTATGGTGCTGAATAGCAGTGGGCAGTATGGTGCTGAATAGCAGTGGGCAGTATGGTGCTGAATAGCAGTGGGCAGTATGGTGCTGAATAGCAGTGGGCAGTATGTTGCTGAATAGCAGTGGGCAGTATGGTGCTGAATAGCAGTGGGCAGTATGGTGCTGAATAGCAGTGGGCAGTATGGTGCTGAATAGCAGTGGGCAGTATGGTGCTGAATAGCAGTGCGCAGTATGGTGCTGAATAGCAGTGGGCAGTATGGTGCTGAATAGCAGTGGGCAGTATGGTGCTGAATAGCAGTGGGCAGTATGGTGCTGAATAGCAGTGGGCAGTATGGTGCTGAATAGCAGTGGGCAGTATGGTGCTGAATAGCAGTGGGCAGTATGGTGCTGAATAGCAGTGCGCAGTATGGTGCTGAATAGCAGTGGGCAGTATGGTGCTGAATAGCAGTGGGCAGTATGGTGCTGAATAGCAGTGGGCAGTATGGTGCTGAATAGCAGTGGGCAGTATGGTGCTGAATAGCAGTGCGCAGTATGGTGCTGAATAGCAGTGGGCAGTATGGTGCTGAATAGCAGTGGGCAGTATGGTGCTGAATAGCAGTGCGCAGTATGGTGCTGAATAGCAGTGGGCAGTATGGTGCTGAATAGCAGTGCGCAGTATGGTGCTGAATAGCAGTGGGCAGTATGGTGCTGAATAGCAGTGCACAGTATGATGCTGAATAGCAGTGCACAGTATGGTGCTGAATAGCAGTGGGCAGTATGGTGCTGAATAGCAGTGCGCAGTATGGTGCTGAATAGCAGTGCGCAGTATGGTGCTGAATAGCAGTGCACAGTATGGTGCTGAATAGCAGTGCACAGTATGGTGCTGAATAGCAGTGGGCAGTATGGTGCTGAATAGCAGTGGGCAGTTTGGTGCTGAATAGCAGTGCGCAGTATGGTGCTGAATAGCAGTGCACAGTATGGTGCTGAATAGCAGTGGGCAGTATGGTGCTGAATAGCAGTGGGCAGTATGGTGCTGAATAGCAGTGCGCAGTATGGTGCTGAATAGCAGTGCACAGTATGGTGCTGAATAGCAGTGCGCAGTATGGTGCTGAATAGCAGTGCACAGTATGGTGCTGAATAGCAGTGGGCAGTATGGTGCTGAATAGCAGTGGGCAGTATGATGCTGAATAGCAGTGCACAGTATGGTGCTGAATAGCAGTGGGCAGTATGGTGCTGAATAGCAGTGGGCAGTATGATGCTGAATAGCAGTGCACAGTATGGTGCTGAATAGCAGTGCACAGTATGGTGCTGAATAGCAGTGCGCAGGACAGAAAACAAGATGAGCCATACGTTCAGTTTTCACTGCGACCCAGAAATAAATATAAACAACAAACTAATGAGTTGCCTTTTAGAAAAATGCATTCTGGGACTATAAAGCAGCTACTGAAGCTGAGATTACATGTCCCCCTATGTGTACCTCTAGGTGTCATTACTCTCTTACATTCACACTAACTACATCTGTAGTCATGGCTGGTGAAGGAGGTTGTTTACATGTTGCATGACGTCATATTTACTATGACAACGTATGCAATGGCTTTCATAAAATATAATTTCATTTTTCTTTTTCACTTTGAAGTCTACACATTATTTCTAGAATTCGGTAAAGTTTTCAAATTCTCATAAACCTGCCTCCCTAATTAAATCATTAGGTTGTTTTTCTTAATTGGTTTGAAGTTATTTTAATTATCTCTGATCAACGGAGACAAAACATGTCCACCTTTTACGTTCCTTTAAAGACAGGCAATGAACTGGCTTCAAGCTGTCTAACAAAGTTATTATTGGTCTAGTCATAGAGTCTATGTATTAATGACAGCATCGAGAGGCTTCAGCTATTGTCATGTGTAGCAGCCTAGTTAGTGGACAGGATAAAAACAGTTTGGTTGGTTGTCTTATGTCAGTGATTCTCAACCTTTTTGTTGTCGCTACCCCCTAATACGATTACCCAGTAGACAGCGACCCCTTACCGTATTTTTTTTTCGTTCATAGGTCAATGGACATTTTCTAATGTTCTAAAATCGTTCTAGTTATGTCTCTATCTGATTTAGGATGTATGTATTTTCTCTATCTGATTTAGGATGTATGTATTTTCTCTATCTGATTTAGGATGTATGTATTTTCTCTATCTGATTTAGGATGTATGTATTTTCTCTATCTGATTTAGGATGTATGTATTTTCTCTATCTGATTTAGGATGTATGTATTTTCTCTATCTGATTTAGGATGTATGTATTTTCTCTATCTGATTTAGGATGTATGTATTTTCTCTATCTGATTTAGGATGTATGTATTTTCTCTATCTGATTTAGGATGTATGTATTTTCTCTATCTGATTTAGGATGTATGTATTTTCTCTATCTGATTTAGGATGTATGTATTTTCTCTATCTGATTTAGGATGTATGTATTTTCTCTATCTGATTTAGGATGTATGTATTTTCTCTATCTGATTTAGGATGTATGTATTTTCTCTATCTGATTTAGGATGTATGTATTTTCTCTATCTGATTTAGGATGTATGTATTTTCTCTATCTGATTTAGGATGTATGTATTTTCTCTATCTGATTTAGGATGTATGTATTTTCTCTATCTGATTTAGGATGTATGTATTTTCTCTATCTGATTTAGGATGTATGTATTTTCTCTATCTGATTTAGGATGTATGTATTTTCTCTATCTGATTTAGGATGTATGTATTTTCTCTATCTGATTTAGGATGTATGTATTTTCTCTATCTGATTTAGGATGTATGTATTTTCTCTATCTGATTTAGGATGTATGTATTTTCTCTATCTGATTTAGGATGTATGTATTTTCTCTATCTGATTTAGGATGTATGTATTTTCTCTATCTGATTTAGGATGTATGTATTTTCTCTATCTGATTTAGGATGTATGTATTTTCTCTATCTGATTTAGGATGTATGTATTTTCTCTATCTGATTTAGGATGTATGTATTTTCATTGTCGACCTAACAAATGGGCATTGGACACTGTTAGCAGAGAAGGACTCTGGAAGATTATGTCAAAGTATGGCTGTCCACAAAAATGCATAACCATGGTGAGACTATTTCATGATGGCATGAAGGTTCGTGTCCAGGAAAGTGGAGAACCATCAGAGTTGAACCCCAACCCCCTCCGGCTACGCCCATGATCCCATGTATTAGTGTAAATATTATATTCAAGTGGGATGCGCGGTGGCTGAGTAGCGCTTAACATGCTTAACATGGTGCTATTTTTAATTTCATTTAATTTCAGGATCATAAAGTCGCCTCAGAGTCCAGCCAGCTCTAATGGGTACCTGACGATATTTGGGGAAAAGTAAAGGCGGATGGTCGTTGTGATTTTTACATGACACTCTCGTTAACCGTGGACCACAGAAATAGATGACCTTTACATCATCCGCTCTAGAAATCGTCAGGTCTAAAAGGGAAACTTTTTAAAAAGTTATATGCCACGTGTTTCTAATCAAATCGCTTTATTTTTATGTCATCTTTGTTTGTATCTTTTCTGTGATGTGGCCCGCGACACGAATGTTAGAAATTAAAATGGCCCACCGCCCGAATAAGGTATCACATCGCTATTTTATCTAATTAAAAATTAAATTCAGTATTATTACATATTATGACAGGAGAGACAGAAACTAAGACAGGAGAGACAGAAACTAAGACAGGAGAGACAGAAACTAAGACAGGAGAGATAGAAACTAAGACAAGAGAGACAGAAACTAAGACAGGAGAGACATAATCCAATGTCAAACCAGACTATAAAAACATTAACAGTACACTCTTGTTTATGTTTCCTTTCAAAATTTACAGATTTACAGTTCCAAGTTTTTACGAATGGTTTGATGCGACTTACTGTAACAATGACGAGATGGTTGAAACAGTTATTTATTTATCTACAAGATGGTTGAAACATTTATTTATTTATCTACAAGATGGTTGAAACAGTTATTTATCTACAAGATGGCTGAAACAGTTATTAGTATACAAGATGGTTGAAACAGTTATTTATCTACAAGATGGTTGAAACACTTATATATCTACGAGATGGTTGAAACAGTTATTTATTTATCTACGAGATGGTTGAAACAGTTATTTATTTATCTACAAGATGGTTGAAACAGTTATTTCTTTATCTACAAGATGGTTGAAACAGTTATTTATTTATCTACAAGATGGTTGAAACATTTATTTATTTATCTACAAGATGGTTGAAACAGTTATTTATCTACAAGATGGCTGAAACAGTTATTAGTATACAAGATGGTTGAAACAGTTATTTATCTACAAGATATTTGAAACACTTATATATCTACGAGATGATTGAAACAGTTATTTATTTATCTACGAGATGGTTGAAACAGTTATTTATTTATCTACAAGATGGTTGAAACAGTTATTTATTTATCTACAAGATGGTTGAAACAGTTATTTATTTATCTACAAGATGGTTGAAACATTTATTTATTTATCTACAAGATGGTTGAAACAGTTATTTATCTACAAGATGGCTGAAACAGTTATTAGTATACAAGATGATTGAAACAGTTATTTATCTACAAGATGGTTGAAACACTTATATATCTACGAGATGATTGAAACAGTTATTTATTTATCTACGAGATGGTTGAAACAGTTATTTATTTATCTACAAGATGGTTGAAACATTTATTTATTTATCTACAAGATGGTTGAAACAGTTATTTATCTACAAGATGGCTGAAACAGTTATTAGTATACAAGATGGTTGAAACAGTTATTTATCTACAAGATATTTGAAACACTTATATATCTACGAGATGATTGAAACAGTTATTTATTTATCTACGAGATGGTTGAAACAGTTATTTATTTATCTACAAGATGGTTGAAACAGTTATTTATTTGTCTACAAGATGGTTGAAACATTTATTTATTTATCTACAAGATGGTTGAAACATTTATTTATCTACAAGATGGCCGAAACAGTTATTAGTATACAAGATGGTTGAAACAGTTATTTATCTACAAGATGGTTGAAACACTTATATATCTACGAGATGGTTGAAACAGTTATTTATTTATCTACAAGGTGGTTGAAACATTTATTTATTGACCAGATTAAACAATTTAAAACAGAACCCCTGGGATGACACACTTTCAATAATTTATTTTTTTATTTATAGAATGCAATAATGGTCACGTGGTCATGGAGCTGGGACGTTGGTTACTAAACAATGTTGTTTGTTGTTGATTGTTTCATTAGGAAATGGATAAGAACAACATTAAGTGTTAGAGCAGTGATGTCTGAACTATCTGGTTGATGGCCATTTAATGACCACATTTTCCAATTGGAAGACACAAGCCATTCGCATTCCTAGACCTTCGTTTTGTTCGCTTATCTATTTATAGCATTTTAAACATATTTATAGCACATTTATAATAAGATACTGAGATATTTATGACATAACTTTACATCGTCAGGTCATCATAATATCCTGAGGTCATTAAACATCATGAGGTCACCATAACATTTTAACAGAGTTTGAATAATGTCCGTGATCATGTATTTGTGTGTGTGTGTTTGTGTCAAAATGGTTTGGAGAAAGGGGGAGGGGGCTGCTAATTAATTTCATGTCAGTGATTACTATTTTATTTTCGACCAAGTTTTCGACCCGCGTGTGATGCTTTACTGGTCGATTAGAAAATGAACTTTAACATTAGCGTTTCATTTTACTCAAAAGTGCCAGGGGGGAGGGGCGGATACACCACTAACGGGCATTTTATGGTCCGCAGGCCATAGTTTGGACATCACTGACCTAAATCTCTTTCTAATTTGAACAATACTGGTAATACCAACAGTTGAAGGGAAATATGCTGGATATTGTTTGAGTGGAAATGTTGCATAAATTTCCTGTCTTGACGGAGAGGGTACCTGTTTCTTAACCTAACATTTTCAGGAATATCTGATTCCTACGGACATAAACTACCTTCGCACACTTAGAATGACTCAATCGAGGACACTCCAACACTCTGGATTGCACAAAGAAGGAACTCCTCAATACTGCCAAGAGATGAAAACCGTGCTGGTTTGGTTATATTTTGTAAGACATGACTCAAAAGCCATCCTTCAGGGTAAGACATGACTCAAAAGCCATCCTTCAAGGTAAGACATGACTCAAAAGCCATCCTTCAAGGTAAGACATGACTCAAAAGCCATCCTTCAAGGTAAGACATGACTCAAAAGCCATCCTTCAAGGTAAGACATGACTCAAAAGCCATCCTTCAAGGTAAGACATGACTCAAAAGCCATCCTTCAAGGTAAGACATGACTCAAAAGCCATCCTTCAAGGTAAGACATGACTCAAAAGCCATCCTTCAAGGTAAGACATGACTCAAAAGCCATCCTTCAAGGTAAGACATGACTCAAAAGCCATCCTTCAAGGTAAGACATGACTCAAAAGCCATCCTTCAAGGTAAGACATGACTCAAAAGCCATCCTTCAAGGTAAGACATGACTCAAAAGCCATCCTTCAAGGTAAGACATGACTCAAAAGCCATCCTTCAAGGTAAGACATGACTCAAAAGCCATCCTTCAAGGTAAGACATGACTCAAAAGCCATCCTTCAAGGTAAGACATGACTCAAAAGCCATCCTTCAAGGTAAGACATGACTCAAAAGCCATCCTTCAAGGTAAGACATGACTCAAAAGCCATCCTTCAAGGTAAGACATGACTCAAAAGCCATCCTTCAAGGTAAGACATGACTCAAAAGCCATCCTTCAAGGTAAGACATGACTCAAAAGCCATCCTTCAAGGTAAGACATGACTCAAAAGCCATCCTTCAAGGTAAGACATGACTCAAAAGCCATCCTTCAAGGTAAGACATGACTCAAAAGCCATCCTTCAAGGTAAGACATGACTCAAAAGCCATCCTTCAAGGTAAGACATGACTCAAAAGCCATCCTTCAAGGTAAGACATGACTCAAAAGCCATCCTTCAAGGTAAGACATGACTCAAAAGCCATCCTTCAAGGTAAGACATGACTCAAAAGCCATCCTTCAAGGTAAGACATGACTCAAAAGCCATCCTTCAAGGTAAGACATGACTCAAAAGCCATCCTTCAAGGTAAGACATGACTCAAAAGCCATCCTTCAAGGTAAGACATGACTCAAAAGCCATCCTTCAAGGTAAGACATGACTCAAAAGCCATCCTTCAAGGTAAGACATGACTCAAAAGCCATCCTTCAAGGTAAGACATGACTCAAAAGCCATCCTTCAAGGTAAGACATGACTCAAAAGCCATCCTTCAAGGTAAGACATGACTCAAAAGCCATCCTTCAAGGTAAGACATGACTCAAAAGCCATCCTTCAAAGTAAGACATGACTCAAAAGCCATCCTTCAAGGTAAGACATGACTCAAAAGCCATCCTTCAAGGTAAGACATGACTCAAAAGCCATCCTTCAAGGTACAGTGAAGACAATCTGGCTGCACAACGTAACAGACCGGCCTCTCCTGGTAAAAACAGTTGATGGCTGGAAAAAGTGGAGACTATTTAGTTACACGAACTGTCACAGCACCCCTTTGACGAAAGTCAATGAACAGATGATAGGGGTAGTGATGTTTAAGTGACAGCAGTCAATCAAGCTCTTTTTTTTTTATTGAGGACTAAAACCAGGCCGTGACACGCTTGTCTAGAAACTGTGTTTCTGTTGCTTTCCCACATATCTAAATCATAACATTTGGAGAAAGTAAGTCTGTAGATTACAACAGAAAGAAACAAAAATAAGAAAAAGAATGTGTAGCTAATGATTGATTACGTCAAGCTTTGTTCAGACACATGAAAGCAAAGTTCATATTTGTTTCAGTACGGGGAGGAGGACCACCACTAAGGAGCAAAATATCGATATTTAAAATATAAAAAATCGAACTTTTTTTTATTTCATTATTTGAAAGTTTATCCATTTATCTACAAATTTTGAACATTGAAAAATGTAATTTTTAACTTTAAATATTGTTTTTAGTCATTTTTCTAGAGCATGTATAATATTTATTTCATCTAACTCCGAATCTACATGTAAATAATACCCTTGGTAAAGCATGGAATACTTTTGAGTAGTCATATTCGACCTAGGCATATTTGGCATCAATGAAACCGTTGTTTCTTACACTTTCCTAAAATAACCGTATCTCCAAAGTAATATAAATAGCCTTTCGGCTTTGAACGGAAATCCGTGATCATCGAGAGTGTAAAATATATTTATTTATAGTATCTTATTATTTCCGACAAAATGATTGGTCGGCATTGGGCTTCCGCCCCTATCGACATTAGTTTGAACATATACAAAACATGGTTGTTTACGTTTCATTGATGATATAGTTTTAGATGCTCTACCTGTTGACTTATTATTCAACTTCTAAATCTAGATCAAGCTTGAAAACTAAAAAGAATAGACCTTTGTCAAGATTTGTCATTCTAGATCTAGACATTATAAGACTATTAGCCGGCAGGCTAGGCTGAGATGAGGCCCTATCGACATCGTTCTCATTGATTATTCAATTATGATATATTCCCATCAACTAGATCTAAACACAAACATCCTTACCACATCATGATAACTGATGCCTCTCAACAGTAGCGTATCTAGAGTATTTGATGCCTAGTGCGGTACCTCATCTTGATGCCCCCCCCCCACCAAAAAAAAACAAAAAAAAAAAATAATTAATAACATTGCAAAACCTGTTCAAAATAATATATATTCATAAATCAAATATTGTTAATTCAAAAAAATCACTTTGACATAAACATACTACAAATGAATTTTACGGACTTTTTTGCTGGCAAAAGTATCAATAATTTTATCGAAATCCATTTTTTCCACCAGCTCTTGTTCAATGGACAAAATGGTCAAATTAGTGAGTCATCTTTGATCGCAAATAATTCTTGATCAGTTTAAGTTTGGAAAAACTTCGCATGTAGCGACGCTTACTGCAATAGTCAAAAATATGCGAATCATGATGACGATATTCGGGACTGAATCATCTAGCTGATATTTATTTATAAAATTCAAGAGCTCAACAGGTCTTTGTTTTGGAAGTTTGGAGGCTTCTGATGAAACTGTGACAAACCGTTGAAGCCTCTTTTGCTCCAGCAGAAATTCGTTTTTATCAATGTCGCTAGGAGTACTATCGAGATTGATTTCGACCTGAGGATTTAATATCTGGGAAGGCGGCTAAAATTCATATCTATCTGCTACATCATGAAGTTGCTCGAATCGGATGATTATTTCTTGAACAATCCTGTCCAAGGTAGAATAAATTTCCCTTCGTAGCTCTTCTTTGTGTGTAAGTACAGAGTAGTCACTTTTCTCACCAGGCATTTTTTTTTTTATGGCCAATACGTTTTTGAGGTTCTGTACTGATTCTCAGATCTGAACACACGCTTTCGGCAAAGGTGATGCTGGCTTCAGCGACGTCCTCTCGATTACTACTTAAAAATGCCTCTAATGTTTTTAGTTTGAGTTAGCAGTCTCGAGTAGACAATCCTTGTTTTTGAAGGTAGAATTGCGCATCATTAATTTCAGTTAATACAGGAGCCCAAAATCCAAGATAGGTGAGAAAATTAAAAGACTGAACAGCAACCAATAATCCACCTGCTTCAGATCTAGTCGATGAATTTTCATCTCTGTTAGTTAATCTCGCCAGAGTTTGAGCAGGCAGTAAATAGTGACTTCTAGAATACGTTTTTGGACACCGTAGTTTTGACCTTTCATGACCGCAGCATTATCATAGCCTTGACCCCTGCAGTCCATTATGTCTAAGCCATCCGAACGCAGTTTCTCTAGAATCATCTCAGCGATTCCAGCAGCATACTTGTCCTTTGTGTCGATGAAGTCAATAAAAGACTCACGAACCTGCACCCAGTCATTATCCATGACAACGTACCGTAAAATTTTTTTCGGAAGTTTGATCCAGCTTTGAGATGTCAGGTGTACTGTCAGAAATAATAGAGAAATATTTGGCTTGTTTTACTTGTTGTATGATTTGTTTTTTAGCGTGATCCCCCAATATTGTAATAAATTCATTTTGTATTTGTGGAGACATGTATGTATTCGGTCTGGAACAAAGGTTAGTTCGAAGCACATGCTCCCTCAACAGTGGATCGTACTTTGATAGTAATTTTACTAACTCTCCAGGTTTTCGTCTCTTGTATAATCAAATCTTGGGCCTTGTTGTCCATATTGTTTCCTACTCTCAGGCGAACTTCAAGTTCCGTCCAAGAAAGCGATGACTGAATGTGAGCTCTGCTGGTCTCATGTTTTTCTATTTCCTCCACATTGCGGCCAATTGTCAAAATCATTTGGGCTCTCCACTGATAGAATTCCTATTAGAAGAATTAATACTTGCCCTTCGTGGAGGAGATTGTCAGCCCCACACATAAACATGTCCCTAATAGGGCAAGAGGGAGCCACCAAGAGGCGATTAACACCTGCCATACTCCAAAACTTGGCATCAGCTACACTTAAGTCCTACCCATCAGATGCCATTTTCTGCTAAACCTATGGGTCGGTAATGAGGGACCCCGATAGATCTGGGTATGGGGCCCTTATAGACTACACAGACTGGACAGAACCAGTGATGCCGATTTCTCCGTCTGAGCTTAAAAGGGTTTTGAGGCGCCAGCCAGACTAGTCAGTCTTGAGCACTGTTCATCATTTTGTTTACGTTACAGTATTACAATTAACTAGTTAATTAAAAAAAAAACTCGTAGAAAACAAAGGTTAGCTTATTTAAAAAATTGACATTACAATAGAATTATTTCAAAAATTAAACTATTAAGAATCATAAAGAAATGAATAAACTAAGACAATTGTTTAGAGCTAGTGTTAAGTAATATATTTGTAAACTCAATATCTAGATTAAATCCAATGGACTAAACAATGAAGTAAAAAAAAGTTGGCCTATCTTCTTCTTCTTCTTTATATTACAGAGCATCGATCAGTGTAGTAACAACATGTACCGTGTGTCCGAAATAAATGTAGTAAATTAGATTCAAACTGTTCTATAGCTTACATTGTATGGAAGAAATAGTCAAGGAGATGAAACAAAATAGCGACATGACTAGTTTATAAATCGTTAGTTCATGTTTACAATACAGTAGTTTATGCTTGTTCGTGTCCATACAATTAGTCGTTTTTACTGAAAAGCTCACGGAAATAGGAATTTAATACACGCTGGGATAATTTTGGTGCCCCTCTCCACTTGGTGCCCTGTGCGGCCCGCACCACCCGCACATTGGTAGCTACGCCACTGCCTCTCAATCAAGTAGGCCTATAGCCTATCAAAGCTTGCAATAAATCACTAAATTTACAAAGCCTTCAGGACAGAAGGCTCAAAAGTAAAGTAGCAATCATACATAAAACACTGAACCATAATCTTCAAATACAAAAACAAAATTTAATAAAATACTCTGAAAGACACAAAGATAAAGGCACATTCCTCGTCCCATATGCTAGGACAAATTTGTACAAATACTCCTTCTTCCCTAGTGCTATTAGAGCATGGAATGGGTTGCCTGAGCTAGCCAGGAAAACCAGTGACTTGGCAGATTTTAAGGCATTGGTTAATATGCATGACTAAATGCATGACGCGTAGGACGTAATCATCTTCTTTTTTGAAGTAACGTCTGTATTATATAAGATAAGATAAGATACTCATGTGATCTAGATCTAGCTAGATTATCAACAGTTTCACTACTATAAGATCTGATCTAGACTTAGACCTAATTTTCTTCTCTACAAGTAGTACAAGTACAAGTTCTAGTCTAGAGTCTAGATCTATCATCTTGATACCACTTTGACATTCACTTTGGAAACAAGACTCAACTACCCAGGTAAAATAATTATTATTAAAATAGATCTAGATCTAACTTTCACTGTAAATGTTATCACTATTGTAGAAAAAACAAACATAAATGGATCTAATTTTTTTTTACTGTACAAAGGGCTGGGCTAGTTCTAATTCTAGACTATAAACAATACAATACTTAAATCTCTGGCTATAGATAAATAAAACAAGAAATCACATTGTATTTCTTTGATATTACAGTAACTAATTTTTTTTTTTTTTTAGAAACTATTTTAAAAAAATAATTCAGTTGACTTTACAATCTTTTTGTTCTTTTTATTTTAAAGGTTCTTCGGCATTGATGCAATCAACTGAAATTTTGTGGAAAAGATCAGGGCAGAAGTTTACACAGAGATAAACAACCTTGTCTGATGGAAACACCAGGTTGTTATTGAGAGTTTTATGAACAGATCTGAGCAGGGCAGAAGTTTACACAGAGATAAACAACCTTGTCTGATGGAAACACCAGGTTGTTATTGAGAGTTTTATGAACAGATCTGAGCCACAGTCTGAGCCTCAAGGTAGTGTCGTAAAACAGAACAATTCATCGACCTTACAGGTTTGGAACTACTTGGTTCTCAGCCATGTTTTATTCTGAAGTAAGGATAAGATCAGCCTAGGTGACCTGGGCTAGGATAAGATCAGCCTAGGTGACCTGGGCTAGGATAAGATCAGCCTAGGTGACCTGGGCTAGGATAAGATCAGCCTAGGTGACCTGGGCTAGGATAAGATCAGCCTAGGTGACCTGGGCTAGGATAAGATCAGCCTAGGTGACCTGGGCTAGGATAAGATCAGCCTAGGTGACCTGGGCTAGGATAAGATCAGCCTAGGTGACCTGGGCTAGGATAAGATCAGCCTAGGTGACCTGGGCTAGGATAAGATCAGCCTAGGTGACCTGGGCTAGGATAAGATCAGCCTAGGTGACCTGGGCTAGGATAAGATCAGCCTAGGTGACCTGGGCTAGGATAAGATCAGCCTAGGTGACCTGGGCTAGGATAAGATCAGCCTAGGTGACCTGGGCTAGGATAAGATCAGCCTAGGTGACCTGGGCTAGGGTAAGATCAGCCTAGGTGACCTGGGCTAGGATAAGATCCGCCTAGGTGACCTGGGCTAGGATAAGATCAGCCTAGGTGACCTGGGCTAGGATAAGATCAGCCTAGGTGACCTGGGCTAGGATAAGATCCGACTAGGTGACCTGGGCTAGGATAAGATCCGCCTAGGTGACCTGGGCTAGGATAAGATCAGCCTAGGTGACCTGGGCTAGGATAAGATCAGCCTAGGTGACCTGGGCTAGGATAAGATCAGCCTAGGTGACCTGGGCTAGGGTAAGATCAGCCTAGGTGACCTGGGCTAGGATAAGATCAGCCTAGGTGACCTGGGCTAGGATAAGATCCGCCTAGGTGACCTTGGCTAGGATAAGATCCGCCTAGGTGACCTGGGCTAGGATAAGATCCGCCTAGGTGACCTGGGCTAGGATAAGATCAGCCTAGGTGACCTGGGCTAGGATAAGATCAGCCTAGGTGACCTGGGCTAGGATAAGATCAGCCTAGGTGACCTGGGCTAGGATAAGATCAGCCTAGGTGACCTGGGCTAGGATAAGATCAGCCTAGGTGACCTGGGCTAGGATAAGATCAGCCTAGGTGACCTGGGCTAGGATAAGATCCGCCTAGGTGACCTGGGCTAGGATAAGATCCGCCTAGGTGACCTGGGCTAGGATAAGATCCGCCTAGGTGACCTGGGCTAGGATAAGATCAGCCTAGGTGACCTGGGCTAGGATAAGATCCGCCTAGGTGACCTGGGCTAGGATAAGATCCGCCTAGGTGACCTGGGCTAGGATAAGATCCGCCTAGGTGACCTGGGCTAGGATAAGATCAGCCTAGGTGACCTGGGCTAGGATAAGATCAGCCTAGGTGACCTGGGCTAGGATAAGATCCGCCTAGGTGACCTGGGCTAGGATAAGATCAGCCTAGGTGACCTGGGCTAGGATAAGATCAGCCTAGGTGACCTGGGCTAGGATAAGATCAGCCTAGGTGACCTGGGCTAGGATAAGATCCGCCTAGGTGACCTGGGCTAGGATAAGATCCGCCTAGGTGACCTGGGCTAGGATAAGATCAGCCTAGGTGACCTGGGCTAGGATAAGATCCGCCTAGGTGACCTGGGCTAGGATAAGATCAGCCTAGGTGACCTGGGCTAGGATAAGATCCGCCTAGGTGACCTGGGCTAGGATAAGATCCGCCTAGGTGACCTGGGCTAGGATAAGATCCGCCTAGGTGACCTGGGCTAGGATAAGATCCGCCTAGGTGACCTGGGCTAGGATAAGATCCGCCTAGGTGACCTGGGCTAGGATAAGATCCGCCTAGGTGACCTGGGCTAGGATAAGATCAGCCTAGGTGACCTGGGCTAGGATAAGATCAGCCTAGGTGACCTGGGCTAGGATAAGATCAGCCTAGGTGACCTGGGCTAGGATAAGATCAGCCTAGGTGACCTGGGCTAGGATAAGATCAGCCTAGGTGACCTGGGCTAGGATAAGATCAGCCTAGGTGACCTGGGCTAGGATAAGATCAGCCTAGGTGACCTGGGCTAGGATAAGATCAGCCTAGGTGACCTGGGCTAGGATAAGATCAGCCTAGGTGACCTGGGCTAGGATAAGATCAGCCTAGGTGACCTGGGCTAGGATAAGATCAGCCTAGGTGACCTGGGCTAGGATAAGATCAGCCTAGGTGACCTGGGCTAGGATAAGATCAGCCTAGGTGACCTGGGCTAGGATAAGATCCGCCTAGGTGACCTGGGCTAGGATAAGATCAGCCTAGGTGACCTGGGCTAGGATAAGATCCGCCTAGGTGACCTGGGCTAGGATAAGATCCGCCTAGGTGACCTGGGCTAGGATAAGATCAGCCTAGGTGACCTGGGCTAGGATAAGATCCGCCTAGGTGACCTGGGCTAGGATAAGATCAGCCTAGGTGACCTGGGCTAGGATAAGATCAGCCTAGGTGACCTGGGCTAGGATAAGATCAGCCTAGGTGACCTGGGCTAGGATAAGATCAGCCTAGGTGACCTGGGCTAGGATAAGATCAGCCTAGGTGACCTGGGCTAGGATAAGATCAGCCTAGGTGACCTGGGCTAGGATAAGATCAGCCTAGGTGACCTGGGCTAGGATAAGATCCGCCTAGGTGACCTAGGCTATGGTAATTCAACTAAGAATGCTATAAAAAAAAACGTTCTACATGCTATGCAATAGCTATAAGAAATTATCATCATGTGGACGAAATAAGAAATGCCATTTTAGCCACTATTCGCCACTAGATTTCTTCTACCAAACCACATCACCCAACCGGAGTTTCTTCATGGTGTTATTTTAACTTTGCTGTCGCACTGGACAAAGTTCCTGTAAAAGTATTTAATGTGTTAGCATTTCTTGAAATATGATTCACTTGCTAATCTCTTGGAACATTTGTATCGGCAGTTGTCATATCAAAACCTTTACAGTGGCGCTTCTCGGGAGCCACCCAGAATGCAAATGAGACGATTCACCCAAAAGTAACTAAAGCAAAACAAAATGTATCTAATTTAAAAGAATAAACTTTTCAGTCCTTGGATCTGTTGGAAATTTGGCTCTGGATTTTTGTATGACTGAAAAAATGATTGCATGTTTCCATTACTATTCATAGTCATCAACTTGCAAAAAATGGGACCTAAAGAAAACAACTGTCAAACTCAATATAAAAGAGAAATAAAGCTATTTAACACAGATGTCACTTAAGGAGAGCAGCTTAAGCTTGCAGGGAAATAAAATTAATTGAAAAAATTGGCCCTACTTATGGAAAATACTGTTTATATCATTTAAAAAGACTTGTTTCTTTTTAGGTGTTTTTCTCGATAATCATATTTTTGCTTCGGTCACCTTCTTCAATTTGTATCTACTTTTTTATTTATTGATGGATTCTTATGAAATTTGTAAAATATGTTAACAACATAATGTAGTTCCATTGTATAGAGCCAGTTTTTTAATATTTGTCTTCATTTTTTTTAATTTTCAACATTTTGCCTCCAAAATTGTGATTTTTTATTGAAAAAAACATATCATAAGTTTGAATAAAAATATTAAAAAAGTAAAAAGATTTATTCAATTTCTAAGTCTATAAATTTCTAGATACATTGTTTAAGTATTGAATTCAAGTTATTTCATTCATTTTCAACAAATACTTTAGGAGTAGAATCGGCTTAAAGTTACCTTAAAAAATCCAATATGGCGGCGTTTCCATGGAAACCAAAAAAATTTTAAAGATTTTTTTTTACATTTTTTACATTAGATAAACTCCATATATATGTATACCAAATATGAATGCATTTGGTTAAAAAATAAAAATAGCTTCAGGTGGTCCTCCTCCTCTTAAGACACACAATACACAAACAATTAATTCATTCTCATTTAGTGTGTAAGGGGTGGAGAGGAAAAGCACTTTTACAAAATCATAAAATACTTTTAAAAAAAAAACAACTTATATTAAGTGTATCAATGAGTTTGGATCAGCCATGTCAATCAAATGTGTAATAGATCTCGACTAACAACCTCTGTGCGGTGACAAATATTTGTACCAATTGTTTTTGTTTAACGCATTTTCATGCTTTTAGCTTTTTATCCTGTCTAGTCCAGTTGGAAATGGTTAGGGAGAGAAAGAAGGGTGTATCTGGGTGATCGCTTTTTAAATGCCTTTATAAAAAAAAATAAGGTAAACTCGAGGGCTAAAGCCTACTCAAGCCAATACACTAAACACTATGTCAGCGCAGCGCTTATGCAAATATAAGGTTTTATACGTATCTATATTTATCTTCCAACTTTTAAGCGGCGACCTACAAAGTGTAAAAGCTAATTTAACTTATACCACCACATCTGCCAAGTACAATTTCTTTCCAGTGTTCAATACCAAACAAAATAATTATTTTTTTTTACCGATTCTTGTTTGGTCAGAAAAAAGAAATAATGTGTACAAACTTTTTAGCAGAAAAAAAAAAGAGTCGATATAAGCTTTCTAGAAAGGATGAATTTTATTTTTAAAAAAATATATATATTTAATATTTTTCATGTCAGTAGCGCAATGTTAATTGCTGAAATCATTCAATGGTTTTTTCAAATCTTAATAATTACACTTTTAGCATCACTTTGTGTTTAGACCAAACCCAGTACTCTACCAATTAAAATCACCATTAGAACAGCGGCACTATGAAATGAGTGTAGAGAGATCAATGACAAATCTGCAGATAACCAGGAGACACGCAATGACCGAGCCCAACGATGGCAGTGCATTGATTTCCAATCACGCAACTCTCTCAATCTGTCCAGATCTCAATTGGTGTATCGTTCAAACTTGATTTTCTTTGTCTTGTAAACAAACATGCGCTTTTTGTTGTTGCTGTTGTTGTTGTTTTTTTTTTTGTTTTTTTTTTAACAGTTTCTTTACAGGATTTTAGATTGAGCTGATAAGTGACAGGAACTTGAGAATTCTGTGACTCACGGACTGACAAGGTCGAAAAAAAGAAACTTTGTGGCTATAAATGTCACAAGAGGAAAAAGGGTTTAACCGAGACTAATCGTTATACAAGACTCAACATTGGCCAGCGACGTAGTAACCTGTGGGCAGTTTAGACTAGTAGTTCGTTGCCAAGTCATAGGTCGACGTAATGAAAATTTATTACAATAATACAGAATCTTCCATTCGTTTCCAGTAAACATTTTCAGGTAGTCGATATATAGGACACCATTTTCAGGTATTAGATATATAGGACACCATTTTCAGGTAGTAGATATATAGGACAACATTTTCAGGTAGTAGATATATAGGACACCATTTTCAGGTAGTCGATATATAGGACACCATTTTCAGGTAGTAGATATATAGGACAACATTTTCAGGTAGTCGATATATAGGACACCATTTTCAGGTAGTAGATATATAGGACACCATTTTCAGGTAGTAGATATATAGGACACCATTTTCAGGTAGTAGATATATAGGACACCATTTTCAGGAAGAAGATATATAGGACAACATTTTCAGGTAGTAGATATATAGGACACCATTTTCAGGTATTAGATATATAGGACACCATTTTCAGGTAGTAGATATATAGGACACCATTTTCAGGTAGTAGATATATAGGACACCATTTTCAGGTAGTAGATATATAGGACACCATTTTCAGGAAGAAGATATATAGGACAACATTTTCAGGTAGTAGATATATAGGACAATATTTTCAGGTATTAGATATATAGGACACCATTTTCAGGTAGTAGATATATAGGACACCATTTTCAGGTATTAGATATATAGGACACCATTTTCAGGTAGTAGATATATAGGACACCATTTTCAGGTAGTAGATATATAGGACAACATTTTCAGGTAGTAGATATATAGGACAATATTTTCAGGTAAGGGATATATAGGACAATATTTTCAGGTATTAGATATATAGGACAATATTTTCAGGTATTAGATATATAGGACAATATTTTCAGGTATTAGATATATAGGACAACATTTTCAGGTAGTAGATATATAGGACAATATTTTCAGGTAAGGGATATATAGGACAATATTTTCAGGTATTAGATATATAGGACAATATTTTCAGGTATTAGATATATAGGACAATATTTTCAGGTATTAGATATATAGGAAACAGTTTCAGGTAGTAGATATATAGGACTTTTTTTTTTTTATTTATTCTGAAAATTTTCATTTTGGACACACGTTTATTGTAATACAGACAAATGCACAGAATTAACTTATCGAAATGTTAGCTGAATATTTGTTCACATCTTTGTAAAGCTTGAGTTTACTTTTGGTACTGAGCTCTCTCCGTCAGTGTCGTCTGCTTGGCATTGAAGGGAAATATTTGCGTCTAGAGACCAATCCATCACACACACACACATCAATGAGGTCGTTACTGGGGAAAAGGATGTGGACCGCACTTGCTGAACTCCGTGAGGGGACGACACCACTAGTGGAACACGATCATGATGAATGTTACACAAAGAGACGTATTTGTTTTCAAGAGGAGACAGTTGCCAGATACTCGGCATTAAGTACGTTTCATAAAAGTCATTTTTCTTTCCTCCCCAATAAATTGTTTTTGATTCCAACTCTTCAGAACGCGAAAGACCTAGATGTACTTTATAGCTGACTGAAATACCTACAACAATACTTTCAACTAGCTTGCTCGGGAACAAATAGTAGATCAATCTAGTTGTTATTTCAAACGTGTCGAAATAAAAAAAAACGGAAGTCGAAATAATATCGCAATTTTTTTTTAAATTAGACAAATTACTATTGTCTGGGCGATATCATTCCGACCACAGCTAATGTCCGGGCATTCATCACATTTCTAGGATATGATCTATAGTTGCTCCGGGACTGAAGATGGCCATACATGTTACTTGCATAGACATAAATAAATATAGACTAGCCGAAGGAAGTAACTTCATGTAACTTGAAAACATGTACATCTATTGTATTTGGATTTCCGAATTTGAAAATTGCATGATCTTCAGTCTTAGAGATTTAAAAAAAACACTAGTTGAAATAATGTAATATAGGTTATGGTTGAAATAAATATGAATACTTAACTTTTATACTGCTCATAAATGCTGTATAATTAAGTACACAAAATTGCAAGTCACAAATTTTCGTTTCATAAAATTCTTTAATCGGCCAGTCTATATTTATTTATGTCTATGGTTACTTGTTTGTGTTGAGTGGCTGATTTTCTGCATGTAAATATAAGTCGTGCATTAGGTATATATGTCAGTGTTGAGTACTAATTTCGTGCATGTAAGTATATATGTCAGTGTTGAGTTTTAGCTACGTGCATGTAAGTATATATCTATATGTTAATGTTGAGTTTTATCTTCGTGCATGTAAGTATGTATGTCAGTGTTGAGTATTAGCTTTGTGCATGTAAGTATGTATGTCAGTGTTGAGTATTAGCTTTGTGCATGTAAGTATGTATGTCAGGGTTGAAGGGCTGATGTCGTGGAGCAGCTGATTACATAATAAATGTTTTCTTTCTTACTTTTATGGAAGCGGTAATAATAGCAGGCAGCAGATGTCAGTAGAATGTAGCCCAGTATCTGCATGACCCAACCAGCTTGTGACTTGTTGTCTCGAGTCGATCTTACATGTTACTAAGTGTGGCCACAGTTGGCATCTTTGTATTGGATGAAGTGTGCGCATATATCATTTATCACATATCTGTCGTATGTAAATGGAACTCATTTGTAAACGTTTGAGCGCGTCCTCTCAAGATTGAGGGGAGACAGTTCACATGGTAGATACATTTGAGAGAAGAAAGGGCAGTGGAGTTATAATATGAAGAGATTAGGCAAGTGTTTCTCACATTTTTGTCGCTGGCGCCCCATAAACAAAAGCTCCTTCTTCCCTAGTGCTATTAGAGCATTGAATGGGTTGCCTGATGCAGAATTTAAGTCATTGGTTAACATGCATGACTAGATGCATAACGCGTAGGACGTAATCATCTTCTTGGGTAACGGTGAAGGCTAATGTTTCTAATTTAAATGGACACAAATATTAATAATATTGTTATGACTCTACATTACGCACTGTCATTTGGCGCGACATTGTGTACCAGAGGACACGATAGAGAATAAAGGAAGGAAGATGGCCGATGATTAGAGATGTAAACAAGAAGGCCTGAGATGTGATTCTGGGTTTGGCTCTAGATCCAGTTTATAATTAATAATTAAACGTTCCATTTTATATCACTTTCGTTGAGGTTGATTGCTAAGTTATAGCAATATGTTTAGAATCCAAATGTACGTTTTAAACTGTTATTATAGCCAGTCCATTGGTTTCTGAAAGTATTTCGTGAATAATTAAAAAAAAATGTTTTGTAAACTATACTAGAAAAGGTTCTTTCTGGAGATAATATTGGAGAGGCAACTCAGGTTTCCACTCCATCCGGCAAGAGAGTCTGGGAGAGTGTTGTGAGCTTTCTAGCTGGATCAGTGCGGAGCCTCGATGGCAAGCTTCAGAGCTCACCTCTTGTCATAGAGCGCAAGACGCAAGTAAAAAAAATGAAATTGAAATGTATTCTTGCAATAGATTACACTATTCATTCTAGTAATTAAAAAAAAAAGGTTGCAGACCAAATGAGGTCTAATAAAAGAAAGAAGCAGCACCTATTATGAAAACGTTTTGTCGGATATAACGCGCGTCAGTCTGTAATGGGGGCCGAACTGTGATCAGCTGATCTCAGGGTTACATAAGACGTCTCGGGCGGACCGTTTTATTTTTTTGTCAAATAAAAATTGTCAAAAAAAGTGTCAACTATGTAAAAGTTGTCAACTCTGTGAAACAGTCGGAAGATGATCAAATTAGTTGGACATTAAAAGGTCGAGAAGAATCACGGACACGGAGTTGCCTTTTTCAACACATTTTGAGTTGCCTTTTTCAACACATTTTGAGTTGCCTTTTTCAAAACATTAGGAGTTGCCTTTTTCAAAACATTAGGAGTTGCCTTTTTCAAAACATTAGGAGTTGCCTTTTTCAAAACATTTTGAGTTGCCTTTTTCAACACATTTTGAGTTGCCTTTTTCAACACATTTTGAGTTGCCTTTTTCAACACATTTTGAGTTGCCTTTTTCAACACATTTTGAGTTGCCTTTTTCAACACATTTTGAGTTGCCTTTTTCAACACATTTTGAGTTGCCTTTTTCAACACATTTTGAGTTGCCTTTTTCAACACATTTTGAGTTGCCTTTTTCAACACATTTTGAGTTGCCTTTTTCAACACATTTTGAGTTGCCTTTTTCAACACATTTTGAGTTGCCTTTTTCAACACATTTTGAGTTGCCTTTTTCAACACATTTTGAGTTGCCTTTTTCAACACATTTTGAGTTGCCTTTTTCAACACATTTTGAGTTGCCTTTTTCAACACATTTTGAGTTGCCTTTTTCAACACATTTTGAGTTGCCTTTTTCAACACATTTTGAGTTGCCTTTTTCAACACATTTTGAGTTGCCTTTTTCAACACATTTTGAGTTGCCTTTTTCAACACATTTTGAGTTGCCTTTTTCAAAACATTTTGAGCCGATATTGTAGAAGACGCCTCTCTTGCGAAAACAGTATACATTTCAAAAGTCTTATTAGAAGATGAAACAACTATTTTAATGTCAAAAATTGGTAATAGTGTCATTTTATTTGGTTAATAGTCAAAAATTGGTAATAGTTTCATTTACTTAGTTAATAGTCAAACATTGGTAATAGTGTCATTTTACTTAGATAATAGTCAAACGTTGGTAATAGTGTCATTTTACTTAGATAATAGTCAAACATTGGTAATAGTGTCATTTTACTTAGTTAATAGTCAAACATTGGTAATAGTGTCATTTTACTTAGTTAATAGTCAAACATTGGTAATAGTGTCATTTTACTTGGTTAATAGACCAAACATAAATTGAAAATACCTTTTTTTTTTACCCTTTGAAAAAAAAAATTTGACTGGCTTCGCCTTCCCCCCCCCCCTTCCCGGCCTTGTTTGTAATTACGACGCACCCCCTCCAGTTCTCCTTGGAGCGGAGAAGGCGGCCAACAGATTGAGAAGCGTTGGATTAGGTTGGGGAAGGATTGGTAGAATAAAAATGAGCGCGCTATTTTTAAATTTCTCATTTTATTTGATTCCTATCTGCTAAATCTCTTCTTTCCCATCCCATGTCATTTGTCAAGCAGATTGAACTCTCAAATCCCTTTGTCTCATTGTGACGTGCATACATCCTCTTGAAGTCATCATTGGTGCATTTTAATTCAGTTTTAGGACAGGGCTAGAACTGTTTTTGAATATATTTGATTTCATTGGTTGGTTGGTTTGTATTGATTCAACAAACTGCAAGAGATATTTATAAATAATAGACTCCAAAAACATTTCATTAACACTACTGTACTCTGGAGAGGCCCGATTTATGAAATAGATGCAGAAAGGAGCGTCTAGGTCAAGGCTAGAAATGTTCTATTTTTTTGTACTATCTGATCATTCTTTTGTTATGCACGACTTTGAACCACGTGATCTGTGTTCTTTGCTTGACAAATTAGAACAATTATTCAATGCAATGTTGATTTCAAATCTTTTTATCTTAACCCTATCGTCCTAGTGTTGCTACATCTCTTTTAGAGAGTTACGTTAGGGTCTGGCAATGATCATGCAATTAACATAACGAATTGAGCTTATGGAAATGTCATACAAATGTCAGGCACTTACAGTGTCGTGTGACATTTGTTTCTTAATAGAGGAAGTGATCTATTCGCTCAAGAGATCCGCACAATATCGCCCAGCATTTGAGCCCCCCCCCCCCCCTCTGATAGATAGTGCTACAACCTGTCGCCACAGTAAAAGAAGTAAAGTTTCCCTGCCATCTATAAGGCAGCTGATAGAAAGATCATATGTTTCTTTTGTCTCGATTAACGAAGGTGTCATGGGGCCAGCACAACGACCAACCACCTTTACTTTCCCCCAACCAATGTCTGTACCCATTAGAGCTGGGTGAACTCAGAGGCACCCAAAGATCCCGAAATTGAAATTCAGTCTTCACCAGAATTCGAACCCAGAACCTCTGTTCGTTTTACCACTCAGCCACCGCGCCACAGTGAAGTAACTTTTTTTCACATTATCTACATCAAAGAATAATTGAACAGTTGTAATCCTGTCCTGTCGTATCTTATAATAACTTGATTGATAGCACACAAAAATATAGACAAATTGATTACAATGTGGTTCTATTAGCATGAAAACAAGTGACCTGAAACAGAAGAGGACGAACATAATAAGAGAATGCAGGAGCGGGAGAAATAGGGCGCTCACAGTCTCCTTTCTGGAAAAATTTCCGAACTTCATTTTAAGATTCAATGTAGTCATCTGGTCACTATTGCAAGTCCCGTAGTGACTTCAGTGCTACTGTGTTGGTCTACTAAACTAATTGTGATGTTTGGTATGATACTTCAAATTAAGCAAATGTATTTTTTATTCTGTCAAGTTTTGTATCCCAGTCCTGACGTTGCAATGGACAAGACTATGCAATGTATTTAGTCAAATTCATTGTCATACATTTTTTTCGCTTTTGAAAAACACAAAAGATCTCTAGTGATCCCTTTGGAAGAAAATGTGAATTCCAGCTAGCCTCCTTTGTTTGAGTCTTTGTTTTCACAAGGACATTTGGCATGGGAAATGTTTTAAAGACCAGGCGCCAGACAAAGCACCAGTCCAAAGAGGCAGCTGGAGATATCTCACAAAGAACGTGGATACACATTGAGACCTAAAGAAAGGTCTTGCCCATGACAGGCGTAGACCACAAACGGACAACAATTGGTAATAGTTGGGGCTGACAAAACATCTAGGTCACAGCGAAGACTGCGTAGGTCACGTGACATAGGCTACTGCACTCCACTTCAAGCTTTGTGCTCGAGGACTTCAGTATTTAGAAACTATTCAAACATTATTATATTTAAAAAAAAAAAAAACAATTATATACTAAAGAATTTATTGCGTAAATATATTGGGGAAATTTCATACATTGTCGCCTAATATTTCGTTTATCTTGAAGTCTAAAAAAAATGTTAGAAATAAATGTCTATGGAAACAAAAACGGTAAATGTTCTAGACAGAGTCACTAATGAAACCCATACTATCAGCCAGCTATGTTCTAGACAGAGTCACTAATGAAACCCATACTATCAGCCAGCTATGTTCTAGACAGAGTCACTAATGAAACCCATACTATCAGCCAGCTATGTTCTAGACAGAGTCACTAATGAAACCCATACTATCAGCCAGCTATGTTCTAGACAGAGTCACTAATGAAACCCATACTATCAGCCAGCTATGTTCTAGACAGAGTCACTAATGAAACCCATACTATCAGCCAGTTATGTTCTAGACAGTCACTAATGAAACCCATACTATCAGCCAGTTAGGAGAGTTGTCTATTCCTAAATGTCCAAGTAAACATCATTATTAAAATCTACTTACAAATGTCTAAAAACTGCAAAGACAAATATGGCAAGATCGACAACATACAAGACTTACTTAGAGTTATGTTCTGCTTACATATATGTAAATATGTGTTAATGTGTATATTTCTATAGGGTAAGTCAAAACTAATCCACACAAAGCCACCCCCCCTCCTTGTAGCGGTGATGCCCTTGGGCTAAATTTGTTAGTGCATGGGTTAGGAAAGATAACTCCTGTGAGACGCAAACAATTTTTTTTTGGGGGGGGGGGTTTGTGAATCCTCACTAGACATAGTTTCACTTCCTCCGCGACCCACTCCCGTCACAAAGTGGGCGAGAGAGGGGGGCGAAGGGTGGATGCAAGGGACGTCACGCAAGATGAATGCGTCTTCAATGAATGTCTTCCCCTCGTTGTCTGCCCTGGCTGTACCAAATAGATCAGATCAGAGCTAGCCAGGTTTCAGGTGGATTAATATCTGCATTGTGTTTTGCTGGGAAATAGCCACAGGACTTTTTTTCCCCTTACCTCCCTTTGTTTGCTGGACTTCTACAACTAGCTCGTTATATGAAATGGTCATCTTAGTGGACATTACTGGCACGTAGATGTACTCAGAGGTAAATACATACGTACTAGCCTGTAGATGTACTCAGAGGTAAATACATACGTACTAGCATGTAGATGTACTCAGAGGTAAATACATACATACTAGCATGTAGATGTACTCAGAGGTAAATACCTACGTACTAGAATGTAGATGTACTCAGAGGTAAATACATACGTACTAGCCTGTAGATGTACTCAGAGGTAAATACATACGTACTAGAATGTAGATGTACTCAGAGGTAAATACATACGTACTGGCCTGTAGATGTACTCAGAGGTAAATACATACGTACTAGCATGTAGATGTACTCAGAGGTAAATACATACATACTAGCATGTAGATGTACTCAGAGGTAAATACATACGTACTAGCATGTAGGTGTACTCAGAGGTAAATACATACATACTAGCATGTAGATGTACCCAGAGGTAAATACATACGTACTAGCATGTAGATGTACTCAAAGGTAGAAAACCAAAAGTTGAATGGATTTGGATTTTAGATTTTATGGCACATCGGCACAATTTAGTCCATGTTGTGCCCGCAACAAAAAGTTGATTGACGTGTGATCTATGAATACATATCATATTAAACTCAGTGCCAGATTTACAGCAGATCAGACTTGACGCAGCCTCGCATATAAGGGAGATCTTAACGAACTCAAAAGTAAATTGTTCTCTACTTTATTGTTATTGAATGCATTTGTATTAAATATATATATATATATATATATTGCTCTCCACTTACAAACATCCAGCCCTGATTATACTAGCTCTAGATCACAGACCTATCTTATCTTATATAATACAGATGTTACTTCAAAAAAGAAGATGATTACGTTCTGCGCGTCATGCATTCAGTCATGCATATTAACCAATGACCTAAATTCTGCCAAGTCACTGGTTTTCCTAGCTAGCTCAGGCAACCCATTCCATGCTCTACTAGCGCTAGGGAAGAAGGAGCATTTGTACAAATTTGTCCTAGTATATGGAACGAGGAATGTGCCTTTATCTTTGTGTCTTTATGAGTACCTATATATATATATCATATCTTGACTGGACATGGAGATCTTTTAACACTACAAAAAAGTCGTGAAAAACTTTTTAAAAAGCTGAAACAAGGCGTTGTTTTGTAAAGTAATTATAAGAAGTAAAGTGTTTTTTTTTTCAACCCTAACCTATGTAACATATAATTTAATGTTTAGATCTAGATCTAGTAATTAAACATCGAAAACCCATTTATAAATTAAAATGGTTTAATTTAAAAAAATTATTAATAATAATGAATAGCGCGCGGCCTATGAAAGTGCGGTGCCCACTGCGGTGTTCTGTGAGGCATGAATAGCGCGCGGCCTATGAAAGTGCGGTGCCCACTGCGGTACTCTGTGAGGCATGAATAGCGCGCGGCCTATGAAAGTGCGGTGCCCACTGCGGTGTTCTGTGAGGCATGAATAGCGCGCGGCCTATGAAAGTGCGGTGCCCACTGCGGTACTCTGTGAGGCATGAATAGCGCGCGGCCTATGAAAGTGCGGTGCCCACTGCGGTGTTCTGTGAGGCATGAATAGCGCGCGGCCTATGAAAGTGCGGTGCCCACTGCGGTACTCTGTGAGGCATGAATATGTGTTTCTCAAACTATTGGAATAATTAATTAGAAGGCCACCCGTGTTAATTAACCTCTCTTAAAAAATAAACAATGTGTTCCGCTAAATACTCTGAAGATGAGAAGTGTTCCGCTAAATACTCAGAAGATGAGAAGTGTTCCGCTAAATACTCTGAAGATGAGAAGTGTTCCGCTAAATACTCAGAAGATGAGAAGTGTTCCGCTAAATACTCAGAAGATGAGAAGTGTTCCGCTAAATACTCAGAAGATGAGAAGTGTTCCGCTAAATACTCAGAAGATGAGAAGTGTTCCGCTAAATACTCAGAAGATGAGAAGTGTTCCGCTAAATACTCTGAAGATGAGAAGTGTTCCGCTAAATACTCAGAAGATGAGAAGTGTTCCGCTAAATACTCAGAAGATGAGAAGTGTTCCGTTAAGGAAAAACTTTGGGAAACACAGGATTTAAAAAAAACACCTTCAGGATAGAAGACTTTCAATGAAAGTAGCAATTATGTATAATACACTGAACCATAATCATCATATCCAAAAACAAAATCTAATAAAGTAGGCTACTCAGAAAGGCACAAAGATAAAGTCACATTTCTTGTTCAATATGCTAAGACAAATTTGCACAAATGCTCCTTCTTCCCTAGTGCTATTAGAGCATGGAATGGGCTACCTGAACATGCATGATTATATTGACCTAGGAACACGTAATCATCTTCTCTTTTGAAATAACGTCTGTATTTTATAAGATATGATAAGATAAGGGCGCTAAATAGAACATCAGTGTTACCAACTAGATAGAAAATGTGATTCTGCAAGACTAAAAAGTGCAAACAAACTATACATTTAAAGACACATAGTTTACCAACACTTTCTTTATTCTATACACCGCAGGTACCAAAAGTCTATTTGAAGTTCATGTTGTTTTTGTCCGCTATAGATGAACATCTCTATAAACATCGATTACATTTTATAAAAGCAGACACAACAAACAAAATATGACATACAGACACATGACAAGCACATGTAATATGACAGACAGACACATGACAAGCACATGAAATATGACAGATAGACACATGACAAGCACATGAAATATGACAGACAGACACATGACAAGCACATGAAATATGACAGACAGACACATGACAAGCACATGAAATATGACAGACAGACACATGACAAGCACACGTAAATATGACATACAGACACATGACAATCACACGTAAATATGACAGACAGACACATGACAAGCACATGAAATATGACAGACAGACACATGACAAGCACATGAAATATGACAGACAGACACATGACAAGCACATGAAATATGACAGACAGACACATGACAAGCACATGAAATATGACAGACAGACACATGACAAGCATATGTAAAACACCCACAGAAATTACATGCTTACACACAAATCAGACACACAAATCCCACACACAAATCACACACTGTTTTTGCACTACATTTGAGAGGTAAATACGTGTTGGTATATTTAGAAGTTCACCTAATCAATCAATATCCAATTGATTACAGGGGTAATCTAGAAGAACCAACAGAAATCCTTTTAAAAAGAATAATTTAATTTTCGAGTTGAAATCATTTCAAGAATCCATTTCTTCTTTCTGATGCTGATGCTGATGCTGTTATTTCTCATTCTCATTCTTGAAAGTCATCAATATTGCGAGTCTTTCCAGTAAGCTTGCACTGTCTTCTATTCAAGTCCAACTCATTTCTACAGAAGACGTGATAGGCGGTTCGAACCCTGCCATCCTCCACCATCCTGTGGGAAGATGAGACCAGGATGTAATAATCCTCAAATCTGAAGGAACATCCGTAACATGTAAAACGTATAACAAAGTAAGACGGACCACAAATTGACCCAAACATCTATGCATTTATTCAGCTCTTTATTAAATACAAAGAAACATTTGAGTCGAGTGCGCAGGAATTCCCGCTGGAGCCTCTTCAAAATACAAATCACAACACACGCACATCAGACACAACACGCACACACAATATAGTTACAAAACATCTCAACCTAAGTTATTTACACAGCAAAAGTCATGCACAGACACACAACACATACACGTCACACAGAAACACACACACACACTCCCAATGCCTACAAAGGCATCATAAGCACATGGTCATCTACGGACACTACTCTGGAAACAAAGATTTCACATATTGATCTAGACATGACCTATCCTTGCCTAGGTCTACCAATCTACACATTTAGAAAACACATGCATGATGTATCGTACGCTTGCTTATGCTTGACAGTCCAAAAGTGTTGCCAACGCTAGAAGCAAGATCTCCCAATAGTTTGCCTTTCAAAACGACTGTAGATCTGAACATCCTTCTCATTGCGCATGTACTAAAAGAGCTGATGTTTATTAGCATTCTTTCCTTCAAACTATTTGGATCTGACCGTGCACTTGGAAGTCGACAAAACTTGTTTTTGTTTGTCAAACCTAATGAATATCTTCGCATGTCCTGGGATCGTCACGTGACTGGGCCTTTTTTTTTCCTCAACAGGTGAAAATCATAATTCTCTTTGTTCTCTTCCCCACACACACATACACACACACACACACATCTTGTAACACACAAACATGCATCTAGCAAATGTAGCATACTTTTCACTGTTTTTGTTCCAATAAAGAAATCTATGTCTTGTGTAGCTAGTCTGCTATCCAGGTCAGTGATTGAGAGTCCAGGTAGAGGTCAATAAGGACAGTTCTCTTTCGCTCTTTCCTTTCCTAAATCCAAGAGAGATAACCCCCAACTGTTGTTGTCTACTAAAAAGTAATGCACTCCTTGAGTACAAGGTAGTCGGTAATCTGCGCAGTTAGTTTGGAGGTGAGGCCTTGGATAGGGGGGGGGGGTGGAGTATGTATATGCATCCGTTAAGTCGGTCTCTACCTCGAGAGTTCAAGTTACTTGTCATCCTGTGACATTTGACAGACGTTTAAAGATAGTTCAGCAGTATTTAGGGAATACTTTGAACTATGAAATCTAAAGAGGGACACTACAGAACTGTGAGCATGTCGGAACTAATTTGATGTTAGAACACTTTTAATAACAAGAAAATGAAATCCAAAATCTATATCATGTCTATATCATATCTATATCATGTCTATATCATGTCTATATCATGTCTATATCATGTCTATATGAATACAAAGTCTTTGACTACAAAAGTTGGATCAGCGAGATGAATAAAACTCAGCTGTCATGTATGTTTGCGTTTATTAAACATCCGGAAATGAGAGGTACAGAGAGATATTGAGAGAGAGAGAGAGAGAGAGAGAGAGATAATAAGAGAGAGATTAAGAGAGAGAGAGAGAGAGAGAGAGATTAAGAGAGAGAGAGAGAGACAGAGAGAATGGAAATATTTATTTTTGCTTGATTGCAGATGAGAATTATTCTTAGAACTCTTTATAGATTTGTGGCTGCACACGACACTGACTGTGAGTTACATCACTGGTTGAACCCGAGCCTTAAGTGACGCAAAGTTCTTTTTTTATTTAATTAATTTGTTACCATCCAATCGTTTATAAATTAGAAAGAAACAAATAGTTTCTTTTTAGCGTTACCTGAAAGGGGAATAGCCCCTATTAGTTTTATGAGGTTTGTCTGTCCGTCCGCCTGTCCCGTTTCTGTGGCATTTTACGTCTCTTTTTCCTTTGCAACTTATCGTTTGACTAAAGAGGTATATCCTTAATACACAGCTGCGGTCACAGGTTGGGCATCTGTAATCAATAGGCGCCGTTGCATTTTCACCCTTCTTTCTACTACTGTCTGCAATCCGGGACCCTACCTTTATGCTCGCACTCCATGTATCTATCCAGTGCCACTTTTCCCCTGTCCCGTTTAGATATCAAAATCTAGAAAGATATTAAAAATCCGATATCGCGATAGTTGAGATCTTTCAAAGTTCTAAAGTAAAGGCATTTCTGAAAGCGAAAGGTTTTTACAAATATTCAGTATTACTAGTTTAAAAAGAACCAAACAAACGCTTAAGTAAGGCTTTTGTTGGTATATTTTTAACACATTATACGAACAGTATTCTTTTTTTTTTCTAAATGTTATTAAAAATTGGTAAATCAAGTTTTCTCTTTGTCATACAAGCTACTTACATTTGAAACAAAATGTTTAATTTGACTTTAAAAGGGAAAGAAGAGATTGTCCCTTCACCAGCCATTCAATTAATTAGATAATCCTTCAACGACATCAGTTAGACCAGGTTAACATTGAACTAAATCTCCATAACTATCAGTTCATTGAATGTTCTTCCAACGATTGTCCAACTGACCATGTGAAGTTTGGATGGCATTCGTAAGACTTCTCTTCAGTTCAGTGCTGAGTGATTTCTTTGTGGTACAGTTTAAGACAGTGATGCCCTAAATACGGCTCGCGGGCCAGATCCGGCCCACGACGTACTTCAATCCGGCCCGCCGAAACGTCGGCACAAATTATAGAAAATCCCCCCCCCCCTTTAAACAAAATGTTCAACATGTATCTTTACCTACGTTAAGGCTCTCATTTTTAGCGGCCCCCGAAAGGGGAAAAGACGCTATTAGTTTTGTGCGAAATGTCTGTCCGTCCGTCCCGTTTAGATCTCGTAAACTAGAAAAGATATTGAAAATCGGACATCACAATATTTTAGACCATTCAAAGTTCTGATGCAACGGCTACTTTTTTTTCTGAAAGCGAAAAATCTAATTTTTAAAATCAGTTATGCAAGCACTTTTTAAAGAGAGAAAGCTAATTAGTATGCATTACAAGTTAGACCTAATTTAAAAAGAATAGTAATCTTGTTAACTTCATTTTTGTGAACTTTTTTTTATTGCGGAAATTCCTAACAAAAGGAAATAAATCTTACAATATTGAGAAAAAAAAAAAAAAAAAGAGGATTCGAATAAGAGATTGAGCCTTTTCAAAACAATTAGATCAATTATAAGACATCAGTTAGGCCAGGAGAGGCGCGGTGGCTGAGCGGTAAAGCGCTTGGCTTCCGAACCGAGGGTCCCGGGTTCGAATCCTGGTGAAGACTGGGATTTTCACCTTTGGAATCTTTGGGCGCCTCTGAGTCCACTCAGCTCTAATGGGTACCTGATATTAGTTGGGGAAGAGTAACGGCGGTTAACCGTAGGCCACAAAAACAGATGAACTTTACATCATCTGCCCTATAGACCACAAGGTCTGAAAGGTGAACTAGTTAGGCCAGATTCACATTTAACTTTACATTCACTTTCACCTATCCTTTGATCTGCGGGACCGTTGGGGCACTACACAAGTTCTGTTAACCTTCTTTCTCCATTCTTATCTCTCATTTGTCTAGAATATAATTTCATTCGGATGTTCTTTCTGAAAATATTGAAGCCTGCCTGGGTAGACCACTTCGGGGGCCGATTTTGAGTTTGTGTTTCCACACAAACTGTCTTTTGTAACCTTGTTTTTCTAATGGATTACTACCAAGGCATTTAAGATTTGTGCGTTCATGAAATAGGACTATAGAATCTACTAGGAAAAGTGAGCAGATCTTTACTTTTTGTAGACCATGATACCATTGCTATCCAACATGTTTGTTTTTATAAAGGAAGTGTAGCTGTTTTTAAATAAACAAGAATAACAAAACATAAACAAAACTTACGCCATTTTTTGAAGTGTAAAGAGAAAATTCAAATCTCCCAATAATTCAATGTAAGTACTAGATCCTTGGGTTTGAAATAAAATAGTTTCAGGTCAATTTCATTAAGTTTTTGTATCTTTTCCATCATGTGGACCGCGAAACTAGTGTTGGAAATTAAGATGGTCCGCAGATTGAATTAGGTTGGGCATCACTGGTTTGAGACATTTTCTTCTGAACAGCGCATCTTTCATGCTCTGCACACTCACTGGTTTAGTCCAATTAGTCCAATAAGTCCAATAAGTCCAATAAGTTCAATAAGTCCAATTAGTCCAATTAGTCCAATAAGTCCAATTAGTCCAATAACTCCAATAAGTCCAATAAGTCCAATAAGTCCAATTAGTCCAATAAGTCCAATAAGTCCAATTAGTCCAATAAGTCCAATAAGTCCAATAAGTCCAATAAGTCCAATAAGTCCAATTAGTCCAATAAGTCCAATAAGTCCAATAAGTCCAATTAGTCCAATAACTCCAATAAGTCCAATTAGTCCAATAAGTCCAATAAGTCCAATAATTCCAATAATTCCAATAAGTCCAATTAGTCCAATTAGTCCAATAAGTCCAATAAGTCCAATAAGTCCAATTAGTCCAATAAGTCCAATTAGTCCAATTAGTCCAATAAGTCCAATAAGTCCAATAATTCCAATAATTCCAATAAGTCCAATAAGTCCAATAAGTCCAATAATTCCAATAATTCCAATAAGTCCAATAAGTCCAATAAGTCCAATAAGTCCAATTAGTCCAATAAGTCCAATAAGTCCAATAAGTCCAATTAGTCCAATAACTCCAATTAGTCCAATAAGTCCAATCTCTTTTGTGAACCTGGGGGGGGGGGGGGGGGGGGGGTATTTGGGAGAAGATTTTCATAATGCATTTAGACGCTCATCAAACACAACTCAGCTCGATTCAAACTAGAGCCCCCTCGATAGATCTTCAAGCATCTTCTTTAAGTATAGCACTCAGCCACACATTCCCAATATTGAGATCTTGTAAGAGATTCACTAGCTATATTTCTATATTAAACATTTCCTTCTTGAGTTTGAATGACAGGATCAAGTTTGTGTGAAATTAAAATTAGAATACCTTATAAATTGAATATCCTGTCATTATGCTGTTTGAATTAATGAGATCACAAGCTATTTATGTTGAACAATTCATTCATTTTAACCATACAACAAAATCGATGAGATCCGACGCATTTTTTTTTTAAAGTTGGAGTTTGTTGAAAGTGATTCAACACGACAGGTCATCAAGGCATTCAATTGAACAATGAAAGAATTGAAACAGGGCCAATCTGAAAAAGTAAACAAAAAAATACATTATTAGTCTTTGTTTTACCAAACACTTTCATATCGGTAATTGTAACTTATGTTCTGGATTGAAGGTTGAACTCAAGTTATGTTCTAGATTGAGGGTTGAACTCAAGATGTTTAAGTTCTAGATTGAAGGTTGAACTCAATTGTCTACGTTTTGTCTTAAGTCCTGATGATTGAACTGTATTGATCAATAATGGAACAATTTCCACTTAAGTACACACAAACGTGAAGTTCTAAAATAAAACATTCAAAAAATATTTTTAAAAATAAGAAGACAATATCTCCATTATTAAATTTCTAATATAATACAAATAATAACAAACACGATTTTTTTTTTATCAATTCGGGTAACTGACCCGTAACACCTTTAGCTGCTTACGCATTTTTCGTTTCGGACAGTGAGTAAGGTTTACTTTTACAATTATCTATTGGTTTGTTCATTATATGGGCATCTAGATCTAACACTAGAGCTAAGGTTCTGATTTAGAACTCCTAATCTAGAATCTAGATGTAATCTATATAAGATTTAAGTAAAACTATAAAATTGAAGCAACTTTAAATGCACTCAGTTATTGCATAATTACGATAATACTGCTGACTGGGCCATGTTGGCTATATAGATATGTCGCCAGTCAAATTTTTTTTTTAATTTGTAAAAGTATAACAGTCAAACTAGAGTTGTCCCCTGTGTGGCCAAGGAACTAGTCATTCTTTTCTCAGCCATATACGTCAACTGCTAAATTTCTAGGGAAATCGTTGGGTGGCACTTGTGAGATCAACTGTCCAGGTTCCTGGATCCAGGTTTCTGAAGGATCCATGAAATGATGAATTTCTGACTTGAAAAGAGGTGTTTTACAAAAATTGAGAACCATCAAGTTTTACGATCAACCTTTGACTTTGAAAAGAACTGCAAAGGAAAAAAAAAAACAGGAATCGTTTCAAACACATAATTAGACTTAGGCCTTAGGTTTATATATATATTAATGTATGAAGACTTGAATTAAAACAATGCATTCCACCTTGACATTCAAACAATGCATTCCACCTTGACATTCAAACAATGCATTCCACCTTGACATTCAAACAATGCATTCCACCTTGACATTCAAACAATGCATTCCACCTTGACATTCAAACAATGCATTCCACCTTGACATTCAAACAATGCATTCCACCTTGACATTCAAACAATGCATTCCACCTTGACATTCAAACAATGCATTCACCTTGACATTCAAACAATGCATTCCACCTTGACATTCAAACAATGCATTCCACCTTGACATTCAAACAATGCATTCCACCTTGACATTCAAACAATGCATTCACCTTGACATTCAAACAATGCATTCCACCTTGACATTCAAACAATGCATTCCACCTTGAAATTCAAACAATGCATTCCACCTTGACATTCAAACAATGCATTCCACCTTGACATTCAAACAATGCATTCCACCTTGAAATTCAAACAATGCATTCCACCTTGACATTCAAACAATGCATTCCACCTTGACATTCAAACAATGCATTCCACCTTGACATTCAAACAATGCATTCCACCTTGACATTCAAACAATGCATTCCACCTTGAAATTAAAACAAAAACAAAAGCCGTACAATCGAGAAGAATCAGGGATCGTATCAATTGGTGCAGCCAGCTGATGTTTTGCTAGTTCAACCATGACGGAGGAGAATACATTCCTCCCTGAATGCTTCAATAGATCAAATTCATCTCGGAACGAATTTGTTAACAAAAAAAAAACAACAACAAAAAAACAGTAATCAAGAACTGTAAGACGAAGAAAAACACATATATATATGCAAGTGCGGCTGAAGTGCAAGCTTTGTGAGAGATATTTTTAAGACTTTGGAAAAAATTTAAAAAACAGACATCTAAAAGTATATCTAAGTACAGCCAGCTTTAAAATGTGCTTTTCAATCAAGTCTACATGATGTCGAGAAACCAGGCTGCCTGGGGTTGAATCATTTACCATTTTTTAAAAGTATGTTGTTTAACAAATATAATTCTGGCATTATGTAAACATTAGCTTCCTGGCCAAAGCATTAGCTTTCATGTTTGTTGTTCATTTGGTCTGAATGTTGTCACCTGTTTTTAGACATATTGATTACGTATGTTATTTAGAGGATGTGTTGAGAGGAATGTAATCAATCATTGATCATCTTCGTATGAGAAAAACATAGACAGATGTATATGTGTGTCTCAATCGTATATGCGTGTTTCTCAGCGTGATTGTATATTCTGACGTCTGATGAGAACGTAGTATACCATCTGGGAAACATTTGAGAACACCTGAAGTCTGGTGTGTTGGACTGCTGACACATCGTGCATTTTATTTGTTTCATTTGAAAGGATTATTTGGGTTTTAGAGGTGACAGAAAAATAAATAACATGAAAACATTTGTCTAACCAGTAGAGTATTTCTTCTTTTATTTATTGTGTTGCGTTCATCAAACATTTTAATTGCTACACAATTGGCTACTTTAACAAATATTGCTGAGAGAGTGCATTTTAGTCTGATAAATCACGTGACTAACTGGTCGTTCTGTCGTCTCACTGACCCCGAGACAGGTTCGAACCCTTCTCGCTTTCATCAGTAGTGAAAGAACTAGTTGGAAAACCAACTGGACCATTACTTTATCTTCTATAGCCACCCTGTCCTTGTTCACAATAATAAACACCAATATATGTATTGCAGATAACCAGGGGCGGACTGGGTGTCAAAATTGGCCCAGGCATTTCTATAAAATTCGGCCCACAAATTCTCTATCATGTGATGGGCATCCATTTCTAGGTGTATCGGTCCTTAAAAATCATTGTTATTAAGTTTGATAATGTATCAATATGCATGCATACAGTGAACTCTATATCTTAATAAGCAATATGGCGTCTTTTTAAATCAGCAATGTAGGCCCTAAAAAGATGAAGCCTACTAGTAGCACTGTCTACATTCTACATTTTACTTTTCGGAAAATGTGTTAGATTAAAATAGTATTACACTGCAATGTCTGTGAAATATTTTTTAACAAGACGCTCAGAGGGCCTTTTATAAAAATAATAAGAAGAATATTATAAAACCTTTAACAACTTCATATGTGCCATAATGACTTCGATCAGGCCTTTTCGGTGGCCCTACCGGCCCATTTGGGTACCGGCCCACCGGGCATTTGCCCAAATGCCCATATAGCCAGTCCGCCCCTGCAGATAACATTGTAGCTGATTAGGTCAAGGAACATTTGTTTGCGTTAGACGATTTCTTGTTCTTTTTAATACATGCTTACAAAATCAAATCCTGATAGTCTTTCTTAGATACCATTTCAATATTTATCAGTTTGTGTTAAGTTAATGCCGGGCTTATTTCTCTCTGAACTAGCTACTTTTCTGACGACCTCCATGAGATTTGTGTTTTAAAAATAAATCTACAGACTTTTGATGAAAAGAAAAACAGAGAAACTAAAAGCTTGCCAAACAGATTACACATTTAATGTCATTATAACCTCAGTAACTTGTCTTGGGAGCAAATCTCTATTGTAGTATGCCCAATGCCACTTTCTCAAAGGAAACGACGTAGTTACTTCTGCTTCGTGTAGTTACAAATAGAAAATGTCTAGAAAAAAATATTTTAGAATATTTGAAATAATAGGCTTACGATAGTCGGTTACATTTTTGTTAATTAGGTTTCGTTTTGGTTTTCAGTTGGACATTCCAGAAGTAGAGAGGTAGTCTGCCTTGCTATATAGGGATAGAATCACATGATACACTATCTAGAGATAGAATCACTTGATACACAATGTAGAGATAGAATCACTTGATACACAATGTAGAGATAGAATCACTTGATACACTATGTAGAGATAGAATCACTTGATACACAATGTAGAGATAGAATCACTTGATACACAATGTAGAGATAGAATCACTTGATACACAATGTAGAGATAGAATCACTTGATACACAATGTAGAGATAGAATCACTTGATACACAATGTAGAGATAGAATCACTTGATACACAATGTAGAGATAGAATCACTTGATACACAATGTAGAGATAAAATCACTTGATACACTATCATTTGATGGACTACAATTTTTAGTTGCTCAGATCACACTACTTTTGTTGACTGTAGTCTCTAAAAATTACAAAACAAAACAAATCCTAAACAATTATAGCATTAATTATAAATCATGACAACTCTATCTTCTAGTATTCCAACAATCGAAGCATTTTAAAACTAAATTTGAATCATTTAAATTGTAATTTTAGAACATACATCTTCTAAACAATAAAGGCATTCTAAACAACAAGAAAGCGAAAGCCAAAGAAATCTATCTTTACACAGGTATTATTGTACTTAGTCGATACCTGATTTGTCTTTAGTCTGTCATGGTTTGAATTATTACAAAGACTTATGACACGACCTTATGTGTAAAGTCCAATGATGACAAAGTCGCAGCCTGAGGCAAAGCTGTCTGTTTTATTTTTAACTTTTTATTGTTCCCAAGAGACGTTCACTTTGATGGCTGTTGTTAGAGGAAGCTAGCTAGCTCTGTAGGCCTAACTGTATAGCTAGCTCTGTAGGCCTAACTGTATAACTAGCTCTGTAGGCCTAACTGTATAGCTAGCTCTGTAGGCCTAACTGTATAACTAGCTCTGTAGGCCTAACTGTATAGCTAGCTCTGTAGGCCTAAGTGTATAGCTAGCTCTGTAGGCCTAAGTGTATAGCTAGCTCTGTAGGCCTAACTGTATAGCTAGCTCTGTAGGCCTAAGTGTATAGCTAGCTCTGTAAGCCTAAGTGTATAGCTAGCTCTGTAGGCCTAAGTGTATAGGGTTTCCTCTCAAATCTTTCTAACCCTTTTGTTGATCAAAATGTAAAGATCTAGTTTTAGAAATCTTTTTGTTTCTGTTCTGTCTGCTTCTATTGTCTTCCACGCTGTCGCTTTTTTTAGCGGCCCCCGTAAGGGGAAAAAGCCGCTATTAGGTTTGTGCAAAATGTCCGTCTGTCCGTCTGTCCGTCTGTCCGTCTGTCACACTCAGATCTCGAAAACTAGAAGAGATATGAAAAATATTATTTCATCATTAAATCCGGCTTGAAAAGTTTAGGTGCAACGGCTACTTTTGGTTTTCTAAAAGCAAACCGTTTAATTTATAAAATTAATTATGCAAGCGATTTTTTCATAAACATACACCAATTCTAAAACAATTACGTAAATGTAAGGGAGGCAATGTTACAATATGCTAACAAAGATGGACAATTTTTGTGTATTTTCAGTATCACTAAGTCAAATATATTTTTAAAATGTACAGGAAATGTTTACAACAAATACAAATAATAGTTAAAGACGTTTTTTCTGGTCAACTAGCTGCTAAAATTAAAAGAAAACATTTCTGTTTGTTTATAAAGGCTAATAATGCACTTTGTATGTAAATATCACGCACATTTTTTTAAATGGACTTTTTATGCAGCGATTTTCGTGCAGTAGCGTAACGTCGCAACATGATCAGGTGCTAAACCAATTCCTTAAACTTTTTTTAAAAATCAGATTTTATTTATTTTTTGTTTAGTGCCCCCATCCGAATAAAAGAAGCTTATTTTTGTGCGTTTTGTCTGTTGGTCGGTCTGTCCGTCACGATTAGATTTAAAAAACTAGAACTCTAAAAGCTATTGAAAATCTGATTTACCCTTTAATGTTCCTCCCATAACATCTCAATAGTTTTAAGTATCTAAAATTGATTGTTCCGGATTTTTTTGTGCAAAACTAATCAACGCCAACAAATGTTTGTTTGCTCTTCTAACTTATATTACATTCAATTTCCATGCTTAAACGTTGCAAAAACACATTATCAATAATATGTTGTTCCGTTTTTTATGTAAATAGCATATTAATGCTAAATCATAATCTCTATACTGACTTATATTTCATTAAGTGTAAAAATGTTCCGGATATTGTTTTATAAAACATGAATTATGCCTAATGATTGTTTGAAATCGCATAAGGCTTTTAAAAAAAGTAATTTACTAGAATTGATTACTGAAAATTACTTTTTAGACACTTAATTTTCTTGTAAAACATAACATAGAAGTTTTGTAATCGATAAAGAAAGTTCCGGATTTTGTTTCTTACAAATCGTCGCCAGAAATGTCCGAATTTATTTAAAAATCTACTAACGCCAAATAATTGTTTGAACTCCCTCTTCTAATTAATAAACAAATAATCTTCTCATTTACGAAATAATGTTTTTACGGATTTTTATGAAAAATATTTTAACTCACTACTCTCTTACAGTACATTTAACTTTCTACCTAAAACATTAAAAAATCTAATTATCGTTAATATTTTGTTCCGATTTTTAAGGAAAACAATCCAAACACCAAAGTAAGGTATGAAAATCTCTCCACGTGGCTGTAGTACATCTAATTTTTATACGAGACCATCCAAAAAATTTAATTAACGGTATTACATTTATCTGAAATTCTCTTTTTCTTTTACTATTTATACAAACATCCGGAACAATCTATTATATAAATTTTTCAATTGTGTTCATACCTAAAAATTATTGCGATGTTTTGAAACGTTAAATAAAGGTTAATCAATTTTTAATAACTTTTAGTTGTTTTTTTATATCAAGATAACGGACAGACCGACTGACAGACAAAACGCAAAAACAATGTGGCTTTGATCCTTTTTAAATAATATCTATTAGAACTCAGTGCACCAATGTTTATGAACCCTCGTTAAATATCTCGTGTAAATAAAGACATTTTTTTTTATGGTACCGGTACTAGCCTATTGTGAGGTAATGGAATTTTTTTTCTTTGACGTCATATGAATGGACTCTTTAAATGTAATGTTAAAAGAACGCACTCGGTGCACCAATGTCTATTAACCCTCGAAAAAATTGCTTGTATTAATGAAAACATATTTTAGTCTAACTAAGCCGTGTGACGTAGTGTTTTTTTTTCCTTTGACGTCACATGGAATGAATTCTTTAAATGAAATGCTAAAAGAACGCACTCGGTGCACCAATGTCTATGAACACTCGAGAAATGGCTCGTGTTGATAAAGGTGATTTTTAGTCTAGCTAGGCCTTGTGACGTAGTGTTTTTTTTTTCCTTTGACGTCATATGGAATGAATTCTTTAAATGAAATGCTAAAAGAACGCACTCGGTGCACCAATGTCTATGAACACTCGATAAAAGGCTCGTAATGATGAAGGCGATTTTTATTCTAGCTAGGCCGTGTGACGTAGTGTTTTTTTTCCTTTGACGTCATATGGAATGAATTCTTTAAATGAAATGCTTAAAGAACGCACTCGGTGCACCAAAGTCTATGAACACTCGATAAATGGCTCTTATAGATGAAGGCGATTTTTAGTCTAGCTAGGCCGTGTGACGTAGTGTTTTTTTTTTCCCTCTGACGTTATATGGAATTAATTCTTCAAATGAAATGAAAAAAGAACTCGGTATAGTAATGTTTATTAAGCCTCGTTATGTGACTCGCGTTTAAAAAAGGAATGATATCTTGATTTAGATCTAATCTAGATTTTTTAAACTAGATCTAGATTTTTATTACAGTATATCTAGATCTGGATTTATATTCTAATTAAAATTATTTTAGAGTCTAGATCTAGAATTTCTAGATCTAGTTTAGACTAAAATAGACTAGATTAAGATGTAGAATTTCAATTTCTAAACTTAAAGTGTAAAAAAAAAAGTGTAGATTTTCATTTCCAAACGTTTTGATCAATATTGTAATGTTTTAATATACTAAAACTAATCTACTATTTTTTTATTAAATTTAAATTTAAATTTACGGCAAATGAATCTTTGAAACATTATTACTTTTGACCATCGGATGGCTGCCTGGTCGTGCGGTTTGCGCGCTGGACTGTCGTTCAGATTTATGGATGGCCCAGGGTTCAAACCCTGCCCGCTCCCATCCCCCGTCGTCCTGCGGGAGGTTTGGACTAGGAAGTAATTATCTTCAACTCTGAAGGAACATCCGAAACGTGTAAAACATTTTACATCAAAATTAAATCACCTCTTGAATATTATTTGCGAATATGCAGATCCGACAGGGATCCGACTTCGACGGGGGCCGCCTCTGAGTTTGTGTAACACAAACTCTCTTTGTAATCTTGTTTTCTCTCATTCTTTAACTCGTTCTCTGTGCATGTTTTGGTGAGTAACGTTTTTAGTCTTTTAAATTATCTTTCTCTCTCTCTCTCTCTTTTTCTCTTTCTCTTTTTCTTTCTCTCTCTCTTTCTTTTTCTCTCATTCTTTCTTTCTCTCTCTCCTTTTCTTTTTTTTTCTCTCCTTTTCTTTTTCTCTCTCATTCTTTCTCTCTGTCTCTCTTTCTTTCTCTATTTCCTTCTTTCTCTCTCTCATTCATTCTTTCTTTCTTTCTCTCTATCTGTCTCTCTTTTCATTCTCTCTTACTCTCGAAGTATTTCTACATGTTTCTCTCTGTCTATCTCAGAGTTACTAACATATACCTGACTATCTCCTCCTTGACACTGTCTTCATTAAAAGTCGTATAAACTTCGTCGGAAAAGTGTCAAGAACTTTTAAAAAAAGTGACCGGGTCTGATCACCCACAAATCTCATTGGTGGGACGCTGTTATCTCTATCTTAACGATCATCTAACGGAATCTAACGCCTGGGCCAAAGTGCCACTCTGTATCACCTGGTTTCCACATTTCAGATCCGAGAATGGCAAAGAGCATTATGTCGTGGTTCAAATTAGACACACACACACAAAAAGAACTCTTCCCAGATTAGAAATCACGGGCTTGTTCCTTTCTAGGTGTTTCCCAATAAGCTAATAGTGGGTACCAGTAGCGGCCTTAGGTGGGGCAAGTGGGGCAACAGCCCCAGGCCCCACGCGGCCGCGCCTGAGGGGGGGGGGCCCGATCGGAGAATTTATTGTCACCAACTTCGAAAACCAAATCAGTTTTCATAAACTAGGACTTGTTACTCAATATTTTACCAGTATATTTATGATATTTTTGGTTTCCAAATACCGTTCAGTTTTGGTAAAGACAGCATCTAATGACCTCTAAGAGGCTTTCATCGTTGAACAGTTCACACTAAAAACACGAAGGTGGCAGCAACCAATCCAAATCGTTTATTTCGTATTGAAACATCGACGTCCAAATGGATTTTATTAGGAAAATGCGTAGTGAGAACGTTTCAACTACTCTGTGAAGTATGAATGTTGTAGATGAAAGAGTCATTTATAACATTTGCAGTAACATAAATGCAACTTTTGAAAAATTGTTTTTTTTTTAAATGAAAGTTAATAAACAAATATATAGTATTTTCTTGCCTTTGCTTTCAGTTTATTTGCTTCTGTTAATGCAGAGCAATTACAATACAGTATATAATGTACTTACGTAATGTAGCTACGTCATGTTCTATTATTTGTAGCCAAAATAAGGCTCACAGCTTAGAGGCGGACATAGTGTATCGTTATTGTTACAGCGTTAGAGACAGATGAGCCCGTTAGGGGATGATTTTACGGTATATATGACTATATAAATAGTCTACCCTTACCGCTAGGGCCCCCACACATGACTCTCGCCCAGGGCCCCGCGCACGCCCCTTTTGGGTACGATGTTGTTTAAGATGAAATGCAATATATTTGATGAATTAGCAAGTAACAAAAGAGTGTTTTGTATGACAATTACTCATTTAAGAATCTGAAGACTTTTCGTATGAGCGATTATAATAATTTTAATAACTAATGAATATAAGATTTTTTATTAAAAAAAAGGAAAATTTGTAACCCGCAGCCGTTCCTCTCCCCCCACAAAAAAAAAGTTCTGGTTAAGCTAATGTATAAATAAATGCACTCAGAGTATATCAAATACTAATGCTAGGCCTATTATAGATCCAGACAGACAAGACGCTTCGCAAACTGTTTCTGGGCGTCTATTTACTGAATGAACTCTTCAATGTGGAAACAAGATTTTCAAGACCACATATAACGTAAGAAAATAATATTTAAAGAAAAAAAGAGTTTTCCCAGTGTGACCAAATAGCTGCAAACTCTTTTGACTAAAATATACATCGAATGTCAAATTTCTAGGAAAATCGGTAGAGCCGTTTTCGAGAACCGTGTCCGCTCATCCATGAAAATTGCAAGCTGAATAGAGGAATTGTAAACATCAATATTTGTCCCTACATTTGATTAAATTCATCAAATTAGTTTTAACGTTAAAGTTTACAAAGGAGGGCGGGGGGGGGGGGGGGTGAAATGAATTTTTCGCTAAAGGAAATTGTCTGTAGTACACACATCTTTTGTGCCGGATAGACAACGTTCCGTGATGTCGTTTCCCCCAAGAGATCTCCACCTTTACCCGCTCCTCCAGTGCAGTACAAGCTCTACAGTGCCGCCATCTGGAGGAATAGCTGGCTTGATTTATCTCCCTTTCTTGGTGTTATTGTATATAGAGTCAAATAGGAGAACTAGCCGCTCCAAGTGCAGTCAAGGGGAGGCTATAACAAAGTTATAGACCTTAGAGAGCACGTAACTCTGATAACTACGGAACTGTAGAGATAATGTTCTAATACTTGGGGGGGGGGGGGGGAACAGATTAATAAGTTCACGAACATTTTAGGTTCTTTGCTTGTAGAAATAAAAAATGGCACATGCTTTATGAAGAAATAAATCATGGATTCATCTATGTATTTATTTATGTAGGATTTGTTTGACATTTTATTACATATATCTATATCAGAACTTACATCAGCGCATGCTTAGACACATGTAAGAAAATGAAACAGAGAGTGAGAGAATGTGTTTAAGAATGTATGAGAGAGATTGTGTGTGTGAGAGAGAGAGAGAGAGAGAGAGAAAGTTTGTCTTCATGTAAACTACCACTGCAGGTTTGTGGAGCCCATCTTTCTAGTCTGAGTTCTTGTAAACTACCACTGCAGGTTTGTGGAGCCCATCCTTCTAGTCTAAGTTCTTGTACACTACCACTGCAGGTTTGTGGAGCCCATCCTTCTAGTCTAAGTTCTTGTACACTACCACTGCAGGTTTGTGGAGCCCATCCTTCTAGTCTGAGTTCTTGTAAACTACCACTGCAGGTTTGTGGAACCCATCCTTCTAGTCTGAGTTCTTGTAAACTACCACTGCAGGTTTGTGGAACCCATCCTTCTAGTCTGAGTTCTTGTAAACTACCACTGCAGGTTTGTGGAGCCCATCCTTCTAGTCTAAGTTCTTGTAAACTACCACTGCAGGTTTATGGAACCCATCCTTCTAGTCTAAGTTCTTGTAAACTACCACTGCAGGTTTATGGAACCCATCCTTCTAGTCTAAGTTCTTGTAAACTACCACTGCAGGTTTATGGAGCCCATCTTTCTAGTCTAAGTTCTTGTAAACTACCACTGCAGGTTTATGGAACCCATCCTTCTAGTCTAAGTTCTTGTAAACTACCACTGCAGGTTTATGGAACCCATCCTTCTAGTCTAAGTTCTTGTAAACTACCACTGCAAGTCTGTAGATAATTTATTCCAATTCTTTCGTGCACGTGTCTGTGGAGATGATGAAAGAATGATTGATAGTTGAGTTTACCCATGTGTGACGTCAAAGAATGATTGATAGTTGAGTTTACCCATGTGTGACGTCAAAGAATAAGTGTATATATATATATATATATATATCATAATTAATAATTAATCATAATTATCTCATATTTAATATGTCTTTCAAAAAACAACTAAATCATGGTGAGCGGCAAGTGACATCGAAACAGCCCAGCCCAGCCCAGGGGGGTGTATCTGGGAAACAATTTCCATGCTCTCCCTTGGTCGTTGTGCTGTTGACCTCTACATCGTCTGCTCTATAGATCTCTACTTCTGAAAGGGTGCATAACTTCTTTTTTTTTTTTTGTTTACTTTAAGCGCTAAGCAGATTCTGTAAAATGGTCATTTGAATTCGTTGTTTCTGTGATATATAAGCTCGATAGATCTCAAGCAATAGTGGCTGGTATCAAGTCGTAAGTTCCTCTTTGCTCTCCAGTGCACCAGTTTACTTCATCTTTACATACCAATTAGTCCGCTGGAATTTATTAAGGTCCACTTTATGCATAGATATTTAGGTATATAGGCATAGTTACAATGATGCGGGAGTATGCGCTTAGACAAATGTCTTAATAGAAAAAAAACAACAATGAATTGGATCTCTGGGTAATTTGAAATCAAGTATCGTCTCAACGATGTGGTCTCGACACGAACAGAATACGTTCGTCTCCCATCTACTCCAATGCGGGCATGAAGCCATGATACAAAGTGTTCAACTTAGCGTCATGATTTAAACAGCGGTCGTATTGTTTTGGAATGGGCTCTGTTGCTTGTTTTGGAATGGGCTCTGTTGCTTGTTTTGGAATGGGCTCTGTTGCTTGTTTTGGAATGGGCTCTGTTGCTTGTTTTGGAATGGGCTCTGTTGCTTGTTTTGGAATGGGCTCTGTTGCTTGTTTTGGAATGGGCTCTGTTGCTTGTTTTGGAATGGGCTCTGTTGCTTGTTTTGGAATGGGCTCTGTTGCTTGTTTTGGAATGGGCTCTGTTGCTTGTTTTGGAATGGGCTCTGTTGCTTGTTTTGGAATGGGCTCTGTTGCTTGTTTTGGAATGGGCTCTGTTGCTTGTTTTGGAATGGGCTCTGTTGCTTGTTTTGGAATGGGCTCTGTTGCTTGTTTTGGAATGGGCTCTGTTGCTTGTTTTGGAATGGGCTCTGTTGCTTGTTTTGGAATGGGCTCTGTTGCTTGTTTGGAATGGGTTCTGTTGCTTGTTTTGGAATGGGTTCTGTTGCTTGTTTTGGAATGGGCTCTGTTGCTTGTTTTGGAATGGGCTCTGTTGCTTGTTTTGGAATGGGCTCTGTTGCTTGTTTTGGAATGGGCTCTGTTGCTTGTTTTGGAATGGGCTCTGTTGCTTGTTTGGAATGGGCTCTGTTGCTTGTTTTGGTTTTGGAATGGGCTCTGTTGCTTGTTTTGGTTTTGGAATGGGCTCTGTTGCTTGTTTTGGAATGGGCTCTGTTGCTTGTTTTGGAATGGGCTCTGTTGCTTGTTTTGGAATGGGCTCTGTTGCTTGTTTTGGAATGGGCTCTGTTGCTTGTTTGGAATGGGCTCTGTTGCTTGTTTTGGTTTTGGAATGGGCTCTGTTGCTTGTTTTGGAATGGGTTCTGTTGCTTGTTTTGGAATGGGCTCTGTTGCTTGTTTTGGAATGGGCTCTGTTGCTTGTTTTGGAATGGGCTCTGTTGCTTGTTTTTGGTTTTGGAATGGGCTCTGTTGCTTGTTTTGGTTTTGGAATGGGCTCTGTTGCTTGTTTTGGTTTTGGAATGGGCTCTGTTGCTTGTTTTTGGTTTTGGAATGGGCTCTGTTGCTTGTTTTTGGTTTTGGAATGGGCTCTGTTGCTTGTTTTTGGTTTTGGAATGGGCTCTGTTGCTTGTTTTTGGTTTTGGAATGGGCTCTGTTGCTTGTTTTGGTTTTGGAATGGGCTCTGTTGCTTGTTTTGGAATGGGCTCTGTTGCTTGTTTTGGAATGGGCTCTGTTGCTTGTTTTGGTATGGGCTGTGTTGCTCGTTTTGGAATGGGCTCCAACCTAAATTAATATAATAACACTCCGTATAAGCTTTGGTCTTTTCTTTAAGTATTTGTATAGTATTATTTAGATTTTTATTATTTGAGAGATTAGAGAGGTGGCCGGGATAAAAAAAAAATGGTTTTAAATCTAACGTTCATTAATTGTTAAGAGAAACACAATCGCTCAATAAGGAGATATTATCTTTTTTAAAAACGTATTTTTTGAAAGTGTTTCTTGTGAAGTGTAAAGATGTCAACTACTGGGCTAGCGATTTAGTTTGGGGCTGCACAAATGTCTGTTGGTCATTGGGGGGGGGGGAGAGAAAGAGAGAGAGAGAGAGAGAGAGAGAGAGAGAGAGATTGACATAGATACTGACACAGATATATTGACATAATGATAGAACGATAGAATGACAGAAAGTAAGGGAGAGAAAGAAGAGACTCAGGTAAAGGGAGGGAACAGCTAAAGAAAGAAAACTCAATCAAAACATTCGCGTGCTTCTCTGTGTATGTGTGTGTGTGTGTGTGTGTCCTGTGGCTAAATGGACAAATGTCCACCCTAATTAGTTCAACAAAGATTTGCCATAAACTTAGTTGGACGTCTCGCTTTGAAATCTCGTCACAACCTCATAGTATTGTTCGCCTAGATCTAGTACAAATTTCATTACATGACTGATCCAAACTATTTGAAACGATTTTATGAAGGTTACAGTTTTTGGTTTTTTTTTCGTCTTGGGACTTCCAAATGAATGTCATCTTTTTTTACATTAAATATTAAATATTACGCCACTGCCATGTAATTTTGTTATTCGCTTAGTGTCATAAATACCAGACAGCATTGGTCTAGAATCTAGATGATGTTATAGATTGTTGCACAGAAAGCACGACGTGAGGCGATATGAATTGAAGGTTTGTCACTTGTTCATTATCTTGCCGATAAACAACGGTATTATTCAATAAAAGAGTCTTAATAATTATTGTTTTTTAATTTTACTTATATACTGTACCAATTGGAATATAGACATATATTTATTAAGTCCATTTTCTCATGATGTCGAATGTCAAAATGCAGGGACCCCTAAAAAGGACCCACCCCCCGGTACCGCCAAAAGCATAGCTTCGCCAATGTAACAAAGAGAAAGTTTCTTGTTTCATTATCAACACCAGGTTATTGCATAAGACACTTTATGCATAGCTGCACTTTTATCGATTATGTAATAACTATTGTAGTCTGCTTCTTGTCGTCTGGTTCGGTTTGTTGAGTCCTATGTCTGCCTTCATCGTCTGCTCAGCTCTCAAAAAGAAAATTGTAGAGGGAATTTCAGTTCTTTCAACTTGTGTCCGACATTTTGTTCTTATATAAGTAATAAATATATGGAAAGTGGATCTTAGAAAATAATTTATTTATTTTGACCTTTTCTTGTAACGATGTCATATAATTATTATGTCATGGAAATAAATTCACTTTCAGCTTTAGAGAACTAAAATCCAATGAAAGTGTCTGTAATCGTTTGTTGGGTTATTTTTTATTCCAGATTGTAAGCTTTTCATGGGTGGACGAACATTGGGTGGACACGGATTTCGAAAATGGTTCTTACGATTTTCTTAGAAATTTAACAGTTTTGGAAAAAGAATTAATAACTTATTTTCTACAAGGTGAAAACTTTGGTTTGACCGTTATAAACTAATTCTCGCATTTACCTCAAATGTTTGTTTGCATTTAAAATATTCTTCAGCGGATATTCCCGCCCTCGACTCCAATGTTTCTTTGTATTCAGTCAAGAGTTGACTCAATAAATAGACATTGATGTACATTGAACACAGGCTAAACTGTCATAGAAGAAATTGATTGTGCAAAACTCACTGAAAAGACTCCCTGCCAATATTAAAGAACTACAAAAAAAATAAATATGCCCAACCTGTGTATCAAGGATTGGCCTCTTTAGTCACACAAGAAATTGCAAAGAGAAAAGATCGTCTCTCGAGACGTAAAATGCCACTGAAAGAAAAAAATAAATAGAATGAGAAATTCTAGACCACCGTCAGGAGAAATGGATTTTGTGAATCTTTTCTTTCATTGAACTTACTTTCAAGAGGAACTAAACGAGTTTATTCATACTCTTTTAAACTCAAGATTGTTTCATAAGCTACTGGTGCTTGACAAAATATAGAAATATTAATGTGTCGTGGAACATTTACAAATAAACGATGGTAGAGTAAAAAGGAACAAACAAACACAAAGTCCAGATCTAGGAGCTTACTTGGCCCGCTTTAGGGAACAATTACACAAAGTCCAGATCTAGGAGCTTACATGGCCCGCTTTAGGGAACAATTACACTAAGTCCAGATCTAGGAGCTTACATGGCCCGCTTTAGGGAACAATTACACAACCAAATACTGACTTTGAAAGAATATTTAGATCTATAATTCTTACGGTGTGTGTGTGTGCACATTTAATTTAATAAAAAGAAAAAGAAGTTTTATAAATTGAGGGCGTAATTGTCAAACTGTAGAAGTGGGGATTGGACACGAAAATAGATTTAGATTTGTAAGCCTCACTTCAAAAAAAAAAAAAAAGGGGGGGGGGGGGCTCCATATTTTAATAGTTAATTTAAAATAAAAAAAAACAGCAATGAATATATATGTATATTAAATATTTGAAATCTGCGAAATGATATTAATTTTACAAGTATTCTAATTTCTTTGTCACAAATATGAAATACTTTTAGAATTTTTCAAATGAAAAGCGTATTTGTATTAAAGCATGAAGAAAGTTAGGGCCGCCACATAAATCCTATTTAGGTCCTTCACTTTATAAACTCAGGAGGACCTGACACCTACACTCTCCATACAAAACAGTAGGCCTACATATGTAACACACACACAGACATTACTCTGACTCCACATAGACTATTACTTCCACTTACACCTAAATGAGCAGTTCAAGCCGGCAGCGCTCGGGCTACACAAGTGTTCGGTGCTGAATGTATCAAACTGTAAGGAAGAATGGAACAGTCCCAGAGTCCTGTCTGTTCATTAGAGTCGAACAGCTTCTGTCTGGAACTCGTCATTCTATGATATGTGTGTCTTCTTTCTGGAAGAACGAATTGCAATTTCCGGTCGTTAAGTAAAGAATCCCAACAAGTGAAAGTGCATGCATTCAGTTCAGCAGTTTAAAATTAAATCGTTCAAATTGGGTTCACAATGTGCAAAATAATAAAAGCGATGGTAAAGAAATTAGAAAGGAAAAAACAAAATCTCTCACTTTAACACACAAGAACTCTCTCACGAACACAAGTACTCCCCGCTACTTTTAGTCACAAACTTCCCGCTACTTTTTAGTCACAAGTACTCCCCGCTACGTTTTAGTCACAAGTACTCCCTCAAATATCTAAAAGTGATTTCTACTTCTATTGAGTGTGTACACCTTGATGAAGCAACCCCTCGTCCCCCACCTCTCGCCGGTCCTACTGATACTTAACCTTCAATACTAAATCTATGTCTCGACATCGCTTTCCTAATGTGTTTACACGTTCCGAGTATACGAGTTTGATGGGGTCCCATTTAAGCTTCAGTCTCTGGCAAGGCGCAGCCCTGACGTAAACCCGGCCCTGTATTTCATTCTCCTAACAGTGTTTTTACTTGAAACCTTATTTTAGCACAATTGCAAGGATTGGAGAAAATAAACGCCATGGAGATTGCATGAACACATTATCAGTAGGATGAGTGGGACCGTTTTCTTTGAATGATAGCCGCCCAATTAATAAGAAACAAAAATAACAAGGAAAATAAATTTTAAAGTATTGAGATTCTCTGTAATGGGTAAAAGTAAAACAAAGTGACTTTATGTTATCAAATATTTATTCGTCCTTAAATACTTACCTGAAGTGATAACTGGAATTGTGGTGTATCTCATGGCGTCATATTATCAATATATCTATATAGGTCAGACACCTCTGGCTTATGTTAGTAATGACTGAAGCATTGCGTTATGTTTATAGTCAAATAAATGGATCGTCCAATGGCGAGATACATTGAGTTTAATATTGAAACATATTTTTTACAAATTATACTTTAAAATATTTTTTTTTACAGACTATACTGCTTAATAAAAGACACTTAAATCAGACAATATCATGTGGCGGGTTAGAACAGAGTCAATGTTGTCTTGTTGAATGAGATTCTATTTATCGTTAAGGAAATGTCTTCTAGAACACTAAGATTTATCAATGTTGTGGATAAGCTGCTATTAAAAAAATACTATCTTTGTCTTTAATTTACCTAATGCTTTTTACTAGGATGTATCATGGGGCGATATAGTTGATAATTGGCTTTGAAATGTGATGAAGTGTCTTTTCTCGTAAAGGTATTGCTGCTTTTTTTTTTTTGGATTGATCTTTTTTAAAACTGAAAATGAATGCCTAAATACCTGGCGTGTTCTAGCTCGTGAAATAGTAGTCCATTGATTCATCAAGTCTTTTGTACATTTAAACAATGCAATCATTTGTTGTACATGTTTAGCATTTATTCCTTACCAATTATTTGTAACATCGAGTCCTATGGTTATCTTAAAGCAATGATTCCTTGGCGACATCGCCGAACATTAACACACTTTGAATGAATATTACATTTTTTATTTTATGAAAATGTTTTCTTGAACTATTTCTTGTATCTTTTCAGTTTAAAATTCTGCTCCAATGTTGCTTGTGGTTTTACTTTCACAACGGAATCATGTCTTCCCGTTTTCTCCAGTAACTGACACTTGCACTCATGAACTGAATTATCTGCCCTGTGCTGGTTAGTGACTTATGACTTTCAATTACCTGGCTGTCGGAAATGATCACTGCTTCCTTTACACTCAGACTACCTGAGAAATGAAGAAGGGGAAACCACGGGTGGCATTTTTCTGCTTGCTTCTGCCTCTACTAATTCTGGTACACTGCGCACAGAAGGGAGCGGACAATGCCCCCGCGCAGTGCGGTGAGTTTCTGCGGGAGAAGAATGGGACAATCTCCACGCCAAACTTCCCTAAGCCTTTTCCAGCGCCCTTGAAGTGTCGTTGGATTTTACAAGGCACGAACCAGAGTCAAATAGTGTTGGTCTTTACCCAGGTGAGTCTTTGGTGTAGACAGGAGGGTCTCTAGTGTTGGTCTTTACCCAGGTAGGTCTTTGGTGTAGACAGGAGGGTCTCTAGTGTTGGTCTTTACCCAGGTGAGTCTTTGGTGTAGACATGAGGGTCTCTAGTGTTGGTCTTTACCCAGGTGAGTCTTTGGTGTAGACAGGAGGGTCTCTAGTGTTGGTCTTTACCCAGGTGAGTCTTTGGTGTAGACAGGAGGGTCTCTAGTGTTGGTCTTTACCCAGGTGAGTCTTTGGTGTAGACATGAGGGTCTATAGTGTTGGTCTTTACCCAGGTGAGTCTCTTCGGTCTAGACATGAGGATCTATAGTGTTGGTCTTTACCCAGGTGAGTCTTTGGTGTAGACAGGAAGCTAGAACCAGAGCCAAATAGTGTTGGTCTTTACCCAGGTGAGTCTTTGGTGTAGACATGAGAGTCAGATGGACACACAAAATATCTAAGCAAACATTGTGAATGTATGGGATGTTTTACAAGAATTCAACTTATAACAAACCTTGAGAGGAATTCTGTGTTCTGTTACACGTATACTTAAAGGTGCTCTGTACCAAATCATTCAGTCTAACCCAATAATTAGCATGATAAGGAATAAAAAATCTCAAAATGTACGTTGTGTTTTGAAACTGGTAATCTAGGACCACTGTGTCTCACAAAGTTAGAATGACTGAATTAAATGAGGCACTAGGTGACTAGGACCACTGTGTCTCACAAAGTTAGAATGACTGAATTAAATGAGGCACTGGGTGACTTGGACCACTGTGTCTCACAAAGTTAGAATGACTGAATTAAATGAGGCACTGGGTGACTTGGACCACTGTGTCTCACAAAGTTAGAATGACTGAACTAAATGAGGCACTAGGTGACTAGGACCACTGTGTCTCACAAAGTTAGAATGACTGAATTAAATGAGGCACTAGGTGACTAGGACCACTGTGTCTCACAAAGTTAGAATGACTGAATTAAATGAGGCACTGGTTGACTAGGATCACTGTGTCTCACAAAGTTAGAATGACTGAATTAAATGAGGCACTAGGTGACTAGGACCACTGTGTCTCACAAAGTTAGAATGACTGAATTAAATGAGGCACTAGGTGACTAGGACCACTGTGTCTCACAAAGTTAGAATGACTGAATTAAATGAGGCACTAGGTGACTAGGACCACTGTGTCTCACAAAGTTAGAATGACTGAATTAAATGAGGCACTAGGTGACTAGGACCACTGTGTCTCACAAAGTTAGAATGACTGAATTAAATGAGGCACTGGGTGACTAGGATCACTGTGTCTCACAAAGTTAGAATGACTGAATTAAATGAGGCACTGGGTGACTTGGACCAGATGTGTCTCACAAAGTTAGAATGACTGAATTAAATGAGGCACTGGGTGACTAGGATCACTGTGTCTCACAAAGTTAGAATGACTGAATTAAATGAGGCACTAGGTGACTAGGACCACTGTGTCTCACAAAGTTAGAATGACTGAATTAAATGAGGCACTAGGTGACTAGGACCACTGTGTCTCACAAAGTTAGAATGACTGAATTAAATGAGGCACTAGGTGACTAGGACCACTGTGTCTCACAAAGTTAGAATGACTGAATTAAATGAGGCACTGGGTGACTAGGATCACTGTGTCTCACAAAGTTAGAATGACTGAATTAAATGAGGCACTGGGTGACTTGGACCAGATGTGTCTCACAAAGTTAGAATGACTGAATTAAATGAGGCATTAAGGAATGAAATGACCTCCAATGAGAAGCCACTTGAATCAAGTGAAAGACTTCTGTACTATTACTTGTACTTCTACTTAAGAGCAAGGGCGTCCCTTCATCCTATTGTGAAAGGGGGGGGGGGAGAAAATTATTTTAATTTCTGAAGAATCGTCTGAAATATTGAAAACAAGTCGCACGCCATGGAAAACTGGACGCTGTCGTCATAGAAAACTGGACGCTGTCCATTGTTTAAGAAAAACAGAACGCTTCTTTGTTATGGCATAAACTACAAAAGTGTCTACAGCTCAGCAGCATACAAATTATTTTTTATTCGTACAGAGTTGAAAATAGTCTGGCATATCACAAAAAATGTATCCCCTATTCACGAAAGGTAACGTAGATGAATGCAATATGCTTATCTTATCATTCTAGTCACAAGAAATTGTTTGGTGTCTTTCATGAAGTAAAACTAGTGTCTCCACAAATATTCTCCTGCTCTCTTCACATACATCACGCCAGCACTGTTTACCCTCTTTTAGCACTAATTGTTTGTCAGTGAAAAAGGTGTGTTGATTGCTTGTCGTGGTGCTGTAACGAAACGTTGTATGTACATCTAGTAGTCTCGACATTAACGGGCTAAACATCCCGAGTGGAATTTGTAAAGTTATATTTACTAGTTCTATATCCGACCCCGTTAAAACAATCAGCTCAGGGTTAGGGTCATGAACACGAGCGCATGAACTACCTTGAACTCCAGGATATTAGGAACAATTTGTTAATGTTCCTTAATTGATAGCACACACATTAAAAAGATATAGATCAGCGTTTCTTAAACTGTTGTGTGAGTTCCACCCACTCCAAAATTTTTTAAAAAGGTGTAGGGAGCGCAAAGCTGTATAATATATTTTTCAAAGGACAAAAAAACATTTTTTTTCCATGTTTGAAAATTACCCAAATCACGTGACATTATCACTTTGTTTCAAACCCTGACATTGAAGTAAAACACACATCATTCCATCCTCCAAGTAGAAACTGTTCTGAAGACATCACTTCATAACATCTCTGCCAACCTGATTTTGTTTTTCTCGAATTTCTTCAATTGAGGTTTTTATCTTTCTGTTAACGTGACACCAAAATAAAGAAAAATAAATATTAAAGCATAGATGTTGTTGTTTTAATCTAAGAAAAAGAGCCGCCTAATCATTGCTATCTATTTCAATACAGCCGGAATAACCTCCTTTATTTTCTAAATAAACCTAAATTAATTGATTGCCACTACTATGACTAGTTGATGAACTAATTTGTTTCTAATTGACTTATGAAGAATGAATTGGTGTGATTTCGACTTGGTCAGAAGTGACAGGAAAAACATTAACATACAAACGGGAAAAACGTTAACATACAAACGGGAAAAACGTTAACATACAAACGGGAAAAACGTTAACATACAAACGGGAAAAACGTTAACATACAAACGGGAAAAACGTTAACATACAAACGGGAAAAACGTTAACATACAAACGGGAAAAACGTTAACATACAAACGGGAAAAACGTTAACATACAAACGGGAAAAACGTTAACATACAAACGGGAAAAACGTTAACATACAAACGGGAAAAACGTTAACATACAAACGGGAAAAACGTTAACATACAAACGGGAAAAACGTTAACATACAAACGGGAAAAACGTTAACATACAAACGGGAAAAACGTTAACATACAAACAGGAAAAACGTTAACATACAAACAGGAAAAACGTTAACATACAAACGGGAAAAACGTTAACATACAAACGGGAAAAACGTTAACATACAAACGGGAAAAACGTTAACATACAAACGGGAAAAACGTTAACATACAAACGGGAAAAACGTTAACATACAAACGGGAAAAACGTTAACATACAAACAGGAAAAACGTTAACATACAAACAGGAAAAACGTTAACATACAAACAGGAAAAACGTTAACATACAAACAGGAAAAACGTTAACATACAAACAGGAAAAACGTTAACATACAAACAGGAAAAACGTTAACATACAAACGGGAAAAACATATACAGCCACAACTCTTAATGAGTAGCGTTTATTTCCCTTTTTCAATACCAAGAAAATAAATTCATGACCAATAAACTAATGAACTAACTGGTTACCTTTTTTTTTGATCGATATTGTTGTTTCTATGTACAACAAAATACTTGTGTAAGCTTCAATTGGATGGGTGTGGGGGACATAACGTATACAGAAATAGTACCCCAGACAGACAGATAGACTGACAGAGTGAGTTGATAAAAGCTTTGTAAAAAAAAAAAATTGGCGTTAAGACTTAAAATGCTTGTGTTACGAACATGCCCTTTCTAGACGTATGGCATTGTGTGCATTATGTGCACTGTAGTCCCTGGTATAATAGTTATGGCCTGTGAAGCATTGTGTGCATTATGTGCACTGTAGTCCCTGGTATAATAGTTATGGCCTGGGAAGCATTGTGTGCATTATGTGCACTGTAGTCCCTGGTATAATAGTTGTGGCCTGTGAAGCATTGTGTGCATTATGTGCACTGTAGTCCCTGGTATAATAGTTATGGCCTGGGAAGCAATGTGTGCATTATGTGCACTGTAGTCCCTGGTATAATAGTTGTGGCCTGTGAAGCATTGTGTGCATTATGTGCACTGTAGTCCCTGGTATAATAGTTGTGGCCTGTGAAGCATTGTGTGCATTATGTGCACTGTAGTCCCTGGTATAATAGTTATGGCCTGGGAAGCATTGTGTGCATTATGTGCACTGTAGTCCCTGGTATAATAGTTATGGCCTGTGAAGCATTGTGTGCATTATGTGCACTGTAGTCCCTGGTATAATAGTTATGGCCTGGGAAGCATTGTGTGCATTATGTGCACTGTAGTCCCTGGTATAATAGTTATGGCCTGTGAAGCATTGTGTGCATTATGTGCACTGTAGTCCCTGGTATAATAGTTATGGCCTGTGAAGCAATGTGTGCATTATGTGCACTGTAGTCCCTGGTATAATAGTTATGGCCTGTGAAGCATTGTGTGCATTATGTGCACTGTAGTCCCTGGTATAATAGTTATGGCCTGGGAAGCATTGTGTGCATTATGTGCACTGTAGTCCCTGGTATAATAGTTGTGGCCTGTGAAGCATTGTGTGCATTATGTGCACTGTAGTCCCTGGTATAATAGTTGTGGCCTGTGAAGCATTGTGTGCATTATGTGCACTGTAGTCCCTGGTATAATAGTTATGGCCTGGGAGGGCTAACTTAGTTGTTTCAATTCTCTTTGATATGCGAGTGTGTGTGTGTGTGTGTGTGTGTGTGTCTGGCTAGGATGAATAGTGAGGTCTAGACGAAAGGAGGACGCGTGTCTCAGCTCTGATAGCAAGAACAACATTTCATTATCTCCCCTTTTTATTTCAACCTTTTTTTGTTGTACCTGTACTTCTGACCATGTGTAGTAGAGTCCAGAGACAGCCAAATAAAGTGCAATTATCTATTTTTAATGAGACAATCGATACACCCAACTGATTAGCAGCAACACAAATATGTTCTAATTGCAGACTATCTGCAGATTTAACAGATATGCAAACAGATTCAATCGTAAGCAAACAATAAATTGTAGTCTGGAGAATCAAAGTTGTCTGAGATTATTTGAGAACCAAAGTTGTCTGAGATTATTTGAGAACCAAAGTTGTCTGAGATTATTTGAGAACCAAAGTTGTCTGAGATTATTTGAGAACCAAAGTTGTCTGAGATTATTTGAGAACCAAAGTTGTCTGAGATTATTGGAGAACCAAAGTTGTCTGAGATTATTGGAGAACCAAAGTTGTCTGAGATTATTGGAGAACCAAAGTTGTCTGAGATTATTGGAGAACCAAAGTTGTCTGAGATTATTGGAGAACCAAAGTTGTCTGAGATTATTGGAGAACCAAAGTTGTCTGAGATTATTGGAGAACCAAAGTTGTCTGAGATTATTGGAGAACCAAAGTTGTCTGAGATTATTTGAGAACCAAAGTTGTCTGAGATTATTGGAGAACCAAAGTTGTCTGAGATTATTTGAGAACCAAAGTTGTCTGAGATTATTGGAGAACCAAAGTTGTCTGAGATTATTGGAGAACCAAAGTTGTCTGAGATTATTTGAGAACCAAAGTTGTCTGAGATTATTGGAGAACCAAAGTTGTCTGAGATTATTGGAGAACCAAAGTTGTCTGAGATTATTGGAGAACCAAAGTTGTCTGAGATTATTTGGTTTCACTTTAGATAGCAATGATTCAAATGTTCTGTTATCGTTTATTCTCAATTCCTGTGAACCCCCAGAGGTTCGCAACCATCCCTCTCCACCGAACTCAGTTCTGAGCAGTTTCCTTTATCTGCTCCTATATCATTCCAGTACTAGAGCGTGGTAATTATAAGGATTGGAATATAATTCGTGCAATTCCAACTCAAGATTTTTGTTTGTTGTTTTTCAGTTCCATTAATGTTTCATTGTAGAGACCTTATTTTGTGTAGCGATCGAATGTATCGAAGTTTAGTTTATGTTTACAATTATGTAATTATCCTGCATCGTTTAAGAATACTTTCAATATTCTATCTTTATTTATATATTTTATGTCAGTCATACTATGAGGAGATAATTGCAAAGAGAATAGAAGATTCTTGCTAATGGTTCTTACATACAAGACCTTAACAGTTTTATGAAGACAGACGGCGAAGTAACTCGCCCAGGGGAGATAAAAACTGTAACCCTCAGATTATGGATATTGCGTGCTGCATGCAATAATTCCTAATAGCTTTCTAGTTCATTGGTCCAGTGTTATTACTTCTTGTAGCCTCTCAAGTCTATCTAGTTCATTGGTCCAGTGTTATTACTTCTTGTAGCCTCTCAAGTCTATCTAGTTCATTGGTCCAGTGTTATTACTTCTTGTAGCCTCTCAAGTCTATCTAGTTCATTGGTCCAGTGTTATTACTTCTTGTAGCCTCTCAAGTCTATCTAGTTCATTGGTCCAGTGTTATTACTTCTTGTAGCCTCTCAAGTCTATCTAGTTCATTGGTCCAGTGTTATTACTTCTTGTAGCCTCTCAAGTCTATCTAGTTCATTGGTCCAGTGTTATTACTTCTTGTAGCCTCTCAAGTCTATCTAGTTCATTGGTCCAGTGTTATTACTTCTTGTAGCCTCTCAAGTCTATCTAGTTCATTGGTCCAGTGTTATTACTTCTTGTAGCCTCTCAAGTCTATCTAGTTCATTGGTCCAGTGTTATTACTTCTTGTAGCCTCTCAAGTCTATCTAGTTCATTGGTCCAGTGTTATTACTTCTTGTAGCCTCTCAAGTCTATCTAGTTCATTGGTCCAGTGTTATTACTTCTTGTAGCCTCTCAAGTCTATCTAGTTCATTGGTCCAGTGTTATTACTTCTTGTAGCCTCTCAAGTCTATCTAGTTCATTGGTCCAGTGTTATTACTTCTTGTAGCCTCTCAAGTCTATCTAGTACTTTTTTTGGACTACAAAGAATGATTAAAAAATGGGACATTTCTAGGGCCGGATTTAGACTTGAGAAGGCCCTAAGCTTTTTTTTATATGAAGCCCCTCGTAATCAACATAAGACAATACTTCCTTTGCTTTTACTATATTTGTATTGTATAAGATCACAGGAAATATTTTTGGGTGGAAATTAAATGTTTAAACATTGAAAGTTTATAGAGCATTTTTTTAACTTCAGGTATTGCAAAGTTTCATATATATTGACGTTTATGAGTACCTATTGAGGCGGTAGCTTTACAAAGCTTATATCAACTCACTGTGTCTGTCTGTCGGTCTGTCTGTCTGGTAAAAAGTGTGTACATGTTATTTCTCCCACAACCATTCACGGATCAAGTTGAAATTTAGCACAATTATTCACTGACATAGACAAGATATGAATCTATTAAAAAAAAAGTAACCAATTATACAATTAATTACAGGTAATTCATTATTTTGTTTAATAACAACAAGGGAAACTTCTTCGTTCTCTTCTGCTTCTTCTTCTTCTTTCTCAAGGGAAACTAATACTTCAGTATTCACAGATATGACTAGATTTGTTGGGTTTAGTCCTCTTAAATAATTGTTAACGCTGTTTCTCCCTCACGCTTTCTCCGATCAAGTTGATACTTTAAACAATTATTTATTGAACCTAACTAAACAGGAATCAATAGACAAAAATACTCAATAAGCCAATTAATTATTGGTAATTAATTATTTTGTTTGATATCGAATAAGGGGAATAACTTGAGCATTATTGGTAGGTATAGATGTAAGGACGGAGATAAGCCTTGTTTTAAAGGAAGTTTTATATTTTGCTTGTTTAAAACTGTCAGTTTACTGTAACTACTCAAGAAATGTTTTTAAAAATGCAATGAAAGTGTGAAACTCGTCAGTCTATAAAGCTTTTCTTTCAAAGACTGTTAAAGGAATATTCACCCTCCCCCCCCCCCAGCACTGGTCTAGGGTTCACTGAGTTCTGTACAGATTGTAAGTTACTGTTTTCTATTTCTGTTTACAAGTTTGTGGGAACTTATGGTGTCAAATACAGAGGGGGGGGGGGAGACTAGTGAAGATGAAATAACTTCGCCTTAAATATAAGCTTCTTACAGATTTGTATAAAGCTTATATCAGCTCATACTGTCTGTCTGTCTGGGTGGAATCTTGTACACGTTATTTCTCCAACTTTCCATTCTCGGAGAAAGCTGAAACTTTGCACAATTATTAATTGTCCCTAACAAAACATAAATTAGTCAAAACAAAATACCAATTTATTAATAAATAAGTGGTAATTAGTATTATTCTGTATTTAGAAAAACAGAAATAAATTGAGATATATGTCTGTAAATGTTCTTTCTCTTAGATAATTTTGTTGTTGTTGTTTTTTGTTAAAGTATTTCCAAAGGAAAGCTTCTATCAACTCACTCCTTCTAGCAACTTACTCCTTCTATCAACTCACTCCTTCTATCAACTCACTCTATCTCTCTGGTCAAACGTTGGACCACGTTATTTCTCCGTCACCAAATCTGGGATCAATGTGAAAATCTGAATCAATTATTTCTTTTACATGACAACACAAGAATCAATAGACACAATTAACCAATTTGTTAATTAGGTATTGATAATTAATATTTTTGTTTAGTATCTCGAACAAGGAAGGGAAAGAAACCGTACTTGACTGAAGTAGCGGTGTAAGTTGAATTAGTCGTCGTCTTAGTCTAAGTGAACACAAACATGAACTACGACGAGACTATAGAAACACATAACTTTACAATCTTCTATGTTCATAAGAACTTCGCTAGCAGAGTGGTTACAATGTCGGCTTGATGAGGCTTGAACTATCAGTTCGAATTCTGGTTGTCCCAAACCCACTTTTTAAAAATACTTTTTTATTGTGAGTCTAGATCTATTACAAATTTAATTACATGACTGATCCAAACTAATTGATACAACTATGCCTAATATAAGCTTTTTTTAAAAGAATTTTTTTTTAAATATTTCCTTGTCTGTCTGATCTGTCCCGAGATTTTGCATGTTGACCTCTGTTTTATTGTAATCAAAATGCTATCTAGATCTTTTTTTCTGATCACTGTTGCTTCAACTTTTCCCATAAAGAAAACACCGCGCTATTCATTAATATTACCTGACAACGTCTTGTGAACAAGCTATTTATAGTCTATAAAAGTCGAGTAGGCCAAGGTCAAGACTTTTTTGTTCTTTGTAACTTCTAATTACAATACGCAGTAAATACGCAGTAAATACGCAGTAACTACGCAGTAAACTCATCAAGTTTAAAAAACATCGAGCCATTTCTTCTGAAAGATATTTGAATCGTTTCCTTTACTGATGTAGTCTAGATCTATATCTTGGGACTGGTGTCGTTAATAATTCTCTTCGTTTCATACAAGATTTTTTAAAAGTATAAGATAAAGCAACTTCCTATAGTAATTGTATGTTCCGATTTTATATGATCTTGTTTCATCTGATAAACATCACTAACCTAGATGCAAAGAGGTTGGGTATGCATGTTTGTGCTACGAGAGGGGATGGGGCGGAGGGTTCAATAAATTATACTGAAGTTGTTTTTTTCCTTATTACATTATTAAATGTCTTGTCTTGTTTGAAATTAAGATAGTCTAGACTCTACATGGCAGACATGTTTAAAAGAATGATCACTTCTTTATTCAGATTACCTGGATAAGATGCAAATATTGTAATTAAATGTTATTAACATATTTCTTTGGCGGTAGCACATTATTTCCTGTGGCATTTTACGTCTCGAGAGACGATCTTTTCCCTTAGCTACTTCTTGTGTGACTAAAGAGGCCAATTCTTGATACACAGCTGCGTCAGTGGTTGGGCATATGTAATCACCAGGCGCGGTTGCATTTTCACCCTTCTTTCTGTTTCTGTTTTGTATGGCATCTGCAATCCGTGACCCTTCCTTTATGCTCTCTCTCCATGTGGATCTATCCAGTGCTTTCCCCAGTTGCTATTGTCGATTTTTCGCGTTTGCATACATCCGTATACCGTAAAAGTGGGCGACCAGCGGCTCTCCTGCCTTCTATTAGATCGCCATACAAAATGTCTTGTGAAAGGGGGGACAGTAGTAAGACTACTTCTTTCTGGCAAACCCCTGCAGCCACCTGACCCTAAATTGTGATGGCTTGCCATCCCTTTGGACCCGGTCAGTATGGAAGAGAGGCGTGTGCTGACGTGTGGGCAGCCCAGCACTCGCAAATTTACCGCCCAGGCTTTCCTCCAGCACATTATTAAAGGCCATGATTGAATAGAAAATATTTATTGTGCTAACTAATGAAGTGAATACACATTAGAACAAGAACAAAAAATCAATGAAAAATACTTTATGCAACTTCTTGTTTTTCTTTTTAAAGTTAATGAATGCTGAATTAAAAAAACAAGAATGGAACATATTTTACTTTTACCCTTACCCCGAGAAAGACTCCTGGTTAATAGCGAATGTATAGATTTAATAAGCAATGATAAGCATTTAGATCTAGACTTAGAAGACTAGGCGCAGAATGTTCCTGAACATTCATTGATTCAACACTTCAGTCAGAAAAGCTGCATTTGGACATTCCAGCCCGCGATATTTTTGTTCAAGAAGGCGATAGTCCTTTCAAAACCTTTCAAATCTAGATCTAGATCCTATCTAGGCAATCCTAATTAACATTTATTTATTTTTACTTTAAAAATTATAGCGGTTAAACTAGATTTTCCCCGTTTGGCCAACGAGGTAGTAATTCCTTTATCAGCGATATACGTCAACTGTTAAATTTCTAGGAATATCGTAAGAGTCGCTTTTGAGATCATAATCCAGGTTCCGGCCTCCAAGAAGTAATGACTTGAATAGAGGTAATGTAAAAAAGACATGCAATTGGCTTTTTATTTTATTATAATCACTTCTCTGCATCGGAAAGATAGGTAGCCTACACTTTGATAGCGATGTTCTAATAAATCTCCAATATTCAAAGACCGTATTTTGTCATTTTCAGTATATAAAAATATTCTATTTTTACAATACCTCTATTCAAGTCAGAACTTCCTGAACCTGGAACCAGCTAGGAACCTGCCTCGACGCTGATATCAAAAACGGCTTTCTATGTCTAGATCTAAATGCCTATCATTGGACTATTATAAAGTATAGTAGATCTATATATTCGCTTAAACAGAATTCTATCTCGGGGTGCAGGCTGTGGAGTCCTTTTTACAGTTGTTGCTAATCAGTTGTTGCTAATCAGTCGTTGCTATCTGTTGGTGTTGCTAATCAGTCGTTGCTATCTGTTGGTGTTGCTTATCAGTTGACTGTTGCTGTTGCTAATCAGTTGACTGTTGCTGTTGCTTATCAGTGGACTGTTGCTGTTGCTAATCTGTTGACTGTTACTAATCAGCTGGCTATTGTAAATGTTAGTTCCGTTTCACTGAAACTGAAACTGAAACTAGGTCACTAAGACACTCCTGATATGCAAGTATTTACAAACAGCTGTTCAATTCACTGCCTATTATTCGTGACAGTAGGCATATGACTCTTTCTGTATTGAGGATTGGTCAAGATGAGATAGTGCTACTGATAATTCCCGAAGTGCTACCAATGATTCATGACTGTGCAATTCAAATGATATGAAGGAGAAAAGAAAGTAGCGACATTACATTGGGGTCTCAAATATACAGCTTGCTTGCCACATTTGGATCTTTGTGCATACTAGCGCAGCCAGTAAAGCAATGACTATAATTAAACCAGTTAAAGCAATTAAGTTTATTTATGTATCCCTCCAATTAAATCTTTCAGTTTGAATGGCAATGTGTATATAATTATTTGAATCATTTGAAAGGTCTTTATACAACTGAATAGAAAAGAATGAGAAACTAAAAAAGTATGGAAAATCAAGGCTGTATTAAATACTTAATACTTTACGACAACCGAAGCGCTATCGTGCAATGCTCCATAATATGATGTTAAGAGAAACGACTTGAGAACATTTCTGTAGGGTGTACAGAGATCGGTTAAGTCACCCAGCATTATTTGTAGAAGAACTTTTAGTTGTATTTTTATGACAGCTCATGTGTAGAACACACTGGCGGATCCGGGGGGGGGGGCGGTAAGCCCTTTGAGTGTGTGTGGAGGGCGTCTTACTTTTATTTAGAAATCAAAGTTTGTGAACAAAATTAGTTGAATATATAATTTGTATATTATGTCGCTATACTTCTGGTATCTAAGCCGATTCGGTGAGGTGAGAGGGGGGGGGGCCATTGCTTGTACTGTCCTCCCCACTCTAGCCCTCTGAATGGGGGGGGGGCGGCCCTAGATCATGGGCGTAGCCAGGGGGAAACGGAATTCAGTGACTGATTTTTTGCTTTCATTTTGTTTATTTTAGGTGAGATTTTAATACTAAATCATCCCTTACCAAAACACAACCGAGGGGGTTTTGAGTTAAAAAAAAAACTACCAGGGGGTTTTTAGATAAAAATCCCTCTACTAGGGGGTTTGCAGTTAAATCCCCCTCTTCCATAAACAAAACTAAAAAAAAATGTAAACGACAATCCCCAATTTCCAAGAAAATAGCTCAGGAAGATTTTGACTTTAAAACCGCCTCCAAAAATTACGATACACCCCCTCTCAATATAAAAAAAAAAAAAATTACACACTCAACATTCTATGAGCGTAGCCAAAAGGGGTTTTGAGTTTACCCCCCCCCCACCTCCAGTTGGGGTTTGAAGCTAAAAAAAAACCTATTCAATATATATATATATATATATATATATAAAAGCAAATTACACACTATAAAATCTATGAACGTAGCCAGCCAAAGGGGTTTTGAGTTTAAAACCCCCTGCCTGCGGGGTTTGAAGTTAAAAAATACCTTTTCAATATTAAAAAAAAAAGCAAATTACGCACTCAAAATGCTATGAGCGTAGCCAAAGGGAGTTTTCAGTTTAAATCCCCCTTCAGAGGGTTTTGATGCTAAAAAAATACCTCTTCAATATAAAAAAAAAACAAATTACACATTAAAATTCTTTGAGCGTAGCTAAGCTAATGAAGGGTTTTGAGTTTAAATCCCCCTCCTCCAGATGGCTTTTTTTAAAATTTAAAATCCCTCCATAAGGTTTTGAGTTTAAAATTCCCCTTCTGAGCGTTTTGAGTTGAAAACCTCTCTTCAATATTATTTTCAAGCAAACTACAGTTACCAAATTCTATGACCGTTGCTAAATGGGGTTTTGAATTAAAAAAAAAAAAAAAAACTCCAGAGATTTTTTCAGTTTAAAACCCCTCAACAGATGGTTTTGACGATAAAACTTCCCTTTTCAATATAAAATCTAAAGCGAAATACAGGCATGTAATTCCATGAGCGTAGTCAAGAGAGGTTACACCTTTTATACCAATGGCTGGGCTCTATTAATAAAGTGTGAATAGTCATCTGCCAAAAAACAAAAATAGACTAAATGTGGCTCAACAAAGAGGCTAAGACAGATTTTAGGAGTCAGTTATAGAGATCTGTTCTAAATCAAAGTAATCATATGCCGAACTGGGAGTCGAACCCTTAGTAAGGTTGTGACAGAGCGTCGCATGAGGTTTTGCGGGACATGTTCTCCGACAAAATGAATTACGCATAATAAGAGTTGCGATGACATCCTAGTACAACTTGGCGCCACACTTTCATGGAGATCCTCAGAGCAGGTGAGAAGAGGCTTCAGACATTGCCAGTGAAAGATTTTTGTGGGAATGGCGCGAGAGGGTCTAAGTCAGTAAAAATAGCACATTAGGTTTTTGAAATAAAACTTTTTAATAGCAAGATAATGCACTGTAGATACCTCAGAATATGCATTTTGTTGGCTTTCAATACCAGAAATAGTGCTCGGCGGCGGGGCAACGCGCTGGGGGAGCGCTGCGAGCTCCCCCAGACCCCCTTGCTAGCAAGGGCGGGGAGTCTACAGGTTTTCCACTAATTCCGAAAGGGTCAGAATGTAATAAAGATTAATCATGTACACACACACATATATAAATATAATTTTTTCCGGGTTGGGGGGGGGGGAATATTATGTCGCACACACACTCTGATCTAAATTTTATCCTTAGTAAATATAAAATGAAAAATATGTTAGGTATCTTATCTTTCCAAGGAACAAATCGTTTGTATTTGCAATGTAGTATGAGCCTGTAAAAACTTTAAATCACTTATGCAAGCAGTTTTTTTCACAAAAATACACCTCTTCTACAACTATTCACTATTAGTAGTAACCAACACGGAAGGCTCTTTAGTAGGGGGGTAGACCACTTACCATATTTTCAACACAATTATGCAAATAGTTTTAGATTTTTTGTTGAAAATTTGTGTTTACATTTGTATTGCTAAGTTATGTAAGTTCTGTCCTACTAACTACTACATTTACACAAAATAATGTTTACTTTTTAAAGAGAAAAAAATCTATTTAGTATGCATATAAGTTGGTCATAATTTAAAACAACAATTAATAAGTAGGTTTTCATAATATCGCGTGAACTGCAGTGCTGCATTACAACACTATAGAACACTGAACTGCAGTGCTGCATTACAACACTATAGAACACTGAACTGCAGTGCTGCATTACAACACTATAGAACACTGAACTGCAGTGCTGCATTACAACTATAGAACACTGAACTGCAGTGCTGCATTACAACTATAGAACACTGAACTGCAGTGCTGCATTACAACACTATAGAACACTTAACTGCAGTGCTGCATTACAACACTATAGAACACTGAACTGCAGTGCTGCATTACAACACTATAGAACACTGAACTGCAGTGCTGCATTACAACACTATAGAACACTGAACTGCAGTGCTGCATTACAACACTATAGAACACTGAACTGCAGTGCTGCATTACAACACTATAGAACACTGAACTGCAGTGCTGCATTACAACTATAGAACACTGAACTGCAGTGCTGCATTACAACTATAGAACACTGAACTGCAGTGCTGCATTACAACACTATAGAACACTTAACTGCAGTGCTGCATTACAACACTATAGAACACTGAACTGCAGTGCTGCATTACAACTATAGAACACTGAACTGCAGTGCTGCATTACAACTATAGAACACTGAACTGCAGTGCTGCATTACAACACTATAGAACACTGAACTGCAGTGCTGCATTACAACACTATAGAACACTGAACTGCAGTGCTGCATTACAACACTATAGAACACTGAACTGCAGTGCTGCATTACAACTATAGAACACTGAACTGCAGTGCTGCATTACAACTATAGAACACTGAACTGCAGTGCTGCATTACAACTATAGAACACTGAACTAAAGAATTTTTAATTTTTGTTGAGGATTGGAATACAAAAACAATGAGATCATTGAGATATTCATTATAAGACATCAGGCCAGGTTCACATTTAACGTCACATTCACTTTCACCTATCCTTTGGTCTGCTGAACCGCTGGGGCACCACACAAGATCTGTCAACCTTCTTTCTCCATTTTTTTTTTTTGTCATTTGTCTTTGATAGAATTTAATTCTGATGTTCTTTCTGAAAATATTGATACCTGCCTTTTTACCTGCTTGGATGGACCACTTCGGGGGCCGATTTTGAGTTTGTGTTTTCACGCAAACTGTCTTTGTAACTTTGATTATGTTTAGCGCAATGACATGCTTTCATCCTGTTTAATACACTAGGATCCAATCAATTGTGTGGACTAGATGGAAGGGGGGGGGGGGGGGAAGGAGGTATCGGAGAAAAGGTCTCAATGATTTTTTTTTTAAAGCAATTTGTTTTAAAGTTGTTTAACTTGGATTTCAACTTGATGGCTCAAACCTCCTCAAGACGATACACTAGCCGCTGAGTCAATCAATTGATTATGAAATTAGAAGGTTTTATAGTTATTTCATATGTTTAGTAGACAACCTAATTCTCTACACAAGGTTTATCTCCCCTCAAATAGTATTGTCCTTAATTAAAACGAAATTAATTAAATATGAGTAATTAATAAAATAATTAGTCCATTTTTCGATTGATTTATGTTTTGTTAAGGGCATGACTAATTTAGCAAAGTTTCGTCTTGATCTGAGAAAGGGAAGTTGGAGAAATAACGTATTCGAGATTCCACCCAGACAGACAGACAGAGTGAGTTGAAATAAAATGTGTAAAATATTTTTAAAAAACCTAACAAAAAGTGTACAATAGTCCATCTTGTACAACGGAAAAACTACAACCAAGGTACAACTAAGATACAACCAAGATACAAGTAAAACAGAAAATAAAAAGCCACATCCACACTGAACCATCAATCTTCAACCACTTTCCAGTCTTCTGAGACAGACCTGCTGGCACACTCTGGAAGAAACTCACTTGTTAGGCTGTCGTGTTATGTACTGTTTAAGTATGCAAATTTATGCAAGAATGTGTCTGTACTTGTAGACATTTAATAGAACTTTCAGTCTTAGAAGGCGTTTTATTAGAGTAACATTAAAAAGTAATGGACAAAACTTAGCAGCCTATGTTAAAATCAGTTAGTTCTATCTATGAACCATTACAGATCAAAAACTTCACTATGTAATACATTGAAAACATTTTCTACATCTACAGGTTGTATTTTTTTTCTTTCCCTTAGTCTGCTGGACCATTGGGGCACCATGCAAGATTTGTCGACCGTCTTTCTTCATTCCTATCTGTCTTTTGCCTTAGTTAAAACATCTTTCAATGGCAGGCCCGTCCATTCTTTTATGTTGTCTTCCAATCGCTTTCTCTGTCTGCCTCTTCTTCTTTTTCCTGGTACTGTTTCCTGAAGGAAGTTCTTTGCGAGCCATGAAGACCTTGTAATATGGCCATAGATTTTTAGCTTGCCTTTTTTCTTTTCCGATAGTTAGCAGTTGACCATGGGGTTCAATGGCTGCAGTAATCCTGTCTCTAATCTCTCTTGGTTTGGGATGCGCTGTTTCTTCACTTACTTTTAATCCTATAAGTAATCCTAATCCAGAGAGTTACGTTTGACTTGGTCTAACGCTTCAACCTGAGAACGAAAATAAAAGATTAAAATATACAAATGATTAGTGCCACATTTTTTATTTTAATAAATTTGGACATCTTATCTTATCTTATATGATACAGACATTACTTCAAAAAAAAAAAAGATGATTATGTCGTATGCGTCATGCATTTAGTCATGCATATTAATCAATGACCTAAGTTCTGCCAAGTCACTGGTTTTCCTGGCTAGCTCAGGCAACCCATTCCATGCTCTAATAGCGCTAGGGAAGACATATAGAAGATCATCACAGCTAAGTCACAGCTTTTAATTCTATGATCTAGATAGCAGACAAAATATCACAAGAAAATGAACATTGTGTGTGCGTGTGGAACGACTGGAAGACTACACAAATCAAGGGATACTTTTTTTTATTGGTCCTTTTTATCCAAAGTATGAAGTCCATATTTAGATCTAAATGTTGAGAGCTACAAGCTGTATATTTAATGTAGGCCATATCTGTGAAACAAAAAAATGATTCAACTGCTTCTCTAACTACAGCAAATCTACAACAGTTCGTTCCGAGGAGGAGAGGAAAATGTGTGGTTGTTGTACTAAAAACCTTTTAATGTCTCTCTACTCCACCCCCACTCTCTCTCTGTCTCTCTTATCTCATTCTGGCTCTCTCTGGCTCTTGTGTGTCAGGGCCAGAGTCTATTTCTCAATGTATTGAATGAACAGTTTCACTTCACTACTCACCCCCCCCCCCACTTGACTTATCTCCATGTCATTCTCAAGAGTGAAAGTAAGAACAACAACAAAAAGCCGACCACGCACCTTCGCGCTAATTAAGTGCACACATCATCAGCCCCATCCAATGTAAACAAACCCATAACCATTCATTTACACAACATTCCTAGTCCCCCGGGGGGGGGGGGGGGAGCACAATGTTGGGATCTTTAAGCTCTAGAGAATTAATACTGTCAAGTATTTCTTGTGGTTCCTTAATTTTGAAAGCATGTGAACACAGATAACGTATAATGTCTTGAGGAAGTAAGTTATCTCTGTCTGCTTTTTCTTCCTCTCTCTCTCTCTCTCTCTCTCTCTCTCTCTCTCTTTCTCTCTCTCTCTCCACCTGAACATAAAATGTTAGTCTAAGTTCCCAGATATTAAAAGTGTTGCTTTGTTTGTTGCCATAAAAAAAAGGCATGTCCCCGTTTTCTCCATTAGTCATCAAGGTATCGTGTGTCATTAAACAGAAATATGTGCAGTCAACATGCTGACCTGTTCTTGGACATTTCTTATTTCTATTGACTCTACACTGTACAAGTAGAGCAGGCCTGTCGTAACTAAATCATCAAGCCATTCCATTATATTCACTCACACTTGATCTTCCACTGCACATAAAATGCTCTGTAGTGAAATAGTGAATATGGTAAATTAAATATCAAGTAGTAAGTGCACATCTAAAATTATGCGTAAAAAAGAGGGGAGAAGGAGTTTGTTTAATATTTTATTATAATGAGTCATATTTTTTTTTGCATTGATTCACAATTAGTTACCTTTTTAAATGTATCAAACAGGATTATTGACAACGAAACTGCCAGCTTAGTTTGCATTATTTTAATGTGAGAATCAAACTATCAAGCCAGATAACTTACTGCTTTCTATTCGATTCTCAACTCTGAAAACTTTAGTCTAGACCTCACTCCCAAGGTACCTAACCATTGCTAGTCTAGACCTCACTCCCAAGGTACCTAACCATTGCTAGTCTAGACCTCACTCCCAAGGTACCTAATCATTTCTAGTCTAGACCTCACTCCCAAGGTACCTAATCATTGCTAGTCTAGACCTCACTCCCAAGGTACCTAACCATTGCTAGTCTAGACCTCACTCCCAAGGTACCTAACCATTGCTAGTCTAGACCTCACTCCCAAGGTACCTAACCATTGCTAGTCTAGACCTCACTCCCAAGGTACCTAACCATTGCTAGTCTAGACCTCACTCCCAAGGTACCTAACCATTGCTAGTCTAGACCTCACTCCCAAGGTACCTAACCATTGCTAGTCTAGACCTCACTCCCAAGGTACCTAACCATTGCTAGTCTAGACCTCACTCCCAAGATTCCTAACCACTGCTAGTCTAGACCTCACTCCCAAGGTACCTAACCATTGCTATTCTAGACCTCACTCCCAAGGTACCTAACCATTGCTAGTCTAGACTTCACTCCCAAGGTACCTAACCATTGCTAGTCTAGACCTCACTCCCAAGGTACCTAACCATTGCTAGTCTAGACCTCACTCCCAAGGTACCTAACCATTGCTAGTCTAGACCTCACTCCCAAGGTACCTAACCATTGCTAGTCTAGACCTCACTCCCAAGGTACCTAACCATTGCTAGTCTAGACCTCACTCCCAAGGTACCTAACCATTGCTAGTCTAGACCTCACTCCCAAGGTACCTAACCATTGCTAGTTGGATTTTAATCCAGACCTCGTACCAGGAATAGACTGAGAGCTGGTAGAGACCATCAAGACCATTTGTATCCACTTAGCCAAAGAAACGAACAAATATCTCAAGGACACTTATTCTCTGTTTTCTAAATCCAGAATATTTGTCTATACTTTTTTTTCTTTATAGTTTTTTTTTTTACTGAGTAATAGATCGAGATTACAATAGCGGGTTACAGGCTAGCCATTAATTCATTCCCTAAACAAATATGAACTAATACATCTTTACTTTTTCTGCAGTTACTAAACAAATTTGAAATACTACATTATTATACATGAAAAGGACTAAGATACCTGTGTGTCGCTGCATGAACTCTTTATATTATATATGTTCTATTTATGTGTTTCTTATGTATTATCTTTGTATGAGAAAAGAGTCCTTGTAATCACAACAAATTTCCATAAGGATCAATAAAGCAGCCTTAGTCTTATTACTTTCTTCTGCAATCCCCCAACAAATAAGAACTAATACATTATTACTTTCTTCTGCATTCCCTCATCAAATAAGAACTAATACATTATTACTTTCTTCTGCATTCCCGCAACAAATAAGAACTAATACATTATTACTTTCAGTATGTTCTTCTGCATTCCCTCCACATCTATGAATACGACTATTTCGAAAACGACACGGTGTACATCAATAAACAATTCATTGGAGAGATCAGCGCTGAGAATGAAGTGGGAAGTATTGTCTCCTACAGGTGATGACACATAGTCTGTACAACAGTGTACATTATACATAGACATATAGTCTGTAGTGTACAACAGTGTACAGTATACATAGACACATCGTCTGTAGTGTACAACAGTTTACAATATACATAGATACATAGTCTGTAGTGTACAACAGTGTACAGTATACATAGACACATCGTCTGTAGTGTACAACAGTTTACAATATACATAGACACATAGTTTGCAGTGTACAACAGTTTACAGTATACATAGATACATAGTCTGTAGTGTACAACAGTTTACAGTATACATAGACACATAGTCTGTAGTGTACAACAGTTTACAGTATACATAGACACATAGTTTGTAATGTACAACAGTTTACAGTATACATAGACACATAGTTTGTAGTGTACAACAGTGTACAGTATACATAGACACATCGTCTGTAGTGTACAACAGTTTACAGTATACATAGACACATAGTCTGTAGTGTATAATCTTGTACAGCATACATAAACATAGAAACATAGACTATTCTTCAGTATATATTGACATATACACATGAGCAAGAGTTTCTTACCCAATAACGGATAGTAGATTTCTTTTTGTTAGCGGTTTATTTTAAATCATAAATTCATAATTGATGTTTTTACACAATTAAGTAACAATTAGATACATTTTAAATGAGTCTTTTTTTAGTTGAAATAATTCAGAAAACACGTCAAGTGGCAAAAGTAAAGGAAAAGGGTTAACATGTGGCCTAAAGTAGGTTTAATGAATGTTTAAATCAAATGAGTAGGCCTATACTACAGAAAAAAGAGGGTTGACACATTTCTTAGATTTGGTTTTGGATATTTTAACCAAATTGGCAAATGACATGGTTAACAATATCCTATATAAAATTAATGAATGTTTCTATTAAGTTGGAAAAAATCCAGAGAACTAGTTAACTTATTAGATAATTGCTTGAACTGTTAACTAGTTTATTCATTTATTTATTTGTCTCTTTGTTAAAACGAAGAAAACTTGAATCTATACATCTATCTATTTAATCTATCTATTTAATCTATCTATTTAATCTATCTATTTAATCTATTTCCTTCTATTTCTGTCTTGCAGAAATTATGTTGTGCTAGATCTCAAGGTAACGGACCCCACCAATGCTAACCTCAAGGTCGACCAGTACCTGACAGATTATCATGGTTTCAACATCACATACTTAATGCTACCTATGAAGGCTACATTGCCAGCTCTGTGTAGCTTACATCACTGCTCATACCTAGGAAATTGTTTGGTCACTTCAGACTACAGGTAGAACACAAAAGGTGTTGTTTGTGCTTACCTTAGACCAGTGCTGCCCAACCTAATTCGGTCTGCGGCTATTTTCATTTCCGACATGACACGGCCTCCAAAATAACGAAAAAAAAAAAACAAGAACAAATGAAATCGACTTGGAGTCACTTTTATTAGAAATCCGAGGATCTAGTTCGTATTTTTAGTAATGGAATGCTTGCAGTTGATCTGAAACCATAGACTTATAGAATATATACATGTACATTTGAATAGATTGATTACCTAGATCTTTCTAGATTATGTATATATCATATTTCTAATATAAAAATTGCAAAATAATAATTATGAGACGAGAGTACTCTTATTTTGTATAGTTCCATGGTACAATTACTAGATCTAGATCTAAAAATTAAATGATATATTACATAGGTTAGGGTTGAAAAAAAGACCCTTTGCTTCTTATAACTACTTTACAGCGTAAAGCCTTGTTTAAACTTTTTTAAAAATTTCACGACATTTTGTAGTTTTAAAAAATCTCCATGTCCAGTCTAGATTGTCGTCCGTGAATTGATGACGTAATATTGATTTCGTCCATTTAATCACTGTAAAGTTAGTTCACACAAATCTGTGCTTGTAAACATTGAAATCCTCCTTAGCGTTTGTTTTCGGAGATTTAGAAAAGTTTCTGCAGGCAACTGCGTAGAAATTATTTGTCTGCAGGGATCTCTGGCTTTAAATGTCAATCAGTTCCAGTTGCAGATCTGTCGTGGCAATTGAAACATAGGCCGCAAATGGATTTTCGAAAAGACATATTTCATTCTGATGACAATCCAGAAATCTTTCACTGAAAATATCCTTCAATAGCCTCAGAAGTTGGATCATTTTTTTCGTTTGGGGAAAGACATATTTAGCTGCTTATAATTTTGTAGAGCGGTCCATGTTGGGAAGTGACACCTCCGGCTGAATGGTCAGTTGCGGTTTTGTTTGGAAAGTCTTTATGTCAGCATAGACATGGGAAGAGAAATAACTTGTGAGGCCGCATGAAATAGCCAAATCCAACAACTATGCGGCGGCGTTCAGTTAAGACACTTGCTTTGATTGCTGTCTTAAAAATTCACATTTCATGTATCAAATAAAAAAAAACTTTCAAAAGGTCCAGATTGAAAAAGTTGCCAGATATTTTGTTGGTGAATAAGCAATCCTCAGTTCTAATCATGATATCGGAGTTTTAATATATTTTCTAGTTTTCGCGATCTATATGTGATGGACGGACAGACAGACCACATAAAACTAATAGAGGTTTTTCCCCATTTGGGGGCCGCTAAAAACCCTTAATACCTTAAGTAATTTAATAGTACTTTATGTTCATTGGGTTATCACTGAGGAAGGGACTAGGGAACCTTTAGAAAACTCATCGTCTGCTAGCAGTGACGTAAAATGCTTTCCTCATGCTGAGTTGATGGTATTGATCCACATTGTTTCTGGCCTTCCTAACCCAGTGAATTCAATAGAATCACTGACATATATGCTCGACTGAATGACACTTTCGCTCCAGTTATTATTCACCTCAAATACGTAACAGCATTTAGGCCTATGTTATATATATATATATATATAGATAGACAGATAGATAGATATAGATAGATAGATATAGATATATATACATGTATATATCTATCTATCTATCTATCTATCTAAATATTTATATATATATATATAATTATATATATCTCTATCTATCTATCTATCTATCTATCTATCTATCTATCTATCTATCTATCTATCTATCTATCTATCTATCTATCTATCTATCTATCTATCTATGGGAGACGAACGTATGCCAAAGGCAGTCTTTTTTGGTGAGCTAAAAGGTGGTCGACGTAACAGAGGCGCCCCACGGAAATGCTTCAAAGACCAGCTTAGGCGTCAACTTTCCTTGGCTGACATAGAGGAGAGAACCTGGTTGAATGCGGCCACAGAACGAGACAGCTGGAGGTCACTCACGAAGGCCGCGGGATACACATTTGAGACCAAAAGAAAATCTGCTGCCTAGGACAAACGCAGACGGCGAAGGGAAAATCTAAATCGACCACCTGCGGACAATGGTTATGCTTGCCCTGGATGTGGCAAAATATGTAGGTCACAGCTGGGACTGCGCAGCTTCGGGAAATACTGCATTCCTCACAAATCTTCGGACTCGAAGACTAGCCTTATTATTATTATTTTATTATATATATATATCATGCTATAACTTAGGTACAACGAAAATAATCTTATATTTACTTGTTCTGACTAACCCTCGACTTCAATGCATGGAGTCTTGAGCACGTACTTTACGACCAACAGTCACAAGTTAAAATTGACATTTCCTTTTTTATCCAAAAGACAAAAAGAGCTCTATAAACACGCGTTTTTGTGTGTGTCTGAGTGTGTTTCTTCCCGGGACTAAAATGATTGAGCGTGCAAGGGCTGCTATAGTTAAGGATTTGATCAAGATCATTTGATCTACATTGTGTATATCCCTTTTTTTTCCATAAGGGTTACTAAAGTTCTCAGGTCGAATGGGTTGTGAGCCGGGGGTTGGGGGGGGGGGGGCTTATAATTCGGCTTGTTGTATCTTGTGCATTATGTCACAAATTAGAGTTATTTCACTTGTCAGGGTGTTTATGGGTCCATGGCGGTAGTACGTTATAAAGTACATGAAGATAGTTCATTATTTATGTAATAGTAGGCTAGTAGAGACTAACAAACACTTTCTTGTCTGTTTAAATGCTCTTTATTCGTGTTAGATCGTCCATATATATAGGTCTAAATTCAATAATCCCCCTATCTGTTAATTAGCACATTCTTTCGACATGCCAGCAATGTGGGTTATTGGGTTACAATCACAGGACGTGCCTGACAAAACAATCACATTTACTATCACAATTTATAGTTCACGCTTTGTTCTTGTAATAGTCCGTGTCCTCCATAGCATTGAACTCTTATATCTAGATTGTAGATTTTGGATCACAAATCTGATCGAATCAAGTTTCTAGTTTTAAAAATCTTTTACATGTATCCTTTGTTTCAGCAAATTTCATTGTGACTGCTTCCAGGGTTTTTGGGGTTCGCAATGTCACAGAGGACCACACTGTGACCCAGATTCTGGAATCAATTCCTGCTTAAATGGGGGTCAATGTCGGTAAGTTAATAAAACGTTGAATTAAGTAGATGAAACTCAAATAATTTTATGGTCAGTATGTCACCTAGCCATGGCCTACGATTGACCTATCAGTGACCTATGAATGACCTATCAGTGACCTATGATTGACCTGTCATGAATAACCTATAAGTGTCCTATGAAAAGCTATCATTGACCTGCCATGAATGACCTATAAGTGACCTATCAGTGACTTATCAGTGACCTATGATTGACCTATCATGAATAACCTATAAGTGTCCTATGACTAATCTATCACTGACCTATCAGTGACCTATGATTGACCTGTCATGAATAACCTGTAAGTGTCCTATGAAAAGCTATGATTGACCTGCCATGAATGACCTATAAGTGACCTATCAGTGACCTATGATTGACCTGTCATGAATAACCTATCAGTGCCCTATGACTAATCTATCACTGACCTATCAGTGACCTATCAGTTCTTGCTTCATACACTTGTTCCACTGATACTTTTATTCCTTTTGGATGAAGACTCGTTCAGGTTGGCATTTAGTATTAATACCAAGGCATTCATAGATGTAGTAACAATGTCAAGGCTAAACAGAGACATTTAAGTATTCTAGACTATTTATATTAATACTTCAAGGTCATTCTTCGCTTCCGGAAGTAAATAGTGCATGCTGCCAACCCCTTTTTGTATGTGTTTATAACCACAGCTGGTATTCAATGCACTCAGATGATCCAATTGCTATATCTGCTTGTAACAAGTACGAGACTTTATTTCAGTGCACGACACGATAGGATTTCACATATTTCACTCACAGCCATCTTGCCATTTTTATGTACTTCCGGTCAAGAATACATCTCACCGATCTTATTTCACACCAGTTACACATAGAGATGTAGGATCAGCCCACCAATGTACAAGATCAGTACATTTAGTACACAGTAACATAATATTGTTTCTCATATATTTGTTGTTGTTTTTTTTTTCAATGAAAAATCATTTCCATTCAATAATACTAACTATAAATTAGCAATAAGGTTTATGATATTCCTTCGCTAAAGTTAAATGACAGTTTTAATAACAACATTCAGGTGCACAATGTCTTGCGCTGAAAAAAAAGAGCCTTCTATATAATTATCAGTTAGTGCTTTTGACTGTTCCTTGTTGAATTATATGATTCAGTATTTTTAGTAACTACTAGAGACTACATTGACGTGAGTAGGCTAATCATTTTATCAACCAACTTGATGTAATCGTACAACTTCAAGGCAACAATGAAGTAACTACACAAGAAACCTGCATATACTTATACATCTAACAAAACTACTTCTGAAATAAATCTATTAAAGCTAATGCTAATTACGAATACAAGCTTTCATCTTTCTGATGAAAAATATAAACTTATGCCAACTATCAGAAGATGTTTTTGTTTGATTCGCCACAAAGTTGCCTTTGTCCATTTTCATGTCAGCGAGTTACAGAAGGCCCGGAAGTCTCGTCTTTTTGTTTCCAGATTTTAGGATCATCATTAAAAGAAAAAAGCTCTGATATTAATTTTTCTCGATAGTAAAACTTCATTGGGAAAAATTGATAGTCTTTTTACTGTTAAGGTTTCCGCGCAGTGTTGATTCTTGGAAATATATCTAGTGTAGATCTACGTCTGACTGGAAGTAATGCTGAACTCGAACTACTTCAATAACACCGACGAAAGGCGGAATCAATCAAAATATGTAGTCGACGATGATGTTGTTCTACAAATATATTTAATAATCAAGAAGGGAATCGTCTGATGTCAGCTATGTCCGTAAATCCGTATATCTATTGTACTGCTCTACACAATGCATCTTCCTTTGTAGCGTCACTTAGAGCGTTCTTATTTTTTAACCAACTTTACGTCATCGTCGCTAAGTAAAACTTTACCCAATTCCCGAAACAAATAACGAATTCCTAATCATGTCCTAACATTACACAACTTATTTCAACCCACTCTGTCTATCTGGTAACGTTATTTTTCCCAAACCCTATCTTGGATCAACTTGAAATTTTACATAATTATTTCTTGTACAATTATTTCTTGTACAAGACAAAACAAGGATCAATAACAATTAAACAAAAACAATTATATAATTAACTATTGGTAATTAATTATTTTGTTTGGTATCAAACAAGGGAAAGAAATCGTACATGACAAATGTGGTGGTATAAGTTGAATTAGTCCCCTTGAGAAGGCTTGAATGAATATTGGTAGCGTTGACAAAGGTAACCTCTCCCCCCCCCCCCTTTTCCCTTTTCCAAAAAGTATTTTGTTTTTCTTTTAATGGAAAGTTCTATACAGTAAGAGACAAGAAATTACCTGACCTATATTTCATCATGGAGTGGTAAAGTGTTTGGCTCCCGGGTTTGAATCCTGGTGAAGACTGGGATTCTTAATTTTAATATCTTTATGGTGCCTCTGAGTCCACCCAGCTCTAAGGGTACATGACATTAGTTGTGGAAAAGTAAAGGCGGTTGATGACGCGTGACACCTTCGTTAACATGGGCCACAGAACCAGATGACGTTTACATCAGCGCAATGTCTGAAAGGGGAACTTTTCTTCTAAAAAAAAATTTATTTCATCATGCTATTATTGCATTAATTAGACCAACTGAAGAAAATAATTTAAAATGTTAATCTATTCTTGCATGTTAACTGGAGACTTAAAAACTCTTCTTAGTCTTGTTTTTTTTTCTGGCTGACTCCGGCAACCTGTTGCATACTCTAATGTTTCTTTATGTTCGAGTGCACAGGGGCCAAACAGAGAACGTTTTTTTTTTCTCTCATATTGGTAAACGTGTTATACTCCTTTTCATATATCTTTCTATTTAGAATTGTGGTCTCTAAATTAGAATCTCTATGCTTGCGCATTGTTGAACTAGCTGTTTAGAAATGTATGGCTGTTTATATTACGATAGTTGTTTAGATGTCTAGCTGTTTTGACTTGTATGGCTGCTTTGACATGTATGACTGTTTATATTAAGACACGTGTCTTGAATTGGGCTGCAATATTAAGATAGCTGTTTTAATATGTATCGCTGTTTATTAAAGAATGGCCTTTTTTTACATGCGTGATTGTTTTATTAAAATAGCTGCTTTGACTGTTCATGCTAGAGTCTTTCTTACTAACCTTTTACAAACCAATTAGGAAATAACTAACTTTAAAAAAAAATATATCCCTTCAAAGTTAGAGATATGAAGCTTCTAAATTTCTAGAAATCTGAACATGATTTCTGTCATTGACAAAACTAATATTTCATGTTAGATAATCACGTGACAGTACGCCATGATTGTCGTCTGGATTTAATCTGATGAAGTGATACAATCAGAGCGCCCCCCAGTGAGAATCACTACACTAATGGAGTAGAACAATGAAGTTGTGTACAAGATATTGGAGATTGTTTTCTCTAATCCTTTGTTTTCTCCAATCGATCATAAACCAGAAACAACCAAGCTCCGCCTTACCTCACAAATATTTTGTTTCTAGCTTGTGTTCTTTTTTTTTTTTTAATTTTTATGTTACATTTTTTTTTTTTAATTTTGCCACTTGCTCAATCAGAAAAACAATTGTATGTAATACACCCAACCATTACTGTAAAACTATTGCTGATTTGTAGGATTTCGCTGAACTAAATGTCGTCCTGAGCTCTGTCTACACAAGAATAAGGTTGATACTTTTAGACTTGCAGTTCTGAGCTTCAGTTATCATCCTTTGTCTCAAAGTGAATGGTTTAAAGTTTAAACGTATTGAGATGGAGACGTGTGATGGTACACTGGAGATTGTGTAGAGACACACTTTAGGTGACTGCTAGTGAACACACAATTATGACGACATCAATCCAAAACCAGACTGTATGGTAGATATAAACACAGAGTTAAGGCTAGGCATTCATAGAGGTAACCTCGTCTATTATAGTGACTGAGACTAGACCGTTCCCGTTCTAAATTAAACAGTTATTGTTGATTGACTTTATTGTGGACTGTCTTGATCTGAATGTCTGTGGCCACGAACTCACAAGTAATACTACGCGTACATCAACACTCAGCCTGTCTTCTGATCAGTCAAACTATACCGACCCAGACTAGACATCTTCTCTGCATTGGCCACCCCGCTTGAACAATCAACGGGTCTTAGCACAGTGAAGGGTCAGCTCGATGTCAACAAACTTCAAGTCAACGGCCATGTCAGAGTTCGACAAAACTGATTGCCTGATCACTAAAGAAGTAAGTGTATCGACGCCTAATTTACTGATCATGAACTATATTGAGGCATGATCGCCGTCTTTACCTGATTCAAAAAATACCGAGAATCGAGAAGCTACTGTTTATCTTCGTGAACAGAACCACTGAGGCACCCCGGAGCGCACATTAATTGCCTTAGAATGACAGCATTGCCCGCTGTCAGCGCTCCTGATCTACAATTAACCAGAAAGTTCGATTAACTCAGTCACTTTGAAAGCCTACGACCTACAGGCCGATGATTTGTGTCTCATATAGCCTCTGACAACCAGTCCTACTCCTGACCTAATCGTTTGGTTCAGATAGAGCCCGGAGGTACTGTTACCACTAGCAGGAGAAGGGGGAGGAGCGAGCAACTTGCGATTAAAAACCAGTAAGCTTTGTGCAGGAGGGGCTCGTTAGTTTGGGTTGGCTACCCACCGGGGAGAAGGAAAACTCTGAATCCAAACCTAAGCTGCCTTGCGGATGTACCCAAACATGGGAAAGGCTTCTGGAGACAACCCTGGGGCCAAATCAGGAGCTGGTGACTCTTATGCATTTTGCGGCACACAATGCTAAACCCTGGCAGAACCTGCGACGCTACTGACACTAAACTGTGTTGGATATTTGCCATTCATTTCGACACATCACCTGCGTGGCGACATCGTTCCAAGCATAACTAGTGCCCAGGCATTCAGCTTGTTTCATCTCTGACTATTGCCTACATATTACCTCCCCATGTTGTGTCTGGTAGGTGCTAGACAAAGTAGGAAGTTTCAAAATGGAAATCTTTAGGTTACTTCAAATTATTTGAGATCAAATATAAGACTCTAGATGTACTAATTGTGTACATACGTTTAGCCTCGATGCTTGTACTTGAAGTTAAACTTACCGAGACAAAGTGCATAAATAAAGTAAAAGTCGTTAAGGGATAAGTGCTTTCTTGACCGCACTTAGAGACAGCAGCCATAAAAACTCTTCTGCTTCATATATTGTATTTTCTTTATTGTTTTACATCTAGTTTACTTTTTTAAAGTGTTTACAGACTTTAGATGCTTTGTGTAAAGAAGAAATATATTTGATTAATTCTGGATTTTAGTAACACATTATGTTATGTCTCTCTATCGTTACGTCTGTTTCTCTCTCTCTCTGTTTCTGAAGCAAACTGTACACAATTAACTTCTTCGCCTTTTCACGTGATTTGTCTCCCGTCCTACCTCTCCAGACCATTAGAAACTAGCTGCCAACCTTTAAATCACTTCCTATTGATTGGTCAAGTCTTTGTTTTCTAGCTTTAGAGTTTCATTCTGTTTTGACCATAAACATTGATTTAGTCTAGGAATTCTGTGTCTGGTCGGCTGTACAGAATCAAAGTTGAATGCATGTGGCTGGCTATTCATACATTTTGTTTTGCTGTTTTGCTTGAAATTCCCTATTCGACACATTATACAAACATGAACATTCGATGTACAGTAAACATAGGAAGAAATGGTAGAAAAAAACACATTATTTTCATTTTGCCTTCATTCACACTATTACGATAGATAGACAGATAGAAAGACAGACAGACAGACAGACAGATAGATAGATAGATAGATAGATAGATAGATAGAGATAGATAGATAGATAGATAGATAGATAGATAGATAGATAGATAGATAAGATAGATAGATAGATAGATAGATAGATAGATAGATAGATAGATAGATAGATAGATAGATAGATAGATAAACGTTTCTTTTCTTTTTCATTACATTCGAGGATTTCAAAGTGGCAGCCCATAGAGCTCCCCCGGGTCCCTAGTTGGTTAAGAGGGGCGCCAATGGTAAAAGTTTTAGAAACACTGCATTACATCCTCAAACATGGCCACCTTTAGTTTTATGAGGCGTTGGTAGCTGTTGGGGGCGCCATGTTCTCAGGGTCAGTGGAAACAAAAACAATTTAGGTTTAATTAAACGTTCAAAGAGCACTTCGTTGACCTTGCCAGAGAGCCAGTAATCTTATCTTAACTTATCTTATATGATGCAGACGTTACTTCAAAAAAGAAGATGATTACGTCCTACGCGCCGTGCATTTAGTCATGCATATTAACCAATAACCTAAATTCTGCCAAGTCACTGGTTTTCCTGGCTAGCTCAGACAACCCATTCCATGCTCTAAGAGCGCTAGGGAAGAAGGAGAATTTGTACAGATTTGTCCTAGCATATGGAAAAAGGAATGTGCTTTTATCTTTTTGTCTTTCTGAGTATTTTATTAACTTTTGTTTTTGTATTTGAAGATTGTGGTTCAGTGTTTTATGTATAATTGCTACTTTACTTTTAAGTCTTCTATCCTGAATGCTTTCTAAATTTAGTGATTTTACTATAGGTGTTACTCTAGTCAAATGTGAATATTCGTTTGTTATGAATCTCACTGCTCTATTTTGTGTCTGTTCCAGTTTCTTAATGTTTTCTTGAGTTGAGGGGTCCCAAACAGAGGATGCATATTATATAATTGGCATAGCCTAGGTTAAATAACATTTTAGTTTTATGTTCTTAATTGATTTATAAAAATTTCTTTTAATAAACCCTAATGCTTTGTTTGTTTTTTTTGTTTTTTTTTGATAGTTTCATCAATATAGGGATTCCATGACAGTTTTTCATTTATTATAACACCTAGGTATTTGCGTTTTTAGTATGTTACTGGTTTACCATGAATAAGATAAGTGGAATTAATTTGTTTTAGTTTTTTTTTTTTGTTACTCTGAACTAATGCAATTTGGTAAATCGTTTATGTAAATTAAAAATAGTAGTGGACCTAAGACTGTTCCTTGAGGTACACCTGAGTTTACTGTTATTGGTGTTGATTTAGAGCCATTTATTATTACAGTTTGTTCTCTCCCTATCAGAAAATCTTTAATCCACTAATGCAATGGACCATCAATGCCAACATATTTTAATTATTTAAGCAAACTATCATAGTACTACACTCAACTACACTGTCAACCCAATGGGTATTAGATCTAAGATCTGTGATTTAGTATTCTTTTGCAGGGCGACCATAATAAACAGCGTTTGATCAATGTTCTTTTGTCCAAAAGTAGATCTATGTTAGCGCTAATGATGTACTCGACCAAGAAGTCGTAATGTCCTAGAAATATGATTCTTAAGTAGTTTTACAACCTTTGGTCGACTGACATATTTCATCAAATAAATTGAACGTAGTTTTTAAAGTTTTCTGTCTTGTTTTTTTTCTGTCCTCCTTTCTTAGGCTTTGACCTCCCATTTGTCCTTCTGTGGCCTTGCAAATGTCTGCTAACCCTGGTGTTAATGGAGCTAATGTTATGCTTCAGTTTTGTAGCGGCTCCCGTGGGGAAAAGTAGCTATCTGCTTTTGTTCTGCCTGTCTGTTCATCTATCTAGTTTGAACATCAAAAACGTATGGAGCTGCTGTTGAAAATCTGATTTCACCGCCTCCTGCAATGTTGGCGCACAGGTCACCTTTGATAAATAACTCATTAAAATTAATAAGAAGGTAAAAGTTACATAGGTTAGTGAAATTTAATTTCACTATCGCGTTCATCATGCTTGACACAGATCATAGATTTAGATCAATATACTTATATAGGCCTATATAGATCTAGAATCTTGCTTGGGTCTAGATTTAGGTGCGAAGGAGTTTGATGATCTCCTAAATGCGTAAGGCCTACTTTAAAAAAAATAATTTAGCATGCAAATTTGATACAAATACATGCCAATTTTAAAGAAGACGTTCGTGATTCTCATGTCTTATCTCCTAAGCGTATCACGAAGTGATCAATCCGAATTGACTCTCGTTTTGTCGTGTTACAAATATTGTGTATGTCCAACATGAACAACTATTTATAACTTATACTATAGGTCTATAGAGCTATATAGCTCTATGTCTACGGTCTTCCAAAATCTTTTAAATTTATTCTTGGTTAGGCCAATAATAGAATATGCATCCTCTGTTTGGGACCCCTCAACTCAAGAAATAGAGCAGGGAGATTCATAACAAACGAATTTACATATTTCATTATAGTAAAACCTTTAGTCACCTTTAGTAACATCACTAAATTTAGAAAGCCTTCAGGTTAGAAGACTTAAAAGTAAAGTAGCAATTATACATAAATTAATCCATAATCTTCAAATACAAAAAAAAAACCTAATAAAAGATAAAGGGACATTCTTTGTTCCATATGCTAGGAGAAATTTGTACAAATGCTCCTTCTTTCCTAGTGCTATTAGAGCATGGAATGGGTTGCCTGAGTCAGCCAGGAAAACCAATGACCTGGCCTCTGGCAGAATTTAAGTCATTGATTAATATTCATGGCTAGATTGACATAGGAACACGCATAGGACATAATCATCTTCTTTTTTGAAGTAATGTCTATATTTCATACGATAAATTGTAATTTCTTCATTGGCCTCCTTCAGTCATAGAACGACTATGTTTCGTCTCAGAGCACACTTCCTCATGTGGCTGTGGAGCCCTATTTTGTAGATTGGGGTTAGGGCTTTGAATAAGTGAGATGAAAGCCTGGGCATTGTTTATGGTCGGAACGATGTCGCCCACACAGCTATTCCCCCCTCTCCGTGCAGCTGATGTGACCAAAGAAAAAATAATCTAGTAATTTATTTTTTAAAATTCTCTACAGCTATTTATATGGATCACAGTTTAATGCTTGTGAGTGCCCACCAAACTACATGGGGAAACTGTGCGAAAATCATCTAATATCCAATAAAAAAGGTAATTAAATTGATTATTAGGTAGTATTTATATAATTGTTTTTGCATTTAAAGATCAACTGCTAGCTAGTGCTTTCATATTACTTGTCATAATCATTAGTAAGCCTACTAGATCATCTAAAAATAGAGTAATTTGAAACTTAGTATTTGATAAACATAACATAGTTAAAATTATAGGTTTGGATATATAGGCCTATATATATATATAAATAAATAAATATATATATATATATATATATATTACTGAATTTATATGCTGATATTAGTTTTCTAAAATAAAATTGTTTGCAGCTCAGTCTAAGTATTGACAAAATAAAGTTATGGCTGAGTGGTTCCAATCTTTGAAAGTCAAAAAGCTTTTTTTAAATGATCACTTTAATCAATGTGTTTTCTTACTAGATTATATTTCATCTATAGCTGACAATGTCAAATAACTGTATGAAAAAGTATGCCTTTTTTTATTTTTATAGAGCATAAAATAAAAAGTAAAAAAATATAAATGATTTTAGCAGTATCATAAAAGAAATAAATTTAAAAAAAGACTTATGCATGCTTGATACCTTAAAAATATATTAAATTAGCAGCATTTAGAAAAAAAATATAAGAAACTAGAATAAACAAGATTACAAAGATAGTTTGTATTATCACACAAACTCAGAGGCAGCCCCCATCAAATTCACCAATGGACGAGAAATATATTCAGGCCATATTCTTTTAAAATTTGGCGTTGTTTTTCACATACATGCAAACAGTGCAACACGTTGTCTTTGAGAAGACTCTTCTAACTCTTCTGGAATAAGTAGAGTAGCGTTAAGTGATCAGCTAAGATCAGCATGGAAACCTCCCAATACAGTTCAGTGGCACCTAGTGCAGTAGCTCAGGGTGTCAACCCTCCCATCAATTTTCTTGAAATATGTTCCAATGAACACTATGTTATTGCAAATTTAACAAAAATATTTAATTAAAATTATAAACAGACTTAACATCATATGAACAGGTTTCTTTTGTTATACTTTAAATGGTATTACGTTGTGCTGTATCATTTACACTTAAACTACCATCTAGATGTGTCAAGGCATATTTGGGCATATATCTTGGGATTTTATTATTATCTTTTCCCAAGTTACAATTTTTCCAACTTGGTTTTCACTCCCAAAATGGCCACACAAAACAAATAGCGTCTTTTCCCTTTCAGGGGCCGCTAAAAACAAAACCTACTTTAGTAGGTAACTCTTGGTCTCCTACTGCCACTTGTACAGAAAAAAAATGAGTAATAAATAGATCCTAAATATAAAACCAGTTTTGCAAATGAATGCAATGATTCTTGGTAAAAGATGAGACTGTTAGATTGAAATACTTTGTATGTGAGAAAGAGCAGGAAACAACAGTTGACTCTGTGACAACTTGACTAAATTGTTCTGCCAAGGCAGTAGTCAGCCAAAACAAGAGTCAACTGTTGTTTATGGCACAGTTGACAACCTTTGAACTGGAAGCAGTTTATGGAGACATTATAAATAAAACAATCAACAGAAACATATTCCCGGAATATATATTTTTTTCATTTATCAGAAGTCATGTCTGATACACTTTGTGGCTGGTAGATATATATGGTATATTTGAAGTATCTATTATTTTGTTATTGACTACAGCCTTAAAAGAAAGATAGTAATTTGTCAATTTTTTCAAGAACCAGGTATTGAAAATATTTTTTTTTGTGGGGCCATTTAATGAAATTTAAAAAAAAAAATTTCTCTTGATAAGGAAAATAAACACATAAAATATATAATTGATTTTTGAAAAGTAATCAAATGTTCTTTTGTGACTTCAAGTTATGAGTAAACTTGGAACAAGAAAATTTCTATAAAATTAATACTTTTATTGATTTTTTTTGTTTTAATTTTAAAAATCTCCTGCTGTCAACCTAGAACTTGGCTGTCTCACTGTGCCATCTGCAACCAGCTTTAAGATAAATTTAAAAGAATAGAAAATATAAAAGCATAATGCAAACTAAAGGGTAGATAACCAGTGTCAAACCCTGTAATTTAACTTGTAATTTTAATGTAATACCTAGTTTTATGTGTTTTAAAGAATAACAAAAAACAAATAGAATGTGTTTAAAAAAAAAATGGAAATAGGAGTAGTTACAATGAGAAGAAGACTGTAACAATGGAAAGAAAAAAAAATAATTTTGTAGTAATTGATGAGATCAATAAGTTCTCACTTGATCCCATGTACTAGTTACTAGTTGTCATAGGTAAAAACATTTTCTAAGTTTGTTAAAAAAGAACGGTACAAAATGAAAAAAAAATATAATAATAATAAAAAAAACACTTTTTTTTTCAAATGAGGTTGTTTTTTTAATTACAATACAGTACAGTCTCTCAACATGCCTAAAAACTAATGGATTGCATTGTTTCAGGACACTCCAGCTCAGTTTGTTCTCACTTCATGAACAAGTCTCCAGTCTCTAATAATTCCTGTGATCCAGAAAATAAAACTTCCAATTGCCTTGATGAAGGTTTGACATTTTAAGAAAATTGAATGTTGGTGTATTTAGTGTTTACAAAAATTTGATTCTTTGTTGTTTTTTTCTCAGAATCCTGCATTTTTAAGTCAGACAAAAAAAATATTTATTCTATTCCAAACCATCTGAAGGACATTATTGTATAGATCTAAATTCAAATGAGTTTTAATTGCAGGACACATTTAACAGGTCTGAAATGCTTACTACATAGCTTTAACAGTTTAAAATGTATACTAAATAGCTTTAACAGTCTAAAATTGTATACTAAATAGCATAAGCAGTTTAAAAGGCCATATAAAGTAACAAACAAACAAACATTACAACTAGTGCAACTTTAGTTTAGGAAAGACACCAAATAATCCTACTTTTTAGATAATTTGGATAGATGGGAGCATCATTTGGAGAAGTTCATAGATCTAAAAAAAAAAGATCTTGTTGAGAAATGACAATTTATTTAAAGAAAAAACTTAACATTTCATTAGTTTGGAAAGTTGTTTAGACTATCCTTGAGCTTGCAAGTTGAATTCTTTGAGATAAAGCAAAAAATAAGTAATACAAGACCTTGCCATCTGTGGGGGCAAATGATTTTAAGCTCATCTGTTTCCTATGGTTAATGGTTAGTGAGGGTGTCATGTGGCCACCACAATGACCAACAAACTTTCCTTTCCTATGACAAGTACCCACTGGGACTTAAACCCGAGACCTGTCAGTTCAAAAAAAGGAAATGGTTAAAAAGAAACATTAAAAGAAAACATTTGATAAAAAGAAAAGGCAACAAAAGGAATGCTCAATCTATGTGTTTATTTGGTTGTTGAAAAACATTATTTGGATACAGTAATGAATTTATTGTTTGTCTTTTGTGCTAGTCAGTTTACTGCATGGCTTTGATTATATGTCTTTTTTTTTTCCTCTTTTCTTAAGAGCGCTTTCGCATATTTGTTCAGATGAACATTTTATCCAGAGATGTATTTTTAGAAAATATGTCTGAACTGGAGTACTACAGACAGTATTTAAGTGACCAAGTGAGTTGAGTCTTGACTTTCTTTACCATTGAGATATTACTTTGTTTTTCATTTATAATAAATACTTATACGTTTTTGAAAGAATAGAGAGTATGGCATGTATATAAATAATTCTGTGTAATAATAACATTGTGTAATAGCTAAAATGACCTAAAGTAATTTTATTTTCTCCTACTTTCTCCAGTTTTACTTCAACTATGGTAGTAATGCAATCTGTTTTTCTAACTCAATCTGCCTCAAAATGTTTCTTTTCATGGATGTTTCCACTTCATTTTCCTGATTAGTTTGTTTGCAAGTCTTTTTTTTTTTTTTTGCAAATATTTAGTAAATGCTTTTCCATCTTTATTAATTCTGATAAAATAAAAACTTAAAATTTTCTTTGAATTTAGTTGTTAAAAAAACTTTTTTTTTCAAGTGATACAATGTTGTTGTTTTTGTGTGAGTTGTCTCCCTTATTCCTTACCCTGGTTGTATAGAGTGTGCAAAGAGAAACCTTAAAAAGTCATACACTGAAAACTTTTGTAAAAATATAATTTTAAACAGGTTTTTATGGTTTTTCATTTCTTTAACAGATTAGTATTTGTATCTTACAGGTCACATTGTGGTTGGAAAATTCAAAACTTTCTTCTGCAGACTCCTTCATCATCAGCAATATTAGGTAATACCACAAACCTCTTGAGATCTATACATTTATCTTGGCAATTATTTGGCTTAAAGATTTAAAATAACAAGGTTATCTAAACATCCAGGCATTTCTTTTAGACTGATTATTATTATTATTATTATTGCATTTTTAATCACCAATTTCCTTCATGGCAAGGTTTCATGATAGTGGAATTTTAAACTCTGGACTATCATGACTAGATATGAGCTCCAATCTCCTTTGGAATGTCATCTGATTTGCATAGTTCTCATGTAGCCATTCGAGGAATTTTGCTGTTGGGGAACAGGATCAAATAGATTTATTAAATACCAAATTTTAAGCATATAATGTCCAGATGGTTGACCTCACAATGGTTCAGATATAAGTAGGTAATTCCCCTCCCATTAGCAACGGCCTATGAAATTCCACAAAATTCTAAAATAGCTAAGTATAACTACTGTAATCACCATTATGGTTTGATTGGTCCAACCTTTTTTTTGAAGTACATTATCATAGCACATTTTCCATACATTAACATGTTCTGTGTGGTAAGGTCCAATCTCTGTGGAAATTGATCTCTGGGAGAAGGTTTCCATGCTGCCTTTAGGTACTCAAGAAACACAACTACCCCACAAGTCAAGATTTAAACTTGAGACTCTTCCATAGGTAGAAAAGCCAAGATTGAAACTTGAGACCCCTCCTTAGGTAGAAAAGCCAAGATTGAAACTTGAGACCCCTCCTTAGGTAGAAAAGCCAAGATTGAAACTTGAGACCCCTCCTTAGGTAGAAAAGCCAAGATTGAAACTTGAGACCCCTCCATAGGTAGAAAAGCCAAGATTGAAACTTGAGACCCCTCCATAGGTAGAAAAGTCAAGACTGAAACTTCAGCCCCTCCTTAAGAACTTGATTCAATATTTTAATGAAAAATGAGGACAACTAGTTTCTACTGAAATTTATTGACAAAGAAAAAAAAAGCTAGACCCTATTTTAAAGTTTATTTTTATTCTTGTTTAAATTTAACATTTGTATGTTTAATTAGTTGTACAAACATGCAGAAATTAACACACTACATAAATATGTTTCTCTAAATGTATAGATGTTTTTTTTCTTTCTTTCAGTGAAGAGAAGATAGACTTTCATTTTTATATAGATAAAAAAGAATTGATGTTTGTTAACCAGTCTCTACACTCTCTAGTACAAGATGGAAACCTTTTTGGTATTGCTGTCAACCAGAGTCAGATGATAGTACAGATCAAACCAGGTAATTGTAATAAAGTTTTGCCTAATTAGTTGGTTATTTTTTAACTTTGGAATATTATAAAATTTTGTAGAAAATGTTTTTGTACTAAGTATTATTTTATATCATTTGAAACCCAGTCTCTGTTGGCAAACTATTTAACTAGAAAAGTGGAGATGAAATAGAGTTTTTAATTTGTATAGTTTAATAGTTTGCATTAAGTCCATGATGTTGCATGGTCTTGAATTTATCTGTTATGTCAAGGTATATTACATTTCGTAAAATCTATTAGGCAGTATGACTAGAACTACTCAAATATTTTGAATGCCCTTACCCTCTGTGCAGGATACAATGTAAGCAGGCAGCCAAACTCAAATCAGTATGTTAATAATCTAACCTCTAGACAACATGATTAGCCAGTTTTGTGATGTTGAGTTTAAACTAGTATAATAATGAGGACTCAACCTCTGGCCATTACTTTCATTGCTATGTGCTAATTATCATTCAGTCTCTTGTGCCAACCATACTCATGTAATGTCACTAAGCCCCAAAAGCTTTACATTACATTTGATAAAACTTGTTACATTTTTTACCAGGATATAATATTTTAAACTGCTTAACTGGAACTATTTATTTGTTTATTTGTTCTTGTGCATGTTACAAAAAAAAAAAGACTTATTTTCTTATGCATGTTTTTTCTTGGAGATAGAAATGAAATTTCTAAGTCTAGAGATGAGCAGTGAAAGTCCTATCAAGGAAGGTGGAATGTTGACATTAACCTGCACAGCTCGAGGATCTGAAAATATTCAGTTTAAATGGTTTAAAAATGGGAAGCCTTTAAATCTGACTGTAACCCACAGGAATGCATGGGAAATTCATCTACCAGAAACCATTCAAGGCAAACATATATCTGTTTTGAACATTGATGGCATTACTATTTATGATAAAGGTAAGTTTAAGTTTTGTGCATTGGTACAGTAAATACTGATATATTTTGTGTGATTTCAAAATGAAATAAATAAGGGAACAAAAACAGTTCTTCAAAAAAAAACTTTTTTGCTGACTAACATTAATAAATCTGGTGAATATATGATTGTTCTTTGTAGCAAACAAAACGAATATGGCCAGTCTTGATCAAACTTACCTGATGCAGTTGGATATATTAAAACCCTTCACTCTTACTTGGAAAGTCCCAAAAAATATTGTTTAATTCAGTTACTTTATTTAAAATGTAAAAAAACAAACCATGGTAACACAGTGTATTCTGCAAATTATATAAATACAAAAGTAAAATTGTCTTTTTTGAAAAAATTATCTGCATTTTATCTCATTACCAGTCAGCAATGTCATGATCTAAATCCTGACTATAGAAAACAATTCTGTATATACTGGCTACTTTTCATGTAAATGCTGTGTTCACCAAATTTTGAACTGTTGAAAAAAAAACTAATAGTTCAAATTTGTTTTTAGTTCAACCATTGCATATCAATATATGTATATCATAAATAGTAAATTAATTATTTCCTTGTTTTTTCAAACATCAGGTTCATTTATTTGGTAATTGAAGAAAGAGAAATAAGTCTAGATACTTATCAGTGTCTATATGATTTTCTTTGAATAAACCTTATGCCTAAAAATATTATATAAATATAAAGTTGTTTTTTTACATGGAATGCAACATTTCTTTGTATTAGAAAAACTGCTTGTCTTCACTAATGTTAGGCTAAAAGTAAGATTCTGGTATGAACTAAGACTCAAATGCAAGGTTTCATTACACATGACTCCAGGACATGTTGCTATGTTAAAAATAATTTCTTCTTCAAAAAGCATACAATTTCTATTGATTACCCATTTATTTTTTTAAAGGGAAATTTACTTGTGAAATTATTGATTTTGGATGCAAAGTGAATGGTTCCATTATTCTGAATGTTCTACCATTGCCTGTAGTACAAGTTGATCCACTTTCTGTAAGCATGGTGCAAGGCTCTTCACAGACTTTAAGGTTTGGTCTATTCTTTATTAATCATATTCTAACCATTTGTATATAATATGTTGCATGTATGTATGAAATCCTCTTTCAAAAAAAGCTGTACAAATTTCATTGAGGATTTTAAATTGATTTTATTTAGAAAAAAACTCTATCTTGCCAAAGTAGTAAACCTTAGTTAATTTTTTTTTAATATTGTTTTAAAAATATTTATATGAAAATTAAATTTTGCTTCCAATTTCTTACACCATCTACCAGCATGTATTCAACAGAGGGAAGGTAACTGTGCATTGCAATTTAATTCAGGAATTATAGCTGCACTTAATTTTCATTTTGTTATTAAAAGATGTCCATGACTTTTAGTTTTACTCTATATGTGAATGTTCATAGTAAAAAAAAGTTTTTTAGTGTTGTCATGTATTTGATTTGTTTTTATTAGCTGAATCACAAAGTTAACTTTAATAAGACCTGTAAAAATTTCAGATTACTTCTTTTTTTTTTCAATAGATTGATAATTTTATCCCCCGGGCATGCTACCCTGCCTCATAGTGGCGCCCGGGTGGAAACGATCGTAGGAGGAAACGATTAGGCTAAAGGGTAGCAAAACAAGACTCCCGTGTGGGTGCCTTAGGGTGTGCGAGAGCATCCTCATTGCACTGCGCGGAGTTGTAAAAAAGCTCCCACAACCTTGTCACAATCCAGACGTTGTTTCTCAAGGGGCCGTTACATAAATGGCGTGTCCCGCACGGTTAGCTTGGTATAGAAAAGGAAAATTGCGGGGTCTTAGTGTACGTGGCCTCTTGCCGCGAGTCTGACCCACCCGCCAGACAGAACAGTGTAAACTGTTCTCATTCAGGCTGGTGAGAGGGAGCTCTTGTTCACTTTTGCTGGCTTAGAGTTCCAAGAGCTGAAGGCTCAACTCTACCTGACAGTTTCAAGGAGAAGAAGAAGATAATTTTATCCACTTTGTACCAAAGATTAGTGCTAACTACGCTGCTCTATGCTTAAGAAGTGTGGACAAATTAAACAAATAAAACCACATATATGAACATAGTTGACAGCCACCTCACAACATTATATTTTCAGATACAAAACCAAAACCTAATACATTCCTTGTTCCTTAGGACAAATTTGTACATTGATTAACATGCATGACTAGATTGACTTAGGGACACACGTAGGACATGACCCTTTTTTTCTAAGTAACGTCTGTATTTTATAAGAAAAGAATATAAGATACCTCCACCTCTCTTCTCTTACACACAACACCAGATTTCAAATATTCTTTTTCTGTGTGTGTTTGGGGGGGGGGGTGTGTAATAAAAATGAAGACTGGAGATAGGGGTTTACTGTTATCACAAATAAGACAGAGCAGAACTGTATCTCACTGCTTCAATGTGATTGCTAGATTCGAACTGGACCCAAATAGACCCAGGCAGGAGTTTTCATCCTATTCACCTCATTCTATAAAACAATTATTTTTATTTCTTTTTTTCTAGGTAGACTATGTAAAGGTAGCAGAGTGTTGCTTATATTATGAACTCTATACCATGACTCTGCTATTACACTTATCATCTGTGCTTCATTTTATAACAGATGTATATCAGCCGTAGACAAGAATGATGAATCTTTAACTTATTCATGGCTTAAAAACAACAGAATGTTTCATGAAAATGATAAGGAAATTGTTGAGGTAAATAAAGTTTCTCTGGTGCAAAATTTATTGATTAAAAAAAATAAGCAAAAATGAAATTTAAAGATATGAAATGTATCGATAATGCCTATTAGCTTTTGGCAAATAGTTTGTTTAGTTTTGTGCATCATAAGGTCTAAATTTCACTTTATTATTTTGAACATGTACTCAAGAAAAGACAATACAAATATTTTGAATAGTATGAACTAGAATTTTCTTTTCTAACAAAAAAAGGTGATCATCTTACATTGAAGAGGCAGTTTAAGTTTGTACTAGAAAAGCTTTCATAAAAATCAGATTCTCAACATAAACTTAAGTCATCAGTAAACAAATGACATTCCCTTTAAGACATTGAGGATGATTCTTTTATCACATCCTCTTCAATGAGGGGCATGATTTATTTAATTCTTTTGGCTCCCAGTGGAGCATAAGGCCATAACAGTATTACACTGACTCTGTTCTGGGCAATTTCCCTCAGTCCATCCTGCCATCTTTGCTTTTTGGTCTGGTCGACCAATCTCCTCCATGTTTTGGTCTGGTCGACCAATCTCCTCCATGTTTTGGTCTGGTCGACCAATCTCCTTCATGTTTTGGTCTGGTCGACCAATCTCCTCCATGTTTTGGTCTGGTCGACCAATCTCCTCCATGTTTTGGTCTGGTCGACCAATCTCCTTCATGTTTTGGTCTGGTCGACCAATCTCCTCCATGTTTTGGTCTGGTCGACCAATCTCCTCCAGGTGTCACTCTGTCTGTCTGATAAAAAGTTTGAACATGTTATTTCTCCCACACCCATTCTCAGATCAAGTTGTAAAAGTAAAGATCCTCTTTCAGACCATGTGGTCTATAGGGCAGATGATACAAAAGTCTGTTTCTGGGGCCTAGGATTCAAACCTGGAACCTCTCAGCCACCATGTGGTCTATAGGGCAGATGATACAAAAGTCATCTGTTTCTGTGGCCTAGGATTCAAACCCGGAACCTCTCAGCCACCATGCCTCCAGATCAAATTGAAACTTTGCAAAATTGTTCATTGGGGTAGACAAAACATGAATCAATAAAGAATAATTAGTTGCTTTATAACTGGTTATTAATTATTTTGTTTAATACCAACAAGGGAAATCAATCCTTCAATATTCACAGATATGGTTAAAGATGTCAGTTTTTATCGCCTTAAATAATTGTACATGTTATTTCTCCCACAGCCATTCTCAGATCAACTTGAAACAATTACTTATTGTACCTAACAAAACATGAGTATATTACAAAATTAATCAATTAGTCAATTAATTATGGTTAAAGGGAAATAACTTATACAATATTGACATATAATTGTAAGAGTGGAGTTATCCCCTTAGATAAGCTTTGTTTTTTATAAAGGATATTTTATATTTTGCTTGTTATACATATGAACAGAAAAAAATGATCATCTTTGATTTTATTTGCTTAGACTCACACAAGATTTAGAGCTAATTAAAATTGAACACATTGCATAAGGGGGGGGGGGCAATTTTTTTTTATCTAAATATATACTTTTGTTTAAGCTTTTATTTCACTTTGTCTCTTGGTTCTTGGTTAACATAAATAAATTTCTATTTGTCTTTTTTTTTTTCCTAGAACATTCACCCAACTGGAAGTCATCTTTACATAAGGAATGCAATGGCTAGCACTAATTACACCTGCCAAATAACAAACAAAGCCGGGACATCTGCTAAAACTGTCTATGTGTATGTGGTTGAAGGTCAGTATCCAGTGGAAAGTGTGCTAACTCAGATGCTCCTCAGCCCATACATAATTTCCACAGAACTTTGAATAGATTTCTAGGTCTGAAATATTCTTGAAACATGAGAATCTCCTGCCATAGTTTCAATTTAAAAATCTTATTAAAAAATCTTTAAATCTTTAGCAGTCCAGTGGGCATCAATGGCTCTTACTTCTCTACACACATTCCAAGGTTATTTATTCCATAAATTCTGAAATACACTTTAACTTAAACTAGCGTGGAACATTGAACTTTAGTTGTTTTTTTTCTTATTCCAATATTAAATAATTTTAAATATTTTAGCTGTTGACAATTTATGAATATCTTTCGACAGATGCAAATGCTAAATCATGTCCTTCGGATAAACTCAATTATATTTTATGGAATAAAACTTTTGGTGGTATTTACAATTTGCAAAATTGTCCAGAAAACCTAGGTAAGTCCTTATACCATATTTTAAAGTATAATCTACTTTAAAGTATAATCTAGTATTAAAGTATAGTCTATGGTAAGTCTAAGAAAAACCAAACCTTCACATTTTAATGATTATGTTTATCCTATATATTTCACATATTAGTATTTCTCTTGTATACCAGGTTGCTAATGATTTTGAATTCGACTCTTTCAAAGTTCATCTATTATAGTGCCAATATATACATATATTTGTTGAGTTATATTTAGCTTGTTCCTACTCAATGCCTATATAGTCAGAAATTCCTGCTTATTTTATTTAAAAAATGAATGTGTATCCTATAATTATATGCTTGCATACATTATTGAAAGATTTTATGTGAATCCTACAATTCTTTACCTATTAATATTTTTGGAAGAGTTGACTCTATATCCATAGAATATACAACCCTGTAATCTATTTATTTCTATTTTTAAGCTTCTATGAAGAAGGAATCTGAAGAAGGTGAATATCCATTTTGATATTATTATAATTTTATGGGGCTTTTAATAGGCCTTTTAATTAAAACAGCAATGACTTAGAAGGATTGTTCACTATTTATCTAAGTATTTTTTATATATTTTAGCATTCCCAGTATATTCTTTTCTTTACAAAGGAGCGTCATATTGACTTTAATCATCAGAATTTCCTATTTGCTCCCTTGCCATATTCATGAAAATAAGTTATCTAATTTGTTTGTTGATAATGTTGTCATGTCCACCTTCTTCTGTTTTGGGGGCTTCAAAATAAATAATTTCTTTGTTTGGATACCCTTTTAGGTATTGCAAAACGTTACTGTAATTGCACTGAATTCTCTTGTCAATGGGAGCCACCTAATTTTGCCAAATGTCACTGGAGTGTTTTAATCAAAATTTATAATGATGTAAGTAAAAAAAACAAAACATTTATTCTTTAAAATTTTTTTCACAGTTAAAAATAGTTTCTGTATAACTTTGGGAAAAAAATAACTAATTGGCAACACAGTGAGAACTCTGATGGCTTGTCTGCTATAATTTTTTTAAATAGGATCATCTTGAAATTAAATTTGGTTTGGGTCTTTTTATTTCGAATATGTTTTCTGTTGGAATTACTGCCCTTGACTCCAATGTTTCTTTGTATTCAGTAAAGAGTTAAATAAATAAATAGACCTACATGAACATTTTATGAATCCTCTGACGTGGAAATCATGAGCATGACTGTTATAGAAGAAGTGGATTGTATAAAGCTGACTTTGAAGACTCCTTGCAATAAGGCAGCATTACAAGAAATAAATAGAATGAGAAATTAAAGAGCATTATCAGCTTCATAAGGGAGGAATGGATTTCAAAAAACAACAACTTTGTTTTCTAATTAATTTGTTTCTCTTCCTTTTTTCTTCTTCTTATTTTATAATTTTAATATTTTGTCCATAAGTCCTGTGTAATGACTGATCACATTAGTCTAAAAGCTACTATTTGTCTGTCTTACCAATGTCAATGTGTATTCTATGTAGTTGAAGAATCTACAGCTTGGCTACATGGAGAAAACACTGACAGAAATATTTGAGAACTTGTACACCCTGACAGTACAGACCAAGTCCACATTATTGGCTGGGGACTTGGACTTAGCAAGTACTATTCTTCATGTGATTGTTAAGACAGCCAAAGATTTCCCATCACTACTTGTTGACCAGCTTAACATTGAAGTAAAATTCTATTTTCTTTTTTTGCTCAGTTATTTTTTTTTATTTTAAATAGTTTTCACTTAACTTATCTTATATCTTACTTCAAAGAAGTGTTTGCACTGATATTATTGAAGTTAGGGGGCTTTATTTATCTATCATATATATATATATATATATATATATATATATATATATATATATATATATTGTTATGACATGATTAGGAAGTAGTTAGGAATTAGTTATTTGTTTCGGGAATTGGGTAAAGTTTTACTTAGCGACAAGTGACGTGACAGATCTTTAAAAAATAAGAACGCTCTAAACGACGCTAGAAGGAGGACGCTTATTGTAGAGTAGTAGACTTGAGTACGACATTATTGACATCGGACGATTCCCTTTTGAGTATTAAACATATTTGTAGAACAACATAGCAGCGTCGACTACCTATTTGATTGTTTCGGCCTTTCGCCGGTGTTACTGAAGTGTTGAGTTCAGCGTTACCTACAGTCAGATCTACACTAGACAGATTGTCAAGAAGCAACACCGCGCAGAGGTCTTAACAACGTGGCGACGAGTTGTTATGACATGATTAGGAAGTAGTTAGGAATTAGTTATTTGTTTCGGGATTAGGGTAAAGTTTTAATTAGCGACAAGTGACGTGACAGATCTTTAAAAAATAAGAACGCTCTAAACGACGCTAGAAGGAGGACGCTTATTGTAGAGTAGTAGACTTGAGTACGACATTATTGACATCGGACGATTCCCTTTTGAGTATTAAACATATTTGTAGAACAACATAGCAGCGTCGACTACCTATTTGATTGTTTCGGCCTTTCGCCGGTGTTACTGAAGTGTTGAGTTCAGCGTTACCTACAGTCAGATCTACACTAGACAGATTGTCAAGAAGCAACACCGCGCAGAGGTCTTAACAATATACATATATATATCAACAGAAATTAGTTGAATTGCTGAACATACTACTGGAAGAGACATTAAGAAAAACAGATGAAGAAAAAAAGGTACTTTTCTTGACATATCATATTTAACATACAACCAACTCTACAATGCTTTCATTGCTTTAGTTTTTATCTGCTTGAACAAAAAGAAAGCAACATTTTATAACTGGCATTGCTTTGCCGACTAGCTTTAAGAATTGTAACACTCATGTAACATGTAGTCTATATTATTTGTTAATATGTCTACAAGTTTATAAAGCTTTGTTTTGTTTGACAAGTTTTGGATGTTGCATCATAAATGAAGATTATTATGCCCTTGCTCATAGCTCCTGTAAGACTGCATGGAATAGAAGCTGGCAGAGACACAATTGTGATAGTCCTAGGCCTTACAACATGGCAGCCATCCAGCTGGAGTTTTTTCTCATTTACTGCTGTTTCTTATGTCCTATTTGTGTAAAAAAAGAAATGTTAGTGCAGTGATATTATTCTGTACATGAGTTTGTGTTAAATAAATGCTGTACCTGCTATGAATGAAATATTTTAGCAAGAACATGCTACAAGATTTCAAACTAAAAAACAAAGAAATTTTACCTACCAGAAAATAGCCAAACTCTGATTAAACAGAAGCTAAATGAACACCAGAACCTGTTAAACCTCAAATACCATTTTGATATCTTTTTTAAAGTTTACCAAAAATATTGCTGAATTTTTTATAAGCTTATTGCACAGATTAGTTAATGTTTAGTGCACAGCCTTCACTAATATCTAGAGTACAGCCTCTCCGCTGTAGTACATAGCTTTCATTGTTATTTAAAGAAGACAACACAATAGTGATATATGCTTTGCATACAGAATTAAGTTGACATAGAAAAATGTAGATTTGTTTTCATCTGTTTATTATCAGGCATGGAAGAATGTCTTTGTATAGAGAAATGTCAACACAATTCACATTGCATCATTTTTATCACTTAAATGTACGTACAAATAAATGAACATCAAAGAAAAATATCCAGAAAGGTTTTTCAAAAGAACTTTCAGTTGAATGCTACAGAACTTGTCTCTGAGTCTCCATTTCTAGCAATTTCAATAAACAACCAAATTATTCTTGAGACCTATCAATCTGCAAAACTCATTAAGGAAAAAAATAATGACTTGTGAGATCAGTGTTTGAACTGCACTAGAATGGAAATAATAGGATCCCTTTGTGTTTACAGATAAATTATCAGGCTAGTGCAATGTCAGAACATAAAACATTAAATGCTCAAGTCTATTACTTATTCTTTAAGTGGTGCCATAGGCTTCAGACTATTGTCCTGATGGTCTCTGTTTCAAACCCTTCCAGCTACTACCCCCCACTGTGGGCTAGGGTGTAATAATCTTCAAAGTAAAACAAAAAAAGGGATGAATTCCAATGTACTTCATTTAAATCTATCTTTGAATTTTTTTAAAGTCAATTATGTTTTAAAATCCACATTTGACCATATTGCTTTAAGAAGAGAAAGAAAACAATGATAATGAATGCTACAGAGGTATCTCCCTTTTCTATTGTATAACATGCTACATGTATTGTGTAAATAAGATTTTCTTTGTTATTTGATTAAAAAGTACCTTAAGTTTCTTTAACAGCTGTTCTAGTCTTTACTAAGCAAAAATATGTTCACATAGGAACTGCAAGTTGGTAAACAGTTGCTCCAGTTGATTGAAACCTTGGCACATTTCAAAAGAGCTAACTTCCTTAATGCGATTGATATCCAGTTTTCAAAAATTGGTCAGTAAAAATCAATGTTTTATTTAAGGAAAAAAGAACATTTAAAAATCATCTACTTTTAAACCTTACAAAATTTCTTTTTGAGATGTATTTATCTTTTTGGTGGCTAACTATTGTAATTAGATATTTAAGCTATAACTTTTATTACTGACATCTTAAATCACTTATGCAGTATCTTTATTTAGTAGTGTCAGATGCAGATGTTTAAAAAATGTTGTTTGTAAAATGTTTTACATGTTTCGGATGTTCCTTCAGAGTTGAAGATAGTTTACTTCCTAGTCCAAACCTCCCGCAGGATGACGGGGGATGGGAGCAGGCAGGGTTTGAACCCAGGACCATCGATAAATCCAAACACTGTTCAGCGTGCAAACCGCATGACCAGGCAGCCATCCATGTGGTACTAGAGTGGTTGTAAACATTCTAAGCAATCTTTCATGACACATAACTCTGATCATTATATCAAACTATAAGGGTCCTGGTCTCTGATCATTCCACCAAACTATGGGGTCCTGATCTTTCCACCAAATTAAGGGGGTCCTGGTCTCTGATCTTTGAACCAAACCATTATATCAAACAAAAAGGGTCCTGGTTTCTGATCTTTCCACCAAATTATGGGGGTCCTGGTCTCTGATCACTCCACATACCAAGCTATGGGTGTCCTGGTCTCTGATCACTCCACATACCAAGCTATGGGGGTCCTGGTCTCTGATCACTCCACATACCAAGCTATGGGGGTCCTGATCTCTGATCACTCCACATACCAAGCTATGGGGGTCCTGGTTTCTGATCATTTCAAGCCTAAAAAAAAAGATGGGACTTCATAGTGCCCAGTAGCCTCAAGTCTTATCAAACTGAATTTGTTTTTTATTTAGAAATACAAATTTCATTATCTTATTGTATAAAACTTTAAGTCCCACTGTTTAGAGCAATGTATTTAACCACTATCATAAAATCTAAATCTTAAGATTATTTTTAAAAATGCATTTATAATGAAATTACTTAGATTTCTTATTGCTTCATTTTAAAACATGTAAAATATTTTAAAGAATGAAATCTTTATTTCCTTATTGTCTTTATAATGTGTTAAAATTGTAGTCATTAATTAAAATATTTTGTTAATGTGCTGAAAAAATTTTTTAATTGTTTCAGATGTTAATATTATCATTTTAATGCCAAATACTTCAGATTTAAACATACAAGTGAATATGAAAACCAAAGGGACAACAGAAGGTAAAATGTATAAGTCACATTAAGACAAACTGCAGAACTAAATAAAATTGGAATAGTTTTAATATAACATTAATCATTCACTGGCAAGTCCAGTGCCCATACTGCAGGGCCAGGCAGCCATCTAGCTGCTTTATATATTGCTTTTTTTTTTTTTAATTACTGTAATATGTACATTGCACTTTTCTTCAGGCTTTCATAGAATTTGTGTGTGTGGGTGTGTGTGGGTCATTCATGCTAGCTCCCTAGTTGAAGGAGGCTATAGATAGTTCTGTTAACATGTGATGTGAAATACTATAGATTATAGATAGTTATGTTAACATGTAATGTGAAATACTATAGATTATAGATAGTTCTTTTAACATGTGATGTGAAATACTATAGATTATAGATAGTTCTTTTAACATGTGATGTGAAATACTATAGATTATAGATAGTTCTTTTAACATGTGATGTGAAATACTATAGATTATAGATAGTTCTTTTAACATGTGATGTGAAATACTATAGATTATAGATAGTTCTTTTAACATGTAATGTGAAATACTATAGATTATAGATAGTTCTTTTAACATGTAATGTGAAATACTATAGATTATAGATAGTTATGTTAACATGTAATGTGAAATACTATAGATTATAGATAGTTAGGTTAACATGTAATGTGAAATACTATAGATTATAGATAGTTCTTTTAACATGTAATGTGAAATACTATAGATTATAGATAGTTATGTTAACATGTAATGTGAAATACTATAGATTATAGATAGTTAGGTTAACATGTGATGTGAAATACTATAGATTATAGATAGTTAGGTTAACATGTAATGTGAAATACTATAGATTATAGATAGTTATGTTAACATGTAATGTGAAATACTATAGATTATAGATAGTTAGGTTAACATGTGATGTGAAATACTATAGATTATAGATAGTTAGGTTAACATGTGATGTGAAATACTATAGATTATAGATAGTTAGGTTAACATGTGATGTGAAATACTATAGATTATAGATAGTTATGTTAACATGTAATGTGAAATACTATAGATTATAGATAGTTATGTTAACATGTAATGTGAAATACTATAGATTATAGATAGTTATGTTAACATGTAATGTGAAATACTATAGAGTATAGATAGGTATGTTAACATGTAATGTGAAATACTATAGATTATAGATAGTTATGTTAACATGTGATGGTAGATTAGGGATGGGCAAAAGTAACTAAAAAGTTAGAAACTTTTAGTTTAACTAAAAAAAATTTAATTAAGGCCAAAGTTTAGCTAGAAAAATATAGTTCAGTTAAAATTGTAGTTTAATTAATTTGTTTTAGTTACAAACTATAAGGTTTAATTAAAATTTGTACAACTTTTCACATGTGGTAGCGGTTGTTTAGTATGTTTTCTTAATCTTCAAACTAGTGAAAAATAGAAAATAATTGTATTGCTGTATTACAGAGCCGGTGCTCCTGCCACAGCCGGTATTAGCTGTTCATGTTGATCAAAGTCTGATTCAATTGATGGACTGCAATATTAGTAAAAAGTATGTTATTGTAACTTTCAAGTATGAAATATAATTACAGTAAAAATACATGTAGTAACTATGGGCTAGTGTGTAAATGTGAAAAATATTTTGATAATATGCTAAATAATTGTAGGCTATAATTAACTCTATTTATCCCATAATTCATATTAGATCTACCCAACTAATAATAGAATATTTAAGTTTAACCTAATGTGCATACACAAAAATAGCATTTTCTGTCAGAGTGTTAAAATGTCATCTGTCATCATCGACAAGTACATAAAAGTCTAATTCATAAAGCACTAGTTGTGAGTGTATATGTGTTTTATGTGTGAATGTTGTTCATATTTGCATCTATATTGTTATTGTTACAGTAGTTAGATGATCACTTGTAGTCAAACTGAATTTCCATTTGATTGGCCCAATAAAAATTATCTTATCTATCCATATTATCTTATCTTAATAGCAAAGCATTCAAACATTTATCAATTGATAGAGTGTAGTGACTTGATCTTATTGTTTCTTCCCCCAGAGTTCCAAGTAAAAAATTAATTTCTGATGTATACAGTTACTTCCCATTGGTTTCATCTCCTGATGCTAAAATGAACTTTATTATAAATATTCCTCATAATTTTAATAAGCAGGTGAGATATATAATATATATGTAATAGAAATATGTCCATTTTTGTTGGTCTAGTTTGTAATGTATTTGAGTTAGTATAGATTGGTCTCTTTTTCATACACATTTATTTTCAACTTCTGAACAAATACTGGTAGACTGCAATAATTAAAAGTTTTCATCCAAAGCAGACGTGAACTTGTTCCTTACATTATTGGATTGGTATCATTTTTATTCTCCAGCTGTCTGCCAATGAAATTGTTTACTGCATGTCCTTAGAGAAAGAAAAACTGTAAGCCCTCTTAAAATTTTTCCTATGTAAGATTAAATTATTATATTATTATATCTATTTTTATGTTTCAAAAAGTTTTTTTACAAAATAAAGGAAAAAATTATTCTATTTTATTTTAATTGATAGTCACTGTAAGATAACTAAATTTCTTGAAGAAAAGTAGGTGAGAGTTGGGTGCCCTTAGACTGTAGATAGTCTGGATCTGGACACTTAAAAACTTCCAGCATTTTCACACAAACAAAAATATTTTAGATTGAAAATAAATCATAGGTTCTAATACAGGGTGTTCCAAAAAGATGTATAAACACTTTTGAAAATCAGATTTTTATTTTAACATAAAAAGTAATTTACAGAAATTATTCTATCATTTTGTCACTGTCTGTTCTCAAACTGATGTCTGTTCTTAAACTGATGTCTGTTCTCAAACTGATGTCTGTTCTCAAACTGATGTCTGTTCTGGTTTAGAGGGCACTGCTGGCAATGCGAAGTGATGGGATAGCATACATCATGAAACAATTCCTTTGGTGTATTCGCAGCAAAGCAGCCAAAAGGTTGAGTACATGATAGAATAATGTCAGTAAATTATTTTAGATGTTAAAAATATTAATAAATAATAATAATAATCTTTATTATCCGTAAGGAAATTTGTCTTACAATTTGTGCATTACACCAAACAAAAAACATTATAACTATAAGAAACCAAAGTGTACATTCACACCAGACTCACCTGATAAATAACTTAAAGTGTGTATACTTCTTTTTTGGACACCCTATATAATGACCAAGTAATGTGCAACTGGATGTTCCAAAGACTGTGAATTGAATAGTCAAATACAATTTAGTTAACCTGGATAGTCATTTAGACAAGAAATCAAGTAATAAATAGTAAGATTGGTCAACCTGCTTTGATGAGGTATTTATTATAGATTGCAGAAATAGGAGATGCATTGTGTTTGTAATTAGTGAGAGCTGTTACAAGTTTGTATTAGTATGTAGTGATATAATGTATTAACTAGCTCCAATTTCTGGTCTGAAATATCCTGGAGGATTCCAGCTACCCGTTGCCTCAGCGTGGCGCCTCTGGTGAAAACGTCTAGTAGTGGAACTAGATAGGCTAAGTATGAGTAGTGAACCAGGCCCTTGCGGGAGCTTTTATTTTTTATATCTCACTCGGGGTAGGGATGGAACAAGTAGCCCGCACCCCAGTCCAAAAAGTCCGCCACGCTGTTCCACAAATGTGCGCTGTGTACGCGGCAGAGCACGGTCTGGCCCATTCAACCAATATGGCTGTCTACCGTTGGGACTCCTCAGACAGGACACGGAATGGGGAATTCCATGTCCAGGCCTGGTTGTTGGATAAAAGCCTTTCTAACAATCAATGGGATAACTTCACTGAAGGTCTGAAATATCCTCTTTAAAATCTTAAGCAAAGAGGGGTAACTCTGAATTTTAAAAACTCTTAAAAAATAAAAATTTTAAAAATATATATTAATTTAAGAACTAGTACTAATAAATAAATAAACAACTTTAAAAAATATATCTACCTTTAATAACTTAAGGATATAAAAAAGCTTCAAAAAACTAAATTTTCTCAGGTGGGGGCTTATACACTGGGGCCATGGGCCATTTCATTTGAAAAATTCTTTAAAAAATATAAAACAATGAATCCATGTTTTGTTTTCACTTACAGAAGGTTCACTCTAGTTTTCATTCTAATCAAGTGATGATGAGCTCTTCTAAAGTTTAGAAAATAATAATTGTGTCACAATGTTTCCGTTTTAGATATATTATGTAAAAACGTTTTGAACTGCCATAGGAGCTAATGGGTTAAACATCTACTTTATTCTTATTTACATGAGAACCATCACCAGTAAACAATTTTAAAATTTGAATATAATTTAAACTTTTAAAAAGAAAGAAAATACATTTACGACATCTAAAAAAAAATGCAAATATCAAAGCACTAATGATATTTTTAAAAAGTAGAAAATTATCTCATGAAAATTTTAGTTAAAAAAAAAAATTTTAAGCCATTTAAAAAAAACCCACCTTTTTACACACATAAAAAAAAAACAATATACATTTAACACAAGCAAACATGGCAAAACATTAAACATGTCTCAGTCTGAAAAAAAATAGTTTCAACTATATAAATTGTGTACGCTTTTAGAATCATAATGTGTATTGCTAAAAAAACTAGATTTAATAAGATTCTCATTTTATCCAAACTGTTTGTGTATGTTGTTGAAGGTTTTCAGTAGTACAAGTATTGCATTGTATTGGATGAGCATTAATCTCTCATTTCTGTGTGATAGAGACTCATCATCAGTTACCTTACAACAGAACTCCTGCTCAATGATACAAACTGAGGTGAATCAAACACAATGTTTATGCACATTGCCTGGTCATTACACACTGGTCTCTGTGATCAGACAGTATAATGTAAGTCAGTTTTGTTTATTCCAGACAATATTCAGTTTTTACTCTCCTGTGTTTCATCGTTTGGTAGACAGAATGTATTTAAAGTCTTTTTGACTTTCCAAATCCTTGATCTCTTACCATTAATACTTGAGCTAGATTTCTGTAAGATTTAGTTCTGTTTTTTGTAGCTATTAAACTGTAACATAAATTCACTGAAACTTATTAAAATTTAAAGTTTTGTAAAAGGATAATTATTTTGTGGACTATAATCTTTTGAATATCTGTGGTTTTGACATGAAGTTATTGCAATTTGTATCTCTTCAGGAAACTACCAGTGAAAGAATAATGTTCCAAGTTACCTTGTTTGTAGCTCATACTTTGTGTACAATTGCTTTGCTGTTAGTACTCATTGTCTACCTCAAAGCAAAAAGGTGAGTTATCCCATTAACAGGGTCATTTTACTCATGTATCATTTTTACTAGCTAATACCTGAGTTGCACTAGGGTAAAGAATTTGGTATGGCATTTTTATTTCAATTTCATGTCTATTTAAAGAAATGTTTTGAAAACCCTGAGTTGGTGCCTAATGGACCAAAATAAGATTGCTTTGGTTTCTCCATTACACCTTTGTTTTCTTTAATAGAGTCAACATTTTGAGAGCAAAAAACTTTCCACAACCAAAGTATTAGGGTTTATTTTCAAGAAATTTATAGTAATCAAAACATAAAACTAAACCTTTGGTTACACTATTATTAGAATACGCATTCTCAGGGTGGGACCACTCAACTCATAAAAAAAACACAAAATCTAGAACAGATACAAAAAAAGAGCCATGAGTTTTATAAAAAAAAAAAATTTTTTATATTCACTAGAGTAACACCAATAGTAGTCACTAAAATAAGAGATCCTTCAGGGCATAAGACTAAAACAAAATTAGCTATAATACTAATCACTAAACCTTAATTTACAAATACCTCACACATCCTAATAATAAAATACTCAAAAAGACACAAAGATAAGGATATATATCTTATTCCGCATATTAGTGTTAATTTGTACTAGTGCTCCGTCTTCCCAAGTGCCTTTAGAACATGAAATTAGCAAAGAAGAACCAATGACTTAGCAGAGTTTTATTCTCTAAGTAACATGCATGACTAGATTGACACATGAATACACATATGACATAATTATCTTCTGTTAAAGAAGGGACATCTTTCACTTATATGATAAGAAAATTAATTGGGGAAAATAAACAGTACAGTTTAAAATCATCATGAGCTGTGAAAAGCATTAGACTTTATGGGAATATCTAGTTTACAGGAATATTTTCTTAATAGTCTTTCCTAGTGGGAAAATCAGTGATGATGAATAAGGAAGGGATTAGACTTTTGTCTATGTGTATGTGTTAAGTACCATATATTTCAATAGCTTCTTATTTAATACCCAGCCAAACTTTGAAGTCTGTATGTGTTTTTGTTTCCTCTGATATATATATAAATATAGTTCATCCATCCTGGTTCAATGATGACCACTTTTGTCATCCAGGGGGGCTGAGGACATTGCCCTGGAGTTTTGTGCCTCCTCATGTGGCTGGTGAGACCTATGTGAGCCCGGAATGTTTGGCTGCACGTTGGGCAGGTTATTTGAGCTGGAGCTAGTGTCATTGACCTTGCTTTTTTCTCTGGCTCTTTTCCTCTGCAATTTTTCACAGTGCAATGCCATGATGCTCTATCATGGTGTCTCCTGGGTGGCTGGGTCAATGCTGAAGGCTTTCAGAGAAGCTTTGAGGGTGTCCCTGAAGCATTTTCTTTCTTCACCTTGTGAGCACTTTCCTTCTCTTAAATTGGCCATACAGAATTTGTTTAGGGAGGGGTCTTCCATTCTCCTGATGTCACCTACCCATTGCAGCTGGGACTGCATCAGGATTGTGTGGATTCCTTTAATATACACTTAACTAAGAAACATCTAAGCTATTGAAATAGACATTTGTTATTTCTGTTTCAGGTGTCTACTAGAAACCAAGAATGCCATCCACTTTAATTTCACAATCTCTCTAGTCGGTGTTCACACAGTTTGTATTCTATGCCTCATGCAGCCAAAGAAAGAGGTTTGTTATTACATGGAGAGTTATCAAGTTATGAGTCTTATAATAACTTTAATGTTCCACAACCTTTGTTAATTGTACATAGTTATCTTCTCATGAATTTAAACTAACAATGTTCAAGTCAACTGTCAGTTTAAAGCTACTGCCTTCTAGGATAGCAATTATGCATTACATTTTCTGTTCAATATTAGGCCTAACCTGTAGTTTTAAGTCTATTCAGTATTGGGATGAAGATAAGGTTAATGATGTAAAACGTTTGTACTTGTTTTATTTCTCCCACACCAATCTTGGATCAAGCTGAAATTATGCACAATTATTTCTTCTACATGAACAATAGATAAATGCAATCTTCCATCTTCATAAGCTCTCCACTAGCTTGAGCCATGAGTTCAAATTCAGGTCGTTCCCCCTTTTTTTTAAATTTTCAAAATACTTTTTTTAGCAGCCCCCGAAAGGGGAAAAGATGCTATTAGTTTTGTGCGAAATGTCTGTCCGTCTGTCCCGTTTAGATCTCGTAAACTAGAAGAGATATTGAAAATCCGACTTCACAATATTTTAGACCATTCAAAGTTCTGATGCAACGGCTACTTTTTTTTTTCCTGAAAGCGAAAATTTTAATTTTTAAAATTAATTATGCAAGCAGTTTTTTAGAAGAAAAAGCTAATTAGTATGCATTATATGTTAGACCTAATTTAAGACGAATAGTAAGCTTATAAACATTATTTTCGTGAACATTCTTTCTATATAGCGGAATTTTTTTTTTTTTTTCTTGAGGATTCGAATATGAGATTGAGCCTTTTCAAAACAATTAACTTATTTAGTTCGAACCGAGGGTCCCGGGTTCGAATCCTGGTGAAGACTGGGATTTTCAACTTCTGAGTCTACCCAGCTCTAATGGGTAGGCCTACCTGACATTAGTTGGGGAAAAGCAAAGGCGGTTGGTCGTTGTGCTGGCTACATGACACCCTCGTTAACCGTAGGCCACAAAAACAGATGAACTTTACATCATCTGCCCTATAGACCACAAACTAGTTAGGCCAGGTTCACATCTAACTTTACATTCACTTTCACGTATCCTTTGATCTGCGGGACGGTTGGGGCACTACACAAGATCTGTTAACCTTCTTTCTCTATTCTTATCTCTCATTTGTCTTTGATATAATTTCATTCGGATTTTCTTTCTGAAAATATTGAAGCCTACCTGGGTGGACCACTGGTCGTGCGGTTTGCGCGCTGGACTGTCGTTTGGATTTATCGACGATCGAAGGTTCAAACCCTGCCTGCTCCCATCCCCCGTCGTCCTGCGGGAGGTTTGGACTAGGAAGTAAACTATCTTCAACTCTGAAGGATTATCCGAATTATGTAAAACATTTTACTTCGGGGGCTGATTTTGAGTTTGTGTTTCCACACAAACTGTCTTTTGTAACCTTGTTATTGTTAGTCTAGATCTATTACAAATTTAATTACATGACTGTTGCAAACTTATTTATACAACTATGCTTAATATAAGCTTTGCTTTTTAAAAAAATATTTTTAAAATGTTTTTTTTGTTTATCATTTGTAGACATTTAAATTAAGATTATTTGTCTAAATCATTTTAATTCAAAGAGTTCCATTGTTTCTACTTAATGATGTTTTAAATAGATCTAGTTTAGTATGACATGAAAGTCAATTGATTACAACTACTGTAACAATATAAAGATTCTATGTCAAATAAAACCTGGACTTTTTAGTAGTTGGACTGCATTATAACTTTTCATCTTTAAAGTTCTTTTAAGAGACTGCTGTAAAATAAAAATCATTTTTCACATCTTCTTCTGTACATATTCTACATAGTTCTATTTCATCTTCTTCTGTACGCATCCTACATAATTCTATATTCCTTTTTTCTGTACACATCCTATGTAACTCTATATTACCTTTTTACTGTACACATCCCATATAATTCTATTTCATCTTCTTCTCTACACATCCTATATAATTCTATTCTACATAATTCCATCCCACAGCTTTTACTTAAATATTTCAATGTTTGGACACTGCTGTTAATTTTGTTTGCCAGATGCTGTGCCTGTGTGGAAAAATGATCCTTCAACTCTTCACTGTTAGTGCGTTCACATTTCTTCTTCTTGATGCCATACAGATATTAATAGATATTCATGCCAGGCAGCATTCACATATTATCATTGGAACAGTCAAATTCATCATCATTGGCTGGGGTAAACACAACTCATTTCTTTAGAATTTTGTATGATAATAAAAAAAAGTAATTTATCATATCCATTAGTGAATGTGCTATAAATATAAGAAATTCGCAATTCTTTTTTCTTTTCATTCCAACCCACCCAAAGTTTTTGATAATTTCTTATTTTATTTTATTCATTATATTTTATTTCCTTATTTATGTTTTGATTATGTTAACCTCTCTCTCAAGCTGGTTAGAACCTTCTCAAACAATTGCTTGAACTTCTGGTACTTGGAATTATTTTGTTTGAACTCATAACTTTTATTGATCACTGTTTTAGGTCTCCCCACTCTGTCTGTTATTTGTGCAATAGTAACACTGCAAGTTGCTGGATTTGATCATCAGTGTAGCTCTTGGTAAGACACACTCTTTTGTTATGTTTTTATCTTATTCTTTATATTTACCAAAGATCCTTTTTGTTCTTGTGTAGCTTCCTCTCCCTTCCCCCCAGATCTCAGTGTCAGATTTTGTTTTATGTTTCCAACTCTGAAATGTCCTTCCTTTTGATTTTAACGAAACATTTTTTTATCATATAAAATCCACTTTCAAGGTGTTGGTGGTCTCCCATGCATCAACATTTTTACAGTGTCATCATCACATTGATATTACTTGTAATTGTAAGTCTACATTCAGTTCTTTTTGTTGCATGGAAATGTTATTTGTTTTAAGAAAAGTAGTCATTATTAGATTACAAAAAAATAATAATGAATTAACTGTTTTGTATTACCTTTTTTTTTATTCTTACTGTGAATGATTTATTGATTGTCATGTTAAGTTTTGCTGAAGACTGTCTTAAAGTGTATGTCTATTTTATTAAAAACTATAATGTATGGGAAACTAAAACATTGCATAATGTTTTTAATTCTCTTTACAGGGGCAATCTGGGATACTTGCTTTTTGTCTTGTCATAATCACTCAATGGAAGGATGAATGGAGCTACAGAGACAGAAGGAAATTTATGTAAGCTTTTAGTGCCCCCCACCCATTTGTTTTGTGTGACCTGTTTGTCCATCTGTCAAGTTTACCTCCCAAATACTCAAAGTGCTTTTGAAAATTTGATCTGATCCATAGCAGGCCTAAGTAAAGTGCAACTTTTCTCTCATTAAGCCATTTGCTGCCTGCTGTTTTTCTTTGGCACGGTTAGTTTTGTTGCCACGCGTGCTGTTGTTACAGTCACGGTGGGCTTGGTTGTTCTGGTTTTGATGAGGCTTACGTGCTGGGTAGATGCAGTTTTTGTGCAAGGCTGGTTGTTGGATTGGTGCCTTTCTAGGTTGGGGTTTGCTTGAGGGTATGGGCTGAATTGGGGCATCGCAGTTTGCAGGACTATTGGACTGAGCAAGAGGCTTGGGCTGGGTAGACAATGTGGAATTGTTGAGAGGAGGGATATCAGGTATGAAAGTTTCATCCTTAGCAGCAACTTCTGAGTCCGTTTTACTCTAAAGAAGCCAAATTTGGGTGTCTATACTGTCCTCACCAACTTTCAGCAGAATATAATTATTTGTAGTGTAGTCTTGTCAGAGTATATCACTGCCTGGTAAGGCAATCTGAGCATAAAAAATAAAAATTAACTTCAGAAAATCATAAGTAAATTATCTTCAACTCTGAAGGAACATCCAAAACATTAAAACATTTCACATAAATCCTGCTAGTAAAGTGATTGGTAGGCAACAAACAACATTCAGACAACTGTTCAAGAGTAGCATTCTTAAGGCTAAAAAGATTTTTAAAAAGTAAAAAACCTTCTGAGATAGGATTTTTAGATTTTAACATCTCAAAGGAGATACAAGATACTGTTACAAAAACAAAACAGAGACAATCAAGTCATTGATTAGAATGAAGCTATATGATGTCAACATTGCACATGTAACGTTTGAGTGAAACTAGTGTGAACGTATATTTTGTTTCTATGGTTATAATGTATTTTTTATTCACAATTTGTAAGACAAAGTTCCTCATTGATAATAAAGATTATTATTATTATTATGGAGTTCAGGCAGGTTTGTTAAAATTACTACTAGAATAAGTCACTATTGACATTTGTCTGTCAAAACCAAAGTGATGTTGTAATCTAGTTTCACTCTCATGTTCAAAAATCTTTTGACCTGCATTAAGAGCAGACCTTGAGACAACCTATGATTTGTGGACAAATTATTATTTAGTATTATTTAGTAGTTTAAGTACTATGTAAACCGACTATTAAAGGACTTGAAACATTTTTAATTGTAGCTCCACATCAAGCGCACACAAAATAAATACCTGCAGAAATTTAAAACACTAAATCTAACTCAACCAATTATAAACCTGCAGAAACTTTTATCACCTGTTTTTAACATACAATATATATATATATATATATGTATATATATATATATATATATATATATATGTATATATATATATGTATATATATATATATGTATATATATATATGTATATATATATATATGTATATATATATATGTATATATATATATATATGTATATATATATATGTATATATATATATATGTATATATATATATGTATATATATATATATATGTATATATATATATGTATATATATATATGTATATATATATGTATATATATATATATATATATATATATATGTATATATATATATATATATATATATCATGTGACTTATTACCATATAGAAAGCAACTACATCCAATAGTATTCATGATTTGTTTTAAATATAAAATTTTGTAATGGTATTTTTCTTTTCAGATTTATGATTGGGCAAAGTATATCTTTATCAGTAATACTTTTCATTTGTATATGTGTTTCAATATTTTCTACTGAAAAACAAGTCCACTCAAGCAAAGGTCTTGTCATATTTTTTAACTTCATATTGGTGAGTAGCAATCAAAGCCTGCCATGTTTACAGATAGCTTTATTGATTTATAATGATAGCAGTTTATAATTTACATTGCATATGGGGCTAGCAAGATGAATCCTATTGAGCAAGTTGCTTCTATCTTTTTGAGTCATTCGGAATTGAAATATTACATTCATTAAAGCATATCTATTGCATTGCAACATTAAAACAAAGGATTCAAACTCATACAAAGTCTTGTCAAAATGTATAGTCTACAGAATTTACTCTCAGTCAGTACACAGCAAGTGGCCAAGTGGTAACAAAAAATAGCACTTTGATGCCAATGTTAAGATCTTAAATGGAAATACTCTGGAGGCTGTGAGATTTTTTTAAGATTGTTTTTGATCTCAGGATTCTAAATGACCAATATTCTTCCTTTATAAATGTCCAGGAATGTAATTGTCAAGAAGCATTGAATATGTTAACTCTAAGATGCCATCATGACATGTTGTGCTATATTTCATCTTGATCAACCTTCACTGTACTAAGTTGATAAGAAGAAAATTGTATTTTCATCTCCTTAGTAAAAATTTCCCTTTTTTTTTCAGACTGTTGTTATCATAAGTTTTTTTGTTCTTTTGAAAAAATCAGTAAGTTTTTTGTTCATTAATAAGATGCCCAAATACTTATTTCTTTCTGTATTATTAAGTAAGGGAAATTACAATAAATTTTTTTATTAATTTGTTATAGCTAGGGTTAATTAGCAGATAGGCCTTCATAGTTTCAGTTAGCATTTAGGCAATTACTTTTAGAAAAATAGTTTGACAGTTTTCTTATAATTTCAGATAAGACCATCTATCTTCCGTAAATCTCTCATCTGGAAGAACAAAAATATTTTTAGTAAGTCATGTATAATTAATTTTTCCTACTTTTACCAATAAAAAAATTCTGATTTTTTTTTTTTACTAAAGCTGATTTGTTTTTTGTTAGGATTTGCTCACCAAGAAACACCAGACATAAACCATGTTCAGGCTGAAACAGAGAGAATTCATGAGTACTGTGATCGAGTTGATCGTGAGCGTTACACAGCTGAACACAAGCGCCAGCTCCGTTTTCTTCTCAGTAACAACAATTTATGTCCTCTGTCAAATGGTGACCTTGCTGACATGACTAAAGAGAACAGACTAGCCAAGAAGCACAAGAAAACTGTACTAGATGGTCAGGTGCTTTTAGGTGCAGACACAGTGCAGTTCTCATCAAATGCATTAGTTTTTTGAATCAAATTGTTCTTAAGTAAGAACTGTATCTGAGTTGTTCTATAAAAAATACCCTTGAAGAACAGAGGGCCCTGTGTTTAATTCTGTACTCAGTTTAACCAGCTCTTTTTGGTACCTGTCTTTTCTAAGGAAAGAGTAAAGACTCTTGTTCATTGTACATAACACAAATGTCAGCCGCTGAAACTAATTATCAGCCTAGTGCACCTGTTGGCCTTATCAGGAATCCTATTCTTTTACTATAGATGGCCTAGGACTCCTACTGCTTTCACAAGTCCTTCACTAGATTTTTGTTTATACTCATTTGCATTTTGATCTCAAAGGTAAAAAGTAATAAGCAAGTCTGGCATTAACATTCTCCCCAAGAGAATTATTAATGTTTTCCTACTGTGATGATATAACAATCAAATGCTGGCATGTTCTATTTGACATTTGAAAACAAAACTACCTAGGTCTTCGCAATAAATTGATTGAGTGACTGTGGAAATATTTTTTCTAATGTAGGAAGCAATCTCTTTATTTATTACCTGTTCTATTTTTACTTCATATATTAATCCAATTTCAATGAACAAATATTGACCAAAATTCATAAGGGTTTGAGCTACTCCTAATAATGTCATTGTGCACTTTTGTAAAGCAGACAATGAGAAGAAAAAAATACATTGTATTTTATGAGTGTTATTATTGAGCTAACAGTCAAATAATCAAGCTCACAACTAATATACCTTTCTATCAGTTTATAAAACAGTGTTTTACAATTTTGATGAAAATGAAATTGTTTACCTTTTTGTTGTGCACTTTTTTTTTCTTTTTGACTGATAAATGATGTAAACAACTGTTTGTTCAGTATTGACTTGTTCTGTTGAGGTTTCATACTAAAGACATATGATTACAGTCCAAATAAGTTTGATATTTAATTTCTTTTGTTGGTGAACTGATGCTGTACATATGCATTTTCAATTTAATTTTTATGTCAAATATTTGTACTTTTACTTAAAAATTGTTTAAGTTAGATTATAGTTGGAAGCTTTTTTTAAAATGTATTTTTATACAGATATTTAAAAAACTAACAATTACCTTATTTTTCTTAAAACATATCTATATATAATTTTTTGAAGTGTCAGAACCTGGCTTGATGTACATTGGCAAACTTCTATTGAAAGGTCAATGAAATGACCAGACAAATATTCTACATTCTATTGGATATTGTATTTCCCTTTTTATAATTCTGCTTACCATAATGACAGTATGAAAAAAGTGCACTTTTGTTTGTATTTTGTTAAGTTGTGATTCAGCGCTTGTCAGCTGTAAATACATGGACTGGCCTCACACTGAATGAGACTGTAAGGATGTGACAAACAAGAAATGTAGGAAACTGGTCATTTGCGCTTCTCTCCTCTTCCTAACAGTTTGATTTGTGGCACTAGCAAATATAAATTTTACAACTATTCAATAAACTTATCTATTGAATTTTTTTCAAATAATTTGCCTAAACCTACGTGCTGTCTCCAGTTTCAATTAACTTTGGAAAGGAAAAGTGGTGTACTGTATTGCTTGAATATTTAGAAATGTTTCATGTTGACTTTGGTGCTTTTCAATAATTCCATTTTGTATGCTAGCAAATGTTGTGAATCTCGTTTAAATTTAAACGCCATATTTTTATTAGTATATTATTTGTTAAGACCTAGCTATTAAGCTTTGTGCAATGTCTCCAGCTTTAATTAAACTTGAAGAATTGGCACAAATATTTTTTACATTAAAAGAAACATTAAAGATTCATTTTTTTTTTAAAACCAGTCAAATAAAAAAAATAGCAAAACAACTGAATGATTTTGATTTTTTTTTAATTTAATAATAGAATGCAAGTATGTTTACAGTAAGGTACAAAAATGAAGAATAAACATAAAATACAAAAAAAAATGAATGTGATATGATGATAAATAAAAATGTCTTGAAATATGTAATAATGTAAATGCATTTCTATTATGGATCAAAATAGAAAGTGATGTTTAATTTACACCTAACCAAACTTTTTTTGAATAGAATTATTTATAAATGACAGTAAACTAAAAAGATGAAATATCTAAAACATAAATAATCTAAATACTATATTACATTCATGTATAATCATCATCCTACCTGATAAGAAATAAACAACTCTGTAATTTCCTGAGATGTAATGTAAATAAATATTCTAATATATAAATTTAATTGTTAAACAATTAAGTTTTTAAAAAGTTACAGAGAACGTAGACTGTAATAAATGGATTTTGTTTTACATGTAGCACATTTCCAATGCTATCAAGTTTGATCTTATCATCTTGGTTAGGCTCCTTGTCCAGTTCATAAAATAGTAGTATCCAAACTATAGCTTTGAACGCAAATAGGTTTTGCAGGTTGTGCTTTGCTATGTAAGCTTATGCAACATTTGGTATCCAACTTGATGTGTGCAGTAGCAACAGTTTCAGTGCTTTGACTGCACCAGGAACTAAGTAGTAGTATCTCCCCTACTTCACATCTCTGGGAGAGGCAAGGGAGAAAACCTTGTTTTCCAAGTCAGCTTTCAGTAGAAGCTTATCAATTTTGAAATTCATCAGGGGGATGATGAACTAAATTGAAGGCAATGTCTAGGTCAGCATGCAATGCTTCACTCGGGAAGTTGTATAACAGGCTTTGGGTAAATGTCACTATACATGACAGTGTCGTGATACCCAGACACAAAGGTGTCGGCCTCACTGTTTCCATCTAGAGGTTTTTCAATCAGCATGCAGGACACAGACTTGAGCGTAGATTCTGTAAAGTCAGGGCTACCTCTGACTAAGTCGAGCAGGCAATGTTCATTTTTAACCTGTGAGTCAAGAGAAAACAGACATGTCAGACTAAACTTACAATGTTGAGGAAGAAATAATGTGAACAGTTATTAAACCTATTCTTGTGTTGGCCAAGATGTTTACTTGGATACATAATCCAAAATGTTCTCAAAGAAACTAACAATAGATAAGGGTTTGAGGACAACAGGTCGTTGTGCAGAATACAAACATTCTAGAAAATTATTGACCACTGAAAGTTGTAAGTCTACTTCTACAGTTTTTACATTAAAGACTAATCTATATTGTGATCCCAAGTCAAAATAATTCTTTTAAAAATCTTTCATAATCATCCTATATTTAATGCACCATTTTCTTTTATACTTCTGGGTTAGCCTAAGATAATATTTTGAAGTCATTAACAAAAATGTTTTTTTTTTTCCACAATGACCAAGTGGATCAAAGACTGCAAAGCTTCGGCAGCATAAGTTGCTAATAAGATCTATTTTCATTTTCTGTGCAAAAGTATGCTTAAGTTACTTCAGCTGGTACTCAGCATTTATTTTCTACTAGAGTGACTATCATTTCAGCAAGTTTTGCACCCAATGTGAAGCAATATGTCTGGACACTTGTTCTATGTAAAGCACACTCAATACTGAGTCCTCTCAATGTGTCATTAAATAATTTAAATTAATGATACATCAAGGGACATTTCCTCTTACCTTCAACAATCTGATCTCATGCTCCCAACAGAATGATGTGATCAGTGTATGATGAATGTGCATTGCAAGATTATCACTTGACAGTTCAGGAAGAACACATAACATGACTCGGCCAGGTGAGCTAGTGAACAAAAAAAAATTAATTGTTTAACTACCTTCCAGCAGGATTTTTTATGTTAACCTACAGTAATTACTTGTATTTTAAAGTTGATCAATACATAGCTTTTGGGCATAATGTCTAGCATATATTAAAAGAGGTGAATAATACTAGGCTAGATGTCCCAATTAACATCAAAGAAATGAAATCAGACTATATACTTACTGGCTAAGAAGCTTGGCACACTCAAGGATACCCATTGTAATCCTGCGTTGACCCATGGCTTGTTTCAATGAAATAGCCAAAGCTTCACTAATGGTCAGCCAAGTTCTAAAAAAAAAAGGAAAGAAAACTTTTTAAGTTGGTAAACAGAAAATAAAATCAATTAGCAAAGTTGCTGACTAATGATAATTATAAAATGATCCTTGGCTATGTACAAGCTATATAATAATAATATGCATTGTCCTTTTAAGTAGAATTACCTATCTTGGTGTAAAGATGTATATTATTACTTATCTCAATGTGACCTAGATCTAGATTGCTACTTCTTTACCAGTGCTAAGGCTAAGGTCAATGCTAATACACTTATACAGTTAAGTTAGGATCATGCCTGTGTGTTCTTGCAGTGACCAGCTGTATTGTAAAGTGTTATTAACTGAAGACTATTCTATCAAGTCTAGATCTAGATGTCTAGTCTCTAGATCAAGTTCTAATTATAACTCAACATGTTGCAAATGGTTTCTGCGGCTTCAGCAAAAAAAAAAATGTCCTAGATCTAGATCTACTATCATCTTCATTAAACTAAATCTAGATCTATTAAAGTGCAAGGGTGGGCCTTTTCAATGCACTGTATAGCACTGAGCTCACTGAGGCTAAGCCCACACAAGGTGGCGAAATTATAATTTTCCCAACCCAGTCCAATGTCATGAACACTCACGCATGGTATTGCGCGAGTGAAAGTACTAAATATAGACAACTGGTAGGTGTTGATTGTGTGAGGGTCAACACGTGGCAAATAAACAAGTCAGTGCCATACGACATAATCACAAAAGCTATACAATTACAAGTTAATTCTAACTAAATTTAATTTTAACGGGAACATTAATTAATTTAATCAATTTAATCCTATTGAAAGGACGAATATCATGACTTATGTCCCCACTAGACTTTATTATAAATATATTATTATTATTTTTATATATATATTGTCTAAATTAGTGTAAATATAGACTTTAGTCTAAGTTATAGATCTAGATGTCTAAGTAAGTTTAAAGTTTAATATTAGATCTAATTAATTATTAATTTATAATTAATGTGTACACTAACAATAATACTAGACTCTAACTCTAATAATCATACAAAATGCTTTCTTCGTTTCATTATAATCTAGATCTAGAATCTAGATACAAAATCTAGTCTGTAGTCCAAATACTGAAATAAGATAAGGCAAATATTTGAAATAGTCTAGGTTTAGAGTTTAGCGAATAGGTTTTTAGTTTATAGATAATAGACTCATAATAAATTAGTCTTAACTAGAGATCTAGACTTATCATCTAGATCTAGTCATTCTAGAGTCTAGAGTCTAGAAAAAAAAAAAAAAGCAAACTTACTTTTGAGTTTTTTCTCCAACTGGGTGACTTTGTTCTCCTAAATGCTCACTAAGTTTACTTAGAGAAATTTCAGAAGTCATTAGAAGTGCACAGTGGAGCTGGGTTTCAGTGTACATTTTGTTACTCTCAGCAGAAATAGAGGGAAAAAAAAACAGTTACTAACAGCAACGACACACGCAGACACAAATCCCAAGAATCACAAAGTTTTCGCTAACAACCAAACGCACTCTCCGACTGCTCGACTCTTTGTACAACCTGATCTTCGCTGACGTGAGAAATATACGACGGCAGTGAACTTTGCCGAAGCTGTCTTCGCTCTGATTGGCTGGCCGAATGAATGCCCCGAGCAGACAAAGTCGGTAAAGGGAAATGAGGTTATATTCTGTCGCGTTCAGTGGGTGAAGTGGTGGTAGAAAGGAGGGGGGGGGGGGGGGTGGCACAATTAACGATTTTAAACTGTAATCACTTTTTTTTTAAACTACTCATTAAGATTGCTAGATCTATATGTGCATCTACTAATGCACAGCTTAATAAATGTTGCTGATACTGCGTAACAAAGAATTCGGTAAAGTCTATCGGAAGAACAGAGAAGGGAAAAAAATCGATTTTAGTCAGCTGTGACCTAGAAAACAAAACTGGGTCAATCTGGCAGAGTATCAAGTCTAGGCGAGTGGTGTGGGCTTTGTCCTTTCTTTCTCTTTGTCCAAGGTGGAGAAAGAAGGCCCAGTTTCCTTGTTCACTTAGTACACAAAGAAGGAACTAATCAAACAAGTTTTTGCTCGGGAAAAAATATTGGGGGAGGTTGTTAAAACCCAAGTCTGTAATTGCACAATTTAACTGCCTAGTTTCGATACAAGTTGTAGCAGCAAGACTGAAATACTATAATAGATTGATTTAAATGGCAGAACTTTTTTTTATCAGCTATAGCCATATTAATAGCTTGAGTTTTGGAATAATCCGTGTGTGTTAAATGTACAGAAATTATATTTTTGGCTTCTAAAATATATTGGAGATCTATGAACATCTAAATTGGACTTAATATATGATTATTTGCTGTCACTTTTTTTTTAAATACCTCCCACTCGAACAGTTCCTAAAGTTATGTTCGATTTATAGAATATTTCTGGCAGTAAAATGTCAAATATTTTCTGCATACGCACTAAAATATAAATTCTTTTTAAAGCTATAGATATTAAATCACGTGGAACGTGACACTGTACATCTATAGATCTACTACTATAAGTAGGCCTACTATTTACTATTAAATTGCTGTTGCGTTATGAAGAATGCAAACAACTTGATTAAATCGCTGAGTGTGCCAATATAGAATTTAGGCCTACGTTAAAACAAATCCAGGGCCTAAGCTTTCCGCTTCTTGGTTTACTTTCTGCACTCTGTTTACAACTGACCAGATCATAGAAAACATTATGGGCTGTAGGACGTTACTATGCAAAGTACACAATCAGTATTTGTGCACCAATAACTGTAAGTAGTATTAGGTGGAGAAACACAAAACCCCAAGCACTTTGTATGGGCCTAGGACACTAGGTGAGAGAGAGAGAGAGAGAGAGGGGGAGGTCATTGCCTGCTAGCAATGTCAATTTGTCAAAGACCCGAGAGGCTAGGCTCGCGCTCGTGATGATATATATATATGGCACTTGTGATATATCTGTATACATGCATACATGTACTATTTAGACCAACACGTACAATTTGTAATATCTTTGAATGAGGACATATTTGACATATACACGAATAAAGGCATCATGTTCTCGACCTAACAGACAAGTGCGACTAGCAATCTGACGAATCTAAAGACCACTAGAGTATTCGATCTTAGTGGTTAGATTTTGATTTATATGTTGTGCTAAAAAACTGCTTCGCTATCTAACTGATTATAACTTCACAGGGCCGGATTTAGCCTAAGGGAGAGCAGGCGTGGCTACGGATGCGCGATGGCTGAGCGGTAAAGCGCTATTGGCTTCCGAACCGGGGTCCGGGGTTTGAATCCTGTTGAAGACTGGGAGTCCACTCAGTTTTAATGGGTACCTGACATTAGTTGGGGAAAGGTAAAGGCGTTTGGTCGTTGTGCTGGCCACAAGACACCCTCGTTAACAATTGGCCACAGAAACAGATTACCTTTATATCATCTACCCTATAGACCAGAAGGTCTGAAAGGTGAACTAGGCGGGGTTACATCACAGGGGACTCTACAAGAAAGAGACCCCCCCCCCAACCACAAGAAAGAAAAAAAAAACATATTTCGATGTATCAGCAGCTTTACGTTTTTCTACAATATTTTTTTTTCCGCATTTTCCCAACACTACTTTAAATCATACAGTTGGCAACACTGTCGTGGTTCTATACAGCGTCTGCTTCTAGTCTGCTCGTATTCTTATAATATACTCCAGATTTACTACATTGCTTAAACCCTACAAATTTACATTTTTTTAAAACTAAAATATGCATATTAAATAATTTTCTTTTTTTGATTTGAAGGAAAATTTAAATCAATTTACAAGCAATTTCTTTTACAATATTGCATGCTTTTAGATAATCGTAACTTGTTTATTATTATTTATAAGTGGATTTTTACTAAAGTTTTCGAAAAAGTGTAGGGACCTCTACAAAACTCTTGCCCCGGGACCTCCACAGGTTTAAATCCGACCCCACAGCATACGCACGAGTATGTTTTCCTGCCACCCGCTCTCAGGCTGAAGGCACTGTTGTAGTGATTTGGTCACGGACAGTATTCCGAACCAGTTATTCGAAGAACGTGACCTCCTGGGACCTCTGTTTTCTTGAACTTGGCTTAGTTTTAGATTCCTCTTCCCCACCCTACAGGCACACGCGCTGTTTCTCCTCCATTCATCAGACACACTTACTCAAAAGTGTATCGATACACATACTTAGAATTGTATCGATCTGTGCCATTGCCCTGCTTGATATTGTCCATGTTACTGTGACCGACCCATTTAGACATTATGATAATCGAACCTGTCCTTTTTTTTTTCTTCACAATCTTACAGCCAACGGTGTCCCGACTTAAATGTTCATATGCATGAATGTTGGTGCGTATTGATTTGCATTTTCGTAAGAAACAGGAATGGCGGGGTGAAAGAACTCAATGTGTGGATATTGCGCTAAGCTAATGGGGTCACCACAAGTGCATATGAAGGTGAGACCTTATTAATTTGCATTTCAGCGAGTTTGGTGCATGGACCCTTGTGCAATCTTCGGTAAGCTAATGGGGTCACCACAAGTGCATATGAAGGTGAGACCTTATTAATTTGCATTTCAGCGAGTTTGGTGCATGGACCCTTGTGCAATCTTCGGTAAGCTAATGGGGTCACCACAAGTGCATATGAAGGTGAGACCTTATTAATTTGCATTTCAGCGAGTTTGGTGCATGGACCCTTGTGCAATCTTCGGTAAGCTAATGGGGTCACCACAAGTGCATATGAAGGTGAGACCTTATTAATTTGCATTTCAGCGAGTTTGGTGCATGGACCCTTGTGCAATCTTCGGTAAGCTAATGGGGTCACCACAAGTGCATATGAAGGTGAGACCTTATTAATTTGCATTTCAGCGAGTTTGGTGCATGGACCCTTGTGCAATCTTCGGTAAGCTAATGGGGTCACCACAAGTGCATATGAAGGTGAGACCTTATTAATTTGCATTTCAGCGAGTTTGGTGCATGGACCCTTGTGCAATCTTCGGTAAGCTAATGGGGTCACCACAAGTGCATATGAAGGTGAGACCTTATTAATTTGCATTTCAGCGAGTTTGGTGCATGGACCCTTGTGCAATCTTCGGTAAGCTAATGGGGTCACCACAAGTGCATATGAAGGTGAGACCTTATTAATTTGCATTTCAGCGAGTTTGGTGCATGGACCCTTGTGCAATCTTCGGATCTTATTCCAGCATCTCAGAGACAATGAAGGTCGTGACACCATGAAGTTGTTAATTGTGACTATTTTTTCTGCAGATATAAGGCTACCCGAGAGTCTATTCAAGTACACACATGAGAAGACCAGTGGCGTAGCTAGGAGGGGGAGGGGAGTCCAAATTTTAAAATCCCCAGCCCCCCCCCCTTTGAGGGCTCCCCCAAATGAGTGTCCGAAATGTGTTTTTACATTAAATATTACCGCCATTATCTCATGGTATGGTCCTAATGTAAAAATGCAGGGGCCCCTAAAGAGGTCAAGACACGCGGGGCCCCCAAATCTCTAGCTATGCCACTGGAGAAGACTGATAAATAGTGTTGTCACTGAACCAACATGGAATACAAAAAACAAAACAATGAAGGTACATTCAAAGTCTAAGACACACCCAAATGTAACATTCCGCTATGCGTGTCACGGACAGGATTACTACAAACAAACAAACAAACAAACACAAATCGTCGAGTCTAATGGAATTTATTCTCGGCGGCTTTATTATGCACTCTGGGAGAATTATCTCGGGCGGACAGGGCCGTAGTTTAGACTGTGGTCATCACTGCGTTTATGCAGTGACGTTATTCCAAATAGTTCGCGCAACTTGAAGAAAAAATAAAACAACTAAATCCTAGCCACTCAGCTTACAACTTAACAAAAACAAAACAACTAAATCCTAGCCACTCTGCTTACAACTTAACAAAAACAAAACAACTAAATCCTAGCCACTCTGCTTACAACTTAACAAAAACAAAACAACTAAATCCTAGCCACTCTGCTTACAACTTAACAAAAACAAAACAACTAAATCCTAGCCACTCTGCTTACAACTTAACAAAAACAAAACAACTAAATCCTAGCCACTCTGCTTACAACTTAACAAAAACAAAACAACTAAATCCTAGCCACTCTGCTTACAACTTAACAAAAACAAAACAACTAAATCCTAGCCACTCTGCTTACAACTTAACAAAAACAAAACAACTAAACCCTAGCCACTCTGCTTGCTACTTTGAATAAATTAAAGCATGTAAACTTAATCACATTGTCACGGTTTAAAATCTTCGCCTAAATTCTAAATTACAATATGCATGCCAATGGAAAGATGGCCCCGAGGTGTAGGGGTAACTGAACATCGCCCCCACTGTGAATGCACTGCTTAGATTTGAAGCACGTAGGCAGGGTAGACATTGGTTGTTACTACACTACGGTTGTTATGGACGCTCAATAACAATGCCTATTCCTCTCTCCACGCCACGGCACCCTGTTCCCGCTCTTTCTGCCTAATCAAATAAACACCGTCTCTTTTCAACAGTCCAGAAATGTCAGTTATTTCCATTAATGTTTTTTTTTCCCCAAATTCAAAATTCTAATTATAAAACACTTTAATTAGACTTCCTGATTTCTTAGATTGGTCACTTTTCCGTGTATTCAAACACACGAGTGTGTGTCTGTGGGGGATCCTCGGAACTAGTCAGTGTCTTGGTTTATACGTAGACTGCATTTGCTCTTTCATAATCTGGATGCCATGGTGCAGGGGAGCCGGTGGAGCAGTACAGAGCACCCCACACCTTTGATCCCTCACCATGTAGCCCATGTCAAGTCATTCATCCGAATCTCGTGCTGAAATCATTTCATCATTTCACTGATAAAAGTGAGAAGTGTCACTGGCTCTTTCGCACACATTCGCACATTGATCCTCTCTCACACACACACACAAACTAGAGCGTGACCACCATAACTGATGCTCACACACACACACGCAAGTATTGTCCTCCCCCCTTTTTTTCCCCTAAAGATCTTTGAGAAAGTCCTTAAAAGTGAGGGATGCTGGGAAGGGAATTAACCTGCGGACCACTTCATTGCTTGTACTTCACTGCCATTCAGCATTAGAGAAAGTAGAAACAGCAGTAATGGTAATAATACTTGACTGTAGGTGCCTTCAATCCGCCTTGATATTGTACTCAAAGCGCCTTTAATGCGAGAGGTCGGGTAGATGTGATAATTTTCGGTCTTTCTAAATAGTGTTGGTAATGTTGACTAAAGAACAACACTACTTCCGGTCATATCTTTAGCCCCACCTACACCTTTTTTTTTTCTTTTAATTTCTCTAATGACCAAAGCATGGTGTCAGAGTTATAAGTCTAGTTGACTCTGGACCTGGCTAAGATGAAACGTTTTTTGTTTTGCTGTGACCATGCTTAGGATTGGGAAGTGATGTTCGGACATCTAATAGACATTCAGTGCTAGAGTTCAGTGAGAACATATTGAAACTTGTACTAGCTCTCTATTATTTCGCTTTCTCTCTCTCTCTCTCTCTCTCTCTCTCTCTCTGTGCCTCTCTCTGTCTCTCTCTCTTTGCCTCTCTCTTTGTCTGTCTCTCTCTTGGTCTCTCTGTGTCTCTTATCTCTCTCTCTCTATTTGCCTCTCTCTTTGTCTCTCTCTTGGTCTCTCTCTGTCTCTCATCTCTCTTTCTCTCTCTCTCTCTCGCTTTGTATCTGTATCGCTTTTAAAGTATTTCTCGAAACAGATGTCGTAGGTTTTTTTTTGTGTGTACATTTTAAAACGAAATGAAACCTTCTATTATTATTTGTTGGAAATGTTACCAACTTTAGTTTCAGCTTCGTGACCCACCTTTCCCACCCCCAACAATTGAAACACTGGAGTTGCTGTCTAATGACGCATGCGCAATCAGAGTTCTTTGGAACATTTTGTGTGTGTCTGAACGCTGTGCCCTGGCTCAAGCTTGAAGCTGTCTACTTAGTCATGTTTCCATTGCATATACAAGCTCGTTCGAACGTAGTTGGCTTTTCGATGTCCATTGATATCATTCACTAAACGTGTCATGCAAACAATTAATTGGCTTTAAGGCGGTTTAGATATTTGGAATATTCTCAACAGAAATAAGTTACACTCTCGGTCAACTTTGTCTAATTGGAAAAGTAGGGGCGGTAATGCTGTAGTTCGCGGAACACAATCAAGAGAGATACTAATAAGGAAGTAAATGAATGTGTGGGCGGGAACTACTTCTCTGTGGTGTCTGTCCAAAACACATAGTGGATGAACCAACGCATTGACCAACCTACATTCTGACCAGCATGCGATTAGACTAGATTATGCCTAGAGCCCTAGGCCAGACTGTTTTTTGACCAGTTTGTGCATAGATGCGATTAGACTAGTTTATGCATTAGTCAGGTGTAGCCCGGCTTGTGCCTTGATTAGCAAATGTAAAATCTAGCTTGTGAATTGATTAGCAAATGTAAAATCTAGCTTGTGTATTGATTAGCAAATGTAAAATCTAGCTTGTGCCTTGATTAGCAAATGTAAAATCTAGCTTGTGCCTTGATTAGCAAATGTAAAATCTAGCTTGTGTATTGATTAGCAAATGTAAAATCTAGCTTGTGTATTGATTAGCAAATGTAAAATCTAGCTTGTGTATTGATTAGCAAATGTAAAATCTAGCTTGTGTATTGATTAGCAAATGTAAAATCTAGCTTGTGCCTTGATTAGCAAATGTAAAATCTAGCTTGTGTATTGATTAGCAAATGTAAAATCTAGCTTGTGTATTGATTAGCAAATGTAAAATCTAGCTTGTGTATTGATTAGCAAATGTAAAATCTAGCTTGTGTATTGATTAGCCAATGTAAAATCTAGCTTGTGTATTGATCTGCATGTAGCCTACATTGATCAGCGTATGCATAAACTAAATTATGCATATACTAACGTTTGCATAAAGTAACTTATACTTATTTTCAGGAGGCCCTGGAAAACCAGGAGGCCGCGGAAACCCCATTATCATACATAAGTTATAATTGTTTAATTTAATAATTTACATTTAGAATTAGCGCGGGGCCTATGAAAGTGCGGGGTTCACTGCGGCCGCATAGATTGCAGTGTCCTAAGGCAGGCCCTGATGCAAAGACTAACTTTTGTAGGCCTATAATGTATAGAGTAATAGACTAATATGTGTACGTGTACTGGCCAGGTGACTGCTGTTTTAACGGTTCATTTTGTGTATGTCGTGTATGCCAAAGAGACGTTTACAAACCATCGATGTTGTGACATCTACCTGAACTTAAGGATGTGCATACGCTTGTCCATACAAAGTGCTGGTAAAACAACGAAGTACCTAAGTACAATCTTTTCAAAGTTTTCTATTCAGGTGTGTGACTGTTATGCGCGTGTGTGTGTGTGTTGCTAACAAGAATGACCTTACGTCCGTCTGTGTACAGTCAATATTCATTGTTGTTCAGTTTGTTAGTTCAAAGCAATTCAAGGTTTCAAACCAAGGGCCCCATCTAAATGTCCCGTGCTTTTCTTCAACGACACTGAGCGACTATTGAACCCAAACTAAAACGAGCACGTGACTGTCAGTTTTCCAGATCTAAACACAAACTTTCCAACGATTCACTTAGTAGGTCTACTCCTCAAAGATGAATGTTGTCACTTACAAGGCTAAAACTAACATTCCAATCCATTGAATGTTTGCCATTCGTATCACGTTGTATTGCAAGACTTCCCGTGAAGTATCCCAACATTTCACTGATTGCCTTGAACTTTGACATCGTCGGTGACTTGTGACAGTGCTGGGGCTACACTTAATGCTTATTCGGCTAGGTTAAGTGTTAGCTCCAGCAGTGTGCCAGTTATTAGTATTAATTACTAGTTCAATTGGTTTCTGTTTGTTTCAATCTTTAGCTTAAATAAATTGTTTATTTCACAATGACAGTCTATTATTATCAGCCTATTTACTAGATTCAATCTCGTTTGGCTTTGGAATTGTTTTTTGTTTTAAAGATTTAGCGTTTTGTTTTTTCATTCTTCAATCCATAAAATGTTCTTTCACTTTTACTTTTTTCAAAATAAATTCATGGATAAAAACTCTTAATTTTTTTGCAAATTGTGTTATTGCGATATTTTACTCACAGATACATTCTAGGGTTAGTATCACCCTGTGTGGCGCCAGTGTAGTAATTTAATCAAGTCATACAAACGCACGTGCACACACACACTAACACACAACCTACCACTTCTTTCCAAATTAAACTTTCCAGTAACATTTCTCGTTGGTTTCTTCTTGGTTGAAATTGAATACAAATTACATAGCTCTAATTAACTACATTCATTGATTGCTACACAACTGTCAAATGTGTGATAATTTTGTTTCGTTGTTTCTGACATCTTGTCACCTTGGTGTCACTGTCACCCCATGATGGGTGTCACCCGATCTGGACGGCAACCTTCGAACCCCCTACTACGTCCGACAGTTTGGGAACCGCTGGGTTTCAATGAACCCTATCAAGTGTCTCTAGCTGCACTAAGGCGATCTCTAGACTATCTCCCAATAGGCCTACACTATTTAGATCTAGGTCTAGCCTCTACTACTTTCAATACCTACACCTCTTCTTCCTTTCACTTAGATCTAGGTCTAGCCTCTACTACTTTCAATACCTACACCTCTTCTTCCTTTCACTTAGATCTAGGTCTAGCCTCTACTACTTTCAATACCTACACCTCTTCTTCCTTTCACTTAGATCTAGGTCTAGCCTCTACTACTTTCAATACCTACACCTCTTCTTCCTTTCACTTAGATCTAGGTCTAGCCTCTACTACTTTCAATACCTACACCTCTTCTTCCTTTCACTTAGATCTAGGTCTAGCCTCTACTACTTTCAATACCTACACCTCTGCTATCATTACAATGTCAACACTCATTTGACCTACTTCTCTCTCTGTCTCTCTCTGTCTCTTTTTCTCTCTCTCTCATTGGAGTACTATTTTTCAAACTGAGTCAAAGTTAGCTTAGTCCACCAAGCCACTGACCTGTGAGTCCAACAGTCTCCACCAGGTGGTGCTAGCCCACACATTGTTGATCGTTCTCTTCATCGCGTCTGTCAGCAACACGTCTGTTGTCCAAAGACATTACTACAGGCCATGTCAGGAGCTCTACAAGCAGATGATTTTGCGTTGACAATGTCATTGTAGTCACTTGAGCAATTAGCGCGATTGTTTGGGTTGAAATCGTGAAAACAACAGCAACAACAGCATTATGTAATCAGGGCCGTCTGAATGCCTTGATGTCCTCGAATCTAACATATAGTGTGTAGTTCAGACTCCATGGACAAAGACCTCATATACAATATGCACCTCACTTGTCTCATTTACAGCCATTGTGTGTCGATAGATGTGTGTGTGTGTGTGTGTTGGGGGGGGCATTGTCCTGCTCCCTTGTTCATTGCTCTTGTTTAATACCTTGTATCTACCAAGCAAGGGATGTTCCAAATACCTTGTATATACCAAGCAAGGGATGTTCCAAATACCTTGTATCTACCAAGCAAGGGATGTTCCAAATACCTTGTATCTACCAAGCAAGGGATGTTCCAAATACCAAGCAAGGGATGTTCCAAATACCAAGCAAGGGATGTTCCAAATACCAAGCAAGGGATGTTCCAAATACATTGTATCTACCAAGCAAGGGATGTTCCAAATACCAAGCAAGGGATGTTCTAAATACCTTGTATCTACCAAGCAAGGGATGTTCCAAATACCAAGCAAGGGATGTTCCAAATACCAAGCAAGGGATGTTCCAAATACCAAGCAAGGGATGTTCCAAATACCAAGCAAGGGATGTTCCAAATACCAAGCAAGGGATGTTCCAAATACCTTGTATCTACCAAGCAAGGGATGTTCCAAATACCAAGCAAGGGATGTTCCAAATACCAAGCAAGGGATGTTCCAAATACCTTGTATCTACCAAGCAAGGGATGTTCCAAATACCAAGCAAGGGATGTTCCAAATACCAAGCAAGGGATGTTCCAAATACCAAGCAAGGGATGTTCCAAATACCAAACAAGGGATGTTCCAAATACCAAGCAAGGGATGTTCCAAATACCTTGTATCTACCAAGCAAGGGATGTTCCAAATACCTTGTATCTACCAAGCAAGGGATGTTCCAAATACCTTGTATCTACCAAGCAAGGGATGTTCCAAATACCAAGCAAGGGATGTTCCAAATACCAAGCAAGGGATGTTCCAAATACCAAGCAAGGGATGTTCCAAATACCTTGTATCTACCAAGCAAGGGATGTTCCAAATACCAAGCAAGGGATGTTCCAAATACCTTGTATCTACCAAGCAAGGGATGTTCCAAATACCAAGCAAGGGATGTTCCAAATACCAAGCAAGGGATGTTCCAAATACCAAGCAAGGGATGTTCCAAATACCAAGCAAGGGATGTTCCAAATACCAAGCAAGGGATGTTCCAAATACCAAGCAAGGGATGTTCCAAATACCTTGTATCTACCAAGCAAGGGATGTTCCAAATACCAAGCAAGGGATGTTCCAAATACCAAGCAAGGGATGTTCCAAATACCTTGTATCTACCAAGCAAGGGATGTTCCAAATACCAAGCAAGGGATGTTCCAAATACCAAGCAAGGGATGTTCCAAATACCAAGCAAGGGATGTTCCAAATACCAAACAAGGGATGTTCCAAATACCAAGCAAGGGATGTTCCAAATACCTTGTATCTACCAAGCAAGGGATGTTCCAAATACCTTGTATCTACCAAGCAAGGGATGTTCCAAATACCTTGTATCTACCAAGCAAGGGATGTTCCAAATACCTTGTATCTACCAAGCAAGGGATGTTCCAAATACCAAGCAAGGGATGTTCCAAATACCTTGTATCTACAAAGCAAGGGATGTTCCAAATACCTTGTATCTACCAAGCAAGGGATGTTCCAAATACCAAGCAAGGGATGTTCCAAATACCTTGTATCTACCAAGCAAGGGATGTTCCAAATACCTTGTATCTACCAAGCAAGGGATGTTCCAAATACCTTGTATCTACCAAGCAAGGGATGTTCCAAATACCTTGTATCTACCAAGCAAGGGATGTTCCAAATACCTTGTATCTACCAAGCAAGGGATGTTCCAAATACCAAGCAAGGGATGTTCCAAATACCAAGCAAGGGATGTTCCAAATACCAAGCAAGGGATGTTCCAAATACCAAGCAAGGGATGTTCCAAATACCAAGCAAGGGATGTTCCAAATACCAAGCAAGGGATGTTCCAAATACCTTGTATCTACCAAGCAAGGGATGTTCCAAATACCTTGTATCTACCAAGCAAGGGATGTTCCAAATACCTTGTATCTACCAAGCAAGGGATGTTCCAAATACCTTGTATCTACCAAGCAAGGGATGTTCCAAATACCAAGCAAGGGATGTTCCAAATACCTTGTATCTACCAAGCAAGGGATGTTCCAAATACCTTGTATCTACCAAGCAAGGGATGTTCCAAATACCAAGCAAGGGATGTTCCAAATACCTTGTATCTACCAAGCAAGGGATGTTCCAAATACCTTGTATCTACCAAGCAAGGGATGTTCCAAATACCTTGTATCTACCAAGCAAGGGATGTTCCAAATACCTTGTATCTACCAAGCAAGGGATGTTCCAAATACCTTGTATCTACCAAGCAAGGGATGTTCCAAATACCAAGCAAGGGATGTTCCAAATACCTTGTATCTACCAAGCAAGGGATGTTCCAAATACCTTGTATCTACCAAGCAAGGGATGTTCCAAATACCTTGTATCTACCAAGCAAGGGATGTTCCAAATACCAAACAAGGGATGTTCCAAATACCAAGCAAGGGATGTTCCAAATACCTTGTATCTACCAAGCAAGGGATGTTCCAAATACCAAGCAAGGGATGTTCCAAATACCAAGCAAGGGATGTTCCAAATACCTTGTATCTACCAAGCAAGGGATGTTCCAAATACCAAGCAAGGGATGTTCCAAATACCAAGCAAGGGATGTTCCAAATACCTTGTATCTACCAAGCAAGGGATGTTCCAAATACCTTGTATCTACCAAGCAAGGGATGTTCCAAATACCAAGCAAGGGATGTTCCAAATACCAAGCAAGGGATGTTCCAAATACCAAGCAAGGGATGTTCCAAATACCAAGACTAGACTGTAGACACACATAGGGATAAATACATCAAATACATCCAGAGCTTGTCGACGAGCTCAACCCAGTTAAACAGGTCAGGTTGAGTTGACCGCGTTCGTTGACCTACTTTAAAAAAAATCAATCTAGTCTACAATGTGGGTGTGGCTAGGACCACTTTGAACTGGCCTGACAAGCTTTGTTTCCATTTGGTTTCTTCCCCGAGTAGTGCGCCCTTTTGTGCATTTGTCTACTTGACAACAATACAAAGTAAAGTGAGAGTAGTGCGCCCTTTTGTGCATTTGTCTACTTGACAACAATACAAAGTAAAGTGAGAGTAGTGCGCCCTTTTGTGCATTTGTCTACTTGACAACAATACAAAGTACAGTGAGAGTAGTGCGCCCTTTTGTGCATTTGTCTACTTGACAACAATACAAAGTAAAGTGAGAGTAGTGCGCCCTTTTGTGCATTTGTCTACTTGACAACAATACAAAGTACAGTGAGAGTAGTGCGCCCTTTTGTGCATTTGTCTACTTGACAACAATACAAAGTACAGTGAGAGTAGTGCGCCCTTTTGTGCATTTGTCTACTTGACAACAATACAAAGTACAGTGAGAGTAGTGCGCCCTTTTGTGCATTTGTCTACTTGACAACAATACAAAGTACAGTGAGAGTAGTGCGCCCTTTTGTGCATTTGTCTACTTGACAACAATACAAAGTAAAGTGAGAGTAGTGCGCCCTTTTGTGCATTTGTCTACATGACAACAATACAAAGTACAGTGAGAGTAGTGCGCCCTTTTGTGCATTTGTCTACTTGACAACAATACAAAGTACAGTGAGAGTAGTGCGCCCTTTTGTGCATTTGTCTACTTGACAACAATACAAAGTACAGTGAGAGTAGTGCGCCCTTTTGTGCATTTGTCTACTTGACAACAATACAAAGTAAAGTGAGAGTAGTGCGCCCTTTTGTGCATTTGTCTACTTGACAACAATACAAAGTAAAGTGCCTTTTCAGGCCTTGCCATCTACAGGGCAGATGATGTCAAGGTCATCTGTTTCTAAGGCCCATGGTTAACGAGGGTGTCATGTGTACAGCAACTAATGTCAGGTACCCATCTAGAACAGGGGCGTCCTAAAAAGCCAAACGCTTTACCATTCAGTCATTACGTCACCCCCCCTCCCTCCCGGTTAATACAATCAGGTTCTGATACAAAGCATTAGGATTTATTAAAAGAAATTTCTATAAATCAAATAAGAACATAAAACTAAAATGTTATTTAACCTTGGTTAGGCCAATAATAGAATATGCATCTTCTATTTGGGACCCATCAACTCAAGAAAACATTAAGAAACTAGAACAGACACAAAATAGAGCAGTAAATTTAATAAAATACTCTGAAAGACACAAAGGTAGACATATACATATAGTCCCATATGCTAGGGCAAATTTGTACAAATGCTCCTTCTTCTCAAGTGCTATTAGAGCATGGAATGGGTTGCCTGAGCTAGCCAGGAAAACTAGTGAATTGGGAGAATTTAAGTCCTTGTTTAACATGCATGACTAAATTCATGACGCGTAGGACGTAATCATCTTTTTTGAAGAAACGTCTGCATTATATAAGATAAGATTTAAACCTACAATCATGATAAGTCATTGGAGTCTACAATCATGCATTTATGTTGACTAATTGACACTAATGATACAGTCATGCAGATCCTACAGTCATACTAAGGTCCTATAGAAAATATAATACTGCAGTATGTGTCCCACACAAGTTTCATTCATGACACAAGACGTTTCAAACGACTTACACTCATGTTATCATCATAGAAACATTACAATCAAGATATGGCCATTTTGAAATTACAATAGAATCTATAGATCCTTTCTATATACCGGTAGAACATATATGTTTACGCAGATTCGCAGAATATTGCGTGCGTTACATACAACGGGCGTATTTTCATATTTTTAATAGCAATTTGACTTGCTAGTAAATGGAAGTCTAGACATGTTGTATTTCAACTATAGAATGGTTCAGGCTGCGATCTTTCATTCAAGCTACAGTAACGAGTGCATTTAGAAATAAGATTTTTGAGAGAAAAACTAACCGTAGATTTTCAAAGAAAGTAAAACTACACCCAACTGACATACTTCGATAAGGAAGTAGGAACAAGTACCGTGACTTTCCAGGAAATCGTAGTTCAGTAATCTACTTAGCTTGAACCGTTTACCATTGTCTCTGTGTGTGTGTGTGTGTGTGCGTGTACATTTAAAGATCTTGATGAATACGCACTTGTGTATGAATGTGTAAGCGATGTAAGCGATTGTGTGTGTGTGTGTGTGTGCGTGTACATTTAAGGACTACATAGATTTATTTAGAGTTGGCTCACAGACTGGCTACACGAGACCTAAATAGCTGGCACCCATGACCTATGTAAGTTTTCAGAGTTTCAAAAAGGAAAATTGGGAAACACTAAGTGAGCCTTACAACTGGATAATAATACAATATACAAGGGTTATGTAAGAATTCGCACTAAACATGTTGTAGGATTATTTATGAAACTAGGCATAGAAACCCACTGTCTGTTTTTTTTTTTTTTTTATGATGAATGGAGTCCCGTTTTTATTTGCCAAGTCTAAACAAAGGTACAATGTGATGGTCAAGCCGTTCAAACATTCTTGTTTAGGCCATACTGACCTTAACGAAGACAACTGACCCAGCAAGCAACTCTATCCCCCCTCCCCAACACAACACCATCGCTTCTTAGCCCTAGCTGTAGCCCGGCTACATCCACATACCGGTAATGTTTTGACCCCAGAAGTCGCTGCTAGGAGTATTGCGTAACGGTTTCGAACCCAGGTGTTTTATGGGACAGTAGTGTGAACAACTGAGCAAAAGACATTGCTCTCACACAGGGGCTATCGGGGAAATTCGTTACGGGGGATTAGGCCAACCGAGAGACTTAAGACGCCAGGTCGTTATGTTTGACACTTTTGCTACGCCAGTCAACGCCCACCCGTAAAAAGTAAAGCTATGTGGAGCGCGCTTTGTCTCTCCTATCTCCAGCGCCTATGCCATATAAGAAGACATTTGGATACAACCATCTCTCACCAACATTTCTATGATTTCGATGAGCCCCTCCCCCCTCTATATACATGTTATAGAATTTAATGAGACCCTCCCTTACCTCCTGAGAAAGTTATGGTCCTAACAAATTGTCCACTAGTTACTAAACAAAAGTTTGCCAGAGCAAACATTATGGTCACGTGACACGCCGTGAACACTTTATGCCTTACTAATACCAAGTCACTTTGCTGTCATTACCAAGCAAGATTTTTAGCAGAATCCTACTAAACAGAATAAAGGGAGCATGTGATGAACACCTAAGGGAAGAACAGGCCGGATTCAGAAAAGGTAGATCTTGTGCTGACCAAATAGCTACACTCGGGATAATTGTAGAACAATGTGTCGAATGGCAATCTCCTCTCTATGCAACTTTTGTTGACTTTGAAAAAGCTTTTGATAGTGTCGACAGAGAATCTATCTGGACTGTAATGAGACATTATGGGATCCCCAATAGAAATAATAACCATAATCAAGAACCTTTATGATGGTTTCACCTGCCAAGTAACCCACTGTGGCAAGCTGTCAGAGGAATTTCCAGTCACAACAGGAGTCAAACAGGGATGTCTTCTTTCACCACTCCTGTTCCTTCTAGTACTGGATTGGGTCACAAAAGAAGCCTACTCTAACGCAGGGAAAGGAATCCAATGGACTCTCACACAAAAGCTGGAAGATCTGGAATTCGCTGATGACATAGCCCTATTATCACACAGACTACAGGATATGCAAGAAAAGGTCACAGCTCTAAGCGAAGTAGGAAAAAGAGTAGGCCTCAAAATAAACCACCAAAAAACTAAAGTACTTAAAGTAAACAATAAACAAAGTGGAGACATAGTATTGGATTCTCAGACAATAGACCAAGTAGAAAATTTTATATACCTTGGGAGTGTAGTCAGTATATCAGATGGAACAGATGAAGACATTAAACGCCGTATAAATCTAGCACGTCAGACATTTACACAGCTAAAACCAACCTGGAAATCTTACATCTCAAACAAGACTAAACTAAGAATCTTTAACTCTAATGTCAAGGCTGTCCTACTGTATGGTTCTGAAACATGGAGAACAACTGAAGCCACAACAAAAAAAAAAATACAGACCTTCATCAACAGATGCCTGAGAAATATCCTAAAAATGCACTGGTATGACAAAGTAGAAAACACCAAACTGTGGGAGATGAGTGGACAGAAAAATATAGAAATGCAGATCTTAGAGAGGAAGTGGAGATGGATTGGTCACACCCTTAGAAAAGATACCAGCAACAGAGCTAGGCAGGCCTTAGAGTGGAACCCCCAGGGAACAAGACGCAGAGGAAGACCAAAAAGAACATGGCGACGCAGTGTACTTGAAGAAGCAGAGAAGACTGGGAAGAGCTGGGACACCATCAAAAAGCTAGCAAGAGACCGTGGAGAGTGGCGTGTTTTTGTCGAGGCCCTATGTTCCATGAGTAACTGAAAGGAGTGGTGATGATGATGAATACCAAGTCTAGGTACACCTCACGTGACACGTTGTGAACACTTTTTGCCTTACTAATACCAAGTCTAGGTACACCTCACGTGACACGTCGTGAACACTTTTTGCCTTACTAAGACCAAGTCTAGGTGCACCTCACGTGACACGTTGTGAACACTTTTTGCCTTACTAAGACCAAGTCTAGGTACACCTCACGTGACACGTCGTGAACACTTTATGACTTACTAAGACCAAGTCTAGGTGCACCTCACGTGACACGTTGTGAACACTTTATGACTTACTAAGACCAAGTCTAGGTGCACCTCACGTGACACGTCGTGAACACTTTATGACTTACTAAGACCAAGTCTAGGTGCACCTCACGTGACACGTTGTGAACACTTTATGACTTACTAAGACCAAGTCTAGGTGCACCTCACGTGACACGTCGTGAACACTTTATGACTTACTAAGACCAAGTCTAGGTGCACCTCACGTGACACGTCGTGAACACTTTATGACTTACTAAGACCAAGTCTAGGTACACCTCACGTGACACGTCGTGAACACTTTATGACTTACTAAGACCAAGTCTAGGTGCACCTCACGTGACACGTCGTGAACACTTTTTGCCTTACTAAGACCAAGTCTAGGTGCACCTCACGTGACACGTCGTTAACACTTTATGACTTACTAATACCAAGTCTAGGTGCACCTCACGTGACACGTCGTTAACACTTTATGACTTACTAATACCAAGTCTAGGTGCACCTCACGTGACACGTCGTGAACACTTTATGACTTACTAAGACCAAGTCTAGGTGCACCTCACGTGACACGTCGTTAACACTTTATGACTTACTAATACCAAGTCTAGGTGCACCTCACGTGACACGTCGTGAACACTTTATGACTTACTAAGACCAAGTCTAGGTACACCTCACGTGACACGTCGTTAACACTTTATGACTTACTAAGACCAAGTCTAGGTGCACCTCACGTGACACGTCGTGAACACTTTATGACTTACTAAGACCAAGTCTAGGTGCACCTCACGTGACACGTCGTTAACACTTTATGACTTACTAAGACCAAGTCTAGGTACACCTCACGTGACACGTCGTTAACACTTTATGCCTTACTAATACCAAGTCTAGGTGCACCTCACGTGACACGTTGTGAACACTTTTTGCCTTACTAATACCAAGTCTAGGTGCACCTCACGTGACACGTTGTGAACACTTTTTGCCTTACTAATACCAAGTCTAGGTGCACCTCACGTGACACGTCGTTAACACTTTATGACTTACTAAGACCAAGTCTAGGTGCACCTCACGTGACACGTCGTTAACACTTTATGCCTTACTAATACCAAGTCTAGGTGCACCTCACGTGACACGTCGTTAACACTTTATGACTTACTAAGACCAAGTCTAGGTACACCTCACGTGACACGTCGTGAACAGTTTATGCCTTACTAATACCAAGTCTAGGTGCACCTCACGTGACACGTCGTTAACACTTTATGACTTACTAAGACCAAGTCTAGGTGCCCCTCACGTGACACGTCGTTAACACTTTATGCCTTACTAATACCAAGTCTAGGTGCACCTCACGTGACACGTCGTTAACACTTTATGACTTACTAAGACCAAGTCTAGGTACACCTCACGTGACACGTCGTGAACAGTTTTTGCCTTACTAATACCAAGTCTAGGTGCACCTCACGTGACACGTTGTGAACACTTTTTGCCTTACTAATACCAAGTCTAGGTGCACCTCACGTGACACGTTGTGAACACTTTTTGCCTTACTAAGACCAAGTCTAGGTACACCTCACGTGACACGTCGTTAACACTTTATGCCTTACTAAGACCAAGTCTAGGTGCACCTCACGTGACACGTCGTGAACACTTTATGCCTTACTAAGACCAAGTCTAGGTACACCTCACGTGACACGTCGTTAACACTTTATGCCTTACTAAGACCAAGTCTAGGTGCACCTCACGTGACCATCTTGACGTAGTGCAGACATTTCCCCATTCAAAACGTACCAAATTATTTGGATTCTTTGTTCTTCTCGGTTTCTTTGTGTTGTAAGCACTGGCGGATCCAGGAGGGGGGGGGGGTAGGGGAGATCGCCCCCCCCCCCCCACTCGAATTTTAGTATAGAATTCACACAATTTGTATACGAATTCATTACTGATGTTAATAA